>NC_140943.1:158111040-158836040 GCF_014529385.1 Adiantum capillus-veneris
GTGATATTCCCCCTCTTGAAAGAATTGTAATTGCCCTTGATTACGTTTGCAAAAACAACCAAAGGAGAGAAACTTTCTTCAATAGACACTGACTCTATGAACTCATGCACCAAACTCCACCAATCCAGCACTTGTACAAAAACATCAGTCACTGATCAATCAAATTTCTGTCGAGGGTCTCAAAGACAAATCCTGATCATTGTAACCACTTAGCAATCACATCCAGACCACATTGATCTTTTCACGCCCTTTACTATCAAATTCATATGCTTTCACATTTCAATCAAGCAAACCATGCCCATGACGATCCCCACAAGATAGTACATCCATATAGCATGCAATTCACAAATCACACACTTGTGGTTTCAATCATTCAATCTAGCTCGTCCAAAACTCTTGATGCACCTAGATCACTATGTAGCCATCTCATCCTTCCAGAACTCTTGATGTACTCGCAATAGTATCCAGTCATCTTGTCCAAATAGACATCTTGATGCACTAGAATTTCATTCACTTAGGCATCACATCTAGATCTTAGCAATCTCTAATAGATGACGAGATGCACTAAGTTCAAATCAAATTCATGTTTCATTCAATTAGCCATCACATCCAAATCTCACCAATCTCTAATAAATGTATAGATGCATAAGTTCCAATCATTCATCATTCAATCTAGCTCGTTCAAAACTCTTGATGCACCTCGATCACTATGTAGCCATCTCATCCTTCCGGAACTCTTGATGTACTCGCAACAGTATCCAGTCATCTTGTCTAAATAGACATCTTGATGCACTAGAATTTTATTCACTTAGGCGTGTCAAACATTTGAGAAATAGAGACATTGTGGAGGTTTTGGTTAAGTGGCAGAACTATCCAGTAGAGGATGCATCTTGGGTTGATCTTAGTGTTTTGCAAAGCGAATTTCCCTCCTTCCAACTCTGAGGACAGAGTTAATTTTGAAAAGGGGAGAGTGTAACAAGACTTGATTTTGAGGTGTTTTAGTAATAAATTTTGTTTTCTAGGAAGTTTTGGTCGTTTTAAAGTTAGTCCACTGTGTAGAAGGATGTGTGGATTGTTTTTGTCCAATAAAATTTTTTGATCCGGAAGGCACTTTCTGGGGCATTTTTAAAGGTGTTAACGTGGGATTTTGAAAAAGTGATGTATGAAGCGATTGAAGCCTGCGTTATAAGGAACAACTTTGGTTCTTTGAGTCTTTAGAGATTTTGATGTTTTGATGCTCGTTGAGGGCCAAAGATTAAGAAAAAAGTTGGATTTGCTGTTTTTGCATCGTTTTTGTAGAAAATGCTGTTTTGCAGGTTGATTTTCAGCAAATCAAAGGAGGCTATGGAAATTTTCCATCACATAGCCGTCGAAGAGCGCAGCGAGGGCAACAAGATTGTGTGAGACGGACTTGGGCTGTTTTGGCTCCGTTTGGGAGTTATGTTCAGTTGAAGACAACTGAAAAATTTGTGAAAAAAAAATAAAATAAAAAAAACAAAAATCTAACCTCTACGGATCGCTTCGCGATCACGTTTTTACCTTGTTCTCGCATGTATATTGGCGCGCAAGTCGAGTCGACCGAACGCCAAAAATAGAAAAGCGGCTATTTTGAGAGGTCGCAGGCTTTTGGAGGAAAAATCAGTATAGAAGGACGGGTGGTGCGTTTTGGGAGGATTCACCGATCTCTCTTCTGTGAGTGTGAGTGCGAGTGTGAGTGCGAGTGAGACGCTGCATGCAAGCGAATTGAAGCTCGGGGGTGGTCGGGAGGTTCGAGCTCCGTACAACGGAGTGCGCCCATATATTTTGCTCCTCTGTTGTATCAAACACTATCAATACAAAGATTTCTTCTTCTGTTTTGCTTTCTATCTCTATTATTCGGTTCCTGTGATAATTGGTATCAGCATCTAGCATTAGGAGAAAGTTGGACTCACTTTTGGGCCCTGTAAGAAGTGCCACGTCGGCTTAGATAGAGAAAATGAAAATGTTAAAATGTGCATTTTATGTGATACTTTTTTGCAACAAAATGCCAAAATGACATTCTTTGGTAGGTAACCGCCGTCTTTATCATTCTTATCCTTCGTTCTCTTGTCAGGAATCCAACTAACCGTATGAAATGCCAACTTACAAGCGTTCCCTCCAGAAACATAAGCCACACGAACTCTATCAACTCTAAACTTGAGAATATGGTCTTCCCTCCCAAAATCTGAGATATTTCATGAGTTTCGAGTCTCCATCTTTTTCTCTATCAACTCTAGAAATGGAGAACACTTCTTTTCTTGATCAAAACACCAATTTGAACTTGCAATCCTCAACCCCTTCATCTTTAACACTTACCTAAAGAAAGAACACACATCATCTTCATGTTGATGTATTGCAAGAGTACGCACCGTTGCAGAAACATAGGAGGGAATCTTTCTTATCTCAACGGTAGAAAGAACTTAGAAGGAGAAACAAGGAACATCATTTGGATTTATGGACCGATGGGTCTATTTATCCAAAGGATCCTACGACAAATACGTCACCTCCCTTTGCTAATATCACTAACCTCTTACATTTCACAGGCGATGGCAAGGATGGGTTATTGGGATACACCGAACATTTCGAAATGAGAGGATTGAATGTGGAAAGGCAAAGAAACTTCTTGGCGATGGAGAACATGCAGCTGAATAAACTTAATGAAGCATGCTCTCAAAAGATTTCATCAAACAAAGAGACAATCCAAGGCCTTGAGAAGAAGATCACAAGTTTGCGAGAAAAAGACACCGTGCTTGGTAGTCAGAAAAGAAAACGAGATCTGTGCAACATTGAGAATATGAAGATTGATAGTGGTGGCCTGAAAAAACGAATACGAGCTTTAAGGTAACTCGAAGTTTATTTCTGCTTTTGTATCTTCAATGTGCTTCACTAAGAAATGGATACACTTTCCTATACATGATCATAACGCATGGTGCTTTTTTGGTAGGTCTTTACTGCATGCAAACTCGAACGGTACACGCTTCAATGCCGGAGTGCATTACAGCAGTTGAAGAGATGATAACTCAGAAAAAATTTCGTAAGTTAAAAGGGAGGCTCCTTACCTCCTTCATGAACGAGAATCAGTTGGAACCAATGGAAGTGCAAGCAATACTTGATGAGTGTGGCATCTCGCAGATGGGATACGGGGCACTCTTCAAAGCATTAGCTAAAAAGTCTCAAAATAAACTACAGAGAGGATCATTGTTGCCAAAGCCATCACATGTAAAGGCTGCTCTCGCAGGCATGTAAACGATGAGGTGTTTGAGAAACTTGGGTCACCATTCCATATTGAAGCAACGTTCTTAAGCAAGGGCGGCAGAGAGGTACAGTTTAACGAGCACAACAACCTCTTCATTGATCTTGAAGCATTGCAAAGGTATGCAGTTCACTTCTTTGACATCAGTCGAGAGGAGTGCGGTGGGGTTCTCAAGTTTGTTTTGAAGCTCGACGAGTGTGAGGTTCTGAAGAATAAGAAGCTGGAGAGAGTCACCATTACCCTCATGAACAGAGTTCTGGATCCATCAATAACGAAAGAGGATCCACGATACTTCAACGTGCAATCCAAAAACAACATTCTAACTCTAGGATCATTTCAGGTATACTTCATTCACTCTATGATAACAAAAATATTGATTATTTGGTTGTTGATTTTGTTGTTTCGTTTTTCACTGCAAGTTGATAAGGAAAATTTTGAAATCCTCGATTGGGTTTTTAGTCAAACCCAAATTCCTTCTATCATCAGTGAACAAAGAAACGGAGCCGTTCTTTCAGTGGAAGGATTTGGTGACTATACAGTGGAATGGCACATGGCAGGTGACTTAAAGACTCTTAAGTGTATGTACAACATAACACACGGAGCAGCTGTGGCAAATCCATGCTTATATTGCATGGCTGATGCACAATCTCTTGGGAAGGTGCAATGGAATAGAGATCCCAACAGACATCTTCAAGATAAAACTTTTAGACCAGTGCTTGATATTCCTCTAAGTAGAGTTCACGTCTGTACACTTCATGCACTCTGTCGAATAATTGAAAAGGTGGTTCATTTGTACATATGTTTTGCAGGGACATTAAAGCCAGAGAGTGAGTCGAAAAGAGTGATCAAAGCATTAGAGGGAGTGCTCTGAGACATTGGTTTGCATCGAGGCAATGTCAAAATCGAAGAGAACCCTAAGATGTCTCAAAGTCGGTACAAGGTACTTAGGAAAGCATCAATAGGCGGCGTGAAGGCAAGAAGGTTTCTTGGGTTTAGCCTCAAAGATTCAGATAGAGAAGAAAGAAGAAACCTGTTCAACAAATGGAAACAGTTACATAAAGTGGTTAAAGACAATGCTGGTGGTGGGGCAATCCAGAATCACAAAGCAAACGTGTAAAAATCACTAAATAAAATTTTCCACTACGTTGAGCAATATTCTTGGGACCAAAGTGCTCACATCATTTCAAGCAGCCTTGCTGGATTGGAAAAAGGCTTACCTTACAAGGTGGGGAGGGCAACATATCACACATTACATGGTGGGTTAGCATTCTACGTATACAAAACAAAATTTTAAATTGTACTCTACTGACCATTTTGTTTTATTTCAATGCAGCACATATTGTTCAACCATGGTGTATATTTTGCCAAGACATACGGCTCACTATCAATATGGTCCACACAAGGCATGCAAAAAACCCACTACATGGCAAGAACAGGTTATTTTAAGCACACTAGACATGGGGGAGGAAAGGATAAGGCCAATAGCCTATTAGAGTTACACCAATGAACTTATAGACAACTAATTCATAGAGCAAGGCAGAAGGAACTTCTTAAGAGTTCAGAAATTACACGGTCTTTACAACACATCCGCAAAGAGAAGAAACAGATGGCTTGGGGAGCTTCAAATGCGGAGGAGCGACATGCGAGGTGGCGACGGTCATGAGTCAGGAGGGGGAGAAGATGGACATGAGCCCGTCATTTTTATCCTCTTCGATGCACCTCCTTCTTCCTCACTTTGTACCTCTTAGATATGCAAGCTATGTAGATGAGCTCGTTCCTCTGTTGATGGCAGCATCTCCACGGGCATCATGCATCTTCATTCCCTCAGAAATAGCCGCTTGTTGTATGGATCTAAGCTCTCCGGATCTTCAACCTCTCCAGCCAGAGCCTGAGTTGTGTAGGACATGAAATAGGGGGCTCTGAGTGCTTGGCACCCATACCCAATGCCAGATACGCGTAGAGCAAGTTGTTTCTCAATCAGAATTAGTCTTTCTGCATTTAGTGGGAGGGGGTGTCCACCACACAATCTTGTAATAACTTTCATTGCAAACAGTGGGAACTTTGCATTGTCCTCGGAGTATTCCTTGTGGTATATTATGATCTACATAAAAAATGTAATGAATTTATGGGCCGTAAGTGAGATGAGTACAATTGCCAAGTACTTGAATTGTTTCTAAAAACCTTTTTGTGGTTGAAACGTCCGATGTAGTGAGACGCCACAGCCTTGCCTTGGACTCCAGTGACAAGCCCTTGCCGTGAGCCTCCTGCTCTTCTAAGGAAACTATTGTCATACACTAGCACCTGTCAAAAAAAAAAAATGATCATGATATTTTATCATTGGGCCATCTCCAATACCATCTGAATATACGATAAAAGTAACCATCTGATTCTCGCCCATTTCCAGCATCGACCTCCCCCACAAGTGAATAGACTGACTATTCATTACCTGATGATCTCTAGGTGCCACGGGCCTACCCATGTTTTCCAAGCCGAGTTGTTTTGTTGTCGATTC
Organism: Adiantum capillus-veneris; assembly: GCF_014529385.1. Lineage (NCBI taxonomy): Eukaryota > Viridiplantae > Streptophyta > Polypodiopsida > Polypodiales > Pteridaceae > Adiantum > Adiantum capillus-veneris. Next base: position 158,116,824 of record NC_140943.1, read on the forward strand.
AAACTGCTCATTTGTTGAAAAATTGGCCTCTCCGGACTTCGCTTCATTGAATGTATCTTTGATCAGTTGCCACCCTGAAGTGAACTGTGAGTCACGGATAGCTGGGTCAGCAATAAGATGTTGGTCCACTCCATGATCATCCACAAACCCCATGTCTGCCTCACAAAAATTTGCAATTGCAGCTAGGCAGTAGTCCTCCCGTATATTGAGCTCATGCATGATATCTGTGAGCAGAACATAGTGGGTGTCGCCCGCCATAGCAAAGCTGGGAGCGCAATTCAGAGGCAAAGTCACTTCCTTACTTGGGCTTTCTTGCTTGCACCTATTGCTGCATCCGCAAGAGAAGCAAGAGTTAAGCCCGCATCAAATGTTTCCTTTAATACCTCTACCCGCTCTTCTTCTATGTCAAACTGCACCTCCACATCCTCTACCTCTTCCTCCGACGCCAATGGACAACTACCGAAAGTTGTTGACTGGGAAGTCTCTAACTCATTATCCATCTGCAAGTATAAGTAACAAACAAACCCGTGGTAGAATTCCACTAAGCGACACTTTTTGAAGTGCTTCATACACCTGTCTTGTACAAGCAGTGCATTGGAGGGACACTTTTCTAGACATTGATTTAGTCTCCTTGAAGCACTCTTGTCAGGGTCAAGGTCGGCTAGGTGCACATATCTCATGCCATCAACTGTCATGGAATTGTGACAAGTGACTGCCTTATACTGTTGCGAATGGGTTCGTAGGTACTCAAATGAGCAACCTATAATCCTCTGTATAGAAAACTATGCATTAAACATTCCTCATAGTTCTGGTGCACGGTGATGAGCACGGGCGCTGTATAAGAACGTGAATAGTTTTTCTTCACATGTATTCTCGATCACAATGTCTGTCTCCAGGACTGTGATCCCCATGACTGAAAGAAAAAGCAAGCCAAAATTATTTGGTGTCATAACCAAGCGAATATTGAGCCTCGAGTACCCCTCAAGGTCTCTATTCACTTGGTTCTGTCCCTGCGCTAATGTTATAAAAGGTGACATCACTTGAGTCAGAACCAAGCGAATAGAGACCTTGAGGATCTTCGAAGGGCCCTATTCGCTTGGTTCTGTCCCGTGCGCTAATGTCATAAAAGGTGACGTCACTTGAGTCAGAACCAAGCGAATAGGGGCCTAAAGAATCTCCGAAGGGCCCTATTCGCTTTGTTCTGCTGACCCAAGCATTCGGAACAGGTGGATAAGAACATAGCATTTAATGTTATCAGTGATAGATATATAGGCCTACTCACTCACTATGCCCAAACTCGGGCACGGTCACATAAGCAGTAATTATTCCAACCATGAGGTGCGAGACTTCTAATCTCACCCTAACGCAGTGGCTTCGGTGCGCACACAGTTAACAGCACACAGGAAGGGGAGAGAGGCAGGGAGAAAGAACCTGTCTCTGCAATATCCAATGGCGTCGAGTTGGATGGTGATGTCGTAGGCCGCCGATAGCAAGAACCAGAAGGTGACGATGGTGATGGCGAAGCGGTAGCAAAGGACTCAACCCAGTGGAGGTCGCTCAACGCAGGATCACCAGAGGTGGCCAAGGGGAAGAGCGTAGAAAAGGCAACGACAACGACGATCTGTTTGTTCTACTTGGAGATGGAGATGGCGACTGCAAGGGCGATCAACGTCTGACTCTAAACGCAGGATCACGAGAGGTGGCTAAGGGGAAGAGCGCAGAAAAGACGAAGGCAACGGTGATCTGTTTGCTCCACTTGGAGATGGAGATTACAAGGGCGATTGGCGTCTGTCTGACTCTAAACGGTCACTCGAAAAAGGCACGTGGGCTGCGCTCACAAGGACAACCAGTAATAAATGGGCTCAAATTCCCATGCAGTATGATTTACCAACCACAATCTCGGGTGTAATCATGCGCATAAGTGAAGTTGTCACCCTCGCCGAGGTAATCATTCTAAGTTTAGAGGCAGTACCCCCACCAAACATTTCAACTATACCCTTGCCCCAGATGAGCGCTCTTCTGCCTCTTTTTGCGTCCTCTACTGCCCATCATTTTAATTAACTCTACCCCCATCGACGCTACGCGGTAAGCAAACCATCCCAACCCTTTTTGCACATCTCCTCTTACTCTCTAGTGCTCCTCCTTTTTGCGCATCCTTCTCTTACTCCTGTTCTGCAGTGCTTTAGTGACGCAGAACTCTACACACAGTGAAGAGGTATGCTACTACACTTTTGTGCACTTGTATTTTGTGTAGTCAGTACCAAGCGGATAAGGGAAGATAAACCCTGTTTGTTGCACCTGTTCACTTGGTACTGACCATCGTTTTTATTAAGGATGTTTGCTATTATACTTTTCTGAGGTCAGTACCAAGCGAATAAGGGAAGACCACTTTGTTCGATGCACCTGTTCGCTTGGTACTGACCTCGAAAAATATAAGTGATGTCTGCTAGTATACTTTTCTAAGGTTAGTACTAAGCAAATAAGGGGAAGGTAAACCCTGTTTGTTGCGGGTTTAGGGTTTTTTTTACCAAATACGCGTTTTGAATTTATAAGGGAGAAGCAAAAGTACAACTTAACACCCATGTAGGGGGTTTTGAGTTAGAAAACACTAGGAACAGGCATAAAGGCCAAGTTTCAGACTTTACAAAAAGTGACCTACTAATTTCCGGGGGTTTAGGGTTGGAAATAACCAGTAAGAAGTTAATCCTTTTCCTTCACATCCAGACTATCTCTTTCTGAAGCTTGTTGGGAAAGTTCAGGGCTCCTCATATTTACTGGCTAGCTCAAGCACTTCATCCTTCATCTCCTGTACCCAATTATAGATAGTATCTAGAGAGCCATTCTCGACGAGCAATCGCTGCAGGTCTTCAGGCCTTCTTGCTTCCAGAGAGTCTTTGAGGATTGAGACTCTGTGCCTACAGATCCTCAATTGTTCCAGCTTGAGGCTAGCATCCTGCACAGAGCATTTAGCAAAAAACTAAGAGCTTGGAAATTGGGAACAAAAAGGAAAGAATTACTAGCAGCTTACCTCGAGGATTGCTTCGCGTATTGACAGCAGCCACTCCCGGGCTGTGTCGGTCGAGAATTCTAAGGGTATCATCGGGGGAGGGCCAAGGGGGGACCTCATGAGGAGGGCCGGATGTGGTCCTGCTGGTGCTGCGGGAGTATCCCTTGGAAAGGCATCACCACTATCCTAAGCTTCCTATAGTTGCTATGCGAAACCTTGAGGGAGGTTCTGAAAAAAATGCTGGTTAAATAGACTAGATGGACATGCCTGAAAAGCAGGACCTGAGTTCTGGCTGATGAGTGGTCTGTGAGGCGGTGGTACCGCCATGCGTTTTCATGAGAGGTAGACGTGGGAGGGAGAAGCAATGGTACCACCCCCCTTAGATTAGGGGAGGTGATGGGAGGGAACGACATGACAGTTAGGACCGCATGGACTTAAACGTATCCTTCACATTGGTATTTTGTTGTAGGGGATGCAAACCTGTTTGCTTGCTATTACACTTTTCTGAAGTCAGTACCAAGCGAATAAGGGAAGGCAAACTCTTTCCGATGCACCTGTTCACTTGGTACTGACCTCAACAAATATATGTGATGTCTGCTATTACACTTTTCTGAGGTCAGTATCAAGCGAATAAGGGAAGGCAAACTCTTTTCGATGCACTTGTTCGCTTGGTACTGGCCTCTAAAAATATAAGTGATGTCTGCTATTACTATTTTCTGAGGTCACTACCAAGCGAATAAGGGAAGGCAAACTCTTTCCGATGCACCTGTTCACTTGGTACTGACCTCAAAAAATATAAGTGATGTCTGCTATTACACTTTTCTGAGGTCAGTACCAAGCGAATAAGGGAAGGATAACTCTTTCCGATGCACCTGTTCGCTTGGTACTGACCTCAGAAAATATAAGTGATGTCTGCTATTACACTTTTCTGAGGTCAATACCAAGCGAATAAGGGAAGGCAAACTCTATCCGATGCACCTGTTCGCTTGGTACTGACCGTTTCTAAAATCTTAAGTCCCCTGTGCTGACAAATGAAATGTCGTTTTGTGTTATGCTATTTGTAGAGATGCTTCGTGCAAAGGCCACACCTAGGAGGGCAACATGTGAATCTTTGAATGCTCAAGCAAGAAGACGCCGATACAAGGCGCACAGAGGTGTACTGCAAGAGCTGCGCAGGATAGAACGACACGTTCAACCTTCTATTCCACGTCTCCGTTTTTAGCGAGTAGTGCGAGAGATTTGCGAGCAATGGAGAGTCGGCATGCGATGGGCCAGCATTGCACTACTCTGCCTTCAAGAAATTGCAGAAGACTACCTCGTTGAATTCTTCAGCGATGGATATATCATGGCTGCCCATGCACACCGCGTTACTATCATGCCGCGGGATTTTGATACTCTTCGGAGGCTGCGTTTTCGCTACGTTGGGCTGCTTCAGCTAGTGCCTATCCAGGATAGTAGAACCATGGATATTCTCAACATCCACCCTCTCCATCCTCATGCACGACAGGCAGAGCCGTCTAGGGCTGAAACAAACAGCCCTGATACGATCACGGATCGAGAGAAACGACACAGATGGGTAGGCTGAGATAGCCGTAGAGGGGCATGAGCAAGCCAGAGTGGACCCCCAGGCAGTCATGAAAGAAACAGAGACAGTTATGGAGGAGCCAGCTAGACACCAAAATGAGCAAGTCATGAGGGATCCGCAGCCAGTAAGCGCTGATGAGGGGCAAGAGCAGGCCAGGGTGGACCCTGAGGCATTTATGGAGGAACCAATATTGAGGGAAAATGATCCGGAGCCTGTGTCTGTTAGGGAGGACCTTACGGTTGTTAGGGAGGAGCTTGGGGTAGCTAGGGATCAAGCTCAAGAAAGGCAAGGGCAAGGCTCTGCATCACAAGGGTCATCCAACGAGGAGCCTTTATCAGATGAGTCAATTATTTTAGAGCAAATCAACGAAGAGAACAAAGAGGAGTTGCAAGTTCTGCTCAGCGCAACGCCTCTGCATGCATAGATACTGCTGCCTAGAAGGTCAGAGGAGGCCTGCATTTTCAACCTCGATCAACAAGACTTACTGTGCATGCGCAGTTTCACCAACTCCAACGCAACGAATGAGGTCATCAACATTGCTTTGTGGTAATTCTCATGCTCTTTAAAAGTCACGGTTGGTTCATTAAATGGGTCTCTACCGAGACATGGGTCAATACCAAGCAACACAGTGGCTTATGGAATTGGATAGTGGTACTACTCGCTCGATATTGACCCATGTCTTCGCGGCAGTCGTCAAGTTTTTCTTTATAAGTCACGCTTGATTCATTAAATGGTTCACTACCATTAAGACATGGATCAATACCAACCGAGTCATTGGCTTATGTAATTCGATAGCTACCCCACTCGCTCGATATTGACTCATGGGTTTGTGACAGTGACAGCCTGCTAAAATACCTTAAGTCTAATCTCTGCCATTGATTCATGTTAAGCACGCTGTCTCACTTCTGCCCCCTGAGGTTCAAAACAAAGTATACGTAATAGATCCGCTGATATCGCCTATGCTGCAGAACAACTCAGTTTCCTTTTTGAGTCTAATGAACTGGTTTAGCAGAGTCAACTTTGATCTAGCGCGCTTTCTGGTCACTGCATACAATCAATCGTGAGTTTTTTCTTGCCATGTAAAAACCATGTTGCATTTAGAATCTTTCTCCTCATTTTTGATGGTGTCTTTGTAGTGATCATTGGAGTCTGATGTTATTTGACATGGAAACTAAGATTGTTTACTACGTAAACTCCGGACAAAGCAGAGCGTTTCACGGTCGTGTAAAAACGTAAAGCCCATCTGGGTACATTTGGAAGTAGTGTCTCTTTGTAATGTGTTGCTGACTCAAGTGGTTATATATGTAGTGCCACGAAAAAACTTGTATGCTGTGTAGAGCATGTTTTGTTAGAGCATAATCTAGGAAATACCATCCGGCACGAACGGGTAACCGTGCCCACGCAGATTGATGACTATAGCTGTGGCTGGTGAACTTGTTTGAATGCCCTGTTGCTCCTCGGTCAAATTTTGGATGTACCGAACGTAAGTAATCGTGTTGTTTCATTGTTTGCTGCAACGTTTGTATGAAGCAACATCTTTACTTACTTTCCTATTATCACGCCTCTACAGGAACTTATAACTACACCCCCAACGATGTGCGACATTTTTCTGTAATGGCCATCCAGCATATTATAATCTCTTTAAACAGACGCACAAGAGAGGAAGGGACGAGAGCTGAGGAGTTTGAACAGGCTCGCATTAACAAAATGACGCAACGCTACAATCAAACTCAAGAAGACGTTCGAAATATGCAAGAAGCAATAAATCAATGTTATGCGGACGCCACTGAAGTAGAGGAATGGGCTACACGTCGACGGCAAGAGCAAGAACAAAGGGAAGCTTCACAGGTGCAAGATGCATGGGAAGCCATGGAAGAGGCCCATGATTTCGAGCGACGCGAAAGGATGCCCGCGACCAGCGTCCCCAGAGGCAGAAGTAGCAGCAACCGGAGCAGAGGACAGGGGAAAACCGGAGCAGAGGACAAGGGACCAGTGGCAGCAACCGGGGGAGAGGACATGGGACCAATGGCACAAACCGGGGGAGAGGACAATAGCAGGGAAAGGGAGCAATTACTTGTATAAATCTTGACAGAAACAACACAATATGTACAGTTTTGAGACAATGGAAATGTACATTTTTGAAACATTGTTTGACCACCACAAAATGTCTCTGCATTAGTCATTTTGAAGAGTATATCATGGTTTGCATGGCATCAAAGCTCTTTGCGTGCACAAGGTATGCGCACAAGAGAGGAAGGGACGAGAGCTGAGGAGTTCGAACAGGCTCGCATTAACAAAATGACGCAGCGCTACAATCAAACTCAAGAAGACGTTCGAAATATGCAAGAAACAATAAATCAATGTTATGCGGGCGCTGTTGAAGTAGAGGAATGGGCTACACGTCGACGGCAAGAGCAAGAACAAAGGGAAGCTTCACAGGTGCAAGATGCATGGGAAGCCATGGAAGAGGCCCATGATTTCGAGCGATGCGAAAGGATGCTCGCGACCAGCGTCCCCAGAGGCAGAAGTAGCAGCAACCGGAGCAGAGGACAGGGGACAACCGGAGCAGAGGACAAGGGACTAGTGGCAGCAACCGGGGGAGAGGACAGGGGACCAGTGGCACAAACCGGGGGAGAGGACAATAGCAGGGAAAGGGAGCAATTACTTGTATAAATCTTGACAGAAACAACACAATATGTACAGTTTTGAGACAATGGAAATGTACATTTTTGAAACATTGTTTGACCACCACAAAATGTCTCTGTATTAGTCATTTTGAAGAGTATATCATGGTTTGCATGGCATCAAAGCTCTTTGCGTGCACAAGGTATGCGCACAAGAGAGGAAGGGACGAGAGCTGAGGAGTTCGAACAGGCTCGCATTAACAAAATGACGCAGCGCTACAATCAAACTCAAGAAGACGTTCGAAATATGCAAGAAGCAATAAATCAATGTTATGCGGGCGCTATTGAAGTAGAGGAATGGGCTACACGTCGACGGCAAGAGCAAGAACAAAGGGAAGCTTCACAGGTGCAAGATGCATGGGAAGCCATGGAAGAGGCCCATGATTTCGAGCGACGCGAAAGGATGCCCGCGACCAGCGTTCCCAGTGGCAGAAGTAGCAACAACCGGAGCAGAGGACAGGGGACAACCGGAGCAGAGGACAAGGGACTAGTGGCAGCAACCGGGGGAGAGGACAGGGGACCAGTGGCACAAACCGGGGGAGAGGACACTAGCAGGGAAAGGGAGCAATTTACTTGTATAAATCTTGACAGAAACAACACAATATGTACAGTTTTGAGACAATGGAAATGTACATTTTTGAAACATTGTTTGACCACCACAAAATGTCTCTGCATTAGTCATTTTGAAGAGTATATCATGGTTTGCATGGCATCAAAGCTCTTTGCGTGCACAAGGTATGTGACATAGCTTCCGGTGGAAGCAATTAAGTGAAGTGTATTTGTGAGTGACTCCTTACACAATGTTGTTTTCTCCTTGCGTCTTGGAATCTGAAAAGAAGAAAAAGTTAGATTCTCTCTTAATGTATTAAAGACAATCAAAATTCATCTATTTAGTAAGCACCTTTCTATTGTTGAGACTCAATGCATACAATTTCGGCAAAAGTGAAAGTTTTTCTCACCTTTCTATTGTTGAGACTGAATGCATACAATTCTGGCAAAAGTGAAAGTTTTTCACATGTAAGATCTACCCTGAGTTGTGCAAGAGTTGTGCTTGACATTGTCTCCATCACAGTAAGTAGGCTGTCTTGAAAGTAAAGCTCCATTGATAAAGGTTTGTTCTCGATGCTATTCTTTGTATCTTGGTCGAGTGGAATAAGCTGCTCACTAAGAAGATGATATCTAATATAGTAAAACGACACTAAGAAATTTTGAGAGCTTATAATGAACTTGCAAATTATGGACTTCTTTTGCAAAATACATATTTTCCTCTGTGATTGTTTCCTATCCCAATTATCATCTAAAAAGTCCAAACATCTCTCAGACTTGTAAATGAACATTGTTGTGGTAGTTCTTATTTGCTCATCGAAGAAAAAATCTACAAACATTTCAAGAGGCATACATAGTGCGAGCCGAACTATTTTTGTGGCAATTGAATACTTGAGGGACTTTTGTATATCCTGAAACAGCTTATTCCTAAATCTTTCACTAGTTTGCGAAGCTGGCAAGGACCAATCCTTGCTGTCAAAGGATGGAAGTGACAAAGGAGATACACGACCCCAACCAATGGAAGTTCTCGGTTCCACATATGACATATCATAAAAGAAAATTCCATTATCTGCAAGTTCCTTGTGTTGTCTTCCTTAGTACATTTGCTCACCAATAAATGCATGGAAAGCATCAAAAATCCCAACTATGCTCTCAAGTGGTTTCCAATCTGTCCTATTCGATGGATAAATATCTGAAACATACCAAAGATGATATCCACCACTTAACCTTCGAATATAATCATGCACTAAGCGAGATGCTCAAAATAACTTACAGTTGGGTCGATGCCTTGGAAAACTTGGAGGAGATGTTTGCAACCTTAAATCTGCATGCTGGAAAGCATGTTGTATGAGGACCTCTTTCACCCGCTTGCTTTGTGCACACACTTTAAACTCTTTAACTGTCCCTTGAAAGCCTCCACGAAATCATTGCGTTGCCTCCTCTTCCTCCTCCTAGTTTGCAATAGAACCCAACTTTCGATAGTTATTCGAGATGGTATCTATGCTTGATCATCTGTAGTATAACTGTTTAAAATGCTAAAGAGTCAATGGTAGTGCTAGGTCTTCGAGAAGTAGTCATGGTGTGCATAAGAATACACAAAAAGGTTAGCGCAAATATGAAAAAGGAAAGAAGTTTTGAGAGGGAAGTAGAGCTACTCAAAGTCATATTTGGGTGGGAACAAAGATACTAGATAGAGTCTTCAATGAAAGTTTTGAAATTCCTCGATACAGAGTTAGTACGACTTACGGCATTTATGCCTTGAAAGCGTGAAATTGTGCAATTTGATGAACAAAAATAATATTTCCTCTCTTTTTTTTAAAAGAGCTCGACTCCAAAATGTCGATTTTCAACATAACGTTAGCCTCTTCCTCATTGGTCGAGCGCCACTCTCTCTCTAGAACTGAAAGGCCCAAAAGTGAGTCCAACTTTCTCCTAACAATCTTACCAATCTCTAATAGATGTCGAGATGCACTAAGTTCAAATCACATTCATTTTTCATTCAATTAGCCATCACATCCAAATCTCACCAATCTCTAACAGATGTATAGATGCACTAAGTTTCAATCATTCAGCAGATTAAATGTTGCAGACATTTCATCTTTCTCTACATGTCTCTAACAATACACACATGAAAGAGTACATGTTTTCAATTCAATCAAGAAAATTTTCAATTGAGTGTACACATTTCATTAAGTCATTCCGCAAAATACTGTCAACCTATGAGGTACTCTAAAATCTCAAAGATAAGTTCAACATGATTTACGTAAATTTCCCACAGAGTCCAAACTTTCGTCTTTTAGGGTTTTGGGTCCATGACCGGTGCTTCAAAAGTTCTTTCAATTGGTTGGCTCGATTTCTCTTGTCCACTCGATCATTTCTCTTCTAGTTGGGGAAGCCACATCATCACTTTGTGACAGTCAGCTCATCGCTCCATGGTGCATGTGCTTCTAAATAGAGAATTTCCCATTAATAAAGATATCCCTTTAGAGGGAAGCTGCTAGCCTATCTTATGGTCTCCATGTTGGTTGTCTTGCTCTTTATTGTAAAGCTCTAGTATTTGATAGTACATGTAAAATTAATAAATGATATAATTATCACTGAACAGGGAGGTATACCTAGACAATTTTGAGAAAATCGTGGAAAAGCGGTACCTAATGAGGTGCTCGTGTTTTTTTGAAATGAAAGACTTCCAAGAGGGAAACGCAAACAGAGAGTTGTGAGGCTTGGCGACACGCGTTGAGGACCCTTGTTGGCACGTCGTTGCTCTCTCTCTCTCTCCGCATGTACTATCTCAGTCGATTCTAGAGCAACGGTGGGCAGTGGAGGCTGGACAATTGTGCTGAGAAGCCTAGGCAAGCTTGCTCTCTCTCTCTCTCCTTCTCCTTGTTGTATCGCACGAGCGAGGTTTGCAGGCCTCCAGCTCTCTCTCTCTCTCTCTCTCTCTCTCTCTCTCTCTCGGGTTTGCAGAGCAGCCAGGGGTTGGGGATGGCTGCTCTTCAAGTGATGCCTTCTGGGCAAAGCTGCTAAGGGAAGAAGTTGTTGGAATTTGGGGCAGGTGGCGGGTCGAGAGGACTCAAACCGACCATCGACACAGGCTTCTAGATTGTTCTAACCGACCCCTTTCGCTCTCTTATGCCTTTGGACGCACTTCGGGTGCTTGGATGTAAGGAGCGCAGGGTTGTTGGACACGTAGTGCAAAGCTTGGCTCTCTCTCAGTGAGTATGTTGGAGGAGAGTAGGTGAGCAAAACGTTATTTTTGAGCTGCATTAAGGGGAATCTAGAGCGGTAAAGGGGGAGAGGGGGGGGGGGGGGGGGGGAATGAACACTCTTTTTACGTGTGCCTGTCTATTTGTGAGGCGGTGCTTTCAGTGGTGCATGGGCGGAGAGCAAGCCGAGAGGGAGTTGCAACTTGCCATGTGTGTGGGGGAACTTGCAGGAGAGGCAGAGAGGAACGCCAATGAGGCCTGCTGCGAGATGTGTGTGTGTGAGAGAGAGAGAGAGAGAGAGAGAGAGAGAGAGAGAGAGAGAGAGAACGCTTGCTATCAGGGCGATTGAGGGAGAGAGAGAGAATCTCTATATTGATTGGTGTGCTTGAGAGAATGAGAGATAGGAGGAAGGGTTGAAGGGAAGAGAACATGGCGCGCGGACAAGATGAAGTGTGCTTGAGAGAATGAGAGATAGGAGGAAGGGTTGAAGGGAAGAGAACATGGCGCACGGACAAGATGAAGAGAGAGGGAGACAAAGCTCCCTTTGTGTGAGTTCGAAGGCGCACGAGAGAGGTCGTTTGTGTGAGGACGAAAGACACAGGTGGTAATAGGTATGTGTGAAGGCGGAAGCACAGAGAGAGAGAGAGAGAGAGAGAGAGAGAGAGAGCACAGTCTAATGACCCAAAGTCTAATGCTGGGGAGTGGGGACGGTAAATGGGAGACGGGAGGGCGTAATCTCTAAGTGTATTAAGTCTAGTCTCAATCAAGTGGTCGTGCATTGAAGAAGGAGATGCAGGATGGCAACCCGCAGGGTAGGACGATGGAACTCCACTACGCCTGGAAGGTGCAGGGCACAGGACTCACGAGGGTTAAAGTGCAGGGGCATATTGCAGAGGCGCGGTCCGCGGATGGCTGTGGACACCAAACAAACCAACTTTGCTTCAAGTTCAAAGGGAATCGAGTCATACTTATTAACACATTTCCTTTAAAATAGACCGAGTGTAGTATGTTCACCCCTACGATTTTTGAAAATCATTGGAAAGGCGAGAATCTGGGTAGATGCTGGGGGCAGAGTTCAAGAAAAGAAAGTTGGTTGCATGGGAGCAGAACAACTGTAGTTGGCGCTCTCTCTCTCTCTCCATAGCAGATTTGGATGCCCCTTTGTGTGCATGTAGATTTGCCGCTGGTTATTTGTCTCTCACGGTATGTGGGATACACAAGCCGAAGGGAGGCAATGTTGCTTCTGTGGCTGCCTCAGCCTGCGCAAAGGTGGCTTCTGTAGATGCCTCAGCCTACGAGAGCAGTGTACAGCCGAAAAGGGGGGTATTGGGGAGGATCTCGCAATTATTGGGTTTTTTTAAAGTATGTACCTGTATGCATTGCGTCATCAGCTTCAAGCAACAGGAGAAGTATAGGTTCGGATCAAAGTGAACTGGACCAACTACATTGTCACTTGTCTGATACTGCACTGTCACCTCCTACTGTGCCCACTGTCAGCAGGTGTTGATTCTGCTTACCGAGTTGACCAAAGCTCAGCGACTCCATCAAATTCTGCATGCAGACTTGTCAAGCTTTGAACTCGTTCTTGTTGCTGAGATGGTTGATTTTGATTGGATAGCCACTGTCAGTTTCCAGCTACTGAGGTGTCCTTGATCCAATGGCTCTACACCTTCATTCTGCTCAGTAAAGGCTACTAAATGGAAGGCTGAGATTTGCAGCCCCCTGACCAGCAACCTTGACGGTGTAGGGAATGGCCCTGCAGTGGCCATTACTTGAAATAATGGGCAACTCCATGGTGACCGGCGGGCGGAGGCCGGGAGCCATGGTGGGAGCGTTTTTTTTTTTTCCGAGAAAAAGATCCTTCTATTAGTTAATGAAAGCTACCCGTAGGGCTACAACAAACATGATGGGGAGACTCCCCCAATGAAAGAACAACATATATACAATGAGGCTAAATCAAGGGATAGATGGAGGGAAGAGCCACACAGGTGGTCGGTAGTGCCATCTGAGCACACCCTGGACAATGGTGTAGAAAGGCCCAGGGCGCCATAGTCGAAGGAAAGCCTCGCGGCGCTCTCGCATGTCCTCTGAGAGTGTGGATCGGCTCTAGCCAAAAGCCACGAACAGTCTCTACTGGCGGCACAGAGCGGGCCTCAAAAATGCGGAAACAGCGGGTCCGCCAGATGAACGAAAGTGTCAGGCCACTGATGAGCTCCCAACACTCCTCTCTCTCATTGCACCATTCCTGTGGAGTAAGCTCTGTAGCAGGCTGGAGTGTAGGACGCCCCCCTTTATCACTATCATCCTGCTGGTGGAAGATAGCTCAAATTGAAGTGCCGGGCTCGTGAGAGTGGACCAAGCCGCTGCCCCCCAAGTGTACTGTCTAGCCATGGAGAGAGTAGGCATCAGTCGAAGAACTCGTAGCCACACCTGTTGGGCTGAGGGTCAGTCCCAAAGACAATGACGCTGACTCTCCACCAACTGGTCACAGGCTGCACATGCGATCGAGAGACCACTATGCACAAGCCAGCTCCCTACTGCTGTAGCTCTGTGTGCAACCAGCCACTGAAACAAAGTGACACGCCTCGATTGTCTGGAGTCTCACAGCCTCTGCCAAAAGGCTGCCAAGAACTCGACTACGAGGCCCTCTTGCCAATGATATGCTGCAGCGGGGCAGGCCTCTCTCTGTGCTGCAAGTATATGACGTCCAAGTCGAACAGTGTACTGAAAGAAGGGGACTCCTGGGTGGTCTGCAGAAGAGAAGGGGTCCCTCCATAGCCACTCACCAAGATCCCACTGTACTCGTGCCAATGGACAACACTCCCAAGCCCATAGCCTCCAGTGTCCAGTCTCCAGAGCTGCTGGGTCAGGGTCTATGACGCAAGTCCTCCCACAGATGTCCACAACTCGGATCCTCTGAAACAACACTCTGCTACCTGCGGGGCCTCTACTGCAACTCGCTGTAATCGTCCCCCACCCTGAAGCTCGAAGAACAGGGTTGGGATAGTCTCTGAGCAGGCCTTGATTGAAATGAGAACCTCCAGTCGTGTGAAGGCTCCCATCCACCGGGGTGCTACTGGCTCGAGAGGCGTGAGCCACTCAGCTGGAACTGACTCTTGAGATGTCCTGACACATGCTCTGCATCCCTCTCATACCTTGCAGCTGGAAACCCTGCACCTCCTCTGACAAACCTGTGAACTCTAGCCAGTCACCTAGAGAGCGCGCTGGAACTGCTGCCATGGGACCCCAGGAAACATGAGGCCGACTACCAACCAAGTGGCCTCTCTGAGTGCTAAACATGGGGTTCCAGATGAGGGGCAGACGAGGGGCTGCCGTAGGCGCTCCTCCGTGCACATTGGCTGTCGCTGCTCCAGGCCACGCCATAAGAGCTCCCAAGAACGAAGCAAACTCACAGCGAAGCGGTCCTCCAGTCTCCTGCTCAAACCAACTCGGCGCATCTCTGTAAAGATCCATATGGTCGAAGGTTGCCAAGGGGCTCCTGACTGAGGCACCCTGGCACGAAGCCTCTGCAACAAGAACTCCTTCCAGGGCTCCTCACTTGGAAGAAGTCCTCTGACTATGAACTTCCCAAGAAGGGCTCTGCTCTGCTGTGCTGGATCAATGATCCCAAGCCCTCCCTGAGAACAAGGAAGCGTGATGACCGACCAAGCCACCTTGGCTCGGGCCATCTGAGTGTCACGTCCTGACCAAAGGAAGTTCCTAATTAGCCTCTCTACCTGGCTGATACAAGAACTCGAGAAGATCTAGTAGGAAGTGATGTACCACATAGTCGCCAACCAGGTGCAGTTGCCAACAGCACCTGGTTGGCAACTACTACTCTACCAGCAAGCGAAAGTCGTGATGAGCTCCAATGTAACAGCTTTCTCTTGATGGACAGGAGAAGAGGAGCAATCTGCTGCTCAGGAGACAAGTCCAAACCAACCTGACAACCCAAGTATCGAACTGCAGTCCCGGGGGGAATCCACTTGAAACCCTCTCGTGGTATCCAATCTGGCACAAGAGTACTACCAACCGAGAAAGCCATTGTCTTTCTCCAGTTGATCAGTGCGCCCGATGCACAATAGAAGGTCTCCAAAGCCTACTCACAGCTGTGAAGATTGGCCTCCTGGCCATCTAAGTACAAGGCTGAGTCATCGGCAAACTCAACGTCCAGTAGCTCATCTCCCCGAATAGGGAGTGCTAAGCCCCGAAGACCAACCTGCTGTGACACCAAAAATCTGTTCATCGCCTCCGCATAGAACAGAAAGAGAAAGGGGGCAAGAGGACAACCCTATCTAACCGAGCGGGTGAGCATGAAGCGCTCACCTCTCCCTCCTGTCAAAAGCACCTGACTGTGAGCCTGTCTGTACAAAGCTGACACCCCTTTGATCCAAGCATCTGAGAAGCCCATCTTGCGGAGAGTGCCCTCTAGAAAGTCCCACTCAACTCGATCGTATGCCTTCTCAAAATCGAGAAGAAGAATCACAAGATCCTCACCACGGAGCCGTGCCAGGGCAGAAGCCTCCCAGTAAAGATGTTGTCAAGGATACTACGTTCCTTGACAAAACCTGTCTGAGTCCCATGTACAAGGCTCTCTAAAAGTGGCTGAATCCTCAAACTCAGAGCCTTGGCAAGAATTTTGTAGGCTGAGTTAAGGATGGTGATGGGGCGCCACTGTCGAATCTCATCCAAGGAGCCACCCTCCTTGGGAATGAGGTAGATCAGGCCCTCACTCATGCTGTCAGGCATCACTCCTGTGTGCAAAATGTACTGAAAAGCACTACAAAGATCTGGGCCAAGCAGGTCCCAGTACTCCAAGAAAAAGGTGGGAGTCAACCCATCCTCACCTGGACAGCTACCACGAGGGAGGGCCCTAAGAGCCGTGTGCAGCTCCTCAAGCTGAAGTGGCATCTCTAGCCTCTGGCGCATCTCCTCTGTCACAAGACATGGCATCTGTGCCCAAACCTGCTCCCTGCATGCATCATGCCGCTCTGACTGAGGCTCAGCCGACAGTAACTCACAGTAAAAGTCAGTAACAATTGCACGCATATCGTCGGGCTCATAAGCAACTGACCCATCGGGCCTCCTCAAGTGAATGACATTGGCATGCGAGTGCCGAGGTCCTACTGTCTCAAAAAAAGCACCAGTCACTCTGTTACCCACCTGAGTCCACTGAGATGCCTGTCGGTGAAAGGCAAACTCATGACGCCTCTCCTCTGTGCTAGCAAGCTCCCGTCGAGCCTACTGTAACTGCTACTCCAACCATGGACTGTTTGGATGTTGCTCCTGCATCCTCTGTAGTGAAGCAATGCCTCGTTTGAGACGCTACTCCGCCTCTCTCGCTGTAGCCCGGCAAGCCAAAGACTCTTGAAGAAAAAAGTGGCTAAGCTGAGCTAGGCCTGAGGTCACTCTGTCTGCAGGTGAAACCTGGCTGTCCATGCCCTCTGTCCAGAGAGCCTCTACCCTCTCTCTGAGTGCTGAGTCCAACGAGACCCTCTCTGGGATGCGAAGCATTGTGCTCCCAATCCTCTGCCCGTCTGCCACCGTGAGGATCACTGGTGCATGGTCCGAGAAGGAAGTCCCTGCCAGGATACCCACTGAACCCCCCAAGTCACTGAAGTGGTCACTGGTGTAGAAGCGATCTATCCGCGATAGATTCACTCCTCCCACTCTGCGGTCCGATCTAGAGAAGACAAGACTGTCTGAGGGCCTCACAAAACCAGAGTACTGCCATGTATCCGAGACCCTCAAAGTCATACACAACCTCTCCTGAGCAGCCAACTCGACTCCATGCACAGTAGCATGGCTGCCACCAATCCTGTCACAAGGGTCCTCCAACATGTTGAAGTCCCCTCCTATGCACCAATGATCGGCTTGCGGCAAAGACTCAACAATCTGTGACCAAAACTCTGCACGAGCACTCGCCACATTGGGCACATAGATGTTCAGGAAGCCCACAAGGCCACCCTGAACCTGCATAGTAATCCACTGAGCCCTGCCTGACATAATAATCCCTCTGCCCACAATGGCCTGCTGCAATGAGTCCGCAATAGTCATACATACCCCACCTTGGATGCCTCCAGGTCAAAAAACAGCTGACCAAAAGGTATCATATCGTCCACGCAAAATTTGACCACATCGTCGAATGCGGCTCTCACTCAGATGGTGCTCCTGAAGCATAAGGAGATCAATCTCTCCTCCCACAAGGCAACGCTGAAGCTCCTGACGCAATTGGCCCCGCTGTCGCTGAAACTGGGGCCCACCTAGTCCCTGCACGTTCCATGAGACGATCCTCATGGGGAGCGAAAGAGAACAGATGCTGCCGCGACAGCAAGACGGGCTATCTTCGAGGCAGGCTTGGATGGGGAGTAATCCGCATCCGAGCGTCCTCTAGATAGGCGTGACTGTAGTGAGTGCCTAGCCCATGCCCAAGTGGAGGGAGCCGTGCGTAAAGCAACCTCGTCTGTCCAGGAGTCCTCATGAATGTATACATAGCAAGGCAAACACTGCGTATCAACAAAGAAGTACACCACAATGTGCCTACATCTTGCTGAGTCTGGGGGTGTCACCGCAAACTTGGCCAATGGCCACATAGTCTGCAGCATATCTGTAACTCCAAGTTCTCCCATGTGGTGAGAGAACTCTAAGACCTGTGTATGGAACCATCCCACCGCTGAGTCGAGGGACCACTCTCTCTCGGCCCTATCACAGAGGGGGAAGGAGAAACCAACTGCTGAGTCCAAGGCCTTTGTCCCCCTAGCGGCGAGGAACAAAACATGGACCCTGAAGCAGGCTGCCTCATGGTTTGCTGTGGAATCGCCGAGAAAACGAGTGAACCCGTAGTCGAAGAAGTCTCAGCGGCGTTGGATGTCAATGCTCGTCAGTCCACGAGGGATAACTGCAAGGGAGGATGTCTGAATCTGCAAGGGGGCCGCAAGAAAGGCTGACCCTCTCGCTAGGCGACTCGCGGCAAAGGCGCTGCCAAGAGACCTCCTAGCCGCCGGAGAAGGACCGGTCTCCTAAGCCAACTGTGAAACTGGAGTAGGAGGGGGGGGAGAAGGAGCTGGGGAGAGAGGAGGAGAAGAGGGGCGAGATGGGGCGACAGAGGTAGAGGGGTGAGGTGGAGAGGTGACGAGAGCAGAAGGCGGGGAGGATAAGGAAGAGGAGGGGAACTCTGGGGGGGGGGGGGGGGGGAGCGGCTGTCGAGGGAGAAGTGGAGGTGGGGGCTGGTGCAGAAATCTCCTCCTGCTCAAGAGGACCAAAACGGTTCCGCGTGGGATGAAACCGGTCTGTTCAATCCAAAAAGGGCGGTAGACTTTACTTTAAACCTTGATTTAGCTTTCACCCATTATTAGTCGTCTATTTTACCTGTACTTTCAAGACACAACAAAGGGGAGAGGGATACAGGCTGCTAGATTGCACCTGTATGAGTAGACGGACACCAGATTGGCCCCTAACTTAGGCGCCCCTTTCGGTATTTCTTTATTGTTCAAAAGAGGGAATAAACGTTGTGGTTCCTACAAGCTGCCCCGCACAAACTCGGCTGAATTTCCACTGTTCCAGCCCGATTTCGGCAGCATAACTGTACTAGAACCCTTCACGGTCAGTATTCCCACGCATTGACTGACTTTCCCGACGCATACGGGCACTTTGCAAAACCTGGCGAGAATCTGCAGCACGCTGAATTCTCTGTTTTCAGCCCTGAAAATGCTCCAGATCGCCTGTACAGCGGTCCCCTTGCGTCCCCGAACCTCCTAGGGGTATTAGGGTCCGTTTAGGGCCAAAACCCTAAACCTGCAAAAATACACAGCAGGCTGTAATTCACTGTTTCGGGCTCCGTTCCGCGTGCCGGTCGCATCCCTAGCAAGTCCTCGAGCTCCCGCACCTGTAGGGCTACTTGCCCTTTGAATCGGACGAGATTTCTGGCGTGAAACCTCTCCGAATTCACCTGTACCTGCGGGGGGATTAGCCGCTAGCTAATCCAGTACCTGTGCAAGAGGCTCTTGCCTCGGCAATCGCGCATGAACCCACACAACTGTACATTGGTCAAATGAAGAGCCCACTAGAGGGGCATATCATACTGCCAAAGGGGAGAGAGAGGGCAGTGCGTAGCGTGCAGGGCATCACTCCTGGCACCGCACTGTGCATAAGAGGGAAAGCAAGCACTCCATAGCTCTTAACCTGTGACAGAGACTTGCAAAATGAGCCTCCCAACTATAAATCACGTTTTTGCCTTCTCTATAAGTAGCAAACTGGCCTCAAAGTGCCAAGTGTCACTCATTTGTGCATTTTCCCGCTTTAGACCCTCGGGTCTAAAAATATCTCACCTGCAGCCTCTGTTGACTTGGCCACAGAGTAACAAAATGATCCCCATGTCAAACTGCACGTAATGACGCGAAGACATTTTCAGGTCCCAAAATAGCAGTTCCCTAAATTTTAGGAGATGCTGCCATTATATCTTTCTAGGTCATCCGACCCTCTTTGTACACTGTGGCCACATCCAGAACTGAAATGTAGCCTCTGTAGCAAAGGATTCCACTTTGGCTAGTCAATGACCCCACTTGGCTAACCATAGTCCTTGTCCAACCTTAGTGCTCTCTTGCCCTCACGCCTGGACTCCCTCTGGACAGTTCCACACTAGCTATGCAATGCAGGGCAGTTAGATTTCCCGAGGGGTGTTTCCAAAAAGTGAAAGTAAATAGATAATAAGAAAGAAATCAACAAAAAGGATAGATAGTAGTCACACGCTGGTGACATACCCCCCTCTTGAAATCTCAAACGTCCTCGTTTGCATCTATGTCGTCCATGCTTACTGTCAACACTGATGTATTCAACACATGTCGACACATATACGACACATACATGCTCATTGTCAACCCTGGTGTATTCAACACCTCGTCGACTCATGTATTGCCTGCGTGTGAACCCTGTCCCAATGACATAGTGGTAGCTTCGCACTCTGCCATTGCTTTGAGTCACTAACTTTCCAATGACAAAATGGTAGCTGCACATTTTGCCACTGTCTTATAGTACACGTTGGATCCCGTAACACTTTCGAGCATA
Source organism: Adiantum capillus-veneris (assembly GCF_014529385.1). Taxonomy (NCBI): domain Eukaryota; kingdom Viridiplantae; phylum Streptophyta; class Polypodiopsida; order Polypodiales; family Pteridaceae; genus Adiantum; species Adiantum capillus-veneris. The sequence goes on from NC_140943.1 coordinate 158,136,915, forward strand.
CCCAAACCGACAGTTTAAGAATGCAGTTACACATGTACTCCTTAATAGAAGCAATCACTGTATCCTTGACAGACTGACAAGAAATACTCACTTCTATAGCACTAACCAAACTTTTGGACATTCCATAAGAGCAATTGCCAAACTGACAATCTGTACAGCTCTAACATTCATGTAACAGGTATTTCATTTGAGCTCACTTTAAATACCATGTACATCATTTGTTTCAGAAGCCATTGTCACACTGACAATCCATGTACCTTTGAAACTCAAGGGGTCAAGGTAGGTTGCAAATCGAAGGCTTCCAGGTAGAGTGATAACACAGTTGGTGACTCTGCAAGTTCACCTTCTTCCATCCACTTAGCATCCATTGGTGGATAGTTTCTGAACTTTACCAAGTAACGCCTAGCAACCTTGCCTTTCACTTTCCTTTCTTTGTGTGCCAAAATCTGTTCAGGGACCAAGATCTCGTCAAGTTCCTCGACTTCCGGCTGATCTTCAGCTGGAATAGCTTCTGGCACATCACCCACATAGGGTCTGAGAAGACTCACATGAAACGCATTGTGAATCTTCCAACTGTCAGGCAATTTCAGCCTATATGCAACATCACTGATTATGTCGCACACTTGAAAAGGCCCATAGTAACGCATGCTGAGCTTTGGAAACAGTCTTTCCTTGCGCTTCATCTTCTTTAACCTTGCCTTTTCAAACCGTAGAAGCACCCAATCACCAAGTGAATATACCACTTCACGACGGTGACGATCAGCTGCTTTCTTTTGCTTTGCCTGAGTCCTTTCTAAGGCCACTTTGACCTTCTTGTACATTTCATCCATGTCCTGAACATACTTATCTGCTTCAAATATCTTGTCCTTTGTATGCAGTATGGGAGGAACTTTCTTGCCACCTTCAACTATCTCAAAGGGTGCCTTGCCAGTTGATGAATGCACTGTATTATTGTATGCATACTCCACCAATGGCAAATACTGCTCCCACTTTCCTTTATGCTCTGACACATAGCACTTGAGCAGATCTAGGACAGTAGAATTTGCCTCTTCCGACTGCCCATCTGTTTGAGGATGAAATGACGAAGAGAATTTGAGCGTGGTGCCCATATTCTCAAACAAACCTCTCCAGAACAAACTTGTCATGCGTGGATCACGGTCGCTAACAATCGACTGTGGCATGCCATGATACTTGAAAATATTGCTCATAAACAAGCGTGCCATCTGATCTGGCTTTATCTTCTTCCTGACAGGAATAAAATGAGCCTGTTTGCTGAATCTGCAAATAATGGTCCAAATACCATCATTTCCTGTCTGCGTTCTCGGAAGATCAAAGATAAAATCCATAGCAATACTTTCCCATGGTTTATCTGGAATAGGTAGTGGTTGCAATAACCCTGGTGCCTTTTGCCTGTCAAACTTGACCTTTTGGCATATTAGGCATTCTCGCACAAAGGCATCCACATCCCTTCTCAATGTAGGCCAATAGAAGAATGTCTCAACCGCTTTCACTGTAGCATCGATACCACGATGCCCTGCATACGGTGGGACATGACTCTCTTCCATAACTTTGTGTCGCAATGGCTTTGTGACACACAATCTGCCATGCATCATCATGAACCCGTCTTTAAGAAGATAGTGTTCATGACGTTGTCCATCCATTAGTTGCTCGAAGACCCTTGCAAAATCTTCATCATTTGCATACTGTTCTCTCATATCATCAAGTTCATGATGATAAGGAATTGACACAGCTGAAATTTGTGGCTTCCTAGACAAGGCATCAGCCACAACGTTCTTCTTGCCTTCCACATGCACAATCTGAAAATGGAACATGGACAAGATATTTGCCCATCGCATATGCTTCTCAGATAACTTTGTCTGTGTCAAGAAGTATCGCAAGGTCTGATGGTCCGTTTGGACAACGAAATCTGCACCTAGCAAGTAGTGTTTCCAACTTAAGAGCGCATGAATCACAGCCAGTAATTCTTTCTCATAGACCTGCATGGTCATCTCTGGCCCTTGCAAAATTCTGCTCTCATAGGCTACTACCCTGCCATCTTGCATTAGCACAGCACCAATGCTACTACCGCAGGCATCACATTGGACCACAAATGACTTCCTAAGATCTGGCAACACAATGACTGGATCCGAAGTCATCTTTTCCTTTAAGAGATTAAAAGCTGAAATCTCTTTCTGTGTCCATCTAAAGGTGACTGCCTTCTTTTGAAGAGCATGTAAAGGTGAAGCAATCTCAGCGAAATTTCGGATAAACCTTCTGTAATAGGAGCATAGTCCGAAAAAGCTTCGGACATCATGCACCGTCTTCAAATTTGGCCATGACTTGATCGCTTCAACTTTTGCAGGATCCATTCTGACACCATCCTTTGAGACAATGTGTCCCAGAAAGTGAATCTCTTCCAGAAAAAACTCACTTTTCTTTGCATTGATGAGCAACCTATGACTGCGTAGCTCTTTGAACACAATGGCCAAGTGATGCCTATGCTCCTCTTCATTCTTTGAGTAGACTATCATGTCATCAAAGAATGTACCAACAAACTGCTGGTGTGGACGGAAAATTCTGTCCATCATCCTATTGAACGTAGCAGGAGCATTTGTGAGACCAAAGGGCATCACTAAAAATTCGTAAAGGCCAAACGTTGTTCTAAAAGCAGTCTTGTGCACATCCTCTGATCTAATGCGGATCTGATGATACCCACTCTTTAGATCTATCCTGCTAAACATAGCTGCTCCTTCTAATTTGTCCATAATATCATCAATTCTAGGTATAGGGAACCTATTCTTGATGGTATTCTTGTTCAGTGCACGGTAGTCGATGCACATACGCCATGAGCCATCCTTTTTCTGCACCAACAACACTGGAGAACAGAATGGAGATGAACTGGGCTGAATCAGCCCCTTTTCCAACAGCTCCTGTACTTGGGCCATTATCTCTTTCTGCTGAGCCGCACTAACCCTGTACGGAGGCTTATTTGGTGGGCTACAGCCTGGCACCAAATCTATCGCATGGTCCTCGGGTCTCTTTGGCGGTAATTGAGACGGTAATGAATCGGAAAAACAGTCACTATACTGTTGTAAAAACATTGACCTTTCTTTATCTAGCACAGATAAATTTGATTCATCACAATCTGACACTTCACGTGCAAAAACCAAGTACGCAGAAAGATGCTTTTTCATTACAGAAGTAATAGCAGAAGCTGATACAGTAGGAATAGACTCCCCTTTAAGCTTTACATCCAGAATGTGAGTCTTTCCCCTGCTCTGTACAGTGATCTTTTTGTTGTAGGCATCCATGATTCCCTGTACACGAAATAACCAAGGAATACCTAACAACACATCACATCCATCCAGTGGCATGATGTAAAATTCTTCAGCATCTACATAGGACTGGATATGTAGACGCAACTTTCCAATGATGGGTGTCACAGCCTCTGTATGGCCAGGACATGCCAAACCTGCCTCTGCTGTATACCCCATCTCTTCAGGTCTGATTCCCAACTTTGAAGCCAATTCTGGGGAAATAAAGTTGGCTTTGGCACCTGGATCAAAGAAGATAAGCACTGTTTGATCCCTAACCTTTCCCCATGCTCTGCAAAGCTCACTTGCATCTGAATTTGGCTTGTCGCCCACCATATCTGGCACTAGACCAGCCATGGGCTTCTTTCCTTTCTTGTCTTCCTTGTCTTCAGAATCAGCTGGCCTTTTCTTTGTAGGACAGTTGTAAGCAATGTGGCCAGGCTGCTCACATATAAAGCATTTGTTCTCTGTCCTCAGGACCTTCTTTTGCTCTTCTGACTTGCGAGGAAAACGTCTTTTCCATTTCTTTGCTGGTCCTTTTTCTGATTCAGCCGTAGCTTTGTCTTTCCCTGCGTTGGCCGACTCCTGAGTCCCTTTAGGAGCCTCATTGGGAACGTGCTTCTTGGCTGAATTTTTCTTGCCTGATCCTGCCTTGACGCCAGTGTTAAATTCACAATCTTCTCCCTTGAGCAAACCATTGCCAGTGTTTGCTACCTCGATGAGCTGCGTCAAAGTAGTGACTTTTGTCTTCGTGCAGTATTTTCTCAATCCTTTGGGTAGGCCACAACAGTATTTTTCAATCTGTTCTGTCAATGGCACAAACCTATAGGAAGTTACTGGAAGTAGAGCTTTCCAAAACTTCCGATTGTAATCATCCAGATTTCTGCAAGTGGCAGCATTAAGCTGGTGCCATTCTGTCATGACATCTGCTTCGAAATCATCAGATAACCATGCTGCTGCAAAAATCTGCTTGAAGTAAATCCATGTGGACGGAGCTTGCCCTTGAAGCAATAAAGTTGTCCACCATTGTCCCGCATTCCCTGTCAAGAAAGTGGCTGCCTTGCGGACCTTTGAAGCCTCTGTAAAGTTTCCCCCTGCATAGGCCTTGTCAAACTGCTGGAGGAATGAAAGAGCCTTCTTCCTGTCATCAAACCCTGTAAAGGTCGTGAATGACACTCCTTTGCCACCTTCTTTGTACGGAGTTGGCCTCTCCAGCGGCGTTAAATTGTCATATGGAAGTGACTGAAACATGGGAACACTATTAAGGTTCATCTGTGTTCCTTGGCCGCTATTAACTTGACCTGGAAATGCCATATTTGGCTGCTGATTTGTAATTCCAGCCATACCAAAATTTGCTTGTGGCATCCCAAATTGTCCCTGAGTGCTTTGAAACCCTGGTTGCATACCCATGACACTGTACATGGGGTTAGGCATCATCGTTTGAGCACCCGCAAACACTGTTCCTGGCGTATAAAACTGATTTCCAGATGCATGACCAGCCATGCTTTGGAATACGGATCCACCTCCAAAATAGCCAGGGTGTACTGAAGGTGGTGGGAAGACCTGTTGCATAGCCTGTAAGTTGCTTCCCTGCCCATTAGAACCAGCTATAGGCTGCTGAAAGGTGGCGGGCTGAATTGGTACAGCTTGAAAAACTGGCATCTCAGCCACCTGTTCTTGCACCTTAGGCATACGTTGTGGAGACTGCATGTTCTCCGTCAAGTGTACAGGTGTTTCCATTGACTGTGCGGTATGAATCACCTGTGCTCGAGCCTTAACAGGCTTTTGAATATGATCCAGTGACCCAACTTGCTGAGACGGAACAGGAGGTTGCAGAAAGGCTAAAAACCTCGGGTTTTGCATTACTTGTGTGAACATAGCCACAGCAGTAGCCAACTGGGTCCTGAATATATCGTCATCTGTCTGTGGTGGTCTTGAGGACTCACCCACTTCATGTGTCTGTTGACCCTGTGAAGAGGAAACCTCTTCAGTCACATCATCTGGTCTGTCAGCCATAATTACAATTCCCTGTGTCTGGTCTATGATCCCCTGTGTCTTCAAGCCCAAAACTGACCAAGGCTCACTTCTATGGGAAAAAGTGATTTAATCCCGTCGATGGAACCATGAAACCGGCCTGTTCAATCCAAAAAGGGCGGTAGACTTTACTTTAAACCTTGATTTAGCTTTCACCCATTATTAGTCGTCTATTTTACCTGTACTTTCAAGACACAACAAAGGGGAGAGGGATACAGGCTGCTAGATTGCACCTGTATGAGTAGACGGACACCAGATTGGCCCCTAACTTAGGCGCCCCTTTCGGTATTTCTTTATTGTTCAAAAGAGGGAATAAACGTTGTGGTTCCTACAAGCTGCCCCGCACAAACTCGGCTGAATTTCCACTGTTCCAGCCCGATTTCGGCAGCATAACTGTACTAGAACCCTTCACGGTCAGTATTCCCACGCATTGACTGACTTTCCCGACGCATACGGGCACTTTGCAAAACCTGGCGAGAATCTGCAGCACGCTGAATTCTCTGTTTTCAGCCCTGAAAATGCTCCAGATCGCCTGTACAGCGGTCCCCTTGCGTCCCCGAACCTCCTAGGGGTATTAGGGTCCGTTTAGGGCCAAAACCCTAAACCTGCAAAAATACACAGCAGGCTGTAATTCACTGTTTCGGGCTCCGTTCCGCGTGCCGGTCGCATCCCTAGCAAGTCCTCGAGCTCCCGCACCTGTAGGGCTACTTGCCCTTTGAATCGGACGAGATTTCTGGCGTGAAACCTCTCCGAATTCACCTGTACCTGCGGGGGGATTAGCCGCTAGCTAATCCAGTACCTGTGCAAGAGGCTCTTGCCTCGGCAATCGCGCATGAACCCACACAACTGTACATTGGTCAAATGAAGAGCCCACTAGAGGGGCATATCATACTGCCAAAGGGGAGAGAGAGGGCAGTGCGTAGCGTGCAGGGCATCACTCCTGGCACCGCACTGTGCATAAGAGGGAAAGCAAGCACTCCATAGCTCTTAACCTGTGACAGAGACTTGCAAAATGAGCCTCCCAACTATAAATCACGTTTTTGCCTTCTCTATAAGTAGCAAACTGGCCTCAAAGTGCCAAGTGTCACTCATTTGTGCATTTTCCCGCTTTAGACCCTCGGGTCTAAAAATATCTCACCTGCAGCCTCTGTTGACTTGGCCACAGAGTAACAAAATGATCCCCATGTCAAACTGCACGTAATGACGCGAAGACATTTTCAGGTCCCAAAATAGCAGTTCCCTAAATTTTAGGAGATGCTGCCATTATATCTTTCTAGGTCATCCGACCCTCTTTGTACACTGTGGCCACATCCAGAACTGAAATGTAGCCTCTGTAGCAAAGGATTCCACTTTGGCTAGTCAATGACCCCACTTGGCTAACCATAGTCCTTGTCCAACCTTAGTGCTCTCTTGCCCTCAGGCCTGGACTCCCTCTGGACAGTTCCACACTAGCTATGCAATGCAGGGCATTTAGATTTCCCGAGGGGTGTTTCCAAAAAGTGAAAGTAAATAGATAATAAGAAAGAAATCAACAAAAAGGATAGATAGTAGTCACACGCTGGTGACATGGGAACCCACTGCTGCTGAGTAGGCACTTGAGGGCCACTCTGAGTGCCAGGTTGACGCTGTGGCCCCTGGCGTCGTCGGCCACGGACCTGCTGTCACCCCTCCTCCGCTGGAGCCCCAGGCTCAGAGGGTGGCTATGCATCTGTGCGCTGTGCCGCTGGCTGTGGCTGTGGGCCAGCCCTGGCAGGCTGGGGCTGAGGCTGTGGTGCAAGTCGCCGCCTCCTCCATGGACAGGCCTTCGCTAGATGGCCCATCTGTCGGCAAATGAAGCATTGGTTCGGGAGGCCCGAGTACTCCACACTCTGTCGAAACCAACCCCCACTCACCCGAGGTAAAAGGATAACCTTCGGGAGCGTGTGGGTATCTCTGACCAAAACTCGAACTGAGGAAATGCCAGCTGCCTTGGCAGCTACTGATGCTGCCGTACGAGGTGCCTCCAAGACAGTCTTAATGGCGGAACTGATCCTGGAAAGAAGTGGTAAGTACTCCCTCCGTAAACCCGGAAAGTAGACTGAGATGGGGATGTCTGCCTCCTCTACTAGAACTCCGAAGCTGGGTCAAAACCATGTCGCCACTGTCGAAAGTGGGCACGTGATGCTCGGATGGCCAGTGGACTCATAGCTATGACCTTGGACGCCATCTCGGAGGACTCAAACTAACCCCGTCCGAGAATCAAGACATCCAAGATCTTGTCCACCTCTGCGAGAAGGTGGGCCTGGAGAAGGTCTCGCAGCTCTCCTCTGCTAGGTCGGGTGCCGAGAATCTTGCAGATGACCGCCTGCAATCACTCTACCTCTGCGGCAAGGCTCGCTTGCTCTGTAGGCGAGAGAGCAAGTCGAATGGTGGACTCAGCGGGGTCGGGCGAGGGGGCTTCTGGCGAGTCCCTCTGTGGCGAAGCTGGAGTCTCCATCTGTGTCTACTGCTGTGGCATAAGAAGGGGACGACGGGAGGGTGCTGCAATTGGGTGCGCCAAACACTGCTCCAAAGAAGTGCCGAAAGTGCCGAACTACAGGGAGTTGCCGAGGAGGAGGAACCAAACGGGCGGGCGAGCGGGCCGAGGCGGGGTTTGGGGGGGGGGGGCTGGGGCAAGCGGGCAGGCAGCGAATGGGCGCAAGGGATAGGGCGGCAGGCAGCGGCAGCTGGGGCTGAGGGTGGGCGGACGGGCAGGGACAGGGGCAGCGCGAGGGGGGGCTGAGGGCAGGCGAGGGGGTGGGAGGCAGCCAGCGGAGGATAAGGCAGCGCTTGGGGGGGGGGGAGGAGGGCACCAAGCAACGCTGGGGGGGAGGGGGGTTGCGATGGCGCAGCGAGGATAACACAGCAGCAGCGAGTGCGAGCAAATTTTCGTTACATCATGGTGGGAGCGCTTTATTTCAAGAATGGCCACTCCAAGGCCATTCCCACCAGGGGAGGGGGGCAAATTATTAATTCTTCATGCTGAGTTAGCGGACGCACACTGGCGGAGCTGATAGAAAGAAATTATTTTCTCTTGCTACTGATTAGTCAGCCCTGGAGGAGCTCTGCTGTCGCCATCGTTCATTACAGCTGCTGATCCGTCGCAAGCTGAGTAAGTGCACGTCTGCAGAGTTTTTGTGCCGTCGCCATCGCTCATTACGATTGCTGATGTGTCGCAAGCTGAGCAACTGTAAGTCTGCAGAGTTTCCATGCGCTCACTTGGCTGCAATCTGAGCTACTACAGTGGAGATTACTCCCAATAAAGTTCAGTAGATGAAGGGCCACGATTGGCCGCTCCCCTCCCCTGGACTTTGACGGAAGTCGAAGCTTACTCTCCCGGTTCGAACAACTATTTTTTGACATAAGGACAAGTTTTTCTTGCTACTCGAGAAATTGTTCTTTGCTGAGGTTTCTTTTCAATACCCAAGAATCTGGTTCCCGATGGATTCTTGCTCATTCAGCTCATTGATAAATAATGAAAAACAAAAGTAAATATCTGCTGTAATTTTTCACATGAGCCTTGGTTGGTTGAATTTTACTCTAAATTCCCTTCTCAAAACTGTTCTGATTGGGAACATGTGATCACCCCTTGTATTGGGGTGTTGTTGGAGAGTCTCCTTGCTTGCATTTGACCTCGTATACACCTTCTAGTGGATGGCATAATCTCTCACAATAGTTAGCTAAATCCGAATGGCTGAATTTCAGCTTTGTGTTGTAATGAATTCCTTAGTTCTTGCATAGGTATTCATTGGAGAGAACTCATCTGAGTGCGACAGAACATGCATGAGACCAGTTTCCCAATCCTTAAGAGAAAGACGTGTAGGATTGGTTTTTGATTTTATGGACAAGACAAAGAGGATGAGAGTACTGAGCTTTGTAGAACATGGAGCAAACTATGAGATCAGGAGGCTTTGATTTTCTTCAACAACGAAGCCAAGGGGAGTTTCATTGGAGATGGCGGTTCGACTGGGAGTGAAGGCTGAAGGGATGGGACCACAAATGGACGCAGTTTTAGCAAAACCAAGGCATAAGATTCCAGTGACACCCTTGATAGGCAATCTTGCATTGTTAAGATTATGGTGGACAAGAGGACTTCAGATTATGCCACTTGCAATGTGTGATATTTTCTTGGGGATGCCTTGGCACCACAAGAACAGTGTGATAGTGGATTCTCGGACTAGAAAGCTTGAGTTGAAGAATATGGCGGATCTAGTTTTGAATGTTAAACTGAAGGAGAGTGTGTACCTCTTGTATCTGCTTCAACCATTTCAACCATTTCTAAATCAATGAAAGCAAGTCTTTTTGCTTTATTCAATCTATGTGAGAGAGGAGTGAAGCTAAGAGTTTATCTAATTTCTCTACAACCTGAAGATCACACTATTGGGAGTTCACCTCCAAACAAACCCCCGTACAAAGTTAGCAATGCACAGGAAGAAGAAATCAACAGCTAAGTCAATGAGTTATTGAAAAACGGCTTGATTCAACTGAGTTCTTCACTTTTTTGTTCACCAGTGCTCCTTGTGCAGAAGAAAGACGGATCATGGAGGATGTGCTAGACTCTAGGGCTCTTGATAAAATCACCATCAAGAACAAGTTTCCAATACCCAAGATAGATCATATACTTGTAACCTCCTTGATAGACTTGACAAGTTACAGGGTTCTACTTGTTTCAGTAATATCGATTTGAAGAGTGAATACCATCGGATCAGTGAATCAGTAAGATTGATTTGAAGAGCGGATACCATCAAATTAGGATCCCTCTTGGAAATGTGTACAAGATTGCATTCATGTCGTCCTTCGGATTGTCTGAGCTTTTGGGGATGCTATTTGGCTTCCTAATTCTCCAATGCTCAAGAGAGTGATGGACTGGATTTTTCAGGAACAAGTTTTTAGAGCACTAAGGGAACATAGATTAGTGATCAATGGCAAGAAGAGTAAGTTCTTTATGTGAGAGACACACTTCGGGCATATTGTATCGCCCGAGAGGGATGGATCTGGCTAAGGTTAAGGCTATTCCCAATTAAAAGACAAGAAATAACCTTTCAAGGAACAGATGACAATGCAACAAAATGTGCATATTTTACAAATTACAAAAGATGGCTTGAATTAAATTGGATAATGTACAAGGACTGCTGAGGCAAAGGAAAAAATTTGCTCAGGAAAAATTTAAGATAAATTTATATACAAATTCTCAACATTGCATTCTCCGGAGTAAACCTTGATGCTTTTTGGCGAACCACACAATCCTTCTGTGATGATAATACGGTCATTTGAGGCCATGTGTGCCACAATCTTGTAGATCATCTCAACCTGCAAAAGCAAAGCACAAATAAGACCTTGTTTGTTCACATTGGGAACAGCAGAGAGACAACCATCATCTACCTGATTAGTTGCATGGCACCGTTCTGCCATCTCATCCAATGTCAAGGCCTCCACTGGATCCTGGCAGCTGAAGAAAGAATGGCATCTAATTATATTTCCACAAAAACAAAGCCCTTATGCTCTTCAACTGCCAGATAATAAAATCCATACCTAGCTTTGTTTAAAACTGCAAGTACTCTTTTCTGGAGAGCTAAAACTTCAGCTGCCGCCTTTTTACCAGCCTCCACTCCTAAAGTACGATACATGATGACAACTTTTACTTGTAAGGCCAAGTAAAGCACAACTTCTATCTGTAAATCTACACTTAAAAACCAACCTGGTTGATGGTATGGATTGATGTTTATGAGGCTTGCATATAAGCCTACAGCCCGCTCATAAAGTGCAATCATGGCACCCACCGATCGCGGTGTTACCTCCTCGATTGTTACTGTTATAGACTCCCGCTTATTAGCATATAGGGCAGATCTGGTTCCCTGCAAAAAAATGCCCTGATATCAGCTCCAGCCTCCCTCACAACATCCAAAATCCTTTAAGGAGTTTTCACCATTTCCAGCCAGTGGCCAACTTGAGGGCGCACTGCAAATATCAACAATTGTGCATGCACATCACCAAATCTTCTTTCACTTCCACTATGAGTTACTATTTCAGTAACACCTTGACAGTAACCGAGCATAGAGGCAGGTCAATTATAGGGTAATGTACTCCTGAAGATGGGGCAAGTTCAACAACCACAACAGGAACTATAGGAAGACTGCAAGCAGGTGGCCCCACAATCCACCACTGAGATTCAAAGCATTTACCACTTGACCACTTGGCAATGAGAAACTCTAGTTGTCAATATCATGTAAACATCATCTCAATGCAGTTTATAATCACTACCTGATAATCAGTACCTGAAGCATTCCAAAAAGATAATCTCCACATGTAACCCCAGGCTCTAGTTCCCAGTCATGACCAAGTGGTCTGTCGCGAAGCACCTCAATAAAGGTTGTGAAGAAGTTATGCACACCCTCTCTCAGTTGCTGAATGTAGCTGCCAAAAGAACAAAAAATTGCTAAGGCTTAAAGACCTTCAAGAAAGCATTTTACTACAACAATATTTGTAGTGGAGGACAAATGGAAAGAGAGATACGCATGCTGATCTGTGCTACCCTTGTTCCCATAAACTGCCAGTCCCTGATTTACCTGCAGAATTGCAAGGGCACTACTGACCCATTTTCCTTAGAAAGGAGATGGGAGTCCAAAATTATGAACAAAAACTTTCCTTTACTCACCAGATTACCATCAAGGTCGTACTCTTTTCCCAAAGATTCCATAACTAACTGCTGCAAGTACCGACTAAACAAAAGCAAGCTGTCCTTGTATGGTAGAACAACCATGTCCTAAACAACAGCGAAGTTGAACAATTCAAAACACTTTTAAGAACCAAAAATCATCTTTCACAAAGCCACCGCAGCCACCATCATACATCGCAAGTAATTATCGGTCTCCCGTTCGTTCAGAAATGTTTTTTGCCAACACTCAAAACTGATGTTGCTGCTAACCTTATGATCCATATCAAGTAAAAAAAGAAATCCAGAGATACTTAGCAAACAAAAAATCTACCTTAGATCCTCTCCCATCAGATGCCCAGTACCAGCACAGTGCCAGCAATGCTGCTGGATTCTGTCTAACCTGCACATAAGTGAGTCCAGAGAGCACTTGAAAGCTCAGATTCCTCATGGGACAAGCACGGAAAAACCAAAACAAGAGTAACCCAACCACTTACTGACGGATTTCGTGTAGCTTCATCCATGATCGCAGCACCTGCTAGCATTTCTTTTATATTGATTCCCTGTAAAAATCCGCACGAGCATACCTCAAACATGTCAAATCTTCTCATCCTCAACGCATGCTTTCAGATCTCTGAACAAAGCACTGCAATATGAAACCTGAAGAGCTGCAGGAAGTAGCCCAACGGCAGACATCTCAGATGTGCGTCCGCCAACCCAATCAAACATGGGAAACCTTGCTAGCCATCCTTCAATCCTTGCTGTATTGTCTAGCAGCGAGTTTTCTTGGGTGATTGCTACACCCTAAAACAGCAGAACAGACACTTAGCATCTGCAACACTTGAAAGGTATACAGAAGCAAGAAACACCGGAATATTGAGTTAAATTTCTTTATGAAATACAGACCTGCTTGGCAAAATCAAGTCCTTTTTCTCTGAAAGCTCTTTGGACCTCCAACAAACCATTTCGAGTCTCTGGAGTCCCACCACTCTGCAGATTTGACGAGTATGTAAGCATCCAAACCCAGGAAGTTGGCTGCTGAAACTTAGCAAGAGTAGAAGGCACCAACCTTTGAGATGACTACAACAAGAGTGGATGACATCTCTGGTCCGAGTTGAGCAATCTGATGATCAATGCCCGCTGGATCAGTGTTGTCAATGAACCTTATCTGTTCAGTGCAGGTAAGAGGTCAATGTGGCATTTCAAACAATTTGCAATTGTTGACGACAGAAGAGCCACAAACTTGAGATAAGTAAAAACATGAAATCACCAAGAGACCGCTTCGATCCCACTGCTGCTGCAGGTGCCATCGCCCCACCCCTCCCGCCTTCCTCATCACCCGCTCCCTACTCCCCCTCCCTCTATACGCTCGCCAGCAGCCATCCATCCCCCACTCCTCCCGCCCACTTACATGCAGCCCCACTTCACGCTTGCCCTCCCATTTGCTGACCCCGCAGCCCCCTCCTCCCGTTGGCTCTCGAGCAGTCCCCCACCCCCTCGCTCGCTCACCCGCAGACCATGAATGGGGCGCCTGTCGACAATTCTGCCGATGATGGAGGTAGTTTGATGTAGGGTGCAGCGGAAGTGAATGTTGACTTTGCTCAAGATGAGTGCTCCGAACTGTGCTCAAGGTTCCTTTTACTTAGGGAAGGGAGAGACTTCCGTTCTTTAATGAGAGAGTGCAAGTGATCACAAACAAAGTGGATAAACACTGTGAGTGAAGGTGCTGAGACTGAGGCTATGATGCAATGGGAAACTTGGTGTGATGGCGAAGACTTCTATCTGCAAGATGTTGCTCTGAAGTGCTGGCGAAACTAACTTTTTGCTGTCCTAAAAACGCTGTTTTGCTACTGTTCAAACACTGACTTGCTGCTTATAAAAACGCTGCCTTGCTGATGGTGAAACGTTGTAAAAGAAAACGCTGGTTTACCTGCTGAAAAACGCTGGTTAACCTGCTGAAAAAACACTGTTTATCATGCAGAAAAACGCTGGTTTGCTGGTCTTTGGAAACTCCGATCTGCTGGTCCTTGAACGGCTAACTTGTTGGCCCAAAACACTGGGAAACCAGGCTGAAATCGCTGATGAGGTTGGGACCGGTTCTTGCTTGAGAAGGGGAGGGAGATGCCTGCTGCAAGTGGCTTGCCTGTGCACTGCCCTCTTCTTCTGCCAGAAATGCTAGCGCTAGGATTTACTTACCTATTACCTTAGCAAAATTGACCTACCTAGTTCCCAACAAATGTCACTTAAAAATAATAAGTGAAAAATGTCAAAAATAGGGAAAATAGGTTCTGTGCATTGGAAAATGCTCCTGATGGTTTCTGATGATAATGCTGGTGATCATGCTATGTGCAACCAGAGGATATGCATTTAACCTAAGTGTCTGGACATGCACGGTCTACGAACAGACTCACAAAAGTGCCAAAACACTTCCTAAGCTAGATTGACTAGACTGAACTGAACCCTTGTCATGCTGTAGCTTGTCCACGGATACATAGGGTTGGATGTGTCACGTGACATCCCCTCCTTTTTAAAGTGAGGTACTAGTACCGAGCTGCATGGCTTCCTTGTAGTTTGCCAACAACTCTGGGTAATCTGTGAAAAACTCTTCATCTAGCCACACTGCTTCGTGGGTTCCGTGATCTTTGAACTTCAAAAAGTATTGTCTCACTTGCTTCTACCAACCATGGCGAAACCGATGCAACAACACTTGCTCCGGCTCCATGACTTCAGCTTCATCGATGATCTCCATTTCTTCTTCTTCTGAAATGTCCTTTGGTGGCGTTCCCTGAAACACTTTCAACCAAGAAACATGTAAAACGTTGTGCATTGACCATGAGTTAGGCAATTGCAATTTCATTGAAACCTCATTTATCTTTTGAATGACAGGAAATGGACCATACATTCGAAAAGACAACTTTGGACACTTCTTTCCAACTTGCTTAAGACGTTGCTTCACGATTCTTAAATACACCCACTCCCCTACCTTGATCGAAACATCCTGACGATGCTTATTAGCCTGCTGTGATAAGATTCTTGAGCCTTGCTTAGCCGAAGCTTCACACTCTCAGATATCTCATCCAATGACTGACTATCAGCATTGGCATCAGGCATTTGACTGACCGAGCGAGTCAAAAGTGACTGGAACGGACGGCCAAAAGCTGCCTTATATGGAGTTCGACCAATGGCAGAGGAAAAAGAGTCATTCAAAATAGCCTGGACCAATGGAAGATAGAGCTCCCACTGAGACTGCTGATCATGCACATATGACTTTAAAACATCAAAAGCCAACTGATTGTAAATCTCTGTCTCACCATTTGACTGTGGATGAAAAGCCAATGAAAAATTCAACTTAGTGCCAAAATTTTCAAAGAGTGCGCGCCAAAAATTGGACGTCAACTTAACATCCCTATCTGAAACAATCGATTTTGGCAAACCACAGAGGGGGTACCAATGCTTGATGAACAATCGTGCTACATCTTGTGCAGTGACTATGGCCTTACAAGGAATTAACATGCAAAACTTGTTGAAACGATCAACAATTGTCAAACATTGAGTGTTCCTTGAATGCAAACTAGGTGGAAGGTTAGTCACAAAATCCATGGAAATATCTTGAGAAGGTTCATCGGAAATAGGCAGCAGAAGTAAGAGGCTTTGTTGCTTACCCCAAGGAGCTTTTACCTTTTGACATATAGTGCATTGTGTGACATAACGAAACACATCCTTCGCATTTTAGGCCAATAAAAGAATCTTTCTATTTTTTCCAAAGTGGTGTTCATACCCCTATGCCCACCCGTGAGAGAATCATGTGCATCATGCAATATGGTTGGCCTGAGAGAGGGCAACACACATAAACGTTGACGAAAATACAATAAACCATCACGAATGAGATAGTTGCTTGGCCCTTGGGAAGCAAGAGCCTGCAACCATTCCTTACCAAACTCGGAATCCGCATATTGGTTCTTCATGCTGTCGAAAGGCACACCCTGAATAGAAACTGTGGATCTTTACTCAAGAGCCAAAATCTGTTCCTTGTGACTCAACACATCTGCAACAGGGTTAGCTTTTCCAGGCACATACTCAATCAAACCTGTGACCACCGTGCTTGGCGATCACTCCAATGTGCACTAGGCATAGACTAAAGCCACTTGAGGGTTTGATGATCTGTGCGAACTGTAAACTCTCTACCATACAAAAAATGCTTCCAATGCTTAAGAGAGTGAATGACCGGCAAAAGTTCTTTATCATAAACTGAATAGTTCTTTTCTGCACTATTGAGCTTGCGGCTAAGGAAAGCTACAGGACGACCATGATGCTGAAGCACAACGCCCATGGCGACATTGCTCGCATCCGTTTATACCTCAAAGGGGTCATCCCAAGAGGCAAGGATAAGACACGATGCTTCTGTCATCACCGGAACCTTGAGAGCTGCGAAAGCCTCAATGGCTGCTTCGGGCAAGTCTACGCGTTGACGGCGAGTCTTTATCCCTTTCAAAACATCAATCATAGGTGCGGCAATGCATGCAAAATTCTCTGTGCGAATTATATGCTCAATAAAAGAACGCACATCATATGCAGTTTTGGGCAAATCCCAATTACGTACCTGTTCCACCTTCGCGGAGTCTATCTTGACGCCTTCTGCAGAAATAATATAATCCAGATAAGTTACTTCCGTGAGAAAAAACTTAGATTTCTTAGCTGCAATGTACAACTGACACTCATCCAAACGGGTTAGTATCCTCTCGACATCCTTTTCATGTTGTTCACACGATGCAGAAAAAATGAGAATATCATCCAAAAAGATGAACACACATACACCGACCATATCGCTGAAACGGCCTACCATGAGACGATTAAATGTATCCAAAAGGCATAATAACATACTCCCATTTCCCTCGCTCGATGCGAAAAGCGGTCTTGAAGATGTCGCCTTTGAATACCCGTATCTGATGGTATCCACTTTGAGATCGACCTTGCTGAAAACCGTAGACCCATTGAGCCTATCAAGGATATACTCAATGCGAGGCATTGGAAACTTGTTCTTGACGGTCATCTAGTTCAAAGCCCTGTAATCAACACACAAACAAGACGAATCATCTTTCTTGGGAACAAACAAAATAGGAGCAGCAAAAGGACTTACACTAGGACGTATGAATCCTCTGGCCACCAACTCCGTGAGTTGTCGCTCTAATTCTTCCTTTTGTGTCTTGTTTAAACGGTAGGGAGCCTTACAGACAGGCTGTGCCCCCTCCACAAGCTCAATGCGATGGTCCTCCGGCCGCTCGGGTGGGAGGCGAGGTGGAAGATCATCCTGCAAAAGAGATGCTTAAACTTGGTAAACAAATCTGAATACTTGTCTGGAGTCTGAATGCTCTGGGAAACTGGAGCAGCATAGATGAATGCCACTTGTGCTCCTCGTCGTAACTCACGCTTTACCTACACACGAGAAATGAGAGGCAAAGAATGCAGACCCTCCTCAACACGAATGATAATGGGGGAGTCAGTCTTGGCATTTAATGTAAGAGTGTTGGCCTCCCAATCAATGAGAGGGTTATGCTCACGAAACAATCTAATGCCCAAAAGCATATCACATCCTGAAAGAGGAGACACGAGAAATTTGCTATGGAAAGCATCTTGTTGAATTGTAAACAGACACTCTTTCGTGATGAGAGAGTCCATACCGGGAGCGAAGCCAGAGACCTCGAGAGGAGATTTCTGACTAACCTCTAGGCGGGCTCTCTCAACAAGAGACACTAATCACATCATGCATACTGCCTAGGTCAAATAATATGATAAAACGCTGACCCTGTACATGACCATAACACTTCGTGAGAGACTTATCAATGTGTGTGTCAGAGACATGAGAAGATTCAGCTTGGTTCATTAAAGTGCTTGTGGTTGCTGTGGGTGCCTTTGGTTCTTTAGGTGGGACTGTCTTAGGATAAGCCTTCTTAATGTGACCCTTGACGTGACATTGATAACATCGACCTTCCTTAGCATAAATCACTTGTGCTTCAGCCGTGATGTATCCTCCTATAATTCCTTGTGTAGCTTTTTCATCTGGGGTTAGCTTAGGTTTTGCAAGTGCTTTAGCTTTACCCTTAAATTCTTATTGTGCTTCATCTCTTGTGCGAGAGCAATCGCTACCGCCTTGTTGAGATCGATTGGATAAGTACCTCCACATCAAACTTGATATACTCGTCCAATCCATAAAGGAATGCCTCCTTGCGCTTCGCATCCGATTTGCGTAATTGAGTGCCGAGCTGCAAAACACGATTAGAGAAAGACATAACTGGTATATCATTTTGCTTGAGAGCGCGCCAATCGTCCTTCAATCGTGCGAGGTACTAGGGTGGCATAAACTGCGCCTTGAGCTTGTCTTGGAAGTCGGCCCAATTGAAGGAAAGGGGCGCATCTTCGTCGGCTTCCTCTAGGTGCGCGGCCAACTGTGCCTCTTGCCATGCGTGGTACCAATTTATGGATCACCGGCAAGGTACATGGTTGCCGTCAAAACCTTGCTATTGCCTGTCTTCTTAGTTGTCGCAAAATAAGCATTAAATTGATGCAACCAAGAATGAATAACAGTAGCATCCATCTTACCACCATACGTACTGAAAGTCAACTTCTCTGTGACTGGGTTGTTGGAGTCCAAATCTCGACTAGCACCACTTGATGAACTACCAACATCTTTGGCTTGCTCGGACTTCGAGGTGAGAACTTGTCGGACCAATTCTTGCATGCATAGTTCTCTCTGTGCCTCACGATCGGCCTCCAAGGCCGCTCGTCTTTCTTCGGCCGCCTCCTTTCTTTGTGCTTTTCTTTCTTTTCGTTCCTCGGCCGCTCGTCGCGCTTCGCGGTCCAAGGTCTCCTGTCTGGTTTGGCCTTCACGCTCCATGGCAATGCGATTCGCTTCTAGTTGTGCCATCGCAACGCGATTTGCTTCTTGTTGTGCCATTGCAATGCGATTCGCTTCTTGTTGTTGTGCCATCATGTCCATCATCGACTTTGACCAAAACCTCCATAGGATTTGGTACAACCCGTAGCATAGATGGGGAAGGAGGAGGGTCAGAAAAACCTCCTTGGTGGTGAGATTCTTCTTAGCTACTGTCATGCCCATCACCTCCATGCGAAGTATCCATTCCGCTTCGGGTGATGACCATACACTGTGATCCTTGGTTCTTAAATTCACGAGGAACTTGGGTTCTTGTGGGTCTTGGGTTCTTGAGGGTCTTGAGGTTCTTGGGGGTCTTTAGGTTCTTGGGTTCTTGAGGTGCTTGAGTTCTTGAGGTTCTTCTTTCGCTTGCAATCTGTGTTAGAGAAGGATCTTCTCTTCACCCGAGTTTTGCTCTTTTCCGCGGGCGCACCCCTTGGCGGACTTGCGCTCACACCAAGGTTGCTTTTTCCCACTTGACGTTGATTGGTCGGCCGCTAAGTGCACGGTCCGCTCTCAATGAGTGAAAAAAGGTACAAGGGGAGGTTGGACAAGCCCTTCTTTCTTGGGTTTCCTGTCACTCTTCAAAAACATGATTAGGAATCGACACACCCAAGAGGACTTGGGTTACGTGCGACCGCAACAAGCAAAAACAAATTCTTGTGGTTCTTTCCTTGAGTGATATAAAACACTACCAAAGCTCTGATACCAATATAGGGTGCAGCGGGAGTGAAATGTTGACTTTGCTCAAGATGAGTGCTCCGAACTGTGCTCAAGGTTCCTTTTACTTAGGAAAGGGAGAGCCTTCCGTTCTTTAATGAGAGAGTGCAAGTGATCACAAACAAAGTGGATAAACACTGTGAGTGAAGGTGCTGAGATTGAGAGATATAGAGAGAAGAATACGACACCAGAAAGTTGTCAAACCCTCCTCCAAGGGCCCCTCTCTCGATGGCGAGAGAGGTCTACGCTATTGATTGCACAAATCTCGTACAAGATGCTAATACAAATTGTGAGGCTATGATGCAACGGGAAACTCGGTGTGATGGCGATGACTTTTATCTGCTAGATGTTGCTCTAAAGTGCTGGCGAAACTAACTTCTTGCTGTCCCAAAAACGCTGTTTTGCTACTGTTCAAACGCTGACTTGCTTCCTATAAAAACGCTGCCTTGCTGATGATGAAACGCTGGCTTCAAGTTGTAAAAGAAAACGCTGATTTACCTGCTGAAAAACGCTGGTTAACCTGCTGAAAAAACGCTGTTTATCATGCAGAAAAACGCTGGTTTGATGGTCTCTGGAAACTCCAATCTGCCGGTCCTTGAAATGCTGACTTGTTGGCCCAAAACGCTGGGAAACCAGGGCTGAAATCGCTGATGAGGTTGGGAGCGGTTCTTGCTTGAGAAGGGGAGGGAGATGCCTGCTGCAAGTGGCTTGCCTGTGCATTGTCCTATTCTTCTGCCAGAAATGCTAGCGCTAGGATTTGCTTATCTATTACCTTAGCAAAATTGCCCTACCTAGTTCCCAACAAAAGTCACTTAAAAATAATAAGTGAAAAATGTCAAAAATAGGGAAAATAGGTTCTGTGCATTGGAAAATGCTCCTATGGATTCTGATGGTAATGTTGGTGATCATGCTGTGTGCAACCAGAGGATATGCATCTAATCTAAGTGTCTGGACATGCATGGCCTGCGAACAGACTCACAAAGTGCCAGAACACTTCCTAAGCTAGATTGACTGGACTGAACCGAACACTTGTCATGCTGTAGCTTGTCCACGGACACACAGGGTTGGATGTGTCACGTGACATTTTAAGCCGATCGACCTCCACCTCAAGGATCGCTTTCTCTTCGATACAAAAAGCTGAAGGGAGGCCTCCGTGGGGCGGGCGAGTGGATTGTAGCAGAGTCCCTCTGTGGTGGAACTGAGGTCTCCATCATTTTTGTTACTACAGAGGAGTGCTCGGTCAAAAGAGGGCAAGGTGATGGTGTGGGAGGTGGGGTGAGTGCGGCGGGGTCTAACGGGTGGGGACGCACGGTTGCTAGGAGGGGCAGCCCATGGTGGGATGGAAGATTAGGTGCAAGCCTACCTCCTAGCTGAGGTTGGCAAGCTTATTATCGATGTGCAGATTCTCCGCCAAGGCTATTACCACATAGAATTTGAGCGGCCAGATATGGTGGCCAAGGTACTTTAGATGAGTCTCGTGGCTCTAAGAGCTTGGAGGGATTACTTCAGAGATGGCAACATGGTTTTGACCCTACGGTCGATCGGACTTCCGAGGAAGCCGTCACAACTAGATTATCTAGGATGACCTAGGTTGGACCTGAAGAGAGGAGCAAGAGTTGATTGAGACTGGCACCGAGGCAAAGGACCCAAATTTTACATGGCAGGCCCGTAATTCGCAGCAGAATTCGCGCAGCATTTTGAGGCAGAAATGCGGGTTGACGTGGCAGCCATACGGACTTGATGACGTGGCACTTGCGTCTTAAACAAAAAAAACAGTTGACATATGTAGCTTTTGGGTTGTTGAAAGCCCATGGGCTTTTAATCTTGCCATGGATTTTAATCTTGTAAAAGCAAGCCAAGGGCGTTCAAATATTAGCCTAGAGGGAGTTATTATCATTCAGGACTTGGCGAGTGGCTCTCCCCAGAAATTGTATTTGTGAAGCGCAGTAATAAAGAGATTTTGTAAGGGGTGCCTTGTTGAGGGGCCAGTATCTTGGAGTGGAACTCTGCCAGTCCATTCCTCAAATGTGAAGTTTTATTTCCGTTCAAGTGTGTGAAGTATTGCAGATTCTAATCTCGTTGGTATTTCAATCGGCACGTGGTGCCCTTCCGGTTATAATGGTATCAAGGAGTCAATCGTTTGCTTTACCGACAAGCAAACCAATCCTACATCAACATACAACCGGAAGCTATGGATTCGGATAAGTATTTGCATTTTCTCATCAACGAATTGCACAATTTACTTTCGAGGCATCCTTGACTCAATTTGTCGGTCTTACAAAATCTAGCAAGTGCCTGATGCTGTTTGCAAAAGAAAGTGATTATCTTTGTGGCATCTGACACAATTAGGGTGCACCCATGGCAACTTCCCTATCCTCTCCATGAGGAGATCAAGGCAATGGGTTGCACTTGGGGTCCAAACAATACACAAAAACTTTGTTGACACCATGTCCCCGGTTGCCTTGCAGTTTGACCCATAGTCTATCACAACCTACACCAAGTTTTCTACACCAACCTCAATGATAGCCTGCGGATATGCCTATATATACGGTCTCCTGCCTTCAATGCATCGACGACGCACAGAAAGTATTTCCCAAGGCACGACAACACAAGTATCTTGATGATGTGTCATCTACAAATGTCACTCCAGCAATCTGAAATGATGGTGCACCCCAACTGCTTCCATCGAGATTTTACTAACACCAATGCCCTATCAATCAAGGCTTTCTGCTCATTAAGCATCATCGTATGGATCTTCTTGTACTCTAGACGAGTCCATGACTCTGTGGGACCGCAATAGCTCTAAACATTCATTTGCACTAAAGACATTGAAGGATATATTGCACTCAATAAGACTGTGAGCTATGTCCATCTCAACCACCTTTTGTGGCTCCTTCCTCTAGACTTGGCATGCACACGTAAGAGCAAGAAAGCATTTGCTCTCAAAGGCTTCACACAAAATCAACCTTGCAGCCAATGCAGATTGCGGAAATTTGTATAGCCTGCCCTGTGGCATGTCAACATGATCTAAGGAACATTGAACACCATGTTTCAATTATTCAATCTAGCCAACTCATCTCGTCAAGAACTCTTGATGTGTCACAAACTCGTGATGTGGCATGGCCTGGGCATGGGGCAGCAGAGCACCCACACACACACACCCCAGCTGGCAGGTCCGTGAAAGGCGGCACTGACACGTGGTAGAATTCCAAGATTTACGCGCAACTGCTGACATGGCTCACTGTACGGAAACCCGTGATTTGCGGAAATCAGTGGATGTGGCTGGCTGTACTGAATTCCGCGTTTTGTGCGAGGAAAAAGCCAGCCAGCCACATCCACTGATTTCCGCAAATCACGGGTTTCCGTACAGTGAGCCATGTCAGCAGTGAGGAAGAAGCTTTTGGGAAAAGTTGCTTTATTTAAGTTGATTTTTATGAAGCTTTTGGGGTTGTGCTTTTAGCATCCCTTGTAACCTTTATAAAGATCCCAAGGGGGGGGCTCCCTCTGCAGAGTATCTGGACGCAGAGTTTGAGAGAGAGCACCTGCGGGAGTTGTACTTTGCTCGAAGATTAATATAAAAAGAAATACCGAAAGGGGCGCCAGTCTTTGGGGCCAATACCTCTTGGCACGAAACTTCGCCGGGCCGTGTCGAATCAATTGTGACTTGAAGTGAATTTGTGTTGTGTCGCGGTAGATTCTTGACTTGGAGTGTCCAAGTTTGTTACAGTGGTATCAAAGCACAGAAAGATTCTTCTTCTACGGAGGATCCGATCCTTTTTACAACGCACACAGCTTTTGGGAAAGAATCTTCGTGCCCCAGCCCCGAACTTATTAGCAACTCCTTCCCTTCATACATCGCGCATCGAGCGTGCTCCCGTCTTCATCGCTCTGTCTTACAAGGCATAAAGCCATTAAAAATTCCAGATTACACATGGGTTCTAGTGAAGAATCTGACAGAGATGACACCCCTCAGTTGGAAGGCAAAGAAAAGGAACTGAAGAAAAAAATGATTATTTGGGCAAAAAAAAAATTCGGACAAGTTTGCCAGAAAAAGAGTACAAACCTCAACTGCAGATTGGCATATGTGTGAACATAAAGTACTCCAAGAACCTGAGATTGCTAATCCACCTAAATTACCCGATTGATACGATTTACTTGAGATGGCGTGTGGTCATTGCTTTTACTCTTAGGAAGGGAGACAGACGAGTGCAGAAAAGCAGAACCTGTACTCGCAGAAAGACATGGACAAGCAAAGCTTCAGAAAGGGCAAGAAAAAGGCAAAAAAGCCTAGATTTCGCCCAGTTTCTGACAGTTCTACCGAGGACTCATCCTCAGATACTTCGGACTCCGACGATCACATGTTTTATGCAAGGAAGAAACATTTTTTTTAAAGACAACCAATATGACTTCCTCGAAGATAAAAGCAAGAAGGTCAAAGAATTTAAAGAAGGTGGATAGTCGATTTGAATCCTTTTCAGGGTTCCGTGATGCTCAAACATGGTGGTTCACTCTACTACTGAGAAAGGAAACTCTAGTTAAATGGTTGAAAGGCTTTTATTTCTTCCTGACTGACTCGGGAGTATGAACGAGATATACGAACTACTTGGAATTATCTTCGGATGACCAAGGGAGATTCTTTGGACGCTTATTGCGAGAGATTTTGAAACTCTTTTCTACCAGCCTCTTCATTTATGAAGGTCTTGTTTAAGGAACAGATTGAGCGGTTTTGCTGCGGACTTCCTACAGAGATCCGAGACTGTTGCTTAGAACAGAAGTTGAATTCTTTTAAAGAATTGATGGGTCATGTGAAACAAGGTTTTTGCGATACATTTGACTTACCCCACTGATGAGATCTTGACTCAAATAACCCAACAAACCTCTCACAACGAAAGTAGAAAGAGAAAGAGTTCCCGGAACAATGAATAGAATGATACATGTCCCCAACAGACTCTTAGAGAAAGGGTTCTCTATCTCAAAGAGGGGAAGTGTTTTGGATGCGGGGAACATGGGCACATCTCCGCAAAGTGCCCCAAAAAGGCACAGCAAGAACGGCAGGCCAAAGAGTTCTAGAGCAGCAGAGGAATGTGGCAAAAAAGGCAGATCAAACAGAACTGGTACCACATTGTGTGGGGCACGAACCGAGTCAGACGAACGAAAGTACAAACTTTACCGCACTAGGGCAAAGTGAAAGAACAGGAAGCCCTCATTTTTTTTCTTTGATGGAGGAGCCAAGGCCAACTTCTTTTAACTTGAATTAGTGGCTTGATTTGGGATTACGCCCGACAGGCTGAGGCCACAGGCGGAGGTAGTTCTAGCGGCACCCGGACGGGATGATGCCATTACACCAATCATTGGCAAACTTCGTTTGCAATGTGAGGGGTGTTTAGGGCACAAGGACTTCTACGTAATGCCCTTGGGAGGTTGTGACGTCCTCCTCGAAATCCCTTGGTACCATACGAACAATGCCGTGGTTGACTCTCGGGCTAAGAAAGCGACTTTGACAAATGAAGGACACAGAGATTGTACTAGATGAAATTCAGCTTCTTTCCTCGATTTTCTGGAGAGAACTGAATGATGCTTTTCTGAGGGCCTGTCAGGCGAGATACCATCAGCTCGTCTTGAGGATCATACCATTGATCTGATACCTGGAAGCACACCACCGAACCAGCCACCTTACCGTGTGAGCCGAGCCCAGAAGGAAGAAACTATGCAACAAGTGAAAGACCTCTTGGAAAAGGGTCTTGTCCAGCCTAGTACTTTACCGTATTGCTCATCAGTGTTGTTGATTTTGAAGAAAGACGGATCTTGGAGAATGTGCATCGATTATAGAGCTCTCAACAAAATCACCATCAAGAACAGATTTCTGATTCCTAGGATCGATGATATTCTTGACGGACTACAGGGATCCTGATGTTTTAGCACGATCGATTTGAAGAGCAGATATCATCAGATCCGAATCGCGCCGGGAGATGTCTACAAGACAGCTTTTCGGCCGACTTTTGGGTTATTTGAGTTTTTGGTGATGCCTTTTGCCTAACAAATGCTCCTGCGACATTTAACCGGATGATGAACAGGAATTTTGAGAGTACAAACTATTTGTTGACACTTTCTTTCACGACATCATTGTTTTCTCCAAGGATGAGGTAGAACATAGAGAACATCTGCTACAGGTCTTTCAGGCATTATGAGATCACAAGTTGGTGATTAATGCGAAGAAAAGTGAATTTTTCCTACCAGAGATACACTTTTTGGGACACATTGTCTCAGCAGCAGCAGGAGTGCAGATGGACCCGGCCAAGATAGAGACTGTCACCAGCGTGTGACTACTATCTATCCTTTTTGTTGATTTCTTTCTTATTATTTATTCATTTTCACTTTTTGGAAACACCCCTTTGGAAATCTAACTGCCCTGCATTGCATAGCTAGTGTGAAACTGTTCAGAGGGAGTCCAGGCCTGAGGGCAAGAGAGCACTAAGGTTGGACGAGGACTATGGTTAGCCAAAGTGGGGTCATTGACTAGCCAAAGTGGAATCCTTTGCTACAGAGGCTACATTTCAGTTCTTGGTGTGGCTGCAGTGTACAAAGAGGGTCAGATGACCTAGAAAGATACAATGGCAGCATCTCCTAAAATTTAGGGAACTGCTATTTTGGACTTGAAAATGTGTTCGCGTCATTACCTCCGGAATGACAAGGGGAACATTTTATTACTTTGCCGTGAAGTCAACTGGGCAACCGGTCGGGATATTTTTAGGCGGCAATCCCGAAACGGGAAATGGCCTGTAAATGTGCCAAGTGGCACGTTTCTGTGCACTTTCCTCATGCATGAAGAAGTGGCGCTGAATTTAGAGAAGAGAGGGCTCATTTTCAGTTTTCTGTCACATGTTGAGAGCTATGGAGTGCTTCCTTTCCCTCTTATGTACAGTGCGGTGCTAGGAGTGATGCCCTCCACGCTACGCACTGCTCTCTCTCTCCCCTATGGCAGTATGTTATGCCCCTCTAGTGGGCTTTTCAATTGACCAATGTACAATTGTGTGGGTTCATGCGCGATTGTCGAGGCAAGAGCCTCTTGCACAGGTACTGGATTAGCTAGCAGCTAATCCCCCGCAGGTACAGGTGATTCGGAGAGGTTTCACGTGCAAAATCTCGTCCGATTCAAAGGGCAAGTAGCCCTACAGGTACGGGAGCTCGAGGACTTGCTACGGATGCGACCGGCACGCAAAACGGAGTCCGAAACAGTGAATTATAGCCTGCTGTGTATTTTTGCATGTTTAGGGTTTTGGCCCTAAACGGACCCTAATACCCCCAGGAGGTTTGGGGACACGAGGGGACCGCTGTACAGGTGATCTGGCGCATTTTCGGGGCAGAAAACAGAGAATTCAGCGTGCTGCAGATTCTAGCCAGGTTTTGCAAAGTGTCCAAATGCGTCGGGAAAGTCATCCAATGCGTGGGGATACCGACTGTGAAGGGTCCTAGTACAGTTATGCTGGCGAAATTGGGCCAGAACAGTTGAAATTCAGCCAAGATTGTGCGGGGCAGCTTGTAGGGAAGCACAGCTTTTATTCCCTCTTTTAAAGAATAAAGAAATACCGAAAGGGGCGCCTATTTAGGGGCCAATCTGGTGTCGGTCTTCTCATACAGGTGCAGTCTAGCAACCTAAATCCCTTTCCCCTTTGTTGTGTCTTGAAAGTACACGTAAAGTGGGCGACAAATTAAATGGGTGAAAGCAAGTAAGGTTTAAGTCTAAGCTCTACCGCCCTTTTTGGATTAAACAGGCTGGTTTCATGGTTCCATCGCCGGGACTAAATCACTTTTTCCCATAGAAGTGAGCCTTGGTCAGTTTGGGCTTGAAGACACAGGGGATCATAGACCAGACACAGGACATTGCAATTATGGCTGACAGACCAGATGATGTGACTGAAGAGGTTTCCTCTTCGCAGGGTCAACAAACACATGAAGTGGGTGAGTCTTCAAGACCACCACAGACGGATGATGATATATTCAGGACCCAGTTGGCTACTGCCGTGGCTATGTTCACACAAGTAATGCAGAACCCGAGGTTTTTAGCCTTTCTGCAACCTCCTCTTCCGTCTCAGCAAGTTGGGTCACTTATCATATTCAGAAGCCTGTTAAGGCTCGAGCACACAGTATTTTTCAATCTGTTCTGTCAATGGCACAAACCTATAGGAAGTTACTGGAAGTAGAGCTTTCCAAAACTTCCGATTGTAGTCATCCAGATTCTTGCAAGTGGCAGCATTAAGCTGGTGCCATTCTGTCATGACATCTGCTTCAAAGTCATCAGATAACCATGCTACTGCAAAAATGTGCTTGAAGTAAATCCATGTGGACGGAGCTTGCCCTTGAAGCAATAAAGTTGTCCACCATTGTTCCGTATTCCCTGTCAAGAAAGTGGCTGCCTTGCGGACCTTTGAAGCCTCTATAAAGTTTCCCCCTGCATAGGCCTTGTCAAACTGCTGGAGGAATGAGAGAGCCTTCTTCCTGTCATCAAACCCTGTAAAGGTCGTGAATGTCACACCTTTGCCACCTTCTTTGTACGGAGTTGGTCTCTCCAGCGACGTTAAGTTGTCATATGGAAGTGACTGAAACATAGGAACACTGTTAGGGTTCATCTGTGTTCCTTGACCGCTATTAAGTTGACTTGGAAATGTCATATTTGGCTGTTGATTTGTAATTCCAACCATACCAAAATTTTCCTGTGGCATCCTAAATTGGCCCTGAGTACTTTGAAACCCTGGTTGCATACCCATGATACTATACATGGGGTTAGGCATCATCGTTTGAGCACCCTCGAACACTGTTTCTGGCGTGTAAAACTGATTTCCAGGTGCATGACCAGCCATGCTCTGGAATACCCATCCACCTCCAAAATAGCCAGGGTGTACTGAAGGTGGTGGGAAGACTTGTTGCATCGCCTGTAGGTTGCTTTCCTGCCCATTAGAACCAGCTATAGGTTGCTGAAAAGTGGCTGGCTGAACTCGTACAGCTTGAAAGACAGGCATCTCAGCCACCTGTTCTTGCACCTTAGGCACAGGTTGTGGAGACTGCATGGTCTCCGTCAAGTGTACAGGTGTTTCCATTGATTCTGCAATATTCCTTGGTTGTTTCGTGTACAGGGAATCATGGATGCCCACAACAAAAAGATCACTGTACAGAGCAAGGGAAAGACTCACATTCTGGATGTAAAGCTTAAAGGGGAGTCTATTCCCACTGTATCAGCTTCTGCTATTACTTCTGTAATGAAAAAGCATCTTTCTGCGTACTTGGTTTTTGCACGAGAAGTGCCAGATTGTGATGAATCAAATTTATCTGTGTTAGATAAAGAAAGGTCAATGTTTTTACAACAGTATAGTGACTGTTTTTCCGATTCATTACCGTCTCAATTACCGCCACAGAGACCCGAGGACCATGCGATAGATTTGGTGCCAGGCAGTAGCCCACCAAATAAGCCTCCGTACAGGGTTAGTGCGGCTCAGCAGAAACAGATAATGAGCCAAGTACAGGAGCTGTTAGAAAAGGGGCTGATTCAGCCCAGTTCATCTCCATTTTGTTCTTCAGTGTTGTTGGTGCAGAAAAAGGATGGCTCATGGCGTATGTGCATCGACTACCATGCACTGAACAAGAATACCAACAAGAATAGGTTCCCTATACCTAGAATTGATGATATTCTGGACAAATTAGAAGGAGCAGCTATGTTTAGCAGGATAGATCTAAAGAGTGGGTACCATCAGATCCGCATTAGATCAGAGAATGTGCAAAGACTGCTTTTAGAACGACGTTTGGCCTTTACGAATTTTTAGTGATGCCTTTTGGTCTCACAAATGCTCCTGCTACGTTCAATAGGATGATGGATAGAATTTTTAGTCCACACCAGCAATTTGTTGGTACATTCTTTGATGACATGATAGTCTACTCAAAGAATGAAGAGGAGCATAGGCATCACTTGGCCATTGTGTTCAAAGAGCTACGCAGCCATAGGTTGCTCATCAATGCAAAGAAAAGTGAATTTTTTCTGGAAGAGATTCACTTTCTGGGGCACATTGTCTCAAAGGATGGTGTCAGAATGGATCCTGCTAAAGTTGAAGCGATCAAGTCACGGCCAGATTTGAAGACGGTGCACGATGTCCGAAGCTTCTTGGGACTATGCTCCCATTACAGAAGGTTTATCCAAAGTTTCGTTGAGATTGCTTCACCGTTACATGCTCTTCAGAAGAAGGCAGTTACCTTCAGATGGACACAAAAAGAGATTTCAGCTTTTAATCTCTTAAAGGAAAAGATGACTTCAGATCCAATCATTGTGTTGCCAGATCTTAGGAAGTCATTTGTGGTCCAGTGTGATGCCTGTGGTAGTAGCATTGGTGTAGTGCTAATGCAAGATGGCAGGGTAGTAGCCTATAAGAGTAGAATCTTGCAAGGGCCAGAAAAGACTATGCAAGTCTATGAAAAAGAACTGCAGGCCGTGATTCATGCGCTCTTAAGTTGGAAACACTACCTGCTAGGTGCAGATTTCGTTGTCCAAATGGATCATCAGACCTTGCGATACTTCTTGACACAGGCAAAGTTATCTGAGAAGCATATGAGATGGGCAAATATCTTGTCCATGTTCCATTTTCAGATTGTGCATGTGGAAGGCAAGAAGAACGTTGTGGCTAATGCCTTGTCAAGGAAGCCACAAATTTCAGCTGTGTTAATTCCTTATCATGATGCTCCATGATGATGCATGGCAGATTGTGTGTCACAAAGCCATGCGACGCAAAGTTATGGAAGAGAGTCATGTCTCACCGTATGCAGGGCATCGTGGTATCGATGCTACAGTTAAAGCGGTTGAGACATTCTTCTGCTGGCCTACATTGAGAAGAGATGTGGATGCCTTTGTGCGAGAATGCCTAATATGCCAGAAGGTCAAGTTTGACAGGCAAAAGGCACCAGGGTTATTGCAACCACTACCTATTCCAGATAAACCAAGGGAAAGTATTGCTATGGATTTTATCTTTGATCTTCCGAGAACGCAGACAGGAAACGATGGTATTTGGACCATCATTTGCAGATTCAGCAAGCAGGCTCCTTTTATTCCTGTCAGGAAGAAGATAAAGCCAGATCAGATGGCATGCTTGTTTATGAGCAATATTTTCAAGTATTGCTATGGATTTTATCTTTGATCTTCCGAGAACGCAGACAGGAAACGATGGTATTTGGACCATCATTTGCAGATTCAGCAAGCAGGCTCCTTTTATTCCTGTCAGGAAGAAGATAAAGCCAGATCACATGGCACGCTTGTTTATGAGCAATATTTTCAAGTATCATGGCATGCCACAGTCGATTGTTAGCGATCGTGATCCACGCATGACAAGTTTGTTCTGGAGAGGCTTGTTTGAGAATATGGGCACAACTCTCAAATTCTCTTCGTCATTTCATCCTCAAACAAATGGGCAATCAAAAGAGGCAAATTCTACTGTCCTAGATCTGTTGAAGTGCTATGTGTCAGAGCATAAAGGAAAGTGGGAGCAGTATTTGCTATTGGTGGAGTATGCATACAATAATATAGTGCATTCATCAACTGGCAAGGCACCTTTTGAGATAGTTGAAGGTGGCAAGAAAGTTCCTCCCATACTGCATACAAAGGACAAGATATTTGAAGTAGATAAGTATGTTCAGGACATGGATGAAATGTACAAGAAGGTCAAAATGGCCTTAGAAAAGACTCAAGCAAAGCAAAAGAAAGCAGTTGATCGTCACCGTCGTGAAGTCGTATTTTCACTTGGTGATTGGGTGCTTCTGCGCTTTGAAAAGGCAAGGTTAAAGAAGATGAAGGGCAAGGAAAGACTATTTCCAAAGCTCAGCATGCGTTACTATGGGCCTTTTCAAGTATGCGACATAATCAGTGATGTTGCATATAGGCTGAAATTGCCT
Organism: Adiantum capillus-veneris; assembly: GCF_014529385.1. Classification (NCBI taxonomy): domain Eukaryota; kingdom Viridiplantae; phylum Streptophyta; class Polypodiopsida; order Polypodiales; family Pteridaceae; genus Adiantum; species Adiantum capillus-veneris. The sequence continues at coordinate 158,168,506 of NC_140943.1, forward strand.
GAGAGTTGGAAGATTCACGATGCGTTTCATGTGAGTCTTCTCAGACCCTATGTGGGTGATGTGCCAGAAGATATGCTAGCTGAAGATCAGCCAGAGGTCGAGGAACTTGACGAGATCTTGTTCTCGGAACAAATTTTGGCACCTAAAGAAAGAAAAGTGAAAGGCAAGGTTGCTAGGCGTTACTTGGTGAAGTTCAGAAACTATCCACCAATGGATGCTAAGTGGATGGAAGAAGGTTAACTTTGCAGAGTCACCAACTGTGTTATCACTTTACCTTAAAGCCTTTGATTTGCAACCTACCTTGACCCCTTGAGTTTCAGAGCTACATGGATTGTCAGTGTGACAATGGCTTCTGGAAGAAATGATGTACATGTTATTTAAAGTGATCTCAAATGAAGTACATGTTACATGAATGTTAGAGTTGTACAGATTGTCAGTTTGGCAATTGCTCTTATGGAATGTCCAAAAGTTTGGTTAGTGCTATAGAAGTGAGTATTTCTTGTTAGTTGTCAAGGATACAGTAATTGCTTCTATTAAAGAGTACACGTGTAATTGCATTTTTAAACTGTCGGTTTGGGTATGCTCGAAACTGTTATTGGATCCAACGTGTACTAAAAGACAGTGGCAAAATGCGTAGCTACCATTTTGTCATTGGAAAGTTAATGACTCAAACCAATGGCAGAGTGCGAAGCTACACTATGTCATTGGGACAGGGTTCACACGTAGGCAATACATGTGTCAACGAGGTGTTGAATACACCAGGGTTGACAATGAGCATGTATGTGTCGTACATGTGTCGACACGTGTGCGCACACCCGAGTGTTGACTGTGAGCATGTACGACATAGATGCAAACGAGGACGTTTGAGATTTCAAGAGGGGTATGTCACCAGCGTGTGACTACTATCTATCCTTTTTGTTGATTTCTTTCTTATTATTTATTCATTTTCACTTTTTGGAAACACCCCTTTGAAAATCTAACTGCCCTGCATTGCATAGCTAGTGTGAAACTGTTCAGAGGGAGTCCAGGCCTGAGGGCAAGAGAGCACTAAGGTTGGACGAGGACTATGGTTAGCCAAAGTGGGGTCATTGACTAGCCAAAGTGGAATCCTTTGCTACAGAGGCTACATTTCAGTTCTTGGTGTGGCTCCAGTGTACAAAGAGGGTTAGATGACCTAGAAAGATACAATGGCAGCATCTCCTAAAATTTAGGGAACTGCTATTTTGGACCTGAAAATGTGTTCGCGTCATTACCTCCGGAATGACAAGGGGAACATTTTATTACTCTGTCGTGAAGTCAACTGGGCAACCAGTCAGGAGATTTTTAGGCGGCAACCCCGAAACGGGAAATGGCCTGTAAATGTGCCAAGTGGCACATTTCTGTGCACTTTCCTCATGCATGAAGAAGTGGCGCTGAATTTAGCGAAGAGAGGGCTCATTTTCAGTTTTCTGTCACACGTTGAGAGCTATGGAGTGCTTCCTTTCCCTCTTATGTACAGTACGGTGCCAGGAGTGATGCCTTGCACGCTACGCACTGCTCTCTCTCTCCCCTATGGCGGTATGTTATGCCCCTCTAGTGGGCTTTTCAATTGATCAATGTACAGTTGTGTGGGTTCATGCGCGATTGCCAAGGCAAGAGCCTCTTGCACAGGTACTGGATTAGGTAGCGGCTAATCCCCCACAGGTACAGGTGATTCAAAGAGGTTTCATGTGCAAAATCTCGTCCGATTCAAAGAGCAAGTAGCCCTACAGGTGCGGGAGCTCGAGGACTTGCTACGGATGCGACCGGCACGCAAAACGGAGCCCGAAACAGTGAATTACAGCCTGCTGTGTATTTTTGCAGGTTTAGGGTTTGGCCCTAAACGGACCCTAATATCCCCAGGAGGTTCGGAGACGCGAGGGGACTGTTGTACAGGTGATCTGGCGCATTTTCGGGGTAGAAAACAGAGAATTTAGCGTGTTGCAGATTCTCGCCAGGTTTTGCAAAGTGTCCGAATGCGTCGGGAAAGTCATCCAATGCATGGGGATACTGACTGTGAAGGGTCCTAGTACAGTTATGCTGCCGAAATCGGACCAAAACAATTGAAATTCAGCCAAGATTGTGCGGGGCAGCTTGTAGGGAACCACAACTTTTATTCCCCCTTTTAAAGAATAAAGAAATACCGAAAGGGGTGCCTATTTACGGGCCAATCTGGTGTCGGTCTTCTCATACAGGTGCAGTCTAGCAACCTGTATCCCTTTCCCCTTTTGTTGTGTCTTGAAAGTACGGGTAAAGTGGGCGACAAATTAAATGGGTGAAAGAAAATAAGGTTTAAGTCTAAAGTCTACTGCCCTTTTTGGATTAAATAGGCCGGTTTCATAGACTATCCGTGATTGGCCCGATTTAAAGAATGTCCATGAGGTTAGAAGCTTCTTGGGCTTGTGTTCGTACTACAAGCGGTTCATTAGAAAGTTTGCAGAGGTTGCTTCCTCTTTGCATATGTTGACGCAGAAAGGAGTGGGGGTCGACAGAGGTGACTGCCTTTCAGACATCGAAAGAGAAATTGACTACAAGACCAGTTTTGACTTTGCCGGACTTACAGAAGTCATTTGAAGTATATTGTGATGCTTGTGGTCGTAGTCTGGGTGCGGTCTTAATGCAAGAAGGCCATGTCATTGCCTACAAAAGCCGATTGTTTTCAAGACCGGAATTGACAACATAGATTTATGAGAAAGAGATTTTGGCGGTTATCCATGCTCTTACTCAGTGGTGACATTACCTACTCGGAGCGGATTTTACTGTCTTCACAAACCATCAGAATTTACGCTACTTCTTGTCACAGAAGCAGCTAGCAGAAAAGCAGATGCGGTGGGCAAACATCTTGTCACAATTTCACTTCGAGATTGTCCATGTGCAAGGACAGAAGAATTTGGTGGCAGATGCTTTGTCCCGAAAGCCGTTGGTTCTAGCTATTTCCGCGATTCATCATAGGAGCTTCGAGGATATGCTCGATTAGTATGCCACAGATACAGATTTTGTAGATATTTTCACTCGGATACGGAATGGGGAGATAGTAGCGGGATATTCCATTCGGGATGGCTACTTGATGAAGAAAACCATGTTGTGCGTTACACAGCCGTTGAGGGAAAAGGTTATGACTGAATGCCACTTTCCGCCTTTTACGGGTCACCGCGGCATTGCTACGACCTTGAAAGGTGTAGAGAGATACTTCTTTTGGCCGAGACTCAAGAAGGGCGTGGACGATTTTGTTACACAAGGATTGTTACAGCCTTTATTTACCCATACCCACTCGCCCCTGGAAAAGTATTTCAATGGATTTCATTTTTGATCTCCCGAAAACATTTTTTATTTCCTGAAAACACAACGTGGGCATGATTGTTTATTGCCAGATATTTAGATTACATGGCATGCCTGAGACAATTGTCTCCGACAGAGACCCCAGATTCACGAGTTTGTTTTGGAAAGCTATTTGGGAGAACATTGGCACGCGGTTGCAGTTCTCCTCATCGTTCCATCTGCAGACAGACGGGCAATCAGAGATTGCTAATTCAGTAGTACTAGACTTGTTGAATTCTTCTTATTTAAATCTGAAGACTTCATGGGAACAACGTTTTTACCTTTGGTGGAATATGCCTATAGAAACACGATTAACTCTTTGATGGGAAAGATGCCATTTGAGATTATTGAATTTGCTACGAAGGTTTCACCCTTCCTTAGCACGAAAGATAAGAATTTTCTTTGAAGCCGACCAGTTCACAGGGGACTTGGACTTGGTACGGAAGGCTTTGCAGAAGTCTCAAGAAAGACAGAAAAAGGCAGCAGATCGATATTGTCGCGATTTGAAATTGAAGGAGAACGATTGGGTGCTCTTACATTTTGAGAAGGCACGACTGAGAAAGAAAAAGGGAAAGGAGCGGCTTTCTGAGTTCTCGAAAGCTTAGCATGAGATACTATGGACCTTTCCAGATTTCCAAAAAGATAAATGATGTCTCATTTAAACTCAAGCTACCTGAAACTTAGAGACTTCACAATGTTTTCATGTGAGTCTCTTGAAGCCTTTTGAAGGCGATGTGCCCGATGATGGGGAGCCAGATGAGCAACCCGAAGTGGAAGAAAACGAGCAGATACTTGTTCTAGAACAGATATTGGCACAAAAAAACAGAAGGTAAAGCGATAAACGGTTCTTGGTTAAATTCAAGACCTACTCTGCATTGGATGCGAAGTGAATGGAGGAGGACCTAGCAGATACTCCTCAGATTGTGAATCTTTACCTTGAAGCATTTGGATTAGCATAGTCTATTCTAAATGGAACCCCAAACTCAGCTTGGGCGGAATCTGGTGCAGTGGGTATGCACAAGGGGAGAGTTGCTCCGCTCCTTTGTCAACAGATTGCCTCGATTTTTGATACTAAAGTCACTGATGTCTCTTTTGAGTTTCAGGGATACTGTGAGCTGACAATATTCTGTTGTATGACTTTATGAACTGGAATTCCCGAACATGATATTGACTTGTTCTTGACTTGTTTAAGTGTAGGAATTGATAGACGAAATGACTGCAACATTTCGGTCTGAACGATCTCGATAGACATGGTTGCAATAAGGATTAGTCAATCGGACATCTATGAGGTCCCGAGTGGATCTAGATGCGATTGCTAAGAGATCCGAATGAATTTTTGAATGTGATTTGTCATGTGATGTCAAGTGATGTCCTGTGAAGTGACAGTCGATTGGTACATGTGCTAGATGTGTGTTTCTAATGTGTCGGTACTAATAGTCAGTGTCTGCTAAGACAGTTTATGGCCTCTGTCTGTTTTGCGGGCGTAATCGAGGGCGATTACAATGCTTTCAAGAGGGGGGTATGTCACAAACTGGTGACGTGGCATGGCCTGGGCATGGGGCAACAGAGCACCCACACACACACACACACCCTACTGGCAGGCCCGTGAAAGGCGGCACTGACACGTGGCAGAATTCCGGGATTTACGTGCAGCTGCTGACGTGGCTCACTGTACAGAAACCCGTGACTTGCGAAAATCAGTGACATGGATGGCTGTACAGAATTCCGCGTTTTGCGCTGGGAAAAAGCAACAGCTGAACTCTACACACTTGCTTGGTGAAGCTTTTGGGAAAAGTTGCGTTACTTAAGTTGATTTTTATGAAGCTTTTGGGGCTCTACTTTTACCATCCCTTGTAACCTTTATAAAGATCCCAAGGGGGGGGGGCTCCCTCTACAAAGTATCTGGACGTAGAGTCTGAGAGAGAGCACTCGCGAGAGTTGTACTTTGCTCGAAGATTAATATAAAAAGAAATACCGAAAGGGGCGCCAGTCTTTGGGGCCAATACCCCTTGGCACAGAACTCCGCCGAGGGCCGTGTCGAATCAATTGTGAACTGTTTTGAAGTGAATTTGTGTTGTGTCGCGGTAGATTCTTGACTTCGAGTGACCAAGTTTGTTACATGATGCACCTAGATCCCTGTGGAGACATCTCATCCTTCCAGAACTCTTGATGGACTCACAACAATATCCAGTCATCTCATCCAAATAGATATCTTGATGCACTAGAATCACGTTCACTTAGCCATCACATCCAGATTCGTTGATGTCTAACAGATGTCTAGATGGACTAAGTTCAAATCATTCATCAGATAAAATGTTGGATAAATTTCATCTTTTCTATACATACTCTTAACAATACACACATGAAAGAGCATGTTCAATTCTAGGACATTTCCAATTCAATGTACATATTTTCATTGTCATTCCGCAAAAATATTGTCAGCCTGTCAGTATCCCTAAAATCTCAAGAAGAAATTAGTGACTTTATTCAATCTAGGAAATTTGTGACAAAGGAGTGGAATGGCTTCCCTCTTGTGCAATCCGCACCGCACCAGATTCAACATGATGATTCTGTAACAAGGTCAAGGGTTCCTTTTTCTTCTTGAGGTACCACATTATCCAAAATAGACTTACCAATCAACATACCCAAAATATAATGATAAGGAATCGGGTTTCAAAGCTGATATAAATGATGTTAATAAAAGTTGCGCACATGTGCAATGGAACTAGTGGCCTTCTAGGAATAATACCAAATAGTGCAAAACCAAAGCACATGCACATGCCCCAACACAAAAGGACATGAGTTCAATTTCCAGAAAGCCTCTCACATGACCACACTTGGTTCTGACATATAGATTAGAGCTCCTTGAAACAAGTTTCCTTGTTCGTGTAAAACTAATTGATTGAAAACACCATCCCTGAGAAGCAAATGAAGCACCTAACAATTGGTTAAGTGAAAAAGCTTTTATGAACACCCCAAGTCTAGAATCTGTCGTGACACGAGAGAGAATCACTTAAAATACTTCACAACTTTAAAATCACAATTCAATATGGTCAACACGGCCGGTGTAGTTGTCACAAATTGGTGACGTGTCATGCTTGGGCAGCAGAGGATACATCCACACACACACTTGGCGTTGATTGCGGCAACAGGAAAAGCAGCGTTCAGTTTTTGGGCATTGCTTTTTCCTACGCAAGAAGAGAGAGAGAGAGCCTTTTGTTTTATTTTCTAAGCAAGAGTTTGAGAGAGAGAGAGAGAGAGGGAAGCCTCTTTTGCTTTATTTTCAAAGCTTTTAACTTGAATCTTTTGGGATAGCTTTTAAAGCTTTTGGGGCTTTGCTTTTGGCATCCCTTGTACTCTTGAAATAAGCAGGCAGGGCCTCATAACTCAGAGCATCTGGATGCAGAGTCTGAGTGTGAGCGCCTGCCCACACTCTTGTACTTTGAACACAAATTAATGCATAAAGAAATACCGAAAGGGGCGCCAGTCTTTGGGGCCAATATCTTTAGGCACGGAACTCCACCGGGCCAGTATCGAATCAATTGTGAACTGTGAACTATTTTGAAGTTGTTATTTGTGCTGTCGCGGTAGATTCTCGACTTGGAGTGTCCAAGTCTGTTACAGTGGTATCAGAGCACGACCGATTTCTCTTTTACGGGAAATCTGATCCCTATTTTTTTTTCCACGGCACCTATGGCTTCAGGCAAAGATTAGTCGACTCCCTCTGCATCTGGAGATACGGGAAGGGATCACAACGAAGATCAGGCAAGGAGTATGGCCCGCCTAGGCCTACTCAAGCGGAGCGTATGGAGCGTCAACGATTGATCGGCGACGCAACAAAGATGATGCTCAATTTTGCGAAGGATCCAAAATTTGCAAAATATATATGAGCGAGACTTCTTTTGAGGAGGTGCATACGCGGTGGCAAAAGACCACAAAACCACCCCGAAAACCCGCTCTCAAGAAACCTCCTACTCCCAAGAAGTATACAGAGAAGGAATTAGTAGAGGTGGTTGATGCACGAATTGCTCAACTTTTTGACGTACAGAGCAAAGCTAAAAAGCACGACAAAAAGCAGAAGAAAGGCACTGACTTCCCGGGTTATTTGGGTCGTCAGTCTACTTTTGAAAAGGCAAGAAAGCAGAAGAAGCGTGCTCGATTTGAAGGAATACCCAGTTCTTCTTCTTCTTCTTCGAGTTTTTCTAGCTCCTCTGACTCAAGCAAAGACGACAAAAAAGGCAAAAAGCAAAGTAAAAGCAAGGCTTCGGAAAGGGCAAGAAAAAGGCAAAGAAGCCTAAATCTCGCCCCGTGAGTGACAATTCTACAGAGGACTCGTCTATAGACAGTTCGGACTCTGATGACAACAACTTTTATGCAAAGAAGAAGAATTTTTACAAAGCCAACCAGTATGACTTTCTCGAAGACAAAAGCAAGAAAGTCCAAGAGTTGAAGGAAGGTGGACAATCAATTAAATTTGACACGTTTTCTGGTTATAGAGATGCTTCGAAGGCTTTGTCTTTTGTACAGCAGTTTGACATCGCTTTCACGGGAGTGCGTTACTCAGAGCACTCTAAGATTCAAAGAGCTGCCTCTTACTTTAAGGGGAATGCTCAAACTTGGTGGTCCACGCTTCTATTAAACAAGATTGCGCCAGTTAAATGGCTGAAATTCAAGAGGCTTTTTATTTCTTCTTGGCTGACTCGAGTATGAACGCGATATACGAACTGCTTGGAACCATCTTCGGATGACCAAGAAGGATAATGTGGACACTTATTGCGGGAGATTCTAGAGCTCTTTTCTACCCGCCTCTTCATTTAAGAAGATCTCGTTCAAGGAACAGATTGAGTGTTGGAATTAGGGTTGCAGAGAAACGCACACAGCTTGGAGAAGACGAAGGAAGCTCAAGGCACACAATAGAGAGTGTGTTACTTAGTATGCAATGGAAAGATAGATAGACATAGAGTGATGGGCGTATATACAATGCTCGGGAGAAAAAACCTCCTAAAGAGGGAAAAAATGCCCCGGCGGTCCTAGTGTGTTCACACACATCACTACCACATGTATATGGCAATAAATCCCCCTTGGAGTGATGCGGTGAATGAGAGCTGGCACATGAGTAAAGGGAAGTGCCATGCCCTGAAGACATGATCAGTCCACAAAGGGGAGTAAGCCCAAAGCTTTGCGGAAAGCTTCAAGCTTCTCACGAGACAATGCCTTTGTGAAAAGATCTGCAAGGTTGTCCTGTGTTGGCACATAAGCCAAGCTAATCTCTCCTGCTGAGAGCCTCTCCCTGACATAGTGGTAATGCACCTCAATGTGCTTTGTGCGAGCATGAAAAACTGGGTTCCTCGCAACTGCCAATGCGCTCTGATTGTCAGTGTAGATAGTGTTGGCAGTGTCCTGTCCAACACCCAGATCAGCCATAAGGCGTCTGAGCCATACACACTCAACCATAGCTGTGAAGACTGCCCTGTACTCGGCCTCACAACTCGACGTGGCCACAGTAGGTTGCTTCTTGCTCAACCATGATATACATGAACTGCCAAGCATGAAACAAAAACCACTTGTGGACACTCGCTTGTCAAAACAACCAGCCCAATCTGAGTTTGAAAAAGCATGTAAGTCTGGCGGCAATGATCCCCCCTTGGGATAAAACAAACCAAGATGTAAAGTGCCACTAAGGTAGCGGAAAATCCTCTTGACAGCCTGCCAATGCTTAGACCCTGGGCTATGCATAAATCTGCTGACCTGTGAGACTGCAAACTGAATATCTGGCCTCGTGTTGCATACATAAATGAGGCAGCCAACAGCAGTTTGGTAAAGAGTGAAATCAGCAGGATCGCTAGCATCATGTAGACTCAACTTCAAACCTGTTTCCATAGGAGTGGCAATAGGTTTGCAATCCTCAAGTCCAAACTTACATAGCAATGTCTCTATGTAACTTTTTTGACACAAGGCAATACCACCATCACAGTGCTTAAACTGTATATCCAAGTAATGATGCAACAGCCCCAAATCTTTCATCTTGAAAGTAGCATTCAAATCAGCCTTAAATTCAGCAATATGTCTCTCATTTGGTCCAATGATCAGCAAATCATCGACATAAAGAACCACAATGAGAAGTACGTCACCCTCACGCTTTACATACAATGTGCTTTCTGTTGGATTGTTACAAAAGCTTCGTCTAACCAAATGAGTGTCAGCTTTCTCATACCAAGCACGAGGAGATTGCTTCAACCTATACAAAGCCTTCTTACATCTGCACACTTTGTCCTCTTGTCCTTTTATGACAAAACCGCGAGGCTGCGTTACATAAACTTCCTCAAATATGTCACCATTCAAGAAAGCAGTAACAATGTCTGATTGATGTACATCCCAACCAAAATGAGTTGCCAATTCACATAGAAAACGCACAGTAGTCATACGACAAGTGGGAGCAAAAGTCTCTTCATAATCTATGCCTTTTTGCTGTGCATAACCCTTTGCAACAAGTCAAGCCTTCTGGCGATCGATCTCACCATCCGGCTTGCATTTCAACTTGTAAACCCACTTCGTACCAATGGCCTTTTTGCCATGAGGCAAATCACATAAAGTCCATGTGTCATTTTCTATAAGTGCATCATATTCTGATTGCATGGCAGCCATCCAATTTTCTGAATTCTGTGCTTTATCAAAAGACAGAGGCTCCTCAACATCATGTAAGCTAGACATAGCCAAAGCATAACAATCTGATGCATAAGATGCATGGCGAGAGCCTGAACGAGTACGACTAAACAAAGGTGCATCCAATTTACTGTCACGCAAAGTGTGCACCAGCCATTTTGGCATACCACTAGCCTGCTCATTTTCAGCCCTTTCCTCATCAAGTACATCATGTACATCTACATCAATAATAATAGGCTGATCTGTAACATTTTCAGAAACCCCCATAGGCTGTACATTTGCCTCATTGGAAATTACATTTGTATTTCCACCACTGAAAAGAGGCAACAAAGTGTCATAAATGTCCTGTGAGCTTACATTACCGTCTCTAGTACATGACAGCAAGGGCTGAACAGAATCTTCCACAAACACTACATCCCCTGAAACCAGAATACGCTTTGTTTGCAGATAATATAACTTGTAACCTTTGCTTTCATCACTATAACCAACAAAAATACATTTGATAGCCTTATCATCCAATTTTCTGCGCTGTGTTTGTGGCACCAAAGCATATGCCAAACAACCAACAACACGCATGTGCTCAATAGAAGGCTTTCTATCATGCCATGCTTCATATGGAGTAATAGACTGCAAAGCTTTCGTAGGACACCTGTTAAGTACATAAGTGGCACACATGATGGCCTCAAGCCAAAAAGAATGCGGCAAAGCTTGACTTTTGACCATACATCATGTCATTTCTGTCAGTGACCTGTTTTTCCTCTCAGCAACACCATTTAGCTGAGATGTATAAGGCACTGTACATTGGTGTTTTATCCCACGACTAGCCAGAAATGATTAAATTCATGAGACATATACTCCCCCTCTCGATCGGAACGGAGGGTGCCCATAGTACATTTCGAGACATTTTCAGCCATAGCCAGAAATTGTTTGAACCACATAAAAACTTCGGACTTCGCTTTAAGCGGAAATACCCATGCATGCCTGGAGTAATCATCAATGAAAGTCACGAAGTAAAGGTAATTGCCCAAGGACGGAGTTTGCATGGGCCCACAAACATCACTATGCACAAGCTGCAACCTGCATGTGGCCCGAACTGAACCATCCTTTGGAAACTTAGAACGTTGCATCTTACCCAAAATATAGCCTTCACAAACATGTTTGACAGGTGCTTCAAGAGGCGGCAAAGAAGCAACCATATCAGATTTTTGCAAACGCAGCAAAATGGAAAAATTCAGATGACCAAAACGTGCATGCCAAAGTTTTGCATCTGAAATAGCCCTTGAATCTACAACAGCATTTGCAAAATTTTGTCCACACTTGTCGTACAAAGTGATCTTATACAGCCCACGGTACAAAAGGCCAGATGCAACAATTTCATCACCAAAACTGAGATCATGAATTGTACATCTGTCATCCACAAATTTTACTACAAGTCCAAGTCTAGCAAGTGTGGATACAGACAAGAGATTCTTCTTGATCCCAGGTACATAAAGTGCATCAATAAGTGTGAAGGAACTGCCATTTGTAGCAATAAGCACAATCTTTCCAACTCCCTGAACCGGATAAGAGGCATTGTTGGCACAAGTGATTGAATTCCCATGAGGGACGGACTCGAGAGAGGTAAACAATTCACAATGTGAGGTAATGTGCTTTGTAGCACCACTGTCGAAATACCACATGTGAATCTACAGCAACTGACAAGCATGCATCATGGACAGCAGGATTGTAAGTGCACTCTGCGCTAAAAGCCCATTCTGCATCAACATCAGCAACACAGTCTCCTTTCACAGAAGACTCAACAATGGCTGCATTTGTAGTGGAACCAACATTTGCAGTGGAACCACCCTCTTTCTTCTTAGCCTCTTTGGCCTTCAACTTAGGACACAACTTGATCAAGTGATCATTAGCTTTACAATAATGGCAACGCATCTTCTTTTTGCCCTATCACCAAAATTTCCAGACGAATTGCTGCCAGTAGAAGCATTAGGAATAGAAGTTTTGCCACTCGCAGCAGAACCATAAGAAGTGGCCGCATTACTGTTACCACCCTTTCTTTGAGAAGCAATAAAAGCCTGTTCAACTGCATGCTGCCTAGTTCTGTTTTTTCTGGAAAGTGACTCTTGCAACAGCAATGTGCATAATGCATCAAACTTGACAACTTCAGGATTTCCTTGGGTCATCAGTCTCCAAGTACTAGTAAAAGTCTGGTAGGATTCTGGTAAGGCATCAAGAACAATCTGCACAAGGGAACTGTCTGAAATGACTTCACCTGCAGAAATAAGTTGCTCATTGATATCCTTGACACCAGCAAGGAAAGTGTCCATATCATCTTCCTCATGCATAATCTTCGACTCCAGTTCTTTACGCAGCAAAGCAATTTTAACCTCATTGCGGCTTGCATAAAGACTTGCTAGAATATCCCAAGCCTGTTTTGCAGATTTTGCTGAGCGAATGTGAGGAACAATGGTGCGCTTCACAGACAACGCAATCAATGCATGAGCTTTCGCATCCTTTGCATCCCAACGAGCTTCTTCTGCCGTAGGCAAAACAACTCTAATAGCAGCAATCCGTGCAACAAGACCTGCAACATCCTTAACATCGCCTACATTCTCAAAACCAGGATGTACATCAATGCCCTGCACAATGTTCTAGACGCCCTTTGACACAAGAACATGTTGCATCATATAAGCCCACATAGGGTAGTTGTCAGCCATGGTAAATGTTGCACTTGATGTGAAAATTGCCCGATAATAAGAGAAACGGAGCGGGAACAACACGTGCTATATAGCACAAACCGTAGAAGACTATGAGGCACCTGTTATGCAGAAAATGGCACTAACAGAAATTCTGCACAAAATGACGAAATAGCCTGTGCAGTACTGCTTGTAGTGGAAACGGAGGCCGAAATGAGCCCGAATCAAAAATCTGAGCAAACTGAGCTCTATGCGCAACCCCGAAATTTTTGTCAACCTGCGAACGCTTGCCAAAGCTCACTGAAATCAGAGAAAGTGAGCAGGCATGTACTGGAGCAGCTGGCGACTAAGCCCGGGAGGACGCAACCTGCTCTGATACCAATTGTTGGAATTAGGGTTGTAGAGAAACACACACAGCTTGGAGAAGACGAAGGAAGCTCAAGGCACACAATAGAGAGTGTGTTACTTAGTATGCAATGGAAAGATAGATAGCCCTAGAGTGATGGGCGTATATACAATGCTCGGGGGAAAAAATGCAGAGGCGGTCCTAGTGTGTTCACACACATCACTACCACATGTATATGGTAACATTGAGCGGTTTACCTTGGGTCTTCCTAGAGAGATCCAAGATCACTGCTTGAACAAAAGTCAGCTTTCATTCAAGAGTTCATGAGTCATGCGAAACGGGGTTTTGCCATTCACTCAGGCAGTTTGACCTACCCCACTGATGAGATCTTGACACAAAGAGCCGAACAGACTTCGACAAATGAAAGTAGAAAGAGGAAGAGCAACCCAAACAAGAAAGATGCATGACCCAAGCTTACTCCTCAGGAGCGGGCTCGCTACATCAAGGGAAGTGCTTTGGATGCGAGAAAACTGGACATATCTCTGCAAAGTGCCTGAGAGTTCGAGAGCAGCTGAGGAACGTGGAAGAAAAGGCAAGATAAAAACAGGACTAGTTCTAGATTGCGTGGGTACCGATCCCAACACGTTGGACGAGAGTACAGAACTTTGCCGAGCTTGGGGCAAAGTGAAAGACCAAGAAGCCCTGATCTTCTTCGATGGAGGAGCCAAGGCCAACTTCATTTCACCGGAATTGGCGGCGCGGCTCGAGATCACTCCCAATCAGATGGGACCACTTGTGGAGGCGTTCTAGCGGCACCCACCGGCAGGGACGTAGCCATTACACCTGTCATTGGCAAACTTCGGTTGCATTGTCAGGGGTATTTGGGGCATGAGGACTTCTACATAATGCCTTTGGAAAGTTGTGATGTCCTCTTGGGAATTCCCCGGTACCACAAGAACAACGCCGTGGTCGACTATCGGACGAGCAAAGCGACATTGACCATAGAGAAGGGCAAAACCATTGTACTTGATATTAAACTTAAGGGCGAGTCTGTCCCTATTGTATCGGCTTCGGCCATTTTAAAGTTAATGAAATCCAGTCTATTTGTTTACTCGATCTTTTTGAAAGAGTTGAGTGATGAGGATAGGACAAATATGTCTCAACTTGATAAAGAATGCCAAGATTTTCTCCACTCTCATGCCGATTGCTTCTCAGAGGGCCTGCCAGGCGAGTTACCACCCGCTCATCCTGAAGATCATTGATCTGATACCTGGAAGCACACCACCGAACCGGACACCTTATCGTGTGAGCCGAGCCCAGAATGAAGAGATTATGAACCAAGTGAAAGACCTCTTGGAAAAGGGTCTTGTCCAACCTAGTACTTCATCGTATTGCTCTCCAGTGTTGTTAGTTTTGAAGAAAGACGGATCTTGGAGAATGTGCATCGATTATAGAGCTCTCAACAAAATCATCATCAAGAAAAAATTTCCGATTCCTAGGATAGATGATATACTCGAGAGATTGCAGGGATTCTCGTGCTTTAGGAGAATTGATTTGAAGAGTGGATATCATCAGATCCGAATCGCACCGGGAGACGTCAACAAGACAGCCTTTCGGACGACTTTTGAGTTATTTGAGTTTTTGATGATGCCCTTTGGCTTAACCAATGCTCCTGCGACATTTAACCAGATGATGGACAAGATTTTTAGAGATACAGGCTATTTATTGGCACTTTCTTTGACGATATCATTGTTTTCTCCAAGGATGAGGCAGAACATAGAGAACATCTGCTTAAGTCTTTCAGGCATTACGAGATCACAAGTTAGTGACTAATGCGAAAAAAAATGAATTTTTCCTACCAGAGATACACTTTTTGGGACACATTGTGTCAGCAGTAGGAGTGCAGATGGATCCGGCCAGAGACTATCCGTGATTGGCCCGGTTTAAAGAATGTCCATGAAGTTAGAAGCTTCTTGGGATTGTGTTCGTACTACAGGAGGTTCATTCGAAAGTTTGCAGAGGTTTCTTCCCCTTTGCATGTTTTGACACAGAAAGGAGTCCCTTTCTCGTGGGGACCCACAGAGGTGACTGCCTTTCAGACATTGAAAGAGAAATTGACTACGGGACCAGTTTTGACTTTGTCGGACTTGCAGAAGTCATTTGAAGTATATTGTGATGCTTGTGGTCGTAGTCTAGGTGCGGTCTTCATGCAAGAAGGCCATGTCATTGCTTACGAGAGCCGACTATTCTCACGGCCGGAATTGATATCACAGGTTTATGAGAAAGAGCTTTTAAAGGTTATCCATGCTCTTACTCAGTGGCAGCACTACCTACTCGGAGCGGATTTATTGTCTTTACAAACCATCCGAGTTTACGCTACTTCTTGTCACAAAAGTAGATATCGGAAAAGCAGATGCGGTGGGCGAACATCTTGTCACAGTTTCACTTCCAAATTGTCCATGTTCAGGGCCAGAAGAATTTGGTGGCAGATGCTTTGTCTCGGAAGCCGTTGGTTCTGGCTATTTCTGCGATACATATCGACCAGTATGCCAAAGATCCGGATTTTGCAGATGTTTTCACACGGATACGGGATGGGGAGACGGTAGTGGGATATTCCATTCGGGATGGCTACTTGATGAGGAAAACCATCTTGTGCGTTACACAGCCGTTGAGGGAAAAGGTTATAATTGAATGCCACTGTCCGCCTTTTACGAGTCACTGCGGCATTGCTACCACCATGAAAGGGGTAGAGAGATACTTCTTTTGGCTGAGACTCAAGAAGGATGTGGACGAGTTTGTACGCAGTTGCTTGGTATGCCAGAAGGTCAAATTTGACAAGCATAAAGCACACGGATTGTTACAGCCTTTGTCCATACCCACTTGCCCCTGGGAAAGTATTGCAATGGATTTCATTTTTGATCTCCTGAGAACACAGAGTGGTCACGATGGTATTTGGACTGTTATTGACAGATTTAGCAAGCAGGCTCGTTTCATTCCAGTGAAGAAAACAGCCAAGCCGAATCACTTACGAGACTGTTTGTGGCCCAGATTTTCAGATTACATGGCATGCCCGAGACGATTGTCTCCAACAGGGACCCCAGATTCACGAGTTTGTTTTGGAAGGCAATTTGGGAGAACATTGGCACGCGGTTGCAGTTCTCGTCGTCTTTCCACACGCAGACTGACAGGCAATCTGAGATTGCCAATTCAGTGGTTTTAGATTTATTTAAGTCTTATATCTCGGATCAGAAGACTCAATGAGAAAAGTATCTACCTTTGGTGGAATTTGCCTACAACAACACGATACACTCTTCAACGGGGAAGGCGCCATTTGAGATTATTGAAGGTGTTGTGAAGGTTCCACCCTTCCTAAGCACAAAAGATAAGATTTTTGAAGCGGATGAATACACGCGCGACTTAGATACGGCTTTTGCCAAGGTCCGGAGGCTTTGTAGAAATCTCTGGAAAGACATAAAAAGGCAGCAGATCGCCATCGTCACGATTTGAAATTGAAGGAGGATGATTAGGTGCTCTTACGTTTTGAGAAGGCACGCCTGAGAAAGAAAAAGGGAAAGGAGAGGCTTTTTCCAAAGCTTAGTATGCGATACTACGGACCTTTCCAGATCTCTGAAAAGATCAATGATGTCTCCTTCCGACTGAAACTGCCCGACACTTGGAGGATTCACAATGCATTTCATGTGAGTCTCTTGAAACCTTTCAAAGGTGATGTGCCCGAAGATGGGGAGCCCGATGAGCAACCCGAAGCGGAGGAAAACGAGGAGATCCTTGTTCCTAAACAGATTTTGGCACATAAGGACAGAAAGACTAAGGGTAAAGTACAAAGGCCGTTCTTGGTTAAATTCAAGAACTACCCTGCATTGGATGCGAAGTGGATGGAGGAGGAAGACCTAGCAGATAATCCTCAGATTGTGAAACTTTACCTTGAAGCTTTTGGTTTAGCATGGTCTACTCCAAATGGAACCCCAAATTCAGCTTGGCCGGAGATCTGGTGCAGTGGGTTGCACAAGAGGGGAGTTACTCCGCTCCTTTGTCAACAGATGCCTCGAATTTTGAATACTAGAGTCATTGATGTCTCTTTGAGCCTGAGAGCTGACAGTGCAGAAATTGATAGACGAAACGACTATAGCATTTTGATCTGAATGATCTCGAATAGACATGGTTGCAATAGGGGTTAGTTAATCGGGCATCTATGAGGTTCCTGAGTGGATCCAAGATGTGATTGCTAACTGCATTGCCGATAAATCATGGTCTAAGATCCGAATAAATGTTAAATGTCATGTGATGTCCTGTGATGTCTAGTGATGTCGTGTGATGTGACTGCCGATTGGTACATGTGCTAGATGTGTGTTCCTAGTGCGTCGGTACTAACAGTCAGTGTCTGCTAAGGCAGTTTATGGCTTTTGTCTGTTTTGCAGGCGTAATCGAGGGCGATTACAATGCTTTCAAGAGGGGGGTATGTCACAAATTGGTGACGTGTCATGCTTGGGCAGCAGAGGACACATCCACATACACACACTGGTAGACAAATGCTGACGTGGCTGCGTGATTTTCAACGGGACTGACACGTTGCACTGCCGTACATAATCCCATGATTTCTGGCATTGATTGCGGCAGCAGGAAAAGCAGCATTCAGTTTTTGGGCATTGCTTTTTCCTACGCAAGAAGAGAGAGAGCCTTTTGCTTTATTTTCTACGCAAGAGGTTCAGAGAGAGAGGGAAGCCTCTTTTGCTTTATTTTCAAAGCTTTTAACTTGAAGCTTTTGGGGCTCTGCTTTTGGCATCCCTTGTACTCTTCAAATAAGCAGGCAGGGCCTCCTAACTCAGAGCATTTGGACGCAGAGTCTGAGTGTGAGCGCCTGCCCGCACTCGTGTACATTGAACACAAATGAATACATAAAGAAATACCAAAAGGGGTGCCAGTCTTTGGGGCCAATATCTCTAGGCACGGAACTCCGCCGCGGGCCAGTGTCGAATCAATTGTGACCTGTGAACTGTTTTGAAGTGGTTATTTGTATTGTCGCGGTAGATTCTCGACTTGGAGTGTCCAATTCTGTTACAGTAGTTCCGTGCCCAAAGAGATTGGCCCCAAAGACTGGCGCCCCTTCCAGTATTTCGTTTATATTAATCTTTGAGCAAAGTACATCTTCTGCAGGGTCTTTGCTCTCAGACTTTGCGTCCAGATGCTCTGAGAAGTGAGGCCCTTAGGGTTCTTTTATTCTTACAAAGGGTTGCCAAAAGCAGAGCCCAAAAGCAATTAAACTCAAAAGCAAATTGTCCCAAAAGTAACTAATCCTCAAAAACAAGCAAAAAGAAGCTAGCGCAAACTACGGAAATCCGTACAGTCCTGCCACATCATCACTGCCAGCGTGAAAAGCGAAAATCCGTACAATCTGCCACGTCAGCATCCGTATAGAACTACCACGTCATCTGTCAGCGTGAATCACGGGGTCCGTACTGCTGTCCGCGTATGTGTCCGGGCAGAACTGCCACTCATCAATTTGTGGCACACCCCCCTCTTGAAAGAATTGTAATCGCCCTCGATTACCTCAACAAGACAGACAGAGACCATAAACCAATTCAGTAGACATCGAGTCTAAGTACCGACGCACTAGACACGACACCTCTAGTACTTATACAAAGACGACAGTCACATCATTGCACATGACATCACAGGACATCACATGACAATCAATCATAGCAACATTCATTCCAAATCTCAGACCATGACTGCCAGCAACGTATTTAGTAACCACATCTAGATCCATTCCGGACCTCACTAATGTCAGATTAACTAATCCCATATTGCGATCATGTCTATAGAGATTTTCAACTCAAGCACTATCGTGTGCAAGTAGTCATTCGCCTCAAGCACTTTCGTGTGCGAGAATTCTTTTCCGGGGATCCCAATCCATCACTAAGTTTATATTGGACAGAGTGGTCCAGTCATTCATTCCATTGAATCGGTCGTGATTCATAATTCGTTATCAGGTTCATTCGGGAGCTATCACTGCTCCAAAATCATGGTCTCATTCTTAATTCTACTCTTAATCTGTCTAAAATTAACAGATTCTTTTGTAAAACATTAGTTTTATTCAAAATTTAAAATCGCCTTTCAAAAAGTCTTATTTCATAAATTCATAAAGCAAAATAATGCTAGTTCATCCATCATTTTCTATCTAAAATCTGTTCTGGAACGAGCCTCGTTCTGCTGTCCTTTCAATCTGCTAGACATCCTGATTCGTGTGCCTTTTGGAGGCACCATGTAGCAATATGTCCTTGTTCTCCACATTCAAAACACTTTCTTGCTTTGAAATATTCATCTCTCTGGCTTTTGTAAGTGAAGGTCATCTATCTCTTCGTCGATTGTTTTTGCTATGACTTGTTGATGGGTAAGTCAAGTTACCCGAATGTATAGCAAATCCCGACTTTGCATGTCCCATCAATTGTTGTATAGACTCGGACTTCCTTTCAAGACAGTAGTCTCGAATTTCTTTGGAAAGTCCACAACAAAACCGCTCATTCTGCTCCTTAAAATTGATCTTCTTAAAGGATGAAACGGGTAGAAAAGTTTCCCAAAATCTTTCACAGTAAGAATCCAAAGATTTTGTCTTGATCATCCGAATATGGTTCCAGTCAGTAATCACGTCTCGTTCGTATTCTTGTGCGAGGCATGAAGAAATAAAGAGTTTCTTAAATTTCAACCACTTTGTCAGCGCTTGTTTCCTTAACAACAGAGTGGACCACCATGTCTGTGCATGGCCTTTCAGAAAGGTTGCGGCCTGTCTGATCTTGGAGTGCTTTGTATAGCGGCCTCCAGAAAATGCTATGTCAAACTGTTGGACAAAGGCTAAAGCCTTGGGAGCATCTCGAAACCCTGAAAAGTGCTCAAACTTTACTGCCTGTCCTCCCTCTTTGAATTCTTTGGGCTTTTTGCCCTTATCGTCGAGGAAATCATATTGATTGGCTTTGTAAAATTGCTTTCTTTTTGCATAAAACGTATGATCTTTCCGTCATTTCTTGCCCTTTCTATCCTCATCACTCGAGTCAGAAGAAGATGAGTTGTCCGATCTGTCAGAAGATGAGGACGAACTGGGCAATCCTTCGAAGCGTACACGCTTCTTCTGCTTTCTGGCATTTTCAAAAGTGGATTTTTGACCCAAGTAACCAGGGAAATTAGTTCTTCAGTTGCTTTTCCGATGGCTTCTTCGTGTCCAGAAGCTGATTGATTTGGGCCTGGATCGCATCATGGAGTTCTTCTTCAGTAAACATTGTAGGAGGCTTTCTTGATTGCCGGTTTGATTGGTGGCTCGGTGGTTTTCTGCCAATGAGTATGCACTTCAGCCATCGACTGTTGGGTCAAAAATTTTGCAAATTGGGGATCCTTAGCAAACTGAATCATCTGCTTTGTGCACTCGTCAACCTGCTGCCAACGTTGCATCTCCAAGGGTTCATACTGTGTGGGCCGAGGTGGCTCGTACTCATTTTCTGCTAAGTCGCTTAAATTTTCCGTATTGCCTCCTCCCGCCTTAGCGGTGGCAGAAGAGGTCGACTGATTCTTTTCGGAATCCATATATAATGTGGGATTCTTTATGGATTTATGCCCTGTAAGACCAAGCAATGAAGACAGAAGCGTGAAGACAGGAGCCGCAACTGATGCGCGATGTATGAAGGGTGGGAGTGACCAATAAGTCCGGGGTCACACCTTGGAGATTCTTCAAATTCTTCAATAACAGCTTCCAAAAGTGCCCAAGTGCCTTGTCCGCTCTATGATAGGACCTGTATACTTTGAGAAAATCACATGCCTGATACTCTGATACCACTGTAACAAACTTGGACACCCCAAGTCTAGAACCTGTCGTGACACGAGAATCACTTAAAATACTTCACAACTTTAAAATCACAGTTCAATTGATTCGACACGGCTCGGCGGAGTTCTGTGCCAAGAGGTATTGGCCCCAAAGACTGGCGCCCCTTTTGGTATTTCATTTATATTAATCTTTGAGCAAAGTAAAACTCCCGCAAGGTCCTCGCTCTCAGACTCTGCGTCCATATACTCTAAGAAGTGAAGCCCTTAGGGTTCTTTTATTCTTACAAAGGGTTGCCAAAATAAGAGCCCAAAAGCAGTTAAACTCAAAAGCAAATTGTCCCAAAAGTAACTAATCCTCAAAAACTAGCAAAAAGCAGCCAAGCATATTACTGAAAGCCGTACAGTCCTGCCATGTCAGCACTGCCAGCGTGAAAAGCTGAAATCCGTACAATCTGCCACATCAGCATCCATACAAAACTGCCACGTCATCTGTCAACGTGAATCACGAGTCCATACTGCTGTCCGCGTATGTGTCCGGGCAGAACTGCCACGTCATCAATTTGTGACAGATTCATTGGTAACTTTTTGCACAGACACTGCTAATAGTCCAAAAGCTTCAAGGTACAGCTCAAAACTGAAGAGAATTTGCAAAGTTCTCCTCCCCCATCCACTTTGCATCGAGAGCCAAAAAGTGCCCTTGACCAAATTATTCGGTAGACCTAGAGGCTAGCTTACCTTCTGTTTTTTCTTGTGCCCTGTGACGTGTTGATAATCCCGTTGGCCTCCGTTGTCCACTAGCACCTCAATCTAAATCGTCAAAATTCTCTGATGAACCATCAGTTGATTCCCATACTTCTTCGGAATCTTTTGATGAACTATCATCATGTTCCCTTGGTTCGTTCTTTTCCTTGGAAGACTCTTGTCCCATTAAGGTGGACATTGACTTGTCTGTAGGATAGGTCAATGAGCCGGCATGCATACCAAAACCGTGCTTGACATGTCCCATAAGTCTTTGAATGGAGTCAAACTTTGTTTGCAAACAATACCGTTGAATCTCTTTTGGCGATCCACAGCGAACCACTCAGTCTGGTCTTTCAAAGTGATCCTCCGAAATGAGAACACTAGCAAACTCTCGTGAATTTTATCCACTTCTGAGGTGCTTCTCGGTGCAACAACAAAGTAGACCACCGCATCTATGCATTTCCTTTCAAGTCAGATACCGCCCTTCGTACCTTGGAGTGTTCCGAGAAACGATCTCTTGAGAAGGTGACCTCAAACCGCTCTATGAATTCAAGGGTTTCAATGGGTGTCCTGATAGCCTGAAAACATGTCAAACTTGACTGTTTGACCCCATCCTTGAACTCCTTGGTCTTCTTGTTCTTTTTCTCACTGTCTGAACTGTTAGCAGAGGATGAGGTCTCCTTCTCTGAGCTGCTAAATGGCTCCTTGTGCCTTTGACTTTTAGAAATCTACTTTTCTTGTTTTTTCTACACTTCTTGCGCTTTCTTTCATCCTCACTAGAACTAGAGGACGACGAACTATCAAAACTCTTTGACGACGAAGAAAAATGTAGGTCATCCTTGAAACGAACACGCTTCTTGGATCTACTCACCACCTCGAAAATCGATTTTCGGTCCAAATAAATGGGGAAATCTTTTGATTTCCTCTTCTTCGGAGAGCGCTTTAAGCCTTTCATCAATTGTTTTGTCTTCTTTTCAAGAGTTTTATCAAACTCTTTCTACGAGTACAGTTTTTGCTCCTTTGCACTCTGACAAGAAGATGGACGGCCTCTCGCCATCTGGAGTGAACCTTGCCAAGCGGGTAATTCTTCAGGTGATTCACATATTTCAGGTCCTTGGAGTACTTGATTAATATTTTCATGCACGTGTCAACCTGAAATTGATGTTTGTACTCCGTTTTGCTGGTTTCTTCTAATCCCACACTAAGACTCACCTTTTCTTCATCTCCCCGCAACTAATCATTGGAGCGGTGTAATCTCTGTCAGATTATCCACCAGGACCCATGTGCTACAGAAAGGATCAGATCCTACGTAGAAGAAGAGTCGTTCGGAGCTTTGATACCACTGTTAAAGGCTTGGACAGTCCAAGCGAGAAATCAATAGCAACACAAACTAAATCTGCAAATAACTGAACTAAACTTCAATAGAGAGAGAAGAGGAGAGTGATCATGGAATGGCGGAGTTCCGTCCCCAAATGCACTGGCCCCAAAGACTCGAGCCCCTTTCGGTATTCTTCACAAAGGTACAATAACCTGAGGGTCCAACTCTCTCTGAGACTCTACGTCCACATTCCCCCTCTGAGTGACCCTCAGAACAATTATAACCAATACAAGGGATGCCCAAAAGCAGAGCCCCAAAAGCATTTGATCCAAAAAGCACTGCACCCCAAAGCATCTGCTCTCAAAAGCTTCACGCAAAATCAGCCCTGCAGCTGGCGCAAATCGCGGAAATCCGTACAACCTGCCATGTAGCATGTCAGTGCCATTTACGGAAATCTGCCCTAGCCCTTGTGCTCTGTCTTTTTGGGGTTTTAGGCCGCTCGGTAGGTGATCCATAAGTAGGTTGTAACAAGAGGGCATCACGTGCCAACAGAAATGAACAGACTAAACAGACTTTAGACGCTTCAAAACAACTGAACTGAAAGAGAAGCACTGCACATGAGACACGGAGTGGCTGAGTTCCACCCCAAGAGAGCACTTGCCCCAAACGATGGCACCCCTTTTAGGTATTTCTTTATATTGCTTCGATACGGTACAACACTTGTGGCTCTGCTCTGCAATTGCACGAGGTACTGCCAGAGAGAGAGCCCACAATTCATATTTAAAGGCCCTTGGCCTACTAAAAGTAGTTTACATGAAAAGCTTCAAGTCCCAAAATCATCTTGTCCAAAAGCTAGCGCTAAAAAGTTGCCTGCGTAAATTACAAAAATTCATACAACTGCTGTCACAAGACGGACACCACGTGCCAATAGAAAAGAATAGACTGAACAGACTTTTAGCACTTCAATAACAACTGAACTGAAAGAGAGAGAGAGAGACGACACGCGACACGGAGTGGCGGAATTCCACCCCAGAGAGTATTGGCCCCAAACCTTGGCACCCCTTTCGGTATTTCTTTATATTGCATCAACATAGTACAAGCCGGTACTCCAGACTCTGCACCTTCTCCAAGAAGCATGCCAGAGAATGAGCCCTAACCTCATATTTAAAGGCCATTGACCTAAAAAGCAGTTTACAGTAAAAAGCCTTCAAACTTAAAAGCATCTGGTCCAAAAGCAAAGCCAAAAAGCTGCCAACGTAAATCACGAAAATCCGTAAAGCCTGCCACGTCATCAACCAACGCAAAACGTGGAAATCCGTTTAGCCTGCCACGTCATCATGCCAGTGCAATTTTCGGAAATCTACCACGTCATCAATTTTTGTGTGTGTGCAGGTCATGCTTTATTTTAATCCTTTGTCACTTGGGGCCCCATCGGACGGGGTCACCATAAGTTGGGAGGACTTCTTCTGTTACATGTTCTTCTTAGGGCTTAGGCCCCTCGGTCAACATCTGTAAGTTGGCTCCATTCTTTAGGCTTTGACACGTCAGCAGTTTGTTACATCTCCCCTTCTTGAAAGAGAGTAATAGTCCGGGATTACAGCATATCTGCAAAGCAACTCAAGTTAGCTCAAAAATTTCCGAGGGACAATCAATTTACTTTTTTTATTAAGAAGTTAGCTTCTCCTTTCTGCTCTTTTGATCAAGGAGTTAGCTTCTCCTTTCTTCCAAATCGGAACTCTTGATATTCCGGCGTAGTAAAATTAGCCATCACACCCAGACCGTACTGATCTTCCACGGGTGTCTTGATGCACTAAAATTACATACCCAGGCAATCTCATCCAATTAGGAATATTCAATAGTTGGCACATCACAATGCAACACAAATGCTCACATGTGCATGTTACAAGACATAGAAACATAAAGTCACCGATGAACACTCCTCCCCCATAACCTAACAAGGTCCGGGCCGGGAGATATTCAACGACTCCCTCATCACTCCTCCCCCATAACCTAAAAGGTCCAGGCTGGGAGATATAGAGGCCTTTTACAACCAAACGCCCCTCAGACCGCAGCTTGCGTCGTTTGGAGGTGCTGAGAGTAACCACTGCTTAGACTTCTTAATACTCCTCCCGCATAACCATCCAGGTCCGGGCCGGGATGTTGGGGTATAAAGCCCAATGTGGTCGCCCAGGTAAGTGGGCGGGCCGCCAGGTATGTACACATATTCTTTTGTAAAAACCTAATAAGAACTCACTATGCTCTACACATTACAGGAGAGCGAGTTCACCATATCGTCTTGTCTTCTTCTCGCACTCTCTCGCGTCGCACTTCCGCTCTTACTCCTTCAATTGGTATCAGAGCTCAGATTGAGGCTTGGGGCAGCACTGCAGGAGGCTAGAGTCACCAACTCAGATTGGAGTGAAATTCGACAGGCGAAGACACGGCCCCAAATCTCGTGGGCAAGCCCGGAGGGCTTGGTGTTGTCAGAATTTCATTCTGAGGTCATCTCAGCCACCGTTTGGCTTCAACAAAGGTCTGCGCAGGCCATTTTCAACTACGTGGTCTCGACGGGTGCAGATCCGACTCTGCAAATTTGGGGTTTTCGGCCTACGACTGCAGGTGTTGAGGATATCGACACTCCCAGAGTGTTGATTTGTGGTTGTCTACACATCGAAGGACGGCTCACAGTTCTTGGAGACGTGTCACATACGACACGGACGCATCTACACACAGATTGTAGGCGACATCCACTAGTTTATCAGGTAGCTTGTGTTTGCTGCTTGATATTCCAGATTTCATCCTGACATTGCAGGTACTTCCACATGGGATGTATTGTCAGAGATGATGTATGTCTGGTGAGGGTTTGCTGGCTGTGAGTCACGCAGCAAACAACCGCCGCAGCGGTTACAGCATACAGTGGGAAATTTGTGGATGTATGACTTTGTGGGAAGTCTATGTACTGTCAGATTTACTGCAGCCTTTGTTGAGGGTCAAGTGAGGTTTTATTGAGCTGGGGGATTCTCGAATGTTGAGATCCTTTCGGTGATACAGGTCTTGGAGCGATCCCTCGAGCACCCTTAGATAGGCAGCTAGGATGTATTGACTGTGAGTTAGACAGTTGGGATTGCATCTTTGCTTTACTGCCGTTGAGGCATTGTCACAGTCTATGCTTACAGGACAGTGACAGGACAGTGAGAGACAGTACAGGTGCAGGACATGTTTACCCGCAGCTTACAGTGTCAAAGAGACAGTGTTTATTGAGCTGTTTTTTGGTCTGTTTTTTAGTACACAAGAGCCATTTTACAAAGGAGACTCTGCCGAAATTTATGCAGAATCTGAAGCTTTCTTGGTTCATTTGACAGGTTGATATTGGTTCAGAGGTCAGTTTATAGGGGAGACTCTGCCGAATTTTTCCTAGAAAAGTAAACTACTGTGAAGCGTAGCTATGGCTGGATCACAGGACACTGCTCTTTACAATATCAAGAAGCTCGATGGAACCAATTTCCCATTGTGGAAGAAGCAGATTTGGCACGTGTTGGTACAAAAGAAGCAGATAAAACCTATAAAGCTCAAGGGGATAAAACCAGAAGATATGGACGAAGATGAATGGAGCGAAATGGATGAATTGGCACTTTCTACCATTATGCTGACTTTGGCAGAAAGCGTTTACTTCAATGTAGCAGACGAGATGTCGGCTTATCAAGCATGGTTAAAGCTGAGTGATCTTTATGAGAAGCAGAGTGTAGCTTCACAGGTATACTGGCTTAAGAAGCTTGTTGACTTGAAGATGAAAGAAGGGACACCTATGTCCAATCATTTGAATGAATTCAACACAATATATAGTCAGTTGTCAGCTCAAGGTGTCAAGTTTGATGAACCTGTTAGAGCTATGTTCCTGTTGATCACATTGCCGGAAAGTTGGGACACTTTTCGCACAGCTTTGAGTAATTCTGCACCTCCAGATGGTTTGAACATAGCAGGTGTAGAAGGAAGTCTGCTTACTGAAGAAACCAATAGAAAGACAATGGACAAAGGCAAAGAAACAACCTTAGTTGTTAGGAGAAGGACCAAAGAAAAGTACAAAGGTGGAAAGAGGAATTAGTCTCGTAGCAAGTCCCGCAGTGCTAAAGGCAAGAGTGACATAGAATGCTACCATTGTGGCAAGAAGGGTCACATGAAAAGAGACTGCAGAGAATGCAAAGCAGAAAAAGGCAAAGAGAAAGCTGAAGACCATGGTGAGAAGAACAAGTCCTCAGTGAAGATTCAAGAAATAAATGTGACAAACACTGTTGCAGAGGATGACAGTCTAGTGTCAGGAGACATCTACTTCTTGAAGAATACAATGGACTCAGCTCTTCTTACAACATCTGATGGAAATGCACTGAGTGACTGGATTATAGACTCAGGGGCATCACTTCATGTGTCTCCAAACAAGGAGTGGTTTACCTCTTATGTGACCACTAAAGATCATGTTCGGCTAGGCAATGGGCAGACATGTGAGATCTTAGGTGTTGGAGATGTTCAATTGAAGTTTCAGAATGGCTCTTCTTTCACGCTGAAGAATGTGAGACATGTTCCTGCAATTACAAAGAGCTTGATCAGCACAGGTTTATTTGATGATGCTGGCTACGTCACCATTTTTGGACAGAACATGTGGAAGATATCCAAGGGTTCTATGACAGTAGCACATGGAGTAAAGTCTGGAGGACTTTACATGATTTATGTATCAAATGTCTCTAAAAATGTAATCAATATAACTGAGCAGCCGAACGTTTCTTTGTGGCATAGCCGGTTAGGACATATGTCCAAGAAGAGAATGGAAATCTTGTCTCGTTCTGGTTATTTGCCTGGCTTTTCATTTAATGATTTTGAATTCTGTGAACATTGTCTGTATGGTAAGCAAACACAGCAGCCACATAAGCATAGAAGCAGTAGAAGAGATACACAGTTGGCACTTGTTCATAGTGATTTTGTGTGGACCTATGCCTAACCTATCTCTAGGGGGAGCTTCTTACTTTATGACATTTATAGATGATTACTCGAGGAAAGTATGGGCTTACTTTCTCAAGCACAAGGATGAAGCGTTTAGTGTTTTCAAAACGTTTGTGACACTTGTGGAGAATCAGAGTGGCAAGAAGCTTAAATGCTTACGCACTGACAATGGTGGAGAGTATGTTTCAAAGGCCTTTCAGGACTTTTGTGAGTCAAAAG
The DNA here is from genome assembly GCF_014529385.1 of Adiantum capillus-veneris. NCBI lineage: Eukaryota > Viridiplantae > Streptophyta > Polypodiopsida > Polypodiales > Pteridaceae > Adiantum > Adiantum capillus-veneris. The sequence continues at coordinate 158,196,641 of NC_140943.1, forward strand.
GTATAAAACGTGAACTTACTGCTCCTTACAATCCTCCTCAAAATGGTGTTGCTGAGAGGATGAATAGGACCATACAAGAGAAGGTCAGAAGTATGTTGTCTAATGCACAGCTGCCAAATGGGTTTTGGGCTGAAGCTGTATCAATAGCTGTTCATCTTGTAAATAGATCTCCTAGCAAGGTTTTGCAGAAGGATTCAGTGCCAGAGATGGTATGGTCGGGCAAAATGCCCTCATACAAGCATCTCAGAGTCTTTGGCTGTGAGGCATATACTCACGTTCCAAAGGAATTTAGGAACAAACTTGAGCCAAAGAGTAGAAAGTGCATCTTTCTAGGCTATGGTAATTCTGGTGAGATGGGGTACAGACTTTGGGATCCTGAATCCAGAAAGGTTGTCCGCAGCAATGATGTTCACTTTAATGAATCCAAATATCATTCTAAACCAGAGAGGGTTGAGGAGATTAGAAGAGTTGTCTTCCAAGAAGATGGACTTGCACGTGCAAGACAAAATGTCAGGGCTCAAGAGGAGCAAGGACAGGATAGAGTGGAACCACAGGTTGTGGCTGAGCCTGAGCCACCTATTGTGCCTAGATCTGGACGTGTCACGCGACCTCCTGATAGGTTTGTTCCATCTATGAACTATGTCATGTTGACTGATTGCAATGAGCCTTCATGTTACAAGGAAGCAATGCAAATGAAGGACTCCGGGAATTGGCAATTGGCCATGCAGTCAGAGATGACAGCTCTGCATAAAAACAAGACATGGAAGCTAGTTAAATTACCACAGGGCAAAAAGGCTCTACCTTGTAAATGGGTTTACAAATATAAGATCACCGCTCATGATAGTCAGCCAAAGTACAAAGCAAGGCTTGTTGCCAAGGGCTTTAAGCAAGAACAAGGCATTGACTTTGATGAAGTCTTCTCTCCGGTGGTCAAGATGACTACATTGAGATGCTTTCTTGCATTGGTTGCCATATTAGATTTGGTGTTGCACCAAATGGATGTCAAGACAGCCTTCTTGCATGGTGATTTAGATGTGGAAATTTACATGCAGCAGCCAGAAGGGTTTGTTGAGAAAGGCAAGGAAGATTGGGTATGCCAGTTGTTAAAGAGTCTTTATGGCTTAAAACAATCACCGAGGGCATGGTACCATAAATTCCACAAGTTTATGCTTTCTCAAGGCTACAAACGTAGTGAGTTCGATCACTGTCTATATACGAAGAAGGCTAAGGATGGCAGTTGGCTGATCCTTATTTTGTATGTGGATGACATGTTGATTGCTGGCAAGCACTTGGAAGAAATTTCAGCTTTGAAGTCAAAGATGGCAAAATCGTTTGACATGAAAGACATGGGTGAGGCAAGTCATATACTTGGTATGCGCATTGAGAGAGACAGATCAAAGAAGTTGATTTGGTTATCTCAAACAGAGTATATTGACAAGGTTTTGCAACGTTTCAATATGGAGAAGGGAAAGGCATTGAGTGTTCCATTGCCACCATATGTGAAACTTAGCAAACAAGATTGTCCTGTGTCTGAGGAAGAACAGGCTGAAATGGATAAGATTCCATATGCGTCTGCAGTGGGTAGTTTGATGTATGCAATGATTGCTACTCGCCCAGACATTGCATTTGCAGTGGGAGTAGTAAGTCGATACATGTCAAACCCAGGCAAGAAACATTGGGAGGCAGTGAAAGGAATATTGAGATACCTGAAAGCTACAAAGAGTATGCGTATATGCTATGGGAGTCAGGAGCTAAGTGTAAAGGGTTTTACAGACTCAGATTATGCAGGTGACTTAGACAACCGAAGGTCTACGTCAGGGTATGTCTTTACATTGGCTGGTGGAGCAGTATCATGGCGTTCTAGATTACAAGATTGTGTTACTCAGTCTACTACAGAGGCTGAATATGTTGCAGCATCAGAGGCATGCAAAGAATCAATTTGGCTTAATCGACTAGTAACAGATTTGGAAATCAAAGAAGAGATGCCTGTGTTATATTGTGATAGTCAAAGTGCTATACAATTGGCTCGCAATCCAGTTTATCACTCAAAGACAAAGCATGTGGATGTGAAGTATCATTTCATCAGGGAAATGCTCGAGGATAAGCAACTTCAGCTTGTCAAAGTTCACACCACAGAAAATCCTGCTGAGCTACTTACAAAAGGACTTCGCTCAGAGAGCTTTGCCCATTTTCGCAAGCAGTTAGGTGTAGGGTAGTACATCACTTCTCTACATCTCTTGTATATTAGCTTGTATAGTAGCTTCTCTCACACTTAAAGTACCACATTGGACTTTAAGTGGGAGGTTGTTGGGGTATAAAGCCCAATGTGGTCGCCCAGGTAAGTGGGCGGGCCGCCACGAATGTACACATATTCTTTTGTAAAAACCTAATAAGAACTCACTATGCTCTACACATTACAGGAGAGCGAGTTCACCATATCGTCGTGCTCTTCTTCTCGCACTCTCTCTCGCATCGCACTTCCGCTCTTACTCCTTCACGGGAGTCACAACAACAATACTCCCCCCGTAAATAACCACAAGGATCTAGGCCATGAGTTAAAAAACAACACTTTTCAATCATTTAATACTCCCCCCGCAAATACCCACAAGGGTCCGGGCCATGAGTATGAACAAGCATTCTCAAACATCATTTCTCACTACTCCACCCAGGAGTAAAATCACCAATCATTGAAACCAGTATTAAAACCGGAGTCAAACAATTCAAACCAGCACCAAGACAGGTTCAAAACAGATACCATCCATTTCAAACAAATTCCAAACAAGATCACCAAACAAGTTCTCAAACAGATTTCAAACTTAAAAAGCAATCTCGACATCAGTCGAGCTCGAAAAGTCGACTATCTTTCCATCTTGAAACCTGCAAAATTAGGGTTAGGTTCATCCCATAGGGTCATAGCCGAGCACAGCATGGTCCATCAGCTCTTGGACAAATAGTGTTCTTTGGCGGCGATGGTAGTCCCAAGATAGCAATCGCACTGGACCTCCAAGGTCATCTGCTCATGAAGAGACATCGACGGAGAGATGTCCAAAAATTTCACGTTATAATCTGCTAGGATTTCCATGGCAAGCATTTCAAGATACTCCACTCTGCCAGAAGTTGCACTCCGAAGGAAGATGTCAGAAACCATATAACTTCGGGCAATTTTTTTTTTCTTGAAAGCTTGCCAAGTACTTGGAGTATGCTGCTTGGTAGCTATTAACATCTGCATGGTACTGTCTCTGAGAAAAACAGCAGCTTGAAACAAATCTTGGATCCTTCTCTTGCAAGTGATCTTAATGGCTTATGCCTTGTAAGACATGAGCAGTGAAGACGGGAGTGCGCCCGATGCGCGATGAAGTAAGGGTCGGAGTGGCTAATAAGTCCGGGTTGGAGGGCGAAGATACCTCGATAAAATTCCAATAGCTCTATCTGCTCTTTGGTATGACCGGTATGCTTTCAGAAAAGCACACGCCTGATGCTCTGATACCACTGTCACAAGACGGACACCACGTGCCAATACAAAAGAATAGACTGAACAGACTTTTAGCACTTCAATAACAACTGAACTGAAAGAGAGGGACGACACGCGACACGGAGTGGCGGAATTCCACCCCAGAGAGTATTGGCCCCAAACCTTGGTGCCCCTTTCGGTATTTCTTTATATTGCATCAACACGGTACAAGCCGGTACTCCAGACTCTGCACCTTCTGCAGGAAGCATGCCAAAGAATGAGCCCTAACCTCATATTTAAAGGCCATTGGCCTAAAAAGCAATTTATAGTAAAAAGCCTTCAAACTTAAAAGCATCTAGTCCAAAAGCAAAGCCAAAAAGCTGCCAGCGTAAATCACGAAAATCCGTACAGCCTGCCACGTCATCAGCCAACGCAAAACGCGGAAATCCATATAGCCTGCCACGTCATCATGCCAATGCAATTTTTGAAAATCTGCCATGCCATCAATTTTTGCGTGTGTGCGGGTCCTACTTTATTTTAATCCTTTATGTCACTTGGGGCCCCATCGGACGGGGTCCCCATAAGTTGGGAGGACTTCTTCTGTTACTTGTTCTTCTTAGGGTTTAGGCCCCTTGGCCAACATCTGTAAGTTGGCTCCATTCATTAGGCTTTGACACGTCAGCAGTTTGTTACAACTGCCACATCAGCAGCCAGCGCAAAATCCGGGCGTCTGTACACAACCACATCAGCATGTCAAAGCGATTTGCAGAAGCTCTGTACGACAGCCACGCCATCAACAGCTACGCAATTTCTTGGGGGTGTGTGACTTCTTTACTTTTAGGCCCCATCAGACGGGGCCCCATAAGTTGGTTGGGATTAGGATTTTACTCCCAACCCTTCGTTAATAATTGGGCCACTCGGCAAGGATTTGCAAGTTGGTGAGAACTTCGTCTTCTTCTGCTACTGCTAGAATTTAGACCCCTTGGCCAGGACATCCTACTACATGTGCTCCCATTTTTTATGATCACAATGGAACCCAAACTCACAATCTCCTGCTTTCCTCACCTTGCTTTCATTTCTTGAAGCAAAGCTCTGTTTGGGAAACACATTAATGCAGTCTTAGCCAAGATTTATGTAATAAAAAATCATGGGTTTGAGTGTGACATCTAGATATGTGTGTTATGTTCCTGCGTCTACAACGTTAGCCGCAAATGACCACCATGTAGAAAGGAGACCTGCGCCCATCAACCTGAACACAACAAACTAGTAAGAAGAATGACGTAAAAGGTAAAGTCTTTCACTTCCAAAAAAACAAAAAGAAATAAAATCCTTCATGATTGATTTTGAAGGAGAATATAACAAACATGGGTAACTGCTTGGTCTCTCTATGCCGTTTCAGCCTTCAGCGGTGACATTTGTTGATAAAATTATGTAATAACTTTCCTTCTTCGGAATCACGTGCCCTTTTGTATGAGCCAAAATCTCTGAACCTTTACAAGCCTCAAAAGCCTTCTCTTTAACACGACCAAAAAAATGCAGCACAACATGTCCAATGATACCCTTCTAGTTTTTGAAGTGAACTTTTAAAAGTAAAACCACACCCACACATCTTCAAAGTAAAACACAGCCAATAAAACCATATGCAGTCAAACCAATACTATAGCACTTTACTTAGAACAACATCTGTATTCCTCAAAAAATGAAGAACACTGAAGCAGAGAAGGTACAATTCAAACACCTTGAGCAAGGGATTGTCTGGAGCCAACGCCTCTGCTACAAATTGAGGTCCTAAAGCAGACCCTCCAATTCCCACAGACAGCACTTGTGTAAAACGCTCAGCTGGGCAAGGAGGTGGTTTTATCTATAATGGGCACATAGTATGCATAGAGTAAGCTTGATACTCACAATTCTCTCTTTCAGGTGTATGCACACTTGCATCAAATAAAAAAAACGCTCCTAAAAAGGGATGCTTTCATCAAGCATGTTGAAACAATGTAGATGCATTGGATGGTTGTGACATGAGTGACAAGGATTTCAGACTTGGACGTTCCATTTAGCATATAAGCTGTTGTTTTGAGCAAGTTATCAAACAAATGTGGAAAAGAATAAATAGGCTGGAAAATTTGAGCGTACTAAAAATTATAGTAAACACCAATAGGTGAAACACTTCACCTGAAGACAAATGTGGTGTACCAAACTTGTCTATGACAGAGTAGATGTATGGCATGATTAACGATTCTACCAATTTTTTTGGCAGTAAATAGATAAGATCATATGTAAAAAAAAGTCCCCGCAGCACAATGAGAGACTAAATTGTTGATCTGAGTTGTGAAACTCTTTCAAAAATGTGCCTGCTATGCTGGCAGCACAATGAGGAGACGAAATTGTTGGTTTGAGTTGTGAAACTCTTTCAGAAATGTGCCTGCTATGCTTGTTAAAAAAGTCGGAGCGTCCTACCTTACCACTTACTACATCATCTGCGAAGCGGCTGACCCTGGCAAGAGCCTCTTCAATTTGCTTCCGAAGGAACACATTTGGGGCAAGCTCAGGCTTACGAAGCCAATAGTGACCCACCATTCTGCTTTCGTCCGGGTTTGCTATAGCTCCACCTTCGAGCTTCTCCATAGCCGCAAACGCATACTTGAATTTCACTTCCATCTCTTCAACAAATTCCTCAGAAAACCCAATGCGGCTTACGTCAACAGAAAGACCCAAATCCTTGTGCTGATAGAGCCAATCTAGGTAGCGCTTCCATAGCTGCAGAGGGTCTGTCTCAAGCGACACTTTTTCTTTCAGCGAAGCTACATCAAGAAGTGTTTCTGAGGTTCTTGCAGCAATAGCGAAAGTGGGGCTCGCAATGAGCGGAGGTGCGCTGCTGGTGACGGGCTTTCTGTACACGGGAAATGAGGTAGAGGAGGGATGGGACCGAGACGAAGACGACGAGAAACGAGAGAGAGAGGAAGTTGATGACGAAGATGGAGGAGGAACCAGGCTCGCCATCGTTGTAACAAGTAGAGACTCAAACAGCAAGACGAAAGGCGTGAGCGAAGGGGATGATGCAGCTTGGCCAGCTGCTGGTTTCGTTCATGATCGGGCGAAGAAGACCACCCAAAATACCACCCTTTAACGAGGCCACAAAGTACCCGCCATCTGAAAAAACAAAAGGGCCTTGCTTTTTTGCTTTTGGTATCAATCATGAGAAATGGGATAATGCCCTTCACGACCACACTGTACCTTTAGGACCCTATCACACTCTTAAAAGTTAAAATTAAATTGATATAGGTCTCATGGCTTCTAGACTTGTACTCAGAGGTTTGTTGAGGCCTTGATAGAATCGGGCAATTTACGCATTTAGCTTCATGGCACTAAAACTGTCTCAAGGGCTTCTAGACTTGTACTCAGAGGTTTGTTGAGGCCTTGATAGAATCAGGCAATTTACGCATTTAGCTTCATGGCACTAAAACTGTCTCAAGGTCAATTCCACACGATACTTATCGGTGGTGTGGACGAGGAAGGTCTCACCTTGGATTTGCACCATCTACACCCCTGAGCAAATCCAAAGCTTATAGGTGCTAAGGAGGAAAAGAAGAAGAAAGATGTGTGCTCTTAGCATCTTGCAGTAAAGCTTTCTTCGGCACAAGGCTACTTGAGTCCTTCAGAGTACAATTAGGGATAAGCAAAGGCACTCTCTATTATCTCTAGCTTTTCTTCAATCTATATGAATCCCATATTTAAAAATAATGTGACCTAATTATTGTTTCTTTTGCAAAAAGGTCTCACATATTTTGTCATTGACAAAGAGCTCATTATCTCTCATTTGATGAGAAAATGTCTCAAGATATACCCATTCCCCTAGTATGTGTGCATCGATAGCAAAAAAAGGGGCCCCCTCTCTCTTCTCTTAATTACAGTAGAGGATTCGAGCCATATTGTCTCGACATCCACAGTGCAAATGAGGATGGATTCAATGATCACACACATCCCACATAGTTCTAGCTAGTAGCACTTCTAGTTTCATTTTATATTTTTGTACCCAGACATGGTATTAGATTCACCAATTTGTAATGGTTTGGTCTCATAGGACATTTTGGCCTCTTGAAGATGCTAATATATCATTTCATTTTATTTCTATCCATTTCTATTCATGGAGGCTACGTCTCTCTCTCTCTCTCTCTCTCTCTCTCTCTCTCTCTCTCTCTCTCTCTCTCTCTCTCTCTCTCTCTCTCTCTCTCTCTCTCTCTCTCTCTCTGTGTGTGTGTGTGTGTGCGCGCGCGCGCGCATGTGCGCAAGCTGGAATCACCCTCAACCACTATAGCGATTTGACATTGGGAGGGGAGCAGAGGGCGAGGTAGGAAATAGACTTCACGTGTTTGAGCCCAGTTGAATGTCCTAGTCAACTCCTAAAGGGAGGGAAGGGGCTCAGATGCAGAGATCACAGGAAGTCGCGGATTCGAAAGCTGATGGGGGGGTTGTGTTACCATATACATGTGGTAGTGATGTGTGTGAACACATTAGGACCGTCCCCGGGACCGTCGGGGCAGTTTTTTCCCTCTTTAGGAGGGTTTTTCCCCTGTGCATTGTATATACGCCCATCACTCTAGGGCTATCTATCGTTCCATTGCACACTAAGTAACACTCTCTCTATTGTGTGCCTTGAGCTTCCTTCGTCTTCTCCAAGTTGTGTGCGTTTCTCTGCAACCCTAGTTTCCAACAATTGGTATCAGAGAAGGTTACGTCCTCCCGGGCTTAGTCGCCAGCTGCTCAAGCACACGCCTGCTCACTTTCTCCGATTATAGTGAGGTTTGGCGAGCGTTTGCAGGTCAACAACTATTTCGGGTAAGCTCGTTGAGCTGAGACTGCTCAGATTTTTTATTCGGGCTCATTCCGACCTCCGTTTCCACTATAGGCTGCACAGGCTATTTCATCATTTTGTGTAGAATTTTTGTCAGTGCTGTTTTCTGCATAACAGGTGCCTTACAGTCTTTTACGGTTTGTGCTATATAGCACGTGTTGTTCCCGCTCCGTTTCTCCTATTTTCATGTAGTTTTCACATCAGGTGCAACATTTACCATGGCTGGGAGACAACAACATAGATGTGTTCAAGATGTTTGCTGCTGAGAACATGTTGGATGGGGACAATTGTCCTATGTGGGCTTACATGATGCAACATGTTCTTGTGTCAAAGGGCATCTGGAATATTGTGCAAGGAATTGATGTACGTCCTGGTTCTGAGGATGCAGACGATGTTGAGGATGTTGCAAGTCTTGTTGCAAGGATTGCTGCTATTAAAGTTGTTTTGCCTATGGCAGAACAAGCTCGTTGGGATGTAAAGGATGCGTAGGCTCATGCATTGATTGCGTTGTCTGTGAAGCGCACCATTGTTCCTCACATTCATTTAGATGCAAAATAGGCTTGGGATATTTTGGCTGGTCTTTATGCAAGTTGCAATGAGGCTAAAATTCCTTTGCTACGTAAAGAGCTGGAGTCGAAGAGTAGCATGAGGAAGATGATATGGACACTTTCCTTGCTAGTGTCAAGGATATCAATGAGCAACTTATTTCTGCAGGTGAAGTCATTTCAGAAAGTTCCCTTGTGCAGACTGTTCTTGATGCCTTACCAAATTCTTACGAAACTTTTGCTAGTACTTGGAGACTTATGACCCAAGGAAATCCAGAAGTTGTCAAGTTTGATGCATTATGCACATTGTTGTTGCAAGAGTCACTTTCCAAAAAAAACAAGACTAAACAGCGTACAATTGAACAGGCTTTTATTGCTTCTCAAAGAAAGGGTGGTAACAGCAATGCAGCCACTTCTTATAGTTCTTCTGCGAGTGGCAAAACTTCTGTTCCCAATGCTTCTGCTCGCAACAATTAGTCTGGCAATTCTAGTGATAAGGGCAAAAAGAAGATGCGTTGCCATTATTGTAAAGCTAATGATCATATGATCAAGCAGTGTCCTAAGTTAAAGGCCAAAGAGGCTAAGAAGAAAGAGGGTGGTTCCACTACAAATGCAGCCATTGTTGAGTCTTCTGTAAAAGGAGATTGTAATGTTGATGTTGATGCAGAATGGGCTTTTAGTGCAGAGTGCACTTACAATCCTGCTATCCATGATGCATGCATGTCAATTGCTGCAGATTCACATGTGTGGTATTTCGACAGTGGTGCTACAAAGCACATTACCTCACATCGTGAATTCTTCACCTCTCTCGAGTCTGTCCCTCATGGGAATTCAATCACTTGTGCCAAAAATGCCTCTCATCCGGTTCAGGGAGTTGGAAATATTGTGCTTACTGCTGCTAATGGCAATTCTTTCACACTTGTTGATGCACTTTATGTACCTGGGATCAAGAAGAATCTTTTGTCTATATCTGCACTTGCTAGACTTGGACTTGTAGTCAAATTTGTGGATGACAGATGTACAGTTCATGATCTTAGTTTTGGTGATGAAATTGTTGCATCTGGGCTTTTGTGCTGTGGGCTGTATAAGCTCAGTTTGTATGACAAGTGTGGACAAAATTTTGCAAATGCTATTGCAGATTCAAGGGCTACTTCAGATGCAAAACTTTGGCATGCACAAGTTTGGTCATTTGAATTTTGCCAGTTTGCTGCGTTTGCAGAAATCTGATATGGTTGCTTCTTTGTTGCCTCTTGAAGCACCTGTCAAACATGTTTGTGAAGGATGTATTTTGGGTAAGATGCAGCGTTCTAAGTTTCCAAAGGATGGTTCAGTTCGGGCCACATGCAGGTTACAGCTTGTGCATAGTGATGTTTGTGGGCCCATGTAAACTCCGTCCTTGGGAAATTACCTTTACTTCGTGACTTTCATTGATGATTACTCTAGGCATGCATGGGTATTTCCGCTTAAAGCGAAGTCAGAAGTTTTTATGTGCTTCAAACAATTTCTGGCTATGGCTGAAAATGTCTCGAAATGTACTTCCGATCGAGGGGGCGAGTATCTGTCTCATGAATTCAATGCATTTTTGGCTAGTTGTGGGATAAAACACCAATGTACAGTGCCTTATACACCTCAGCAAAATGGTGTTGCTAAGAGGAAAAACAAGTCACTTACAGAAAGGGCACAATGTATGGTCAAAAGTCAAGCTTTGCCACATTCTTTTTGGCTTGAGACCATCATGTGTGCCACTTGTGTAATAAACAGGTGTCCTATGAAAGCTTTGCAGTCTATTACTCCATATGAAGCATGGCATGATAGAAAGCCTTCTATTGAGCACATGCGTGTTTTTGGTTGTTTGGCATATGCTTTGGTGCCACAAACACAACGCAAAAAATTGGATGATAAGGCTGTCAAATGTATTTTTGTTGTTTATAGTGCTGAAAGCAAAGGTTATAGGTTGTATCATCCGCAAACAAAACGTACTCTGGTTTCACGGGATGTAGTGTTTGTGGAAGATTCTGTTCAGCCCTTCCTGTCATGTACTAGAGACGGTAATGTAAGCTCACAGGACATTTATGACACTTTGTTGCCTCTTTTCAGTGGTGGAAATACGAATGTAAGTTCCAATGAGGCAAATGTACAGCCTATGGGGTTTCTGAAAATGTTACAGATCAACCTATTACTGGTGCAGATGTACATGATGTACTTGATGAGGAAAGGGCTGAAAATGAGCAAGCTAGAGGTATGCCAAAACGGTTGGTTCACACTTTGCGTGACAGTAAATCGGATACACCTTTGTCTAGTCATACTCGTTCAGGCTCTCACCATGCATCTTATGCATCAGATTGTTATGCTTTGGCTATGTCTAGCTTACATGATGTTGACGAGCCTCTATCTTTTGATGAAGCACAGAATTCAGAAAATTGGATGGTTGCCATGCAATCAGAATATGATGCACTTATAGAAAATGACACATGGACTTCATGTGATTTGCCTCCTGGCAAAAAGTCCATTGGTACGAAGTGGGTTTATAAGTTGAAACGCAAGCCGGATGGTGAGATCGATCACCATAAGGCTCGACTTGTTGCAAAGGGTTATGAACATCAAAAAGGCATAGATTATGAAGAGACTTTTGCTCCCACTTGTCGTATGACTATTGTGCGTTTTCTATGTGCATCCGGGCAGCTCATTTTGGTTGGGATGTACATAAATCAGATATTGTTACTGCTTTCTTGAATGGTGACATATTTGAGGAAGTTTATATAATGCAGCCTCGCGGTTTTGTGAAGAAAGGACAAGAGGACAAAGTGTGCAAATGTAACAAGGCTTTGTATGGGTTGAAGCAATCTCATCGTGCTTGGTATGAGAAAGCTGACACTCATTTGGTCAAACAAGGCTTTCATAACAGTCCAACAGAAAGCACATTGTATGTGAAGCATGAGGGTGATGTACTTCTCATTGTGGTTCTTTATGTAGATGATTTGTTGATCACTGGACCAAATGAGAGACATATTGCTGAATTTAAGGCTGATTTGAATGCTACTTTCAAGATGAAAGATTTGGGGTTGTTGCATCATTATTTGGGCATACAGTTTAAGTAGCGTGATGGTGGTATTGCCTTGTGTCAGAAAAGTTACATATTCCGTAAAGCTTTGGGCTTACTCCCCTTTGTGGACTGATCATGTCCTCAAGGCATGGCACTTACCTTTACTCATGTGCCAGCTCTCGTTCACCGCATCACTCCAAGGGGGATTTGTTACCATATACATGTGGTAGTGATGTGTGTGAACACACTAGGACCGCCGGGGCATTTTTTCCCTCTTTAGGAGGTTTTTTTCCCCCGTGCATTGTATATACGCCCATCACTCTAGGGCTATCTATCTTTCCATTGCACACTAAGTAACACTCTCTCTATTGTGTGCCTTGAGCTTCCTTTATCTTCTCCAAGCTGTGTGTGTTTCTCTGCAACCCTAATTTCCAACAGGTTGGGGGGGGTGGATAATGGAGGAATCTACCTAAGTAATGGATTTTAGTTTAAAAGGAGCCAGTATGAGCCAGAAATCCATTGGCCTTTAACCAAATCTTAACAGCTTGTGAAAATTTAAAGGCTCTTTTAATACTTTAGGATTAGTCTTACCATTCCCGCTTGCTCTGTAGCCCATTTTAGGGCAAATACAAACATTTTCTCTCTAGGCTAGAGAGAGAAAATTATTCGTCTAGCATTAGATTGTCATTTTGATCACCCTTAAATATCTTTAGGTGGGTAGAATGACTTCTTTTCATTTTCAAAGTAATTAAGACTTACCAAAAGTTAAATTTGGTGGCATTATCTCGAATTTTCACCATAGTCATCCTTGATTATTATGAGTGTATAAAGGAAGAAAGGAGTCAAATTGCATTGGATCCACTTATCGCACTTAACACCATTACGAAGTAGTTGCCTAATCTGCTTGGTGCTTGAGAGGACACAGCTACCGCAAGCGTGTTATTTAAATCAAATACCCATTCACCATTCCATAATAGTATGCAACACTATTTGGTACTTGAGAAGTAAAGACTTGCCGCAAGTGTGAAAACAATGTATGCATTATGCATACTAATATCATTGTACAACATAAATACAAGAAACAAAGAAATGATGTCATTCAACATGTTTATACATCGATATCTTGTGCATTGCCCAGCATGTGTGTATGATTATAGTCTTCAACTAGGGAGTCAGAGTCTTCAAGTTAAGGTTCCATCATCCATTTTACATCGTTAAAAGAATAATTCTTAAAGTTAAATTATTGCTTACACAAAAAATTACTATTGTGAAAGAGGTTATCTCCATGCTGCAAAATAACTTCTGGTTGAAGTATTTTATTTACCTTGTCAAATTCAAGAAGATCTTTGTGAATTTCTCGAAATGAGGGTCCCTTTATATGTTGGGGTAAAGCCCCATGTGGCCGATTAGGCTAGGTGCCTGCCCACTATACTTATTCATTATGTACATAATAGAATAAGGGGGCTCACATGTAGAGAGTGAGTTTTAGCCCCTGCAAACACAATGTCTCCTCTTCTCCTCTCTTCTCCATTGTTGCACACACTCACACACGCTCCCGATCGCACAGTTCAACTGGTATCAGAGCTTAGGGATTGGGAGCACCATTGGAGCTCAACAAGGAAGCAGGCAGAGAAGCAACAAAAACTACAACACATTTTTGCAGATCTATTTTGACCTAACAAAATGTTTTCATTCAACCCGATTCCATCTAATTCTGACCGGTTTTTCGTCCTCTTCAACTTTGCGAAAGAAAGTTTTCTCAAAATCTTTATCAATTTTGAGATACGTCACTCAGACTGTCTGCACGTCTAGGGTACACAGCTACAGATTTTCGGACCATTTTCGTGTAGTCTATAACTTTGCCAAAGGAAGTTTCTGCAAATTCTGAATAGTTTGGGAGATATGGGTTGACCGGCTGCAGGGTGTTTGAAAAGTTGAAGATTATATATGCATATTGTGGTGATTTGCTACATTCGGAGAGCTCGGACTGAGCTTTGTCATTCTCTTTTTTTGTGCATTGATGTTTTGCTCTCAGTGAAGAGAGTGTGGGTTGAGATGTTTTCAACAAATTTATGTGCATACGTTGAGAACACTTTGTGGACGGTATGCATTCTTGTGGACTCTCAAGATTCAAGAGTGGATTCATCACAGGTTATGTTCATTGACTTGTGCGATTAAGCAGATTTCACGAGTGTGGTGCATAGATTTGCAGAGAGATTTGCAAGCATTTGTAGCATGATTGTGAGCTGAATTTTCAGATGATTTGGATGCTCCTTGATACACATTTGGTACATGCTTGATGCTCGTTTATATTGCCAAGTGGATGCACATGATGTGCGCCTTTTGGTGGATGGTATTCTTTGCCTTGCAATGGCATATGTGGGCTGATTTTTAGTTGTTTTGAGAATCAATTTGTACCATATTTTGGTTGGTTTGCATCCAAGTTTATGCTAGTATAGGCCTTGCTTATAGAGTGCGGTTGATGCACTTTGTGTTTCGGATTACAAGATTGTTTTCCAAGTTTAGGGAGTTGAGACTTGGGGGGCAGCTCATGTATGCTTGAGTGCGGATTTTGTGCATGATTTGCTCATGGTTTTGAGCATGTTTATGGCATGTATGGTTATTATGGTTAGATAGCCAAATACTGCCGAAACTTTGCCGGATTTTTCTTGATTGCGAGTTTATTTGTTTATGCACATGGTTTGCAATCGTGTTTTGATTGCATGTGACACTCAGTGGTTGCTTTGCCATAGTGTTTTGGCATCGCATTGTGAGAGTGTTTGCTCACCGGATTATGTCATTTGACATACATGCGGTAATTTCTTCAGGAGGGAGATTGTTGATGCTAGTTTCATCGATAATCACATAGTGCTCTTGGATTAGAGTGGGTTTTTTGGCATCATTTGAGCGGTTTTTCTCATTTTGTTTTCGTTACATTGATCATCATATTTGTTGACACTTCTCTTAGACAGCTTATGCGAGCTTATGTTATATTTTGACAGTACTTGGTGTATGAGGTAGCCAGGCTTTGGCTATTTTTAGTTGATCGATTTGTGTTTGGTCTTGTCACAGGTTATCGCCATGGATTTTTCATGTACATAATTGTCAGGGTTTGTGCTTTTCCATACAAAGTTTGATGGTTCAAACTTTGAGCATTGGAAAGCAAGTATGCATGATGCATTGACTCAGTTGGGCCAAGTGTTGCCACTACAGGGCATGGATGCTAGGCCAAAATCTATGATTGACGATGAGTGGGAGGACTTGGATGAGCTTGCACGTTCGACAATCAGGTTACACCTTGATGAGTCTGTCTATCGCATTGGTTTCAATGCATGCACAACTAGAGAGTTATGGCAAAGATTGTGCAATGCTTTTGGCACAAATGAGTCTAGAGAGATGCCTACAGTCAAAGGACGATCTCGCAGACATAGAGATGTTGTGTGTTGGCATTGTGGTCATAGAGGACATGTACGTAGGCGTTGTTGAGACAACACAATAGACATCACAAGAGGGATGCTATCACTTTGGATGATCTGGGAGCAAATGTAGCGTATGTGGCTACGCATGACGGAGATGTTGACTTTGCTTCCATGTTTACTCTTGACTTTCTTATGTCGGTTTTTGAAGACACATTACCTTCGCATTGGATACTAGATGTGAGTGCTAGATTTCATGTCACGTCGAGTCGTGAGTGGTTTATCACAGATGCTAGTGGTATGCTTGGAAATGTGTGTCTAGTTGATGGTTCAGTGCATGACATAGTTGGTGCAGGAGATGTCAGACTATTGTTGTCTAGTGGTGCATCATACGTGTTGCGAGATGTACGCCATGTGCTAGGTTCGATGCTGAGCTTGATCTCTGTGAGTCAGTCTTACGAGACAGTGGATGCCAAGTAGTGTTGGACGAGCACAGTTTCAGATTGCATCGTGGACAGCTAGTCATGGCGAGAGCTGCTAGTGTTGGCATGATTCATGTGATGCAAGTACATCACATACAAGACGACACAGTCTTTGTGAGTACGCAGCCATGCAGAGAGATGAGGCATGTCTCCTTTGCGGATAGGTTGTATGATGCTCCGGTTTGTGAGCATGTTGAGCCAGTTGTGCAGCAAGGCATGTCATTCGTGGATACGATGATGGATATGGATGGCTTGAGTGTTGAGGATTCAGTCGTTCATGGATATGCTTAGGCAAGAGTCTGATGCACGTGAGTTATAGCTAAGCATTGCTCTTGCCACACAGGGTTTAGGACAGAAAGATGCTCTTGGTGCACATGTGACATGTGATGGACACGAGAATGGATTCCAGGGAGATCGGAGTTCGGGTGTTAGGGTGATTTCCATGAGTGGAGTTCTAAGCCAGATTTGACTAAGATGGTCAAATTGGCAGATATTGCTAGGATTGCATCAGCATTCGGGAATCTCATGTATGAAATACTCATCTTGAGACCCGAGATTGCATTTGCGGTAGGTGCACATTTGCAGTGGGAGCAGTCAGTCACGTAGTGACTGACATTGGCCTTGAGCATAGGGGCACTTTGCAGCGTATGGTGAGATACCTGCAGGATGTGTGCGGATTTAGTGAGGAGTATGGTGTCGATCGCTCTATACTTTCTCTAGGATTAGAGTTGGATGCACACAGATTCAGTGAGCCAATGGGCATTGGCTGAGGTCATACTTGTGATGGCCTTGTATAGGTTTTGTATGGTTCTCTTTTCTCTCTCACGGCCACATTGGCCTTTACGTGGGAGGTTGTTGGGGTAAAGCCCCAAGTGGTCGGTTAGGCCAGGTGCACCCCCACTATACTTATTTGTTATGTACATAATAGAATAAGGGGGCTCACATGTAGAGAGTGAGTTTTAGCCCCTGAAAACACAAGGTCTCCTCCTCTCCTCTCTTCTCCATTGTTGCACACACTCATATACACTCTCGCCACGCACTTCATTATATGGCTTTAATAAGCTAACATGAAAAGCGTTATGTATTGTCCAATGGGATGGAAGCTTAAGCTTATAGGCCATATCATTAGTCTTTTTTTGAATCTGGAATGGTCCATAATAATGATGAGTTAGTTTTGTGTAGAATTTAGAATTTGGAATGGTCCATGATAACGATCTTTTTTTTAAAATTTGGAATGGTCCATAATAACAATGATTAGTTTGTGTAGAATTTTTAATGTCCTGTTTTCTCACCTTACCAATTCTTACTTATTGTGTATTGCAATTGGGCCCTTGGAAGTTGAGCAAAACCCAATTATTTCTTTGCATGTAGAAGGTCCATTGTATCACACATTAAAACATGTAACACAAGCAAGGATGCTTGGGATATTTAGCGTAGTTCCTTTGGATACAAGAATGAAGCTTGTATCTCATTCTTGAAGAAACATCTTGTTAGAAATGCAAGAGAATAATGACTTGATTGTGCATGTCGCAAAGGTGCAAGACCTTAATGTAGAGCTCTTGAACATCAATGAGCTCATTTTGGTGAATGAGTTGATTCAACACACTTTTGCTTCATTGTCTCCTTCATATTCAACTTTTTGTACTTCTCTAAAATTTTCTATGCAAAATATTAGAAATCCACTAAGCTTTTAGGAGTTGGTTTCTCTTTTGCTTAAAGAAGAGTAGCGCAGAAATAACATACAAGACACTTAACCTTCTCATGAGAATGCATTGGTTTTGTGTACAAAAGGCAAGAATGTAAGACACACTAGTCATGATGCAAGTTGGAAAGTGCTTCATCATCCAAAAAGCCTTCTTATGGTGGAAAGAAGAACAAAGGAAATGTAAGGCACACTAGTCATGATGCAAGCAAGTTGGAAAGTGCTTCATCGTCCAAAAAGCCTTCTTATGGTGGAAAGAAGAAGAAAGGAAATGCTATTATTTTCATAAAAGTGGACATTACATCAATGAATGTCCAAAGAAAACTGCTAAAGAGAAGAGAAGTAGGAGGTTAAAAATTTAAAGAAGTAAGAGGTTAAAGGTTTTTGGTAATCATGTATCCTCTTTGATTCTTCTACACATGTATCAAATGATGCAAGCGTGCACATTAAATCACTAAATGTCCAAAGTGGACTGCTAAAGAGAAGAGAAATGGAGGATTAAATGTCATCAAAACTTAATTTTGATGAATTTTAGGCTTTACCATGGCCTTTCTCTCTCTCTAGAAGTGACTATACAAGAGAGAGAAAGCACAAAAAGCACATGTTGAAGGACAATGAGGCATGCAAGAAGTGTACTTATGGTTAAGAAAGTTCCAAAGTATGATTCCACTTTATAAGTGCATGGACAATACTCCTAAGATCTCATAAAAATTCTACAAAACTCAAAACATCATAATACGCCATACGGTGGATGGAAACGGGAGGGAAAGTGGGTCAAAGGGCATGTGGATAGGCATGAGGACCTAGAATATTCATTCACCTCTTCAAAAATCCCAAAAGAGGCCAAATCCCCACGTTCATACTCTCATACTTTGGACTCTCCCATTTTGTCCTAAAAATTCAAAGTTACTATTTCTGAAAAGAGAAAAAAGTAGTCTTCACTAAATCAGATATAACACGCACATACAAGGTCGGATTGAGGTTACAAAGGTCATCTGACGGGATTTTCAGAGATGGTCTATAAATTTTAGGAACTCCACCAATATTCTAGATAATACCATACTAAGGAACTTCGTTTGATTAAGCTCATAATCAAAATCCATATGGATTCCACTCCTTATCTTTGCAATATACTTTTATTGAATATATGATTGATGCTTTGAAGGAGAGGAGAATGATATATGATGATCAAGAAAGGTGCTAAGTTATTTGGGTCATGGAGATCTTAGCCTCCGTTGTCCTATGTATACTCAAGCTTATCTTTGGTGCAAAGAGCTCCAATAGCATAGTAATGAAAAGCGTTTTAATGGGGGGTTGACCTTATAAAATTTAACCCTCAATCTTGTGTCATTTCATGTTAATAATCTTCTCTTTAATTATGGTTATAAGCATGCTAGTTTGAATGTGTATGTGGAAATGGTACTCGTTTATGCAACCAAAAATGTAATGTATGATAAGGTGAGTGTATACTCAAAGCAAGCTAAATCTAATTAAGGTTTCATTGGTGTTAGAGCACAAGGATGGCCTCTTCTCCTATGGAGAGGCCCCCAACCTAAGAGACTCCACCATCACAATACAAGATTAAAAGATGTCAAAAGTTTCTCTCTTTCTCAATCAAGGGGTGATTTAATTTAGAAACAAAAAAAAGAGGTCTTAATTTTTTATATTATTATCAAATTTTTTTGTTATTTTCCATTCAGCATTTTATTCTTTGGTGTTTATAATTAGATAAAGAGAGCTCTTACTTTTAGATTTGTCTAGTAATCTAAGTAGCATAAGTAGCTCAAATAACACTATGGGTTTCTGTCAAGGAGAGTTGTTACATAGATTCAAATTATGCATGTTATCGTAAATCTCTTCCCAAAAAGAGCACTTGTTTAAGAAATTAAAGACGAGAGTAGCAACATAAACACCAAGAGAGTGCAATGCAAATTATCTATAATCACGAGATGGAATCCAAAGAAGAGAAGTCTAAGCGCCAACTTGAGCATTTCATCAAGAAATTGCTCACAAAGAGTTGGAAGTTCTCTATGCATGAAGATTAAAATCAAGGAGACGATTTAGTCAATCATGCATGCTCTTCTTTTTTAAAAAAGGAAAATTTTTGGGAAATATTTACTTTCAATAAATAAGATGTGCTCAAGTTTTTTTATGATGTATTTTGCTTTTCATGCTGCTTACATTTTGGGCAAGCAAAGCTATATAAATTATGCTTTCTCATAAAGCACAAGGAGCCAAATTATTTCAAAAGCATATCTCATTGGCTACCTAACATGGTAGATGAGATGCTACTACTATAGTTGACACACAAGGTTTTGTGTCACATGAATGATGAGTAAGAAGATTGTGCTTAAAGCTCATGTCTCTCTACCTGAAGGAAACTATGGCATTTAAATTCCATATAATGTTATGATGACAAGGTTTCAATATATGACACTTGAGAACAAGACATATTCTTGAACAAACATGTTTTTGAGAGTGAATATTAGTTGATTGAGCTAGTTTTCTTTTATGGTTCATGAAAGAAGTTATTGCATTTAACAGACCAAGCATATCTCTACTATAAACTATTGTTTCAACTGTATAATGAGTATCAAAATTTTTTCCCATGTTAAGAATACATTGTACAAGGTTTTTTTCAAACAAGTGTCGATATGATCTTTGTTTCATGTAGCAAAGATAAAAAACACCACCTCAATATGGCAACAAAAGAGTAAGTAACACGCTTACGCATTGGAAACTTTTCAAAATTTAAGATGATGATTGGCTATTACTTTTGACAAATGAGTATGTATATTCTTCAAGATGTTAATTGGAGATAAATGTTAACATACAAACATTGTAGTAAAAGAGCCATCTTTCAACTAAAGCATAATAACTCTGTTATGTTCAAGATCGCGACTCTTTGCAAAAAGAGTATAAGTGTGATCTTCTAGATATTCTTAGAAAGATAAAAGCACACCATACTACATGGTATCAAGAACAAAATCTTTGGCTAATGCATCAAAGACCTTTAAAGATTCATTCAATCAATGGTTGTTATGCCATGTCTAATAAAGCTTGTAAATATTTGAGAAATATTTAAACACAAGCAGGTACATCACCAACCCCATGAAAACAAAGAAAGCTAAAGTTTATTAATGCTACAAGAAGAATTCTTTGAATCTCCTTTGCTTCATGAGTATGTAAATCTAGAGCACCATGGTTTCATCACATGGTTGCTCAACTTAAATTTCATGATAGAGCCATATGTCTTCATCATAGAGGTAGAGCTATGATTCTTAGTGTGAGGCGGTGTGCCTCTTGTTAGTGTGCGAGCAAGGAAGGGGGAGAAGTAGGAGAGCACAAACTTGGGTGGATCATAGCAAGGATGATAATACCATATGCTCCTTATTCTTTTGTGTATGTAAAGAATAAGTTAGTGATGGGTTAGTAACATAGCGGGCGGCCTATAGGTTGGCATGAACCCCAACAATGTCTCACTTGAAGGCCAATGTGGCCCAAGTGGCCTATGTATCTACAGCTTGTACAACCATGAATAATTACAGTGGCTTCACCCTACACCCATCATCTCAAAGCAATGTATAAACCACTTTGAGGCAAGGCTCTTCGTGTGAGCATTTGCGGGGTTGTCATCCATATGAACCTAAACTATCTCGATGCACTTGCTAGCCAATATGTCCCATATCACATGATACCTAATCTCTATGTGTTTCAACTTGTAGTGAAACACGAGATTCTTTGCTAACACAATAGAACCCTGACTATCACAGTGAAACACTGGAGTCTGATAAATGCCAAGGTCTCCCACTAGACGAGTTAACCATACGGCTTCCTTGCTACACTAGAAATTGCAACATACTCTACCTCTATTGGGAAAGATGAAGTGGAGTACCCTTAAGGTACCCCAAAATATGCTTCACTACTTCTTGCCAGGATTTTCCCTAAATTTGCTAAAAACTCCCACTACAAATGCAATGTTTGGTATGGTGGCTACCATGGCGTACATAAGACTGTCTACTGCTAAAGGCACTTGCTATTTTTTCTTTCTTAGCATCAAATTTGGGACCATCATTCTTGCTAATTTTTGTATATGTCTGCCTTGGGATAATCTAAGTTACATTGTACGTTATACGGTGTACGTGTAATATGCTTTAAACGAACATATTATACAACACCATCAATTAAATGGTATAATACGATGCCACGTCAGAAAAACCATTGTATCATTTGATTTCTTAGTAGTTCAAACCAAATATACTTTGATTGAACTATATTTTGATCGAAATAAATTGTTCTATATTTACATGAATCGGGAGCCCTCTTCCATTGTAGGCTTCTTTATTGAGCTAGTTGCCTTGACTTTAGCCTAAAGGTGAACTCTAAAAATCAAAACCAAAGAATAAAATCTATATTAATTGAGTTTTCATCTAGAGGTAAGGTTATTTTAGTTAAAAGATACGTAATTGGATTTAAATTTTGATATTTATATAACTTAGAATATATATTTTGTGTAAAATAAATTAGTTAGAGTAGATTTAGGGCGTGCTTACCATGTGTTGAAAAATTCACACTTGGAAATAATTTAATTTTATTTAATTTTGTAGTTACTTCTTTGTGTAGAGCCATGCTCACACTTAAAAGTAACTTAAGTAAACTTAGCTAGTGATTGCTTGCCAAGTGTAGAGCAATGCTCACACTGAAGGTAAGTTTTGCAAGCAGTATAGTCACCGCTTACCTTGTGTAGAGTTTGACTCACATTTGGAAGTGATTTAGGTAGGGTAATAAAAAATTACCTCAATGCACAAAGATTGACTCATATTTGAAGGTAATTTAGGGTAGGTTTAGAAAATTGCATGTTATGTGTAGAGTTTACTTAGACTTGAAGGGTATTTAAATATAAATTAAATGATTCTTCATCATGTGTAGAGTGAAATCTCACACTAAAAAAGAATTTTTAGGATGTAAATAACAATACATTATGAAATGTTTAGGTTTGTGACATTGTAGATGTTTGTTGATTTTTAAATAACAAAGCAATGGTGGTGATTTGATTTTTAAATAGAGTAGCAATGATTTGTATAGATTGAAATTAATTTGAGGTATAATGTTGATAATAGTTTTGTTATGCTTACAGAACTCTTTGCAATATGGTGAAATGATATGAGTGAAGCAACGTAGATGAATTGATAGCAGGAAAGACTTCATCGAGGTTGAGGTGTAAGTCTTGTGGCCACAAATTTAGTGGGAATGCACACAGAATAAAAGAACATGTGTTTAAAATACATGGGAATTTTCTAGCTTGCAACCCCCCCCCCCCCCAAAAGGTATCACTGAAAATTTTTCTGAATGGGCACTCAAAGCAAAGAGAATACTTGTAGAAGGGAAAAAATAGTTGGTCCAAAAATACTTAATTCATTTAGCAAGAGGGATCTAGAAATTACTTTTAAAGATGAAGTGATCTAGCCCCCCGTCTATGCAAAAGGGGGTGAACAATGCTCCCATGCTACTACATGCAATCAAGTATCTAGTGCTTCCAACCCCACACCTACCATTTCCCATTTAAAAGGATGTGGTATAGTACCAGTTGGTGGTCAACAGGCGTATAGTACTGGTACTTTACATCAAGCATTTGACAAGCAATGGTTGCTTGAGCTACATCTCAAGTGGACTCAATCCTTTGTTGCTTGCAAAATCTCTATAATGTAATCCGTGACCCTATCTTCAAAGATGATTTGATGAGCACAACAAAAAAAGGATTTGTGGCAACTGATTACAACAAGATGCGTATAGAATACTTAGATAAAGTCAAAGCTTTAGTAGAGAGTATTTTGAAGCACATAGTCCTTGAGTACGTGCCACAGTACATATGTACAATTTCTCTTGGCGGATGGACAAATTCTCCAAAAAAAAAAAACCCTTGATAAATGTGATGTTAATTTGTCTTAAGGGATCCATTTTCATTGAATATTGATACATCTTTGAAAGAAAAAACAAGAATTTTTTAAGGAGGTATTTATGAGCGTACAATTATGAAAGTTGGTGGGCCCAAAAATGCTACTGCCATTGTCACAGACAATGCATCTAACTATAAAGGTGCAGGGCGTGCAATTGAAAGAAAGTATCCTGAGCTTACCCTGGGTTCCATGTGTTGTCCACACTTTGAATTTGCTTCTCAAAGACTTTGGAAAAGTGTCGTCAGTGAGACAGACTTTAATAGATGTTAATCATGTCGTCAGTGAGACAGACTTTAATAGATGCTAATCATGTCCTCAAGTTCATTAGAGAGAATTCCTTTACTATGATCCTTTTAGAACTAAATCACCTGGCAAGAATTTGCAGATCTTTTGTGAAACAGGATTTGCAACAACCTATTATGTTCTTGATACATTGCAACTAGTAAAGTTGTCCCTTTGTGAAACAATTTTAGACAAAAGATAGGATATTTGGATTGACAAGTATCCCCGCTATAAGTCCACATCCACTAAGTTCTTTCAACTTGTGAACTCTCCTGTGTTCAGTAGAAATATGGAAAAAAATGTCAATGTTAAGAGCCCTTCGTACATCTTCTGCGCTTGGCTGACAAAGATGCATTCATATTTGGGCGGGTTTATTGGTACATGCATGAAGCTGTTCACAAGTTGAATGAGTCATCTTCCTTTGCGATAAGAGAGAAAAACATGATGGTCTCTTTTGCTAAGAAATGGTGGGATCAATTACACACCCTGTTACATGGAGTAGGCTTTGTGCTGGATCCAAAGTTTCAATCTCCTAATAATGAGGTCATCAATTATTTTAAGAAAGTATGTGCTCAGCTATTGGTGGGTGATGTAGATGGCAAGTTTGCTTATACACAGAAGACATCTTACACTAATAGAGAAGGAATGTTCGAAGATCCATGGCACATAGATGTAATCAAGACGATGAGGGCACCTATTTGGTGGAAAAAATATGGCAGGGAGAAAGTGGAGCTACAACACGTGGCTATCAGAGTCTTGTTAGTGGCTGCCTCTAGTGGAAGTTGTGGGTAGAATTGGTCATCTTTTGCCTTTGTACACACCAAGAAAAGAAATTAATTAACTCCTATACGGGCTACAGATCTAGTATACATCTATTGCAATATGCGACTAATGCACAAGCCGGCAAGGATAGCTACATGAGCTACAGAGCAAAGCTTTAGATATTTTTAGACCCACGAAGTAATTGCAGATGAATCCCACTCTGATGATGAATTTGAGTGGGATCTTGAAGATGTGGATCCAAATTGTTCAGATGCGGAGGAAGTAGATGACTTGATGCCTATGATTGACACTTCAGATGATGTATAAGCCGCATTATTGCTCAAATGAAGCCATTGAGAGTTAGACATCTCTCTCTCTCTCTCTCTCTCTCTCTCTCTCTCTCTCTCTCTCTCTCTGAGAGAAAAAAATGGCAATTACAAAAAGGATGTAATTTCATTAATTTGGTCATTTCTAAAAGTGTGGGCTTTTACAAAAAGAGAAATTACAAAAAGGATGGAATGTGCATAGAGAGGATCTAGCTTAGATCTTGGGTGTAATCTCTTATGATCTCCGACAAGTGAAACTCATCTATTTCCATGGATTCGCTTGTCCCTGCTTGAGAAATATCTTTTTCTAAGGGTCCAAACTTTGCTTCATATCTTGCTAGTTTTTGCTTCAATCCAATATTCTTGACTGTTAATTCTTCTCATTGAGCGCCCATTGATTGTGAAGTATCTCCATGGTTGGCGAGTTCAATGCCTTTGCTAGCTAGTTGCTCAAGAATTGCTATCTTTCAGGGAGGTAAGTGAAGAAATTCTTGCATGGAGGCTCTTGTTTATTTGCCTCTTGAGTGTGAACTCATTCTACCGGTCGTCCCTTGCCAACTCCTCCCATGCTACGTTGATCGTTCCAGTCTACTTTGTGTCCCAAAACATAATACCAATAGCATTGTTGCACAAAGTAGATGGCTATCTGGTTGTTGTTTGGATTTTGTCTATGCACCTATAAGAATCTGGTGTGCATGTGCTGCAGCCAAAATTATGTGTTGCATGTTTGAAATCTTTGAAGGAGGAGACCCCTTCGCGTTTCTAGAGGACCTAAAAAGTGTGTGCCATGCAAAATGATTCGGGCACAATTTCTTGTATTCCTTGTAGCTCAACGGCTCTCCATGGTTGTCTGATTCGTCATGTTGGGGCCTTGCCAAACCACTTAGATCGCCTTTAGCTACACAAATATCCTCTTCATGGTAGATTTGTTGTGCTAATTCATGGTTCAAGTAGGGATATTCATTGGCATTTTGCTCATGATGCGATGGTACATCATCTTGCTCAAAAGGTGTATCATCAGCTTGGGGGGGTGTGTCAGCGTGGTGAGGTACATCATATAACAAGAAGCACACATTAGCGACATGAAATGTGCATGACCCTGAAACATTGAAATAATTTATGGCATGATTTTTGAAAAAGGCTTCAAGACTTTAAGACTTAAATTGAGCAATCCTTGCACACTTAAAACAATGGAAAAAAACATGTGATTCCACGATCATTTAATCAACAATTGGCCATCAAACTTTGAAATTGCTTTAGCAACGTTTTTGGAAATGAATATGAAATAAGTTATGGCATGATTTTTGAACAAGATTCAAAGACTTTAAGACTTAAATTGAGCAAGCATTGCACAATGCACACTTTAAACAATGGTAAAAAACATGTGATTCCACAATCATTTAATCATCAATTGGCCAATAGACCAGAGTATAGCCAGCAATGTGGGCTTCATTCATACAAAGTGATAAATCCCATGCCGTTGGCCTATTTAAGGGATTCCTCTCTTTCCCTTGGGTGATATGTTGCAATAGATTGCACAAAGTAGCTTGTTTTTCACGTTTAGGAGGATGTGGAATACACAAATCAAGCGTCTAAGAATCAAACATAAGTTATATACATTAGAAGCTTTAGTGAAAGGAGGGAGGTTTGTGCTAATATTTTCAGGAGCTACCCATGGATAATCTCTTTCTTTATGTGCGATTGCTTTTGAGCTTAGCTGTAATATGCGAGGAATTGTCTCTTTAGTGTTGGCGACAATGCTTGATCCCCAATCAGCAATGCCGACATATACACCTTTGGTGTCGAAGTGTATCATTATGTTACGGGCATGCTGATTATTGTGTAGAAAGTCATGGTTGTGCAAAATTTTTAGCATTTGCAAGTGTGATTGGTAAGATGTTCTCAATAAACAAGTTGCCAGAGGTTTATTGGAACTCTCTTAATTGGTTTTCTCCCATCATGGTGGCATGGTTCTATCCAATGCTCTAGGTGACCCTGTTCCACAGTCTCAAGATAAGCATTGGCTTAATGCTATGGTGCACAAGAGCTTTTGCAAGGATCATACCACGGTACTGACTATTCATGGCAGTGCCCTCTTCTAGTGCCATCTGTATGGGAGATTTGTCATGCAAACATGAGCTTATAAATCTTAGTCGCATACACTTCATCCTTGAATTTTGAATGCGCTACCTTCACTTTCTTGGATGATGGCTTTGCCACCTTGATATACTTCCCATTTACCTTGCTTGCATGCTTCATGCATCTTCTTTAGCTCACTTGCTTTACTCTTGAGTTGATTTGTGGTCAGTTCCTCAGCAATCCATAAGCTTTTACCCTTGAGATGTCGGGATTGGAGTAGCAGCTCCATCCACTCGTCTTTGTCCTTGAAAGTGAGGATGCATTGCTCAGGTGGCACATGCTTATGTGTGTCATTGATCCAAGAGACCGTTCCAGGTTGATGTGGATAAGTTGAAGAACGTCATTGAGCTTGTCAATTGCTTCTTCGAGGGTGTCCTCGCTAGTGCACCATGGCGGGTGGAGTCCGCCAATCTTGAACTTCAAGCTAAGAGATTCTTGTAGTCAGCTTTCTTGTAAGACCGCCTGTATCTTGGTGTCAATCTTCTCGTGTGTTGTCTCATGGTTTTTCTTCTGAGCTGCCATAACAATTTCGATGAGGGAAGCTGCAACTTTGTGGGATTTTGCAAGTAGATCTTGGGTCTCTACTTCTTGCGCGTCTTCAAGCTTGCGTAGATGTTGTTTGAGTTGCTTATTCTCTTTAATGAGATCTTGGATCTGAGCTTCAAGGGCTGTGATTCTTGATTCTTGGTGGGTGACGGGATCTTTCCTTGGTGCTGCTACCACTGCAAGAAAACTCTTGTGGGAAACGGGAGTGCCAAAGGAAGCCATCGATGCCAAAACCCTCTCAAAAGCTATTCTTGTTGAGGTACTTGAGATGAATGCCTATGTAGCTCAACTCTATGGTGAGATCAAGGGCTCTGTGGTGAAATCAAGGGATTATTGTCAGGCTTCATAAAAGCCCTAATGTAAATCTTGTTGCAATATCCTCCTTCAAACATATATTTGCATCTTCTACTTACTGCAAGCAAGCAAGCACTAAACGAGCTAGGATGTTCTGCTTGTTGTTGGTTACTGCTCACTGCAAGAGTAGGCATGAAACAAGTTGGGATCTTCATGTGCCACGGGCAGAGCTTGAGAGAGAGAGAGAGAGAGAGAGAGAGAGAGAGACAGAGAGAGAGAGAGAGAGAGAGAGAGAGAGAGAGAGAGAGAGAGAGAGAGAGAGAGAGAAACTGTTTGCCCTCGTCTGTATTCAGCAGCAACACGCAAGACATGGGCCTTCTCTATAGCACATGTGTAAGGCTCAACTTGGGGGACCTCTTTGTGTATCGAGCTAGGGAAGAGGAGAAAATCTTGGCCTCGATGACCCCCCATAGGGCTGCCTCGCCTAGGGGGACACACGCTTGATGCAGAGAGGGAGGTCTTAGGGTTTGGGGGGAGAGAGAGAGAGAGAGAGAGAGAGAGAGAGAGAGAGATCTATTATCATCCTTGGAGGTCAAATATGACCGATGGGACCAAATGAACATGTCACATGTAACATTTAATGGCCTAATAACTTGTGTGTAGCGGAAATGAGCATGAACATAGTGGGCATTTCATTAGAATAGATTCCTAATGAGAATTACAAGAGTGCTTGGGTGGAGAGAGCAACAAAAAGCATAACACCTAGTTAGATAGCATCGACAATACTTTCAAAAGAGAGAGAAATTAAGGTAATGACAACAGTTGAGGACCGGATTTGCATGGAGCCGGTCCCCCCTCCAAAAGGCTTTGTATTATGGTTTCTCCCATCAAGAGAGACATTGTACAATACAATTCTTCGTGTTCCTTCAAGACTAGCTAGTGCAATGAAGATGAAAGCTTCATGCACTAAGCAAAACACTTAGCAAACACAACTTGAATTATCACCGTTCTCAGACCCAAGACCTCACACACCTTCGAAGATGGTGAGAGCTAGCAGGGTATGAGGGTAGATTGAGAGGAAGAAGGAGTATCTTACGAGAAAGATGTACATCTCCTCACATAATCACTCATATTAGCATAGCTTAGCTTAGTAATTAGCTTGGTAGAGGAGATGAGCATGTATTGAAGCTTGGCTCTTGGTTGGATTTGCATCCACATGCCAAGAGTGTGTTGATGTAGGCTTCTATCTCACAAGCTTGGAGTAGGTGATGAGCTCTCCATTAAAGCTTGGGAAGAGATAGTCTTCTCTTTCTTCACACATGAGATTGTGTGAGTGTGTGTGTGATAATGCTTTGCAAAAATCAGCCCCCTCTCTCTCTTGGGCGAGCCCTCTTGCTATTTGCTCTTGCTCCAGCCTCATTGGCCCTCCCCAAGTCAGCCAATGACCATTAAGCAGCATAAGTGATAGCCTTTTGACATGTGTCCCCCTTTCCCCTTTTGTGAGAGCTTTAGGTAATTTAATAATTAAACTAAACTCTCATTGGACCCCTTTGCCTCCTGGCCAATAGGAATCAGGCAAGCCATTGGGCTCCTGAATGCTCATTGGACCCCTTGGGAGACTACCCAATAGTCTTCTAGGAGACTTAATTCTCATTGGTTCTATGCCCCGTGTAAGGTGGAGCATGAGATTCATACATTACTTTCTCACGTAGTGAGTTAGTAACGCATAGTCTATTGCCATAGAGAAGATAACCATCTTGTAAGGTAAATGGTTCTTCTTTCTTCCCTAATGCAAGGGCTGAAATCACATCTCTAAAATCGCGATCAATAGCGTACTCATCTATCATTGAAGATAGATCATTGTGAGTTGCTATGGAAACCGCATTCACTCTCGGCCGTCTTGAGAGTGCATCAGCTACTTGATTATGATTGCCAGCAATGTGAGCAATATGAAAATGAAATTGCAAAAGGAAATTTGCCCACCTCATTTGTTTGTCGGAGAGCTTGGTCTGCGTCATGAAGTACTTAAGACTTTGGTGATCCGTTCGCAGAATGAAAGGAGTCCCCAATAAATAGTGCTTCCAAGAATCTAAGGCATGGAGAACTGCAAGGAGTTCTTTTTCATATATGCCTAGAGCTTGCTCAACAGGGTCGAGCCTTCGACTCTCATAGCCTATGGCATGCCCTTCTTGGAGTAAAACAGCTCCAAGGCAATCACCACAAGCATCACATTGGACCTCAAATGGTTTTGAGAGATTCGGTAGTGTAAGCACAGGTTGAGAGATAAGCTTTTCTTTAAGCTTCTCGAAAGCATTGTTCTCCTTAGCAGACCATGTATACCTAACGCTTTTCTTTGTTAGGTCATGTAATGGTCCCGCAATTTGTGAGAACTTTTCTATGAAGCGTCTATAGTATGCACAGATACCTATAAAGCTTCTTAGTTCATGAAGATTCCTTGGTTTAGGCCATCCTTTTATTACCTCTAACTTAGATGGATCCATTTGGATGCCATCTTGAGAGATAATATGACCTAAATACTGAATCTCTTGCAAGAAAAATTCACTTTTCTTTCGATTAACATAAAGTTTATTCTCTCTTAAAACTTGAAATATTACCTGGAGATGCTGCTTGTGTTCCTCCAATGAATTAGAGTAGATGATAATATCATAAAAGAACACTCCAGTGAAGGTTCGATGAAGCCTGAACAACTTCTCCATCAAGCGGTTGAATGTGGCTGGTGCATTGGTCAAGCCAAAAGGCATGACAATGTATTCGTAAAGACCAAATGTGGTGCGAAATGCGGTCTTTACAATGTCTTGATCAACTATCCTTATTTGATGATAGCCACTTTTTAGGTCAATCCTACTGAAGTAGGTTGATCCTTGTAGCTTATCAAATAGGTCTTCTACCCGTGGAACGGGAAACCTATTCTTGATAGTGATCCTATTTAGTGCTCTATAGTCGACACACATACAATATGTGCCGTCTTTCTTTTGCACTAATAGCACAGGTGAGCAAAATGGAGATGAGCTTGGCCTAACCATACCCTTCTCAACTAACTCATGCACTTGCCGCATAATGTCCTCTTGTTGAGCTTGAGAAACTCTATAAGGAGGTTTGTTAGGCGGTGAACTTCCTGGAAGAAGTTCGATTGCATGGTCATCATTACCTCGTTTAGGAGGTAGCTCACAAGGGATGTTGTCAATAAAAACATCTTGAAACCCCTTGAGAAAATTGGATAACTCTAATTCCTTTTGGTTGCTTTTATTTTCTTTTGCTAAAGCATTAGGTTCATTTTGAGAGTCTTTAACAAAAATCATGTACATGGAAATAGAGCTCTTTATTGACTTGTTGAAAGCTGGTGTATGTACAATGGGGATAGTGTTACCCATTTCCTTAGCATCTATATACATGTCTTTTTCCCTGAACTTAAAGGAGATTCTCCTTTCAGGAAATTTAACATCGGCAGCCAGGCGGTCAAACCATGGTGCCCCTAGGATTACATCCTCATGCTTGAGAGGAGAGATAAAGAAGTCCTCTTTGTCCACATAGCCTTGGACATGAAGCCTCAATTTCCCGATTAAGGGAGTGACTGAAGCTTCTTGCCCCTTGAAGGCACTGTCTACGGGTAGGACATCTCCCATCTTGTAGGATTGTATGCCTAGCTTGGTGTCCAACTCTATAGATATAAAATTGTGAGTAGAACCAGGGTTAAAGAGAATAAAAGCATCATGTTCTCTTACCTTTCCCCAAGCATGGCATAGAGGAGATCCTTTGTGGTGAGTTTGGTGAGTCTCCTCCTCTTGGATTTCAACCAAGGAAGCTCTAGGAGGATCTTGGCGGTTGTACTTTTGGAGACAAGCGCGGTACGCATGCCCTTGTTCACCGCACTTGAAACACCGGTTATCCTTACGATAACGCTCAAGCTCTTCAGGAGAGAGTTTATTCTTACCTTTGTAAACTCCCTTCTCTTTAGCTTTGTTGGAGTTGCCCTTAGGAGACTTTTGGACATTGTCCTTCCCCTTAGGCTCATTGGAACCCTTGTTTTCTAGGGGCTTATTATTTCTTTTAGCCCCCGTTTGGAAATTGATTCGAGAGGCCACCATAGTATGGTGTATTACCGCCGATATGGTACGTGGCCTTTGGGAGTTGACATACTCCGCCATTTCTTCGGTTAAGCCCGCACAAAATTGTTGCTTTTGCTCTCCAAAATCCAACTTTTTGAAGACAATGGCTTTGAGTTGTAGGTCCCAAAACTTGTCTACATATTTGTGGATGGATTCATTGGGAGAGAGCTTTAAGCTTCGCCATTCTGTGAGTACTTTGTCTTTGGCATCGGTGGCCAAAAACTGCTTCATAATGGAAGCTCTTAAAGCTTTCCATGTTCGTGGAGCTTCATCGTTGGCTCGTAGGCTAGACCACCATTGTCTGGCAGACTTTTGAAAGTGCATAGCTACATGGCGTAGCTTAGAGGACTCCGTGAAGCCCTCATCTCCAAACGCCGCATTGAATTGCTGGATAAAGGCCAAGACTTTGTCCGTAGCACCAAAGGTGCCATCATAAGTAAGGAAAGAGATGCTCTTCCCTCCCTCTTTGAATTTCTTCAGCTTGGACGATCTCTTCCATGCGGCATAGGATTTCCTATGGCCTCTTCTTTTTGATGGTTCAAAGGTTGCACCATCACTTTCTTCAAAAGGTAAAGAATTTGAAGAAGGTGGAGAAGAGGGTGACCTCTTTCTTGCCTTTTTCTTGTCTTGATCTTTGTCGTCTTCACCATCACTTTCATAAGAGGAAGAGGATGAAGAAGATGGAGAAGAGGGTGTCCTCTTTCTCTCCTTTTTCTTCTCTTGCTTTTTATCATCTCTCTTTGAATTGTGGTGAGGAGAAGAATACGATGGTCTTCTCTGCTTTGGTGGTGATGGAGAGCGTTTAGCCCGCCGTCTTCGTGGAGCCATCTCCGTCAAGGTGGCGGGAGACTCGCTTCTTTCTCGTTCCTTCGGTGGAGGCTCTTGAGTTCTCCTTTGGGAAGGAGATGCATCATCAAGAAGTAAATTCTTGAGCCCTTCATATGGATTCTCTTCTTCTTCCCGAATCGGAGAGAGACCTCTTTTGGTAGTCTCACAAGGAGGCTTCCTAGGTGTTCTCTCGTCATGGTGATGAGCTTGGAGAATCCCGTGAGCACGGAGCAACCGTTGCACTTCACTTTGGAGAGATGGATTGCCCATGTCTTGTTGAAGCCTAGAAACAAGATAGTTAACAATCATTGAAGCATCATTAGTAGCTTGCTCATGAGTAAAATCAAAGTTATCAACATTAATTTCACTCTCTTTACTATTGTCAGCCATTCTAACAACTTTTAGGTGTAAACTTTTTAGGTGTACTTTGGCACTTCAAGCCCTAGTTGCTACTCCTCTTTACCCCTTTAGAAAAAGCACTCAAGCTACTGTACCCGCGGCTCGAATACCATTAATTGCAAGGAATAGAAGAGAGGGTCTTTCGACACCAAAACAGCACCGGCTCCTGTCAAGCTTCTAATAGCTCAATAGTGGTTAAGCCATAGGCAAGCCCCATAGGACTCCACTATTAAGACCATAGCTCTCGACGGTGATGCCCCGTTAACTGCACGAAGGTAGGCGCACTGCAAGGCTGAAAAATCCCTATTCTACTCACTCACAGGCAATTAATAATACCAACCATTCATAGCTAGCTTGAGGACCTCCTTTCT
The DNA here is from genome assembly GCF_014529385.1 of Adiantum capillus-veneris. NCBI lineage: Eukaryota > Viridiplantae > Streptophyta > Polypodiopsida > Polypodiales > Pteridaceae > Adiantum > Adiantum capillus-veneris. The sequence continues at coordinate 158,230,163 of NC_140943.1, forward strand.
TGAGCAAGAAAAGAGAAACCTTGTGCTCTGATACCAATGTAACATTTAATGTCCTAATAACTTGTGTGTAGCGGAAATGAGCATGAACATAGTGGGCATTTCATTAGAATAGATTCCTAATGAGAATTACAAGAGTGCTTGAGTGGAGAGAGCAACAAAAAGCATAACACCTAGTTAGATAGCATCGACAATACTTTCAAAAGAGAGAGAAATTAAGCTAATGACAACAGTTGAGGACCGGATTTGCATGGAGCTGGTCCCCCCTCCAAAAGGCTTTGTATTATGGTTTCTCCCATCAAGAGAGACATTGTACAATACAATTCTTCGTGTTCCTTCAAGACTAGCTAGTTCAATGAAGATGAAAGCTTCATGCACTAAGCAAAACACTTAGCAAACACAACTTGAATTATCCCCGTTCTCAGACCCAAGACCTCACAAACCTTCGAAGATGGTGAGAGCTAGCAGGGTATGAGAGTAGATTGAGAGGAAGAAGGAGTATCTTACGAGAAAGATGTACATCTCCTCACATAATCACTCATATTAGCATAGCTTAGCTTAGTAATTAGCTTGGTAGAGGAGATGAGCATGCATTGAAGCTTGGCTCTTGGTTGGATTTGCATCCACATGCCAAGAGTGTATTGATGTAGGCTTCTATCTCACAAGCTTGGAGTAGGTGATGAGCTCTCCATTAAAGCTTGGGAAGAGATGGTCTTCTCTTTCTTCACACATGAGATTGTGTGAGTGTGTGTGTGATAATGCTTTGCAAAAATCAGCCCCCTCTCTCTCTTGGGCGAGCCCTCTTGCTATTTGCTCTTGCTCCAGCCTCATTGGCCCTCCCCAAGTCAGCCAATGACCATTAAGCAGCATAAGTGATAGCCTTTTGACATGTGTCCCCCTTTCCCCTTTTGTGAGAGCTTTAGGTAATTTAATAATTAAACTAAACTCTCATTGGACCCCTTTGCCTCCTGGCCAATAGGAATCAGGCAAGCCATTGGGCTCCTGAATGCTCATTGGACCCCTTGGGAGACTGCCCAATAGTCTTCTAGGAGACTTAATTCTCATTGGTTCTTTTATTAAGCGTTTTCAAATTAATTAAACTAGATTTACTCTAGCCTTTTTCTCATTGGTCCACCTCCAAGGCCATCCAATAGGAATTGGGCACACCTTGTGGGCATCTGGGCTAGGGAGCTGACATGTGTCCCTAATTCCCTTTGTGTAAAGGGAGCCTGTGTGTGTGTGTGTGTGTGTGTGACTTTCTCTCTCATCCCCTACTCCCAAGGCTCGCCCCCTCCTATGTAGGGATTTGAAAAGACTTTTTGGTCACACACAAAGCATCCAATTTCCCCTAGGGTTGACCTTTGGACACAACCTTTGAATTTTGGAACCTTAGCATTTTGGAAGTCTTAATGGGCTGAACCTTAGGGTCTTTTGAACCCATTGTTGCACATGGCTCTTTTGCAGATGGCCCCCCCTTTGGATCCCTACTGTGGCCAGTCTATTAGCTTAACCAATATTCTAGCTTTTTGTCCCCTAGCACTTCCCCACATTAAATGATCAGTTTAAAATGAGAAAATCATTTAGGAGAATTAGATATTGATTATTATGACATCACATGGTGTGAGTGGAGGTCATAAGTGAATCTCAATGCTCAAAAATGACTGAAATGAGCATCGCAATAGAGAGTCCACATCGTGGTTGGGAGAGGAAGGTATGTAGGGAGAGCTCATTGCTAAATATATGGGAAAAGAGGACCTAATGTGGTCAAAAGCTGAGCACTCAAGTAGTGTGTGGTACTCACTCTCTCGCACTTGACGAGGGCATAAGGTGCAAAGTCGATGAGACTCCTCGCCAGTGCCCCAACGTCCTGTCTCGCAACATAGAGAATGGGAGCTAAGAAGAATGGAGGCAATGGTGAAGATCACACTCAACGGGATGGGCTCAAGGATGTAGAGATGGGTTGGTTACCTCGTTCGGAGAAGAAGAGAGATTTGTAGTTTTGGGCAACGTGTGTGGTGTAATGGTTGAAGCGAGAACCTCTAGATTTCTCCCAATCCATGATACATTGGCGTTGTAAGAATGCCTCATTAACTTGGGAGTTGATCGATGCATCCTTGACCAAGTGACATGCATCCCATCTTCCAAACCATTTCTTGATGTCAAGCATCCACCCCGAACTTAGTAGCCACCTTCAGAAAAAAGATTGCGTGCATGGTTTCTAAATAGGTTCCGCAGCAAGAAGCTGAGAGAGCAAGAGGTACCTGCACCAACAAAGAAATTCAATGACTTGGTGCAGAGAGCTCTGAAGCTTGAACAACAAGCTAAGAAGGAGAGAAGCCACAAGAAGTTGAGGTCTAGCAGTAGCAGTTCTTCTACTGAGAATTCCAATTCTAGTGAGACCTTCAACAACTCAGACAAAAAGAGCAAGGACAAGGCTAAGAAAGGGTCTTGGTCCAGGAAACTCGATGAAATGGCCAGGTAGATTGCTGAAATCAACCATACCAAACAACCAGTTAGAAGAATGGAAACCTGGTGTTCCAGATGCAAATCTAAAGATCATGTTTCCAATGAATGCCCATAGTGTACCTACTGTAAAGCATATGGCCATTTATGGAACAACTGTGGCATTTGAATTCATCATTTCAAGAAGGGAAAGGATCTGTCTCTAATGGCATTTACCGATGTTGAACCAGCTAAGGTAGAGACGACCAATGAACCTCAAGAGGAAAAATCAGACACCAATGGCACTGGTACTAGGCGTGGCAGATACCAAGGGAGTACTTACCAAGGCCGAGATCATGGTAATTTTCAAAACCGAAGTCTTAACTGCTATACTTGCGGAAAATATAGGCACTTTGCGGCTCAATGTCCAGAAGCACCCAATACTGTGAATGGGTGCTTCTGGAAACTGAAAGCCCCAGAACCAGTTCCAGTATGGGCAGCCACTCGCAATAAAGCGGTAGTCACTGAAGAAATCCCAGATGAGCCTGTGAAACTAGTCAATCCTGAAACTAGACCCAGAACCAGTTCCAGTACTGGCAATCACGCGCAGTACTGAGGTGAAAGCCCCAGAACCAGTTCCAGTACGGGCGGTCACTCGCAATACTGAGGTGAAAGCCCCATAACCAGTTCCAGTACGGGTAGTCACTCGCAATAAAGGGGTAGTCATTGAAGAAATCCCAGATGAGCCTGTGAAACTAGTCAGTCCTGAAACTAGCAAATAAACTTAGCAGAGAGAAGTCTGGAAGGTTAAGGGCAAGGAGAAGGTAGGCAATGAATGTCAAGAGCAGTGGGGACTGGTAGCTAAGATCACAGAAGATCTAGCTAAGAAGCTACCCGAGCAGCCTGAGAGTTCTAATGCTCGATTTATTTAGAAGATACTAGGCAAGTCTTTCGAGAAAAGGTAGCTAGATCAGTCAGGAGATTTGGAATCTCTGAGACTATGCTTGCTGCAGTGCAAGGATTGGTGGAAGATCTAGGGAATGTCAAATCAGATTTGAGTGCAATGGGAAACACTAAATTGGAGAAAGCAGACACTGAGACAAGGGATTGACAATGTGAAGATAGTCCTGATTCCTTGAGTTTTCATAATAATTTTGACCACGAGAGAGAAGGAATTCATGTCAAAATCTGTGAAAGAATTCAGAAACTGAGAGTTGACTTAGAAGATATCAGGAAGATTTTGCCTGAAGCAGCAAAATTCATCAGACAGTGAAGAAAGGTTGAAGCCGATGCTAGAGCAGTTGATTTGGCAGCTGTTAGAGATAATGAAGTGCCGGTAATCCAGGTGCACTACAAGGTCATGAAACAATGGGAGCCGCTATCCAGTGTTATACTGGATGGAGGAGCAGGTGTGAATATCATGGGGGCACATCTTCAGCAAAGGCTGGGCATCAAGATTTGAAACCAACACCCTTTAAGATTTGAATGGTCGATCATAGAGTTGTTCAGGCAATTCGTATGATCAAGAATATGTAGATAAGGGTGGGGAAGAAAAATTCAAAACCAGCTTTCTGGTATCGGATGTTCAAGGAGCATATGGTATGCTACTAGGATGCCCATGGCTGCGGATGGTGCAGGCTGCTCATGATTATGCCAATTAGACCCTGACAATACAGGGCACTAGTAGGAAAATTCAAATCCAAAAAAATAACACTAGAAGTTGGAAGAAATCACTGCAACCAAAAGAGCTTTGCAGAAGTGTGGAGTTAAGAAGATTGAAAGGATGCTGAATATTTTTCCATTGACTGAAATAGACTTAAATGCATCATTATTTGACAAGGATCAAGCTGAAAAACACAGGAAGCAATTTCTAGATCAGTTATTGAACTGAATCCTAGAGAAAGACCAGTTCAATTGACTGGGCGGCCAGAAAAACCAGCTGACTCCAAAGAAGAATGCTCATATTCTAGTACACCAACACACACTAAAGAGGTGCACTTTGAAGAAGTTATTGGAGTTCATAATGAAAGTCCAAAACTAACAGAATAGTCCTGGGATTATGCTGAGGAGTCAACCAAAAGGAAGGGAGGTGGTCCAAATTGGTTGCTTCTAGATGATCAAGAAATTAAAGAATGGAATCTGGTTCTGAAGAAAGTCCTCGATTGATCAAAGTAAATAAGCATCTAAACCCAGAAATGAAAGAAAAAGCCCAGCTTATGTTCCAAAAATACAAAGACGTATTCACATGTGAACATACTGATTTAAAAGGTGTAGATCCAGAGGTTTGTCAATACAAAATACCTCTAAAGCCAGATGCCATACCAGTGCATCTATAACGGTACACAATGAATCCAAACTATGCTAAGAAGGTCAAAGAGGAAATTGACAACCTTCTGAAGGCTGGATTCATTAAATAAGTCACCATTAGTGATTGGCTATTCCCTATTGTGGTAGTACCAAAGAAGAATGGAAAACTCAGAGTTTGTGTGGATTATCAAAAGTTGAATGCTCAAACCATCAAAGATCCTTTTCCATTATCTTTTACGGATATGCTTCTTGATGAGATTGCAGACCATGATATGTATAGTTTTATGGATGGCTACAATGGGTATAATCAGCTGAAGATTTCTCCTGAAGATCGAAGTAAAACTACTTTTATTACTGAATGGGGCGCATTCATGTATTTAGTCATGCCATTTGGTCTTTGCAATGCTCCAACAACATTCCAACGTTGCATGATGGAGATATTCAGTGAATTATTGCACCGATTTTTAGCTATATTTATGGATGACTTCACTGTATTCTCAACCGAGGAGGAGCATCTACTGTTTTTGGAAATGGTTTTCCAGTGGTGTAAGGAGAAGAGGATCTGTTTGAATCCATTCAAATCTGTTTTCTTGGTGTCGAAGGGACAATTACTGGGACATATAGTGTTCAAAGAATGCCATAGAGATGGCCAATGATAAAATCCAATGTGTCCAGCATGCCAAGGCACCTTGCACAACATCTGAATTAAGTTCATTCTTGGGATATATAAATTTTTATAGAAGATTTGTTCATATGTTTGCTTCCAAGGCATTACCTTTATATGAGTTTACCAAGAAAACCAATAAGTTCATCTGGACTTTTGAATGTGCTGATTTTCTGTCCAAAAGTACTGAAGGCTACTTAGAAATATCCTTAAGGGATGAGCTAGTAGATGTAGAGTTGTTTTAGGTGATAGCTGAGGAAAATACAGATCCAAAAATGGTATGATGTATATCAGTTCCTTTCAAAAGGAGGATTCCCATAAAATTGGACTCAGAATCAGAAGAAAGCTTTGATTATTAAGAGTCAGAAGTTCACCATCATAGGAGGATTGCTCTATAGACTGGGTGTAGATGGTGTTCTTTGAAGGTGTGTGCCAATGGAAGGAAGGATGCAAGTCATCTCTAAAGCACACGATGGGGATTTTGGAGGACACTTCTCCACTGATATTACTTATAAGAAGTTTTTGCAAGCTAGATTATGGTGGAAAACTCTGATAGCGAATGTCCAAAGTTTTTGCGAAACTTGTGATATATGTCAGAGAATGGGCAGACCAACAACGGCTGATATGACTCCACTTACTCCAATTCAACCACTGGGAGTATTCATGAAATAGGGTCTGGACTTCGTGGGACCATTCAAGAAGGTTACTCCAAGGAAGAACCGGTATATCTTGATGGCTACCTGTTATGTCACTAAATGGGTAGAGGCCAAGGCTCTTCCAGATAATATTACAAATTCTACTGTTGTTTTCCTATTTGAAAACATTATCTACCGCTATGGATGCCCCATTGAGATTGTGTTTGATCAAGGGACACATTTTATTAATGATACCATGGAAATTATGATGGAGATGCTCTTAGTTAAGCACAGGAAATCAACTCTGTATTATCCAAGGTGCAATGGTCAAGCAGAGAGAAGTAACAAAACCATCAAGAATATTCTCACTAAGGTTGTTCAGAAGGAACCACACCAATGGTATCTTAAGCTCCAGACTGCTCTATGGGCCTACAGAACAACTTATAAAGTCACCATTGGAATGACACCTTTTAGAATGGTGTATGGTACTGCAGCTGTAGTGCCTATTGAATTTGTGATTCCCAGTTTCAGAATGGCATTGGAATATGGATTAGATTTTAATCACAATCTTAAACATAGACTGGAAGAATTAGTGTAGTTGGATGAGTTGCAACAACGAGCTATGCTGGAACAGGAGATTGTTCAGCAAACGAAGAAAGCATTGGCATGATAGAAGAATTAAGGTTAGGGAGTTCCATAAGGGAGACTTAGTTTTGCTTTATCGATCCAAACTGAGCCCTAAGAAACCAAATTTAAAGATAGCTTGGGCTGGTCCCTATGAAGTCGATTGGGTATTTTCCAATGGCATAGTAAGGTTGAAGGACTTATTTCAATTACTGCTATCAGGTGTTTATAATGGGGCCAAGATCAAGCTATATTATTCTTATGAAAAAGAGACCTCCAGAGGAGAAGATACTGGTATTCTGGGTACTGATGACCACGGACTTTTAGACCCAGCCATTATAAATCTCTTCCATGTACAACCAGTACCAAAACCAGACAGTGCCAGAAAAGTCTTAGAGTGACAAAACAGTGCCAGTGAACAGAGTTAGTAGAGTTTCAGAGTCAGTACCAATTCTTATGGGGAAAAGGGCCAATGGGAATGCATACAATTGTTAAAGGGATTATGGGACAAATTGGTCAATGCATGCGTGCCACGTCGTTGACGGTGCACAAAACTCTAGGAACAGTAAGTAGTGGAACTTTTATGGCGTGTACGCGTATAACAGTAAGGCGTGTGGGCATTCTTCCTCACAAGTCTCCTGCATGACGCCTACCCGTTGTTACACACTCGCTGTCGCCAAGCTCTGAAGACTCTTCACTACAACCAAAAACCTCCTCGTCAAAAGACTTTGTTGGTCCCTCTCTGTCCCTACCTGACACACCTTGCTGCGGTTTTATATACAAGTAAGTCTTCTTTCTCTACATACTTGTCATCCTCGCAATGTATGGGTAGAAGGAAAATGTCGGAGAAGATGCAGGATACAATGGCTGAGAATGTAGCAATTATCAACTCTCTTCACGCCTCTCTATCACTTATCCCATATAGTAAAATACACAGATATGTGTTTACTAAGCATGCAGAATCGTAGCAGCAACAATGGATTTGCATGTGGTTGTACAGGCTACAAGGTTGGATTTTGACACAACCATTATCAAACAGGTTCTTGATTCTTTTAATGCTAAGGAAAGCAGTGCCATTGTTAATGGAGTAAAAATCATAGCGACACCTGAAGACATTGCCTACGCTTTCAAAAGGCCCAATGAGACAAAGCCAACCACATCTCTGCAGAGCAGAAAAGTCTGGCTGTGAAGGAGGATGAAGCAGCCAAATAGAAAAGGAAGGTTAGGGCACAAGGGGTTCCAGTAGTAGGACTTAACGTCCCCTCAACCTATAGGTTTGTTGCTGAGGCTGTCAGCTTGAAGAACAATCCCACATATGTGTCAGAGAAGGTGTTTGCCATGCTGCTCGTAAAACGGCTAAATGCTAAATCTAAAATCAATTTGTGCCAGATATTGTCTCACAATGTGTTATAGCAGACTTCCAAGCTGAAATCTTAGAGTGTATTCAAAGCTTGGTATGTCTAGCAATTTCTATACTGGGAAAGTGCTCAAAAGCCTCTTTCCAAGTAAAGATGGCTTGAAGTCCAAAGCCCATTCCAGCCACTAACAATGTAGAGCTATCTTCAGACGAAGAGGCTCCAGGCAATCAATTAGCCATAATTGGACAGAAGAGGAAGGCCACACAGGTGGAGGCCAATCGTTCAAAGAAACCAAGGATTATGTTGACAAAGAGTACTACTCTACTGAAGCAACTGGAGAGTCAAGTCAAGCCCTTGCCCACTGAAAAATCCTCAGCAGGCCAGACTTTAGCAATACCTAAAGAGCAGAATCCAACAAAAATCATTACTGGAAAAGGCCAGCAAGAAACGCCAAGCATTGAATAGGTGGCAGTCAATACTGATAAAAGAAAGGGCCCTAGCCCGACCACCAAAGTCCTTTTCAACAAAATGGCTTTATCTGTAGCCAAGAAGGATCAATTGCAGCAATCACAACTTAACAAAGGCTGATTGATTCTTCAAAAACCAGATTTGGCATCATTGACATACATAGCTCCCGTCATGGTTGAGCCAGTTCAATCTGACTCAGCTACAATAGCTGATAGATGCTTGGCGCTTATCCAAGCATCATGGAACACCATTTTCAACTCCTTAGGAAAGATGATGGATGTGCCAGCTTCTAATGAATAAGTGGCTAAGCTAAAAGAAGAAATAAAAAGCAGCCAGCAGCAGATTCAAAAACTTTAGAAGGATGGGGCAACACAATCTCTCAGGCATGGTATTGTTGAAAATTAGTCAACCAGAACAATTAAGGAGCTGCAAAAAAAGTTGTTCAAGCTAGAAACAAAAAATTGACAATTAAATGAAGACAAGGTAGCAGCCTTAAGAGATGCTGACCGGTTTCAGACTCTACTATGAATGAAGCGTGTAGACTTCAACGAACTGCTGACAACCCACACTGCATTAAAGGCTTCCATTACAGAGAGATACATTTATAATAACCTTGCTAATATTTTGAATCCACAAGGCAATGTAACTCTGAATATGGACAATTTGAAGGCACTCATGGAGATTATGCAGAGTGATATGCAAGAAAATCTCTCTGAATACAACACAGCCTTAAAAAACTAGGCCATCATAGATTATATCAATAAGCAAAATAATCCTGACGAGGAGTTTGAGAGGGAAGAAGAGCAAGATGAGGAAGGGGAGGACAACCCGGCAGATAAACCTGATGATGATGATAATTTTCCTCCTTTCCCACCCTCAGGCACTGAACTCAACAAAGACCAGCCAAACCAGCACAAAGACCAGCCAGACCAGCAATCGAACGACCAACAGTCTGATGATAAGGAGCAAGAAAGTGGACAGCATAATAAGTGCCACTAGAGATTCTCCAGTACACCAGTCACGGCACATTCCAAACAGCAAAGGAAAAGCCAAAGCTGTGACTGCATCCTTTAATGTTGATGAGAAACACTCCTTACAGCTCATCACACTAAACAAGAGACTAAGACATCAGCAAGGTCCTACTACTAGAAAGTATTTGGAGGATGACACTCTTATCTTTGATCTAGAACGTTTCCAAAGGTTGTATGTAGGATCCAGGGAAATGATTCAGAACTGAAAGTCAGCTGCATTTCATGATCAAGAGTTGTGTCGATCACCTGCGCATCCCAGCAGAATCCAACTACTAGAAAGGGTACATGAGTAGACACTAACTTTTGATGATATGATAGTCAATTCACATTGGCAGCGACATTCCATTTCTAGCTCTTGAATTGGATCTACTGCTAGGAAACAAACCTACATACAGATGTATGAAGGAGGTCAGGACTCAACTAAAAGACGTCTTGCTTCATATGCAAATTGCCAGAGGTGTTTTGGATCAGAGGGTGCAGGCCATCATTGAAGATTAGTCTTCCAACAGTAAAGGACCCCGAACCCAAATGATAGTAGGATAACATGTGACTGCTCTTCGAAAACTCTTTCAGCTGGTCCGAGTTACTAGGAAGATGATGCAACAAGAGAACCAAGCTGTTCTCAATTTTTTGGAGTTCGTGCCTGATTCTCTAGTACTCTTGTATGCATTACCTACCAAAGAGGCTGAACTGCCTATATTTTTCCTAGCCTTGTATCCTTATCATCCAGAACTAGTGGATCGACTCAATTACACCAGCATCACTAATGAGCTCCAGGATTGGTATGAGCGAGCCACTATGGAATGGAAAGCCTGGAAATCACGGATCAATGACGCCCTCAAAAATGGATACTGTCATGAATCTGCAGGGAGAAATGCAAAAGGTCAAAATCTGTATGGGATAGTGGAAGATCCAGCTTCGTGGATTAACGAAGATCACAAATCAGTTACTTCAACTGACTATGAAGTCTTCCAAGATTCCTGAAAAGGATATCATTGCCAAACCAGGACTGGGACCACAATACAGAGAGATGGCTGAGATTCTCTTTGAAGCTAGAATTAAGACAAATCAGCCTCTTTTGCAGGGATGGACCCACACAGCTTCGCACTGTCGTAAATTAGCCTGACAAAGGGCAAACACAATTTATATGATCGCGACACCAAAACCTACAACGCCCTCACGCCTTATGAATTTGAAATGTCCATTGAAAGGTGGAATGAGCTTGAGCAGGAGGCCATTTACAAACTTATCTAGAAGGACAATGCTGACATTGGGACTTCTAAGGCACCAGCACAGAAGAAGGGTAAGAGGAAGCGGGTTCAATGGAAGGATACTGGGTAGTTCCATCTCAGAATCAAACGATGGATTTTTCCAACCATCCAGTAGGCACTAGAATCTCCTTGGCTGGACACCCTTGGAATTACAACTATATAGGTGTCAAGGACTCAATGAGCATGAAGTATGGTATAAATCTAGTAATACCAAATGAGTACTATCATGAGGAAGAACCAACTCAGAAACCAAAAGGGTTTAGGGATCAGGGTTTTGGTGGAATTTTTCCAGTTAGAGGAAATTTTGGATTATACCAAAATTCAAGAAAGGAGGCAAGGACAGTCCCAGCAGGCAGAAACCGCCCCTTAGAAGACGGACCAGCAACGAGAAGTGAACAACTACACTGACAGTAATTACCACAAGATTTTCCTGCAGTAACTCCTGAGAGCTATAAATAGGACCCGCTACACTATAACCGGGGTTCTTGGCTTTTTGGCTTTTGGCTTTCTAAACACTTTTGGTTTACAAGCTTTAAGCTTCTAGATTCACCCTGTAATCATTTACTCCTGTAATCATCTGAGCTTAATCCATTGTACATTGTATTGGTCACCCTTGAGCTAATGATCTGAATCTACAAATACCATTTCTAGTTTTCTAGTTGTGTCTTTCATTTCAGTATACCATTCCAGTTCAGTTCTCTATTTCAGTCCAGTACTCTATTTCAGTTCTCACTAACTGAGCTGATGATATGATCAGTAGCTCTGAATTCTAACACTGGAATAAGCTATCTGTAGAGACCAACTCCCATTCCAATAGGGTGTAGACTTCAAGCAAAGCACCATGAATTCTCTCAATAAGAACTCAATCGTTTTGTTTAGTAAGTGATTCCCTTGATCACTCACTATTTTAATCAGAAGCCTGTATCTAGTGAATATGTTCTCATATAAGGACTACACATCCTTCATGCATTATTTCATTGCGTTGCTTTGGCCTCTACCCCTTGTTTAGATAATTTGTTTGCCACTATAATGTATTGAACATACATTTTATATGCAAGTGGTGAGATAGGTCCAAAGAAGTCTAGCCCCCACTTGGCAAAAGTCCTGGCTCCCATAATCGGCTATAATGGAATTTCATCATGTCTCATAGGTGCTTTGGTGCACTGGAAATTATCACATCATTTCACATATTGTTATGCATCCATATGTAGGGTTGGCCACCACATTCCTACAAGAAGTATTGCTTTTGCAATTTTGTCTATACAAAAGTGATCGCCTGTGCTTGCTCAAGAATTGCTCAAGAATTGGTAGGTACTCATTTTTCGTGGCTTAAATTTGCAAATGGTTATTATTTCCTCTCTGGTAAAGGTGATCTTCAATTATTACGTAGTCTTCAACTTCCTTCTACATTGATTTCCATCTGAATCTACTCATGTTCTTTGGCAAGACTCTTTTTCTAGGTAATCCACAATGTATTTGCTCCATTTGGGTGCAGTTGTTGTTTTGAATAGTGTCACACATTCTACCGAGGCTTGCATGAATTGCACAAGCATCACATGAACTAACATGGCCACAAAAACTCTGCTGCATGTGTGGCCAATGCACTCCAAGTCTCATCAATCGCTGAAATGTTTTCGTTTTGCATTGTGAGTTCCCATTATTTGTACACGAGTTTGTCTCAAGTCTACAGTTTTCTCCGTTGACTCTACACATAGCCTAAGTATTCCATCTGTTAGCAGTAAGCTAACACGGATACCACAAATACCATTTTTTGGAGCTCTCAGTGTAAAACACTTATTATTTTTGATAAATTGGGAATATTGTAACTCCTATTTTTTTGATAAACCTTGTAATTGATGAGCCGGGGCTACAAGCTTCCAGATTGTATCAACCTGTCATTATCTATCTTTAGTTAGAGCTCCCATATTATCAGTTTTGACCACCAAAAACCTTGGCTAAGGTATAAAAGCCAATTTTTGTAAGTTATTTGTAAGTTTTTGGATAATGAAGTACACAGTGTGAGCTAACGGCGCTCACTTCTCTCCTTCTCGTGCTTCCTACTCCCTCCTTGGTTGTCACATTGCAATCGTATTTATTGCATTGCAACCATAGGTAAGAGATTTACGCATTGACGTAAACACATCACAGTATTTCATAGCTTTAGCAGTCGCCAACCTGCGGTCTAATTTCATCAAAAGTAGGAATTTACACTCCAAAATAAAAAACTAAGCATAGGCGGGGTATTGGGGCATCATTGCTAAGCATTTAGGTGCATTCTGGGTCGAATACGACTAGGTCAAAAATCCACTCTTGTTAATAATCGTGATTTTGGCACTTGACCTAAAGTGGGGTTTGAGACCATAAGCATGTGTGCTTAGGTCTTATAAACTTGTCCTAGAAGTTTCATTATGTTTGGATGTTATTTGATGCTATAACTGATGTGATTTGTTTTTCGATGAGTGATTGGCTTTTGGTGATTTCAGTCACTTGAGTGTAGCTTGAGTTAGATGTGAGTTGTTAGTTGTTTTCTGAGAGATTGACAACCTCTTGTAGCCTCTGTGCACTAGTCGAGTCAGTTTCGTTCTATTGATAGACAATTTAATCGTGGTTCTCGCTAAAACTGCAATAAGATAGGATAGTGAGGTTAGACACGCGTCCTACATTTGGTGCCGCTGTCGAGGATCGAAGAGACCTAAACTAGGAAAAAACACGAGCATCTTGTGAAGTTATCCTTTAACTTCCTCTAGGATCTCCTAAAGTAAAAACTTTCTTTTAGAAACCGCATAGCTTAAAATTGTCGTCTTTTGTTGTGTAAAGGTAGCTTTTGGAAGTAATCGTACTTGTCAAGTGCCTTTAGGATTGTAGGATTGTAGAATTAGATTAGGATTTTGAGAATGATTGATAGAAGAAACAAGTATTAAGATCAATGCTCAGGAAACCATAAAAAAACAATAAAACGAGTGTTGTGGACACTTTCCACAACCCCATTGCATGAGAACCTAGGAGTAGGGTAAGTAGGATCCGAGGTGGATTTCAGAACATTGCTCTCTCCAAAAGAATCATTGTGAGTTGTAACTGAAGTGTAGAATTTCAGGTCTATGACTAAAAATAGCACGAAAAGACTCCAAACCACTCAATCCGACTGGAGAGTATGCTTAAAAGTTGTATGCAGCAGTGGGTAAGTTCAAGGACACTTTGAGGTAAAAATTTCAAGAGTTTGCAAAAACTTAGATTATTTTCTTTTTCTTGACATTTTAGGCCAAATTAAGTTATGACTTGATTCATAGGCTTAAAACGACTCATGAAAAGACTGTTCATGAAAAAAGTGCAAAAAAATGTTCATTTTGGGCATAAAGTAAATAATCATAATTATTCACTTTCAACTCAAAATTGACCAAGGTTGATACCAGTGACTCATTGCATGTGTACAAACAACTTTTGTAAAGGCACATTGGATTTGGATCACCAAAATGGCAAAAAACTGGGAAAAAACTAAAGTTTGTACCGAGTTTTTGAAATTTGAGTGTAAATTGGAAAAAAATAGTCCAAACTCTATGAAATTTGATTCATAGGCTTATATTGATGTGATCAACATAATTACATGTTAATTTGACCAAAAAGATGCAAAAAGTTGTCAGTGGTGGTAAATAATCGTGATTATTTATATCTGTCTCATTTTTTAGCTTTTTTTACTAAGTTAGCATACCACTGGGTTTTACCATGTTGTAATAAGCCCACAAACCAAATTTGGTAAGATTTGGATCATTGGATTGGAAATTGTGAAACAAATTTGCAAAGTCAGTCTGCGGACAGAAAACTCATGACCATTTGACCAAAAATAGTCCAAACTTGTTGAAACTTGGCTAGGGACCTTAAGTTGAAGTGCTTAACAGATCTGTGTCAAGATTGGGACAAAAACTTGTAAAAAATTAGCAAGAGTAAATAATCACGATTATTTACGTCTGCTTCAAAAATTGACAATTCTGCATATTTGAACATACCACAAGATCAAGCATATCAAGTAGACCACAAAAATCAATTTTGGTAAAATTTGGATCACAAAAGTGAGACTTAAGCCAGATTCTTGAAATCAAAGTGTCTACGGACACGAAACAGTTGATAAACTTGAATAGATTTTGTCCAAACTTGTTGAAACTTGTCCAAGGACCTAAATAGGTTGTACACTTGGCAAATCAAGCCAAAAAGTGTAAAAAACTAACAAAAGCAAATAATCGCGATTATTTACTACTGCTACATAGAGCCACCCCTTTTAAGTTTTGAGCTTGTACAGTGTTAGACCAACATAATACAAGGCCATTGGGAAAGTTTGGGTTCAATCGGATCCAAATTGATACATGTTCACTCAGTTTTCGAGTTGCAAATTAGTCCTTTGATTTTTGCCAAAGTCGAGTTGGGAATTTGCAATTAGCTCAATTTGCAATGATACACATAGACCAATCATAATAGCTAGCAAAAACTATACTGTCTTTATAGAAGAATAACTAACTTGATCAAATTTGTACAGGAATCAGATTGCAGACAAGGAATCGATAGCTCAAACAGAAACTGCAATCTAGTCAAGTGGAAGAAATTGACAACAAGTCAATCCAAAGATAAGTACTCTATCCAGGGCTTCATAAGTCTTTATGAACCTTAGATTTGGTCGTGTACTAGGAAATCAGGGCATACCTGGAGAAACCTCTAGTAGAGTATCCACTGAAGAAAGCGTGAATCAAGGCAATTCCTTGCACACTATCCCTGAAGAAGTCTCAGACATTTTTTCTGATTCGACATCCAAAATGTCTTCCTATTAGACTCAGTGAAAAACCGGAATGACAATGCGCTATAAGCATATACTCTCTTTCTATAAGGCTAATCGCCATGGAGCTTAGGTTTACCTGGATCCTAACGAAGAGTATGCCATTCGCATTGATGACCATGGTATTGAGTTCGAAGACGAGATCAGGGAAAACAAACAAGGAAAAATTACATGGATCGAAACGAAACTCAGTATTTACAAGTCGAAGACCCTGACGTGATAGACAAATGGGATTTAGAAGTAAATACCATAATTCCAGATATGGCTGCAAAAGAAGGACCACCAAATTTAGAATTCGAGGGATACAATCAAGTTAAGTTGAAGCCCTTGAAACGGCTTAGTACTGATAATCCTAGGATCGGAGTCTATTGTTGGGAGGATAAAAATGTCAAAGATCTCCTGTGGACTTCACATGCCAAATCGGGACAACTGACAGCCATGAAGATCATCTATATCTTCAAGATCATAGATAAGGGATTAGCACATCTACCAACCTACTTGTTTAGGGATTGTTATAACAACAACTTTGTTATGATGACTCCTGAGGAGGTAGAACAAACCAAATACCAAGGGTATTCCATAAGGGATTGGATATTGGGACAAGGACAAGAAAAAATTCCAAGAGATGAACGCCATGAGAGATCATCTGAGAGTAATGTTAAGAAACCAGAAACCACCTCATCACACAGAAAACCAGATGAAACTAAGGTCAGTCTAGGGCTACATGAGTCACTATTTCCAACAGGCTGGTTTGAAGGACTTGAACAAGACCAAATGCCAGGAGACTGGGAGCTGAACCAAATAGACGCGTCAGACCAGCTAATTTTCAAAAATGGGTTAGAAAACACAGTGGATCAGGGGATCCATATGACCACTTAGCAAGCTTTAAACAAGTGCTAAGAGCAGAACAAATATTTGATTTCCATACTCAATTCGAGGGGTTTGGAATGACATTAGAAGGAAAAGCATTGACATGGTTCCAAAACATTCCACCAAGGTCAATCATGGACTTGAACACATTAGCTCAAGGATTTGTAGCTGCTTGTTCCAAAACCGGGATCAAACACAATACTGTAGCTCAAATCTACAGCTTTAAACAGAAATATGGTGAGTCTGTTAGGAATTGTGCAACTTGAATGAAACAATACATTGCTAGATGCCCAGGGTTAGAGATACCTGCAAAAGAACGACTAGTATCATTGTTTCTAGAGGGACTGCTAAACAAAGAACTTCATGCTATACTGTATAGCAAGAAGCATATAACCCTAGAAGAGTGTGTATTAGATGCTATTGACTTAGGAGACAATTGTGATATTTTCAATGAAGAAGATGTCCCTAAGGATAACCAAAGTGAGAAAACAACATCCACTAAACCAGCTTAAGTGGGAACAGCTGTTGCACCACCACTTTCAGCCATAGAAGACATGCTCAAAAGGATGAACCACATGATGAATAACATGCAAAAAGGGGACCAGGACAAGGGATACCTCAATAGGGACAACCAATTAGATTGCAAAAATGGTGTGTAATCGACGGTAAATGGACCAACCATGAGACCAATGAGTGTTACTACCGACCAAAGTATGATGGGAATGTTCAGTACGTGTCCATGAGGCCACAAGGAAAACCCATGTACAGATACCAGCCTAACATGGCACTAGCTCAAAGACCACATATGGGTATGGAAAGACCTCAACCCATGTTGGATCAATAACCTCCGTATCGAGGACATAATGTAGTGCCTGTAAAGTACATGCATTTAGAAGGAGTCATAGATGAACAAGCACTAGTGCCTGTTACACCCTATGCTTAGCCTAGTCCATCTACAGTAATGGTAGAAGGAGATTGGTATAATTCACATCCACCGCCAATGGAAGAACCTATGACTTATGCTCCACCAGAGCTTGCACCAATGTATTATGTAGCTAATCAAAGTGTTAGACCTCCTATGGGAAGACCCATGATTAAGCCAAGAATGGAAAACTGTCATAACTGTGGTGTAGATGATCATTAGAAAAATGAATGTCCAGAGCCTGACAAAAACCTCAAGCCGATGGAAGCTTATTGCATACAATGCTGCAAAAAGGAAAATATTGTCCTAAAAATCCTTTAAACAAAGGGAAAACAATAGTAAATGTAATGCAAGTGATACCTAGTAGCTCATCTGAGAGTGATCCGATTATTCCAATCAAGGTAATCACTAGAGCCCAGGCTAAGAAAAAGAAGCATAACTCCTCTGATGATTCGGAGAATATAAAAGTTGCCTCTCAAAAGACCAAAAGAAGCAGAAGCAAAAGATATGAGATAAGAAAACAGAAACAACAAGCTGAAATCGAGGAGAAAGCAAAATAGCTACTCCAGGAAAAGGTGAAAGAACGTGGAAGTGAACTCAAAGAAACAACCATAAAATCTGGAGGATCAATTTTGGTTAATAAAATTTTTGAGCCTATTAATCCAGCCTTGGAAGCCTACCAAGCAGGACTTAAAGCAGGCCAAAACATGGAAAACAAATGGAAAAACTATCCTTCTCCAGACATGGAAGCAGCTAAGCTTGAAGCTTATCAAAATTTGGTAAGAATCATGCACAA
The DNA here is from genome assembly GCF_014529385.1 of Adiantum capillus-veneris. NCBI lineage: Eukaryota > Viridiplantae > Streptophyta > Polypodiopsida > Polypodiales > Pteridaceae > Adiantum > Adiantum capillus-veneris. The sequence continues at coordinate 158,248,367 of NC_140943.1, forward strand.
GATGCTGGAAAAACAAAAACCCCAGCTCGAAAGTATGGCAAAACCTGAGGAGCTTGTGGTGAAAGACAATCAAGAAAAACACGAAGTGGTGGTAGAGCTCCACTTGAAACCAAAAGATCCAAAACTTATAGTGCCGGACAATGAAGATGCCTTAGATGGAATTCCATTTGTAGAAGAAGATTGGCCAGGACTCTTATGGAAAAAAGTTCGAGAGATCAATGATGGGAGCCTAACTCTAAAGTCAGCTCCTATAGATGAAGTTTGGTTAGACAACCTACCTCCTAATATGGATATGGATGTACAATCCTTGTACGGGGATTGCGGATCTGAAGCTTCAGGAATGTCTAAACCATTGACCTTGAAAACATTACCCTCTTACTTGGCAGATAACAAAGATGATCCATAGTGTGTAAGACCACTCAAAGTAAAAAGAGTGGAACAGACCTTGGAAGTAGACAATATTCATTCAATCATGTCTACACCCATCAAATGTACTCTTAGTTTGGACTGTTAAAAATCAGACCATATTTATGGAATGACCTACAGAAAACCCTAGAGAAGGTGGGGATAACGGGGCTCATTGTAAAAAATTTGGAAAGATTGAAACACGAAATGGATAAGAAAGAGATTCAATCTGCTCCAATGAACAAAGTTGGAGAATATTATGAAGGGGAGGAAGGGAACACCACCCTTCCAGTGAAATATAATGACATTGAAAACATGGCTTCCTTCTTGGTTAAACAAAGACACTCCTATTTGGATGTGCGGAGCTTCAAAAAATGGGAGCTTAAAAAGAGAGGAATGTACCATAGAAAGGGATTGCATAGACGAAGCCTATGTACTTGAACCCTTTCAAGAGCATTTGTTTGAGCCATTTGAGTGGACTCAAATCTTAGCGACAATGGATGTACGTGTGAATACGTCTATGCCTACTCAATTTTGCAATGAGGATGGCTACAACATAATTCCCATCCAAATGATTTCAATCCTCCACATTGAAGATGAAATTGAGGAACCCAAGAACTTGATAAAAGCTCAACATGTCTTTCAAACCTCTACTATGATGCAACAGATGAGTTAGAAGAACACTCAGCTACCTCAGAGGATCCGGGGTCAAAAAAAGAACATGTGAGAGCTAAGCTTCTCCTAAAAGGAGGGGAGGAAAAGTTTTTTGACTTTCCTAACCAGAAATCGAGAAGACAAAAATGGTATAGAAGAAAAAGTGACACCAAAAACTGGAAAGCAAGACCTATGCCATCAGTCTCCAGTAGAACACAGTTCCTGATGCAGATAGATACACATGATTGTGTTAAGGACAAAATCACTGGTAGATATCCTTCAAACGAAAATCCAAAAATGTCAAGAAAATTGAGAAAAACAAGAAAGGATACTCAAGCAAAGCCAAACAAACAGGACAAGGAGCCAACCATGACACGAATTGAGTGAAAAAAGAAATATCAAGAGTTGAAAAAAACTCTAAAGGAGATATATACAACCAAAATAAAAACCACAAAAGAGGTTGGAAAAGATGTAATGAGTGTTCCATCCCATTACAAATAATATACTCTCCAAGACAAAAAAAATCATAGTAGAACAACCTGTTAAGAACTACAAACATAAGGCGAGTCCTACGAAGGGCCTGAAAACGCAAAAAAGATAGATTTGGCTGAACTAGGAGAAGATCCTAGGCCTGTCTACATTGCAAATGACCTAACAGAAGATAAAGAAGATCTTTTACTAAGCTTATTGAAAGAATATCGAGATATTTTTACTTGGTCTTACAAGGATCTCAAGGGTGTTGATCCAGAAATTTGTCAACATACCATACCCATGAGAGATGATGCGAAACCAAGTAGACAAAGGACATACATATATAATGAAACATTTGCCAAGAAAATTAAAGAAGAGATTGAAAAACTAAAGGAAGCCGAATGCATTTATGAAATTGAACACACAAATTGGGTGTCTCCAATTGTGGTAGTACCCGAGAAAAATGGAAAATTACGAGTGTGTGTCAACCTCAAAAAAGTGAATGCAGCTAACATTAGAGAGAACTTTCCTCTTCCAATCACTGAGCATGTGCTAGAACGAGTTGAAGGTAAAGAAGCTTTCAGCTTCTTAGATGGCTTTTCGGGATACAATCAACTATGGGTTGACCCAAAAGATCAGCATAAAACTGCTTTTGCAACGGAATGGGGTATTTTTGCCTATCGGGTTATGCCTTTTGGGTTAACTAACGCTCCTGCTACATTTCAAAGATTGATGAGTCATGCTTTTAAAGAATATCTTAGGAAAATCTTAGAAGTATACTTGGATGATCTATGTGTACATTCATCAATCCGAGCTGATCATTTTGAACACCTCAAAAAAGTATTCAAAAAATGTAGACTTTATAGGATTTGCTTAAATCCTAAAAACTGCACATTCTGTTAAGTATGGAGCTTGATTTACCCCTTGTATTTTTCTGTGGTAAAAGCGCACATTTGTAAGGCCCCCATTATGAGGAGAAGCCATCATGCGTGAAGGAAAATCACTCACCGGAAACCAAAATTTTCACGGCCAAGAATCAGGGGCAACTTTAGGGGCCTCAGGGGCGGAAGCCCCCGAGACTTTTTTTTTCCTTCACCGGAATATTATGGCCGGCGGACGGCGGTCGAAAAGTGGTCGAAAAATGACCGATCGGTTGGCCGGTGGCTGGTAGTCAATGGCCGGTGGCCGGTGGTCAGAAGTCAATGACTGGTGGCCAGTGGCCGAATTCAAAAGCGGACTTGTCTTCTCAAGGGCGACCACACATGGGCGGATTGAAGGGTCCGATTTGGACTTATCTACACAAGGGCATCTACACATGGCTGCCTCTCATGAGAGAGGGCAGCCCTTTTGGCCTATAAAAGGAGGCCATTTCTACACACATTTCATAGTGTGAAGTTGATGCAACAAAGTGAGTGTGAGGTGGTGAGAGTGAAGCAAGGCGGGAGCTCCATTAAGGGTATAATCCCTTTGTAAACTACTTCTTGTTTTGAAGTACTAAAGCCATTGAGTGACTGCTTTCTCGTGGACGTAGCCCACATTGGGTGAACCACGTATATCGTGTGTACTCTCTCTCTACTCTATAATCTCGTGTATGTAAATTTGTCTCTCTCCATTAAGTAATCTACTCAATTATCTATTTAGCTATGTCTTATTTCCTAACAACTGGTATCAGAGCAAGGTTTTCTTGTAGCTAAATTATCTCAAGGAAAGGATTCCTTGAATTGAGTGGGCGTTATGGCGGAGAAAGGCTAGCTCAAGATTGAGAAGTTCAACAGCAAAAACTACCAACATTGGAAGATGCAAATTGAAGACTATCTCTACCAGAAGGACCTCTATTTGCCACTAGGCGGTCTTGCAAAGAAGCCCGCAACGATGGCAGATGAAGCATGGATTGTCCTTGATCGAAAGGCACTGGGAACAATCTGATTAAGCTTGGCATCAACGGTGCCCTTCAATGTTTCGGAGATGAAGACCACGGAAGACTTGATGAAGTCACTTGACGACTTCTACGAGAAACCATCGGCATCCAATAAGGTATTTCTTATGAAGCGCTTGTTCAATCTAAAGATGGCAAAGAATGGTTCTGTTGCAGAACACCTAAATGACTTTAACACAAACATAAGTCAACTTAGATCGGTGAAAATCAATTTCGATGATGAAGTGTGAGCTCTCCTTATACTATCATCTCTACGGGATAGTTGGGACAGTCTTGTGATGGCTGTAAGTAACTCTATCTCTGGCACAAATACTCTTAAGTTTGATGATGTTGTGGGTGTTCTCCTAAGCGAGGAAATATGAAGGAGACGCACAGGAGAATCATCAAGTGCTGCACTGTCAGTAGAAACAAGAGGAAGGTCTAAGGAGAGGTTCAAAAACCAAAAGGGTCGTGATCGCTCAAGGCGGAGCAAGTCACGCACAAAGTCAGTTCTTGAATGTTGGAATTGCAGCAAGAAGGGCCACATCAAGAAGGATTGTTGGTCCAAGAATGTGCGCTCCTTGCCGCACTGTCGAAGCAAGGGACTTGCCTAACACTGTGTGTGAGCCACAGACGGCTCCAAGAACACAACTAGCTTAACTAGTAAGCTCAAAAGAGGGCAATGGTGTGTCACTCACCGTTCTATGCTCCTGCCGTTGAGGATTCCTCGTCGCGAAGAAGAAGGAGACGCCACTACGCCGCGCTCAACCACTTCACCGCCGTCGTGCCGCCGCAATGCTCGATCACACACACACACACACACTCTCTCTCTCTCAAGTACACACACACACACTAGTACACAAGGAGATGGAGCAAGAGCACTCTTCTTGCATTGCACAAATGAGAGAATAAGTGAATTTTAGGTTTAGTTGGCTTTTATATGAGCTCACCCCATTCACACTTGGGCGCCCATGCTTAGCCAACTAATCCCTTGAATGTCCCAGTTAGAGTGCGCCTCTCATCGGCGATCACTCTTACCCTTTTCCTATTGGACCGACAAGCCCGGTACCTGACTCTACCAAATAAATAATACAATGTCCACCGTACGTCCGTCTCGTAGGTGATAGGGTGTCCATGAGCCATGAGGGTTAACATGCCCCCCTTCCTGATGTAGATTTCGTCCTTGGGAGCTATTGAGTTGAAGCTCGTTGGTCGAGGTGGAAGAGCATTTGAGATGAATGTCCTTAGCCTTCTTCAGTCACTGCAAAATCAAACAACATTGCACAGTAATTGCATTCTCATAAGCGATTAAAAAGCATGTTCAATTTTAGGCAGACAATTGATTGGTAACAGAATTTTAAACAATTTGTCAGCAATAAGCATTAAGTTGCAATGTAATCAAATGCATAAACAGATGTAAAGGTAAAAAATTAAACAAGTCTGGGGTCGCTAATTTAACGGTCGAAAGGCACTAGAGATCGACTATTAATACCACGGGTAAGCTTCGTAATTTTCTCTGGTTAATTAAGTTGTTTAATCGCGAGAGCCAAGTATTTCATGTTCGAGGACTGACTAGAGGCTATACCTAGAGGACCTTGTAGTTAAGCTACGATAAAAGGAATTTCTCATGAAATCATCGCCTGACTGATTACCTTTGCTTTGACCCCCCAAAGTCTTTTCACAGTGATTCAATTTTGATGTGTGTGCTTATTTTGTATGCCTTGGGTTTTTTGATTTTCAAGGAAAAGCGCCCACACTAGGAACCTCTAGGGCTCTAGTACCATAGGCGATACATGTGAGTGGAGTACCAATTTAATCAGGGATTTCTCTTCCAGCTTAAAATTCTACATTGTGGCACTTTGATATTTTTTTGTGTTGTTTGTTTTCATCATTTTAATTTTGTAGCTTTGGGGGGTCATATAACTCTGATACACCTCCCCAGGCTCATCACACTAGTAAACTCCCTTTATAATACTTAAGCTAAAGGTCAATAGGGTCAAGCCCACTAGAAAGCCCGGGTACATTTCACACAATGCTGCCTAAATCGGATTAAGAACCTAAGTAACCATTGCTTATTAGGAAGGCATTCCCCATGGTATTAAGAGAAGATTTCTAACACCTAGCTTGGTCAAACTAGCTTAGTCGGACTGCTTGATTTTTAAACCTAGACAAGTGATTATGACAAAAAATTACATTGAATTAAATGTTTGATACTAAGCAAATGTGGTGAATATTAGGTTACCCATCACAATTAAAGCAGACAAACATGGATGCAAAATAGATAGGGGCAATGCTAATGGACAAAAAACACCTGTTTGTGTTGATGGTCGCGCTTGATCTGAAGTGTGAATGAGAGAAAGGTTCCATGAAGGTCCAAATCCTATCAATAGCAACACGCTCATGTACACACTAGGAAACAAAAGGAATACCTCCAGGAGGCACATTAGTGGGAAAAGGTACCAACACTTATTGAACACAACAAAAAACATAAGGAACCCTAACCTTATTATTTGCACTCCCCCTAGAGAGTCAAGGGAATAGGATATTGTAGAGGTTGGGGGGAAACCCTAAGGCTAAACCCCTATCCTCGTCGTCGAGATAAACAAAGTCATCATCCATGAGACCATATGTGCCATCCGTGTAGTCCTGAGAGTGAAACTGATGATTCCTCAAAGGCTTCAGGACAATACACATCAGAAACGGAATCTCAGGGAGGTGTGCCTCTTTCTTATCATCGGATGTTACATGCGCTACACCTAACATGTTTACTGGTGCAATGTGTGGTATCTCTTCCCCATCTGGTGTTACCCAGGTTGTTCCTCTAGCTCCCCATGTATCTATAGTTGCCGCTAGGTGTACCCAATCGACATTGTCCGACTCAGCCATTCCGGGTAGGATATCCATATAAGGAGAGTTCTCCCCAATATCCGTGTCTTCGTTACACGTGTAACAATACTGTAATGGAGCTGAGTGAATTGTTGTGTCTGATCGATTATCAATGATGAATTTATTTCCTAGAGGATGCGTTCGACCACTTAAAAGATCAACTCGAATGACAGAGTCTTGGAACTGTAAGTAGACGTGGTTTTTGGACCAGTCATGCACCAATTTTGCTTCCCTCATGAATGGACGCCCTAAGATCATCTCAAATGACATAGGATGCTTGGAAAAATCCATAACAATGAAAGTCTGCCTTACCTTGTGTCCCAAGACCTTGATCCTGAGATCCTTTAGTATTCCAATAGGCGTAACAATAGATCCATTAGCCATTTTTACCACTACGCTTGTGGCTTCAAGGTGAGGTCTCCCCATAAACTCCCAACAACTCTTTGTCACCATGCTGACTCCCGCACCACCATCAAGGACCCCCTTTACAGTTAATCCTTTAGTAGTGATTGGTAGAGTAGCATTAGATTCATCACCTTCAAAGTATTGCCCCAACTTGTTAACAGGTATTTCTATAACAAGGTTCTCATCTAGGTTGGGTTGTGGATCTATGTGTTCCTCCTCTATTGGCATCTCCGCAGCTCCATTCATCTGTGAAAATTGTGGTAGCCCAAACTTTAGTTCTCCATTGAGGAAGGCTCGAAGAGCTGAGACTAGCTCAGGGTCTTTATATAGTTTGGACATGATGGTGGTTCTAACTTCTGAAGACATGAAATCCATCAATTTCGCAATGTTTAACGGCACCTTTTGGACTTCATTCCCTTGACGTGGGGAAGATGGGATCTCCATTTCTTCGATAGGATCAGGTAGTCACTCTGTAAACATTCTTTCCATCAAGAAGTGAGTACGCCCACTTTCCCATGACTTTAAGTCACTTTCTTCTTGGATGACACTAGGTATGTCCAAGGGTCTATGGACTTGGTGAGGTTGTTGTTGCGTAGGGAACACGGTGTCTGTAATTTGGATCTTCCTAGGTGCTGGTTCTAGATCCCTTTGGGTATCTTCTACCAAACTCCTTAATTGCTTGACTCGCTCAATCTCCTCTGTAGGGTTTGGGTAAGTTCCTATCTTCTTTTTGGATCCTGGCCATTGTGGCTCATGAAGATCTTCCTTGTTGGTTTCTATGTTAGTGGTCGTTTTGGTCTCCATGGTTTCACCTGAATCAGAATCTTCTTCAGCGTCGTTCATATATACGGGGTCATCACCAGTCCCTATGTTGGTCTTTGAGCTGGGGTCTGACTTCGCTGCTTTTTGCGATCTCTTTCTTCGTGTTTTCTTCTTTTTCTGAGATTGGGCAATTGATGCCATGTCTCTTTCCTCGAGAATATAATTTTGTTTTTGGAGCATCGATCGTGTGAGTGCGTTTACTGGTACTATGTTTATAGTTGGTGGTGTCCCATCAACAATCTCTATTAAGTTCAATGGTGTGATTTTCGGTGCATTTGGATTGTTAGGACACTGTGCGATCAAATGATCTATGCCACAACGATTACAAGTGAGTATTGGCATTGCCAATGCACTCCCTTGACTTGTTTGCATTAGTGCAGCATTCTTTTGCATTCTAATGGGGCACTCAACTACTCGATGTGGTCCGCCACATTCGTAGCACTGAAGAGGTGGTCTCCTGGCAAAACTATTAATGTTTTGGCCTCTTGCTGCTAGTGCAGTAGCTTGATATACCGGTTTGATTTGTCCCCAATGGTCTTTCATATAGTACATGGGACACTCCTCAAGCATGTCGACTCCATAGGTGATACTAGAGTCTATGTCCTCTTCGCAATCTACATAAGTACTAGATGACTCGCAACCTATTTGGTTCATAGGTGTAACTCTTGGATGAGGGGGTTGCGGTCCTAGCACTGGAGGTGGCAACGGTGTGGTTTGGACCACATTTTGGGTTCTAGGGACCATGTGCTGTAATGGCAACTATTGCTCCATGGGTGGGGTAGGCATCAATGCAGAAACTCGAGGTGAGTCTGCCCAAGCTATAGGCGGTCTATTTTCCATGATGCGTTTAAGCATTAGGCAATCCTTCGCTTGATGGTCATACCTACCACATGCGTTACGAGTCCCGTTAAACTTTACTCTGAAAGTAGGGCATTCACTCGTAGTATGTGGGCCCAAGCAAATTGAGCACCATTGTTGCTCCCTTCTTGGATACATATGAGTGTTTTGTGGAGCACGATTACCCCTAAGGCTCTCTTGGATGGCCTTGGTGAGATCTGCCAAAGTCATCTCAGATATCGTTTTCTCTTTCACGATTGGCTTTATCTTCATTGGCTCATGCCCTTAAGCTTGCGAGCTACTAGACTTCGGCTCGGCAGACACTCTTTCTCATGCAATCATTAAATTATCCTCCAATTGGATTGCATTCATGGTGACTGCTTCCCAAGTAGTGATACCTCTAATGACTAGGCCATTATAGATACTTTCATGTCGTAGTCCCCTAATGAATCTATCGAGCAATTGGTTGTTGTCGAATCGCTCGTTTGGATTGCATCGAGAATTCAAATTCTTTAGGCGACTAATGAAGTCTCTCACGGATTCACCTTCTTCTCGTTGGGCTTTCTGGAGCTGAGAGGCTACACCCCAAAGTACTTCCTCTCGTATGTGCTCTTTCAAGAACAATCTCCTAAGAGTAGAGTAGATCGTTTTCTCTTCTACTCTTAAGGTTCTATACCAATCTCTAGCCTTTCCGCTTAGGGTCAAACTCAAAGCCTTACACTTATGTAGCTCATTGTGCTCTTCCAAGGAATCGCACACATGTTCAAAGACTTCCATATGCTTTCTAGCATCTCCATCTCCACTGAATTTTTGTGTGAGCTTAGCTACTTGAACTGCCTTGCTCCTAGGCTCTCTATCAGGTGCACTACGCATGTTTTCCGCAATAGAGCGACCGATAGTTTGAGAAAATGATGCCAAATCTCCTATTTGAGCAGGTATAATGGGTGTATGTGATCCTGGAACCACATGTGAGATGGGAGTTGGCCTTGGCCTTGCCATACGCGCGGCTCTTGGGTCCCATATTTCGTATGGTGGTGTACCAAACGGTGGTCCAAAGTTTACAGGCATGGCCCTAGGCATAGGGGGTGCCTGATATGGCATGTTATTATTAAATGGCATGGCTCCACTTGTATAAGAGCTTGGATAATTCCATTGTGGATTGTAAGCTCTTGGAATAATCGGAGGTGTAGGAGCTACATGAGGCTGAGGTACGACAGGTGCACATGATTGATACATATATGTAGGTATAGTTGGGGGCACTGTGCTACTAGGCATCGGCGCAGTATTAACAAATGAACTCCATGGTGTACTTCTTGTCATGCTCACCACTGGGATATGCATGGTAGCCATAGTGTCATTAAGAGAAAGATGAGCTAGATCTGGGAAGGTAAAGCTGCCACTTGTTGGCTCAGATTGTACTGAGGCTCCCGGCGAAACAACATATGGAGGATCAATGGGGCTCACTGAGGGAGTCTCCATTTGTAATAGGGTTGGTTGGTTGGCCTTTCCCGTATCCAAGAATCTCATTAGGCCTGTTGAAGGCATGTTGATCCCTGTGTTCTGTCTCTCTAACTCGACAATCCTATGGAGGACATCACAGACTTTCTGTTGTTGCTCATCTATGCTAGTAGCACCCAATGTGGATTGTAGAACATCTAACCAACCCACATGATAGGTGTGTCTTGTGTACCGATCACTTAAAGCTTCTGCTTGTAGGTCATACTCCCAATTTTCGTTTAGGAATATCCCATCTAGGCCTGGCGTGCTGGAGGTTTCCCTCGAAGTGGAAGCATTATTGCTCCCCATCGCTTGCCCCTCCGTGACTGCTACCTTGGGAGCACTCGGTTGCTCGGCTGGCATGATTGTTATCATAGGAGCCTTTGCTTTCAGGGCTTGACTTTGTTCTAGCCTTCGTAGGTTCTCAATTTCCCTCTCCCTTGTTGCTTGCATATAGCGTTCGATCTCTTGTACTTCGGAAAGACTCCTACCATCGGGTAGTAAAACCTCAGAGGGAGATAGTCCTAAAGGATCAGGAGGTGCGGTGGATGGAACATTCACACGCACGCTTTCAAGAAGCATAGGGTCTATTTTAGGCATGAATGAAGAATTTACTTCCCCACTTCCTTCATTTATTTCATTAACCGCATGTTCGGAGCGAGTAGCTCTACTAAGGGTCTCTTTTAAGCGGCTAAACACGTTGGACTCGGGCCGTGGGCCCATGGCCTGCATGTCTTGACTTGAACTATCAGGGTTTGGTGTAGGATACCCCTCCATGACTTCGTAGTTAGAGGAAGAATCACTAGACGCGATATGAGGATCTTGGGTCGCGCTACCTTGAGTCCCGGCCGAAGGTCCAGAACCTAGGGTGGAGGAATAATGGGTGCCCGCGTAAATGGAGGTACTACCAATATGCTCGTGCTCTAACACTTGTCCAAAGCGTAGGTTCATATGACTTTGATCCCCTAGAAGTGTCAGTGAGTGCCCGTGAAGACTGCTCACCTAGTATTTTGGGTGTTTTGCAACCCAAGTCTTTTCTTCTTTTTTTTTTGATTTTTTGGTCCTTTTTTTCTGACCCAGCTATAGAATAGAACGTATGATAGCTCAAAACGAGCATCTCGGTCAGAGGGACGTGCTATGCTTTACAGCCCTCCGTTTGGTCACTTTATGCCCTCGAAATCCCTAAAACCGTCAATTTCTAGTAGGGAACTAGGCTCAAATTAGAAAGTCTAAGGGTGCAAGTGGGAAGAGAAGGGAGGAGAGTGGAGGACTTGCCCCACATGCTCTCATTCCCTCTTGAGGGGGTAGGGTATATATATAAAAGTGAGTCTAGTATATATTATAAGACTGAGGACTGAGGCCTGGGCCTGGGCTTGGGCTTGGGGAAACGATCCTGATCAAAATTTTACTGTAGCCCCCCAGTCACTCACACTTAAATATTTTCGGATTTTTTACCCAAAAAAAAAAATAATTTTTAATTTTTTTTTAAAAAAAAGGCGACGACCGCGCGCGGTTTAGGTGACCCTTTCTTGGCCACACACATTGTCAACACCTACCTAACCTCTCTGTCAACAACTCACAGCTCACTACCTTATCTACTTACTAACAGTGCTGCTAACCACTAGCTAATCTACTAACTAATCTGTTAACCACTTTGCTAACTACTTACTGACAGTGAGCTAACTGTCCACCTACTTCCTCTCTCACTACCTTACTGTGCAAAGACTGTGTGCAGGCAAACCTTAAGAGAAAACTGTGTACAAACTGTGTGCAAACAAAAATTGCTAACTGTCTATCTACTTACTCATTCACTGTGAACAAGCTAATGACTACTAATTGTGCAAAGACTGTGTGCAAACAGAAAACACAAGATTATGCAGAAATCACACAACTTGCAGACAATACAAAAATTAACCACTTGCAGAAAAATAACTCATTCCTCTTCCTCTTCTTTCCTACTACAAACAACTCATAGAAGAAGCACAAAGTGCCTCTTGGGCTTAGTGCAGGGCGATTCCCCGGCAACGGTGCCAAACATGTGCGCTCCTTGCCGCACTGTCGAAGCAAGGGACTGGCCTAACACTGTGTGCGAGCCACAGACGGCTCCAAGCACACAACTAGCTTAACTAGTAAGCTCAAAAGAGGGCAATGGTGTGTCACTCGCCGCTCTATGCTCCTGCCGTGGAGGATTCCTCGCCGCGAAGAAGAAGGAGACGCCGCTACGCCGCGCTCAACCGCTTCACCGCCGTCGTGCCGCCACAATGCTCGATCACACACACACACTCTCTCTCTCAAGTACATACACACACACTAGTACACAAGGAGATGGAGAAGGAGATGGAGCAAGAGCACTCTTCTTGCATTGCACAAATGAGAGAATAAGTGAATTTTAGGTTTAGTTGGCTTTTATATGAGCTCACCCCATTCACACTTGGGCGCCCATGCTTAGCCAACTAATCCATTGAATGTCCCAGTTAGAGTGCGCCTCTCATCGGCGATCACTCTTACCCTTTTCCTATTGGACCGACAAGCCCAGTACCTGACTCTACCAAATAAATAATACAATGTCCACCGTAGGTTACAACGTCCGTCTCGTAGGTGATAGGGTGTCCGTGAGCCGTGAGGGTTAACAAAGAAGAAGAAGAAGGAGACAGAGTTTCAAGAAAACAAGCCAACATCGGAGGCCAATGTAGCAGGTAAAGTAGAGCAAGATGCTCTAATTCTCTCATTAGACAATGTGTCTAATTCATGGATAGTAGATTCCGGGGCTTCATTCCATGCGACACCACACAAGCAACATTTCCAAGACTACACCAAAGGTAATTTTGGGTATGTATACTTGGGAGATGATGAAGCTTGTGAGATTGTCGACAAAGGTATAGTTTCTGTCAAAACTGCTAACGAAAATGAATGGAAGCTTAAAGATGTTAGGCATGTTCTTTCTCTTCGGAAAAATTTGATCTCTATAGGACAATTGGATGATGAAGGTCACAACATTGCATTCGGAAACAAACGGTGGAATATTTCAAAGGGATCTTTGGTGGTTTCCAAGGGAGAAAAGGTCGGTATACTTTACTTGTGTACTATCATCACGCAACCTTCAGCTTGTGCAACAACTACATAAGTTGGCAGTGCGGTGTGGCACTACCGGCTTGGGCATATGAGTGCCAAAGGAATGCAAATCCTTCAAATGAAGAAGCTTCTACCAGGTTTGAAAGAAGTGGACTTAGAGTTCTGTGAAGATTGTGTTTATGGTAAACAAAAGAGGGTAAAATTTCAAAAATCAGGAAATGAAAGAATAAATAAAAAACTTGAGTTGGTTCATTCTGATGTTTGGGGTCCTGCAAGTACACCATCACTTGGTGGCTCATTGTACTATGTAACATTCATAGACGATGCGACTAGAAAAACATGGGTTTATTTCATGAAGAATAAGTCCGATGTGTTTTCCGTATTTCAAAGGTGGAAAGCCTTTGTGGAGAATGAAACAGGTACCAAGGTTAAATGCCTCAGATCCGACAATGGAGGCGAATATTACAGCCAAGCTTTTGTGCTAGCAATGGCATTCGGAGGCAAAGGACAACCCCAAGGACACCTCAACAAAATGGGATTTTGGAAAGGATGAACATGACAATCACGGAGCGAGCACGAAGCATGTAGCTACATGCAGGCCTACCGCTTGAGCTTCGGAAGCTGTAAGTACGTCTGTGTACTTAATCAATCAGTCACCCTCAACGGCATTGGATGGGGGAGTTCCAGAAGAGGCATGGACACGTAAACCGGTGAATTATGCATTTCTCAAAGTGTTTGGGTGTGAGGCTTTCATGCACATAGATAGAAGCTTAAGATCAAAGCTAGATGCAAAGTCCAAAAAATGTTTCTTCATTGGCTATGGAGAAGGTGACTTTGGGTATCGCCTATGGAATCCTGAAGATGGTAAAATCTTAATGAGTAGGGATGTAATTTTTAATGAACAAAATATGTACAAAGATTACTCGGAAAGAAAACAAACAAAAGAAACAGGTGATGAGTACATGGAGCTTGAGGATGGTGAAGACTCAAGGACTGCAAACGGTGACAATGTGCAACAACGTCAACCAAATGAGGAGCCTCAACCTATTCCCCGAAGATCTACAAGAGCAAGTAGACCTCTAGAAAGGTTTGTTCTTTCCTTCAACCATCTCTCGACCTCAAATTCTGGAGAGTCGGAATCATACGAAGAAGCTATGCAACATGAATCCAAAGAAGAATGGACCAAGAGCATGCAAGTGGAGATGGACTCACTACACCACAACCAAACATGGGAATTGGTTGAGTTGCCTAAAGGTAAGCGGGCACTTCAAAACAATTGGGTGTACAAGGTGAAGGAAGAAGAAGGTGGGAAGAAAAGGTACAAGTCTAGGCTTGTGTAAAAGGTTTTTCTCAAAAGAAAGGTATTGACTTCAATGAAATATTTTCTCCTGTTGTAAAAATGAACTCAATTAGGCTTGTCTTAAGCCTTGTGGCTGCTCATGATCTAAATCTCGAGCAAATGGATGTAAATACGGCATTCCCTCACGGTGACTTAGAGGAGGAAATCTACATGCTTCAACCAAAGGGGTATGAAGTAAAAGGTAAGGAGAAAATGGTTTGCAGATTAAAGAAGAGCTTGTATGGTTTAAAGCAAGCATCAAGAAAATGGTACTTGAAGTTTGATCGATGGATGTTGGATCATGGATTCACAAGATGCAACTCGGATCACTGCGTCTACACGAAGAATTTGGGAGATGGGAAATTCATCATCCTAATGTTGTATGTTGATGACATGTTGATTGCAAGTGCTAACATGCAGGACATCAAAGACCTAAAAGAGGAGCTGTCTAAATCTTTTTCAATGAAAGATTTAGGTGCTGCAAAGAGGATACTTGGTATGAAAATATCAAGGGATAGGACAAAGAAGACAATAAAGCTATCTCAAGAAGATTACATCAAGAAGGTACTAGAAAGGTTTGCAATGCAAAATGCAAAACCAGTTTCTACACCTTTGGCTGGTCACTTTAAACTAACGAAGGATATGTGTCCAAAGACACAAGAGGAGATAGCCTATATGTCTAAAGTTCCATATGTTGCAGCAGTAGGTTCTCTAATGTATGCTATGGTCTGGACAAGGCCAGACATTGCACATGCAGTGGGAGTTGTGAGTAGGTTCATGGACAACCCAGGTAAAGAGCATTGGCAAGTTGTGAAGTGGATACTTAGGTATCTAAAAGGGACAACAACAAATTCTTTGTATTTTGGAGGAACTGATATTTTTCTAGAAGGGTATGCTGATGCAGATATGGCAGGTGACAAAGATACTCGAAGGAGCACTACTGGCTATGTGTTCATAGATGGAGGCACAGCAGTAAGCTGGGCTTCAAAGCTGTAGAAAGTGGTTTCACTTTCTACCACGGAAGCAGAGTATATAGCAATGACGAAGGCAAGCAAATAAATTCTATGGCTTCACAGATTCTTAGAAGAGCTTGGATTCAAAAAAGACAATTGTGTCTTGTACAGTGATAGCTAAAGTGCTATCCATCTTGCGAAGAACTCAGCCTTTCATTCAAGGACAAAGCATAGTGAGGTGAGATATCACTTCATACGCACTCTTTTGGAAGAGGGACAACTAAAGCTAGCAAAGGTGCATACAAGTGAAAATCCTGCAGACATGTTTACAAAGGTGGTCAACAAGGAGAAGTTGAGCTTTTGCTCATCTTCAATCGGCATTCAAGGATAAGAAGCCAGGATGGAAAGCAGTCACAGGTTTGGTTTGGAGATCAATCTCCAAGTGGGAGATTGTTAAGTATGGAGCCTGATTTACCCCTTGTAATTTTCTGTGGTAAAAGCGCACACTTGTAAGGCCCCCTTTATGAGGAGAAGCCATCGTGCATGAAGTAAAATCACTCACCGAAAACCAAAATTTTCACGGCCAAGAATCAGGGGCAAGTTTAGGGGCCTCAGGGGCGGAAGCCCCCGAGACTTTTTTTTTCCTTCGCCAGAATATTATGGCCGGCGGTCGAAAAGTGGTCGGAAAATGACCGATCAGTTGGTTGGTTGGCCGGTGGCCGGTGGTCAGAAGTCAATGGCCGGTGGCCGGTGAGTTTATGGTCGTCCATAACAAATCAGCTCCCTATCATCCACAAGCAAACGAACAAGCTGAGCATACAAATAAGATTCTTAGCTTGGTATTGACTAAGGTGGTTAGTTCAGGAAGGACATACTGGAAAAATCTCCATGCTACTCTGTGGGCCTATCGAGTTTCATTCAAAACAGCTTTAAATGCTACACCCTTTAACCTTATTTATGGTCTTGATGCCATACTGCCAATAGAATTTCTATTGCCGACACTAAGGGTAGCAAAGGATCTCGAGTGGACTGGATATAAATTTTCAAAAAGACTTGAAGATTTAGAGAAGCTAGATGAGCAAAGGCTAATTGCTACAGCTCACATCTATGCACAAAAGCGGAAACAAAAACAGTTTTTTGATTCATCTCATTATTACAAAAATCTTCAAGAAAGGGGACTTAGTTTTAGTCTATTCCCTTAAGCAACACATTTCCAAGTTTAAGAGAAAGTGAAACAGACCGTTTATCATTGAAGATGTATCTCCAGGTGGAGCAGTTAAGTTGTCCACCCTAGATGGTGAACCAATGGCTAATTGGATTAGCAGGTGTCATTTAAAGAAGTACAATTTGCCGCTAACCAATAAATTGCTAGAAAGAATGCATGCAGCCAAGCAAAGGAAGATAAAATGACAGCAGGTTATTGATGAAGCCCAAGAAGAAGCTCGGCTTTGGGTGCTCAAAGGAAAGATGCTCTCAAGAATTAGCAAACACCTATTTCCATCAACACAGTGGAAATAGATGACCGACAATGGGAATTGCCGAAAGATGCAGTGTCAACAGATGATGAATGGCTAGATGGAATGGACCTTCCCATCAAAGTACAGCTCAACAATCATAGCACAAATGCTTTGGTTGATACAGGTGAAGGAGTACGAGCGGAAGTGCGACGCGAGAGAGAGTGCGAGAAGAAGAGCACGACGATATGGTGAACTCGCTCTACTGTAATGTGTAGAGCATAGTGAGTTCTTATTAGGTTTTTACAAAAGAACATGTGTACATACCTGGCGGCCCGCCCACTTACCTGGGCGACCACATTGGGCTTTATACCCCAAAAACCTCCCACTTAAAGTCCAATGTGGTACTTTAAGTGTGAGAGAAGCTACTATACAAGCTAATATACAAGAGATGTAGAGAAGTGATGTACTACCCTACACCTAACTGCTTGCGAAAATGCGCAAAGCTCTCTGAGGGGAGTCCTTTTGTAAGTAGATCAGCAGGATTTTCTGTGGTGTGAACTTTGACAAGCTGAAGTTGATTATCCTCGAGCATTTCCCTGATGAAATGATACTTCACATCCACATGCTTTGTCTTTGAGTGATAAACTGGATTGCGAGCCAATTGTATAGCACTTTGACTATCACAATATAACACAGGCATCTCTTCTTTGATTCCCAAATCTGTTACTAGTCGATTAAGCCAAATTGATTCTTTGCATGCCTCTGATGCTGCAACATATTCCGCCTTTGTAGTAGACTGAGTAACACAATCTTGTAATCTAGAACGCCATGATACTGCTCCACTAGCCAATGTAAAGACATACCCTGACGTAGACCTTCGATTTTCTAAGTCACCTGCATAATCTGAGTCTGTAAAACTCTTTACACTTAGCTCATGACTCCCATAGCATATACGCATACTCTTTGTAGCTTTCAGGTATCTCAATATTCCTTTCACTGCCTCCCAATGTTTCTTGCCTGGGTTTGACATGTATCGACTTACTACTCCCACTGCAAATGCAATGTCGGGGCGAGTAGCAATCATTGCATACATCAAACTACCCACTACAGACGCATATGGAATCTTATCCATTTCACCTTGTTCTTCCTCAGACATAGGACAATCTTGTTTGCTAAGTTTCACATATGGTGGCAATGGAACACTCAATGCCTTTCCCTTCTCCATATTGAAACGTTGCAAAACCTTGTCAATATACTCTGTTTGAGATAACCAAATCAACTTCTTTGATCTGTCTCTCTCAATGCGCATACCAAGTATATGACTTGCCTCACCCATGTCTTTCATGTCAAACGATTTTGCCATCTTTGACTTCAAAGCTGAAATTTCTTCCAAGTGCTTGCCAGCAATCAACATGTCATCCACATACAAAATAAGGATCAGCCAACTACCATCCTTAGCCTTCTTTGTATATAGACAGTGATCAAACTCACTACGTTTGTAGCCTTGAGAAAGCATAAACTTGTGGAATTTATGGTACCATGCCCTCGATGATTGTTGTAAGCCATAAAGACTCTTTAACAACTGGCATACCCAATCTTCTTTGCCTTTCTCAACAAACCCTTCTGGCTGCTGCATGTAAATTTCCACATCTAAATCACCATGCAAGAACGCTGTCTTGACATCCATTTGGTGCAACACCAAATCTAATATGGCAACCAATGCAAGAAAGCATCTCAATGTAGTCATCTTGACCACCGGAGAGAAGACTTCATCAAAGTCAATGCCTTGTTCTTGCTTAAAGCCCTTGGCAACAAGCCTTGCTTTGTACTTTGGCTAACTATCATGAGCGGTGATCTTATACCTGTAAACCCGTTTACAGGGTAGAGCCTTTTTGCCCCGTGGTAATTTAACTAGCTTCCATGTCTTGTTTTTATGCAGAGCTGTCATCTCTGACTGCATGGCCAATTGCCAATTCCCGGAGTCCTTCATTTACACTGCTTCCTTGTAACATGAAGGCTCATTGCAATCAGTCAACATGACATAGTTCATAGATGGAACAAACCTATCAGGAGGTCGCGTGACACGTCCATATCTACGCACAATAGGTGGCTTAGGCTCAGCCACAACCTGTGGTTCCAATCTATCATGTCCTTGCTCCTCTTGAGCCCTGACATTTTGTCTTGCACGTGCAGGTCCATCTTCTTGGAAGACAACTCTTCTAATCTCCTCAACTTTCTCTGGTTTAGAATGATATTTGGCTTCATTAAAGTGAACATCATTGCTGCGGATAACCTTTTTGGATTCGGGATCCCAAAGTCTGTACCCCATCTCACCAGAATTACCATAGCCTAGAAAGATGCACTTTCTACTCTTTGGCTCAAGTTTGTTCCTAAATTCCTTTGGAACGTGAGTATATGCCTCACAGCCAAAGACTCTGGGATGCTTGTATGAGGGCATTTTGCCTGACCATACCATCTCTGGCACTGAATCCTTCTGCAAAACCTTGCTAGGAGATCTATTTACAAGATGAACAGCTGTTGATACAGCTTCAGCCCAAAACCCATTTGGCAGTTGTGCATTAGACAACATACTTCTGACCTTCTCTTGTATGGTCCTATTCATCCTCTCAGCAACACCATTTTGAGGAGGATTGTAAGGAGTAGTAAGTTCACGTTTTATACCTTTTGACTCACAAAAGTCCTGAAAGGCCTTTGAAACATACTCTGCACCATTGTCAGTGCGTAAGCATTTAAGCTTCTTGCCACTCTGATTCTCCACAAGTGTCAAAAACATTTTGAAAACACTAAACGCTTCATCCTTGTGCTTGAGAAAGTAAACCCATACTTTCCTCGAGTAATCATCTATAAATGTCATAAACTAAGAAGCTCCCCCTAGAGATAGGTTAGGCATAGGTCCACACAAATCACTATGAACAAGTGCCAACTGTGTATCTCTTCTACTGCTTCTATGCTTATGTGGCTGCTATGTTTTCTTACCATACAGACAATGTTCACAGAATTCAAAATCATTAAATGAAAAGCCAGGAAAATAACCAGAACGAGACAAGATTTCCATTCCCTTCTTGGACATATGTCCTAACCGGCTATGCCACAAAGAAACGTTCAGCTGCTCGGTTACATTGATTACATTTTTAGAGACATTTGATACATAAATCATGTAAAGTCCTCCAGACTTTACTCCATGTGCTACTATCATAGAACCCTTGGATATCTTCAACATGTTCTGTCCAAAAGTGGTGACATAGCCAGCATCATCAAGTAAACCTGTGCTGATCAAGCTCTTTGTAATTTCGGGAACATGTTTCACATTCTTCAACGTGAAAGAAGAGCCATTCTGAAACTTCAATTGAACATCTCCAACACCTAAGATCTCACATGTCTGCCCATTGCCAAGCCGAACATGATCTTCAGTGGTCACATAAGAAGTAAACCACTCCTTGTTTGGAGACACATGAAGTGATGCCCCTGAGTCTATAATCCAGTCACTCAGTGCATTTCCATCAGATGCTGTAAGAAGATCTGAGTCCATTGTATTCTTTAAGAAGTAGATGTCTCCTGACACTAGATTGTCATCCTATGCAACAGTGTTTGTCACATTTATTTCTTGAATCTTCACTGAGGACTTGTTCTTCTCACCATGGTCTTCAGCTTTCTCTTTGCCTTTTTCTGCTTTCCATTCTCTGCAGTCTCTTTTCATGTGACCCTTCTTGCCACAATGGTAGCATTCTATGTCACTCTTGCCTTTAGCACTGCGGGACTTGCTACGAGACTGATTCCTCTTTCCACCTTTGTACTTTTCTTTGGTCCTTCCCCTGACAACTAAGGCTGTTCCTTTGCCTTTGTCCATTGTCTTTCTATTGGTTTCTTCAGTAAGCAGACTTCCTTCTACACCTGCTATGTTCAAACCATCTGGAGGTGCAGAATTACTCAAAGCTGTGCGAAAAGTGTCCCAACTTTCTGGCAATCTGATCAACAAGAACATAGCTCTAACAGGTTTATCAAACTTGACACCTTGAGCTGACAACTGACTGTAGATTGTTTTGAATTCATTCAGATGATTGGACATGGGTGTCCCTTCTTTCATCTTCAAATCAACAAGCTTCTTAAGCCAGTATACCTGTGAAGCTGCACTCTGCTTCTCATAAAGATCACTCAGCTTTAACCATGCTTGATAAGCCGACATCTCGTCTGCTACATTGAAGTAAACGCTTTCTGCCAAAGTCAGCATAATGGTAGAAAGCGCCAATTCATCCATTTCGCTCCATTCATCTTCGTCCATATCTTCTGGTTTTATCCCCTTGAGCTTTATAGGTTTTATCTGCTTCTTTTGTACCAACACGTGCCAAATCTGCTTCTTCCACAATGGGAAATTGGTTCCATCCAGCTTCTTGATATTGTAAAGAGCAGTGTCCTGTGATCCAGCCATAGCTACGCTTCACAGTGGTTTACTTTCCTGGGAAAAATTCGGCAGAGTTTCCCCTGTAAACTGACCTCTAAACCAATATCAACCTGTCAAATGAACCAAGAAAGCTTCAGATTCTGCATAAATTTCGGCAGAGTCTCCTTTGTAAAATGGCTCTGGTGTACTAAAAAAACAAACCAAAAAACAGCTCAAAAAACACTGTCTCTCTGACACTGTAAGCTGCGGGTAAACCTGTCCTACACCTCTACTGTCTCTCACTGTCCTGTCACTGTCCTGTAAGCATAGACTGTGACAATGCCTCAATGGCAGTAAAGCAAAGATGCAATCCCAACTGTCTAACTCACAGTCAATACATCGTAGCTGCCTATCTAAGGGTGCTCGAGGGATCGCTCCAAGACCTGTATCACCGAAAGGATCTCAACATTCGAGAATCCCCCAGCTCAATAAAACCTCACTCGACCCTCAACAAAGGCTGCAGTAAATCTGACAGTACATAGACTTCCCACAAAGTCATACATCCACAAATTTCCCACTGTATGTTGTAACCGCTGCGGCGGTTGTTTGCTGCGTGACTCACAACCAGCAAACCCTCAACAGACATACATCATCTCTGACAATACATCCCATGTGGAAGTACCTGCAATGTCAAGATGAAATCTCGAATATCAAGCAGCAAACACAAGCTACCTGATGAACTAGTGGATGTCGCCTACAGTCTGTGTGTAGATGCGCCGGTGTCGTATGTGACATGCCTCCAAGAACTGTGAACCATCCTTCGATGTGTAGACAGCCACAAATCAACACTCTGGGAGTGTCGATATCCTCAGCACCTGCAGTCGTAGGCCAAAAAACCCCAAATTTGCAGAGTCGGATCTGCACCCGCTGAGACCACGTAGTCGAAAATGGCCTGCACAGACCTTTGTCGAAGCCGAACGGTGGCCGAGATGACCTCAGAATGAAATTCTGACAACACCAAGTCCTTCGGGCTTTCCCACGAGATTTGGGACCGTGTCTTCGCCTGTCGAATTTCACTCCAATCTGAGCTGGTGACTCTAGCCTCCTGCAGTGCTGCCCCGAGCCTCGATCTGAGCTCTGATACCAGTTGAAGGAGTACGAGTGGAAGTGCGACGCGAGAGAGAGTGCAAGAAGAAGAGCACGAAGATATGGTGAACTCGCTCTACTGTAATGTGTAGAGCATAGTGAGTTCTTATTAGGTTTTTACAAAAGAACATGTGTACATACCTGGCGGCCCGCCCACTTACCTGGGCGACCACATTGGGCTTTATACCCCAACAACAGGAGCTAGAGTAAATGCAGTCAGTTATTCCGCGTACAAGAAAGCAACAACTTAGTCATTGACATCAGGAATAGCAACTATCAAAGGATGCAACAAGAAGCCAACACCAACATTGGGAGTAGTCAACTTGAATGTGATAGTACATGGATGTTCATGTCCTCATTAGTTTGTATGCTTACCAGATGAACACATGAATGAGACGATGATTCTTGGAATTATTTGGATGCGGACATACAAAGCAGTATCAGATTGGGATACAAATCAGCTCAAGCTATCACCTAAAGGCGGGCAACTCGTCGTTCCAATTGCACCAAGCAAGGAGGAATGGAAAGGCAATTATCAACAAAGCAAACCACAAAGTAATCAATCTTCTCCATCCTCTCGACAAGAAAATGCTACAGGTAGCATGCAAGGAGTCAGGAAAATTTGGGTACAGAAAGCACAGCTTAAGGACAAACCAATTCAAATCTGGGTGCCCAAAACATCATCGACAAAACCAAAGACGGTTCCACGAGTCAAAACACATAGACGCACTTCTCCGAGAAGGGAACCTAACACAAAATGGGTTTGGAAGAAAAAGAAGCACTTATCTTCTCCGCAAACTACAAAACCAATCAAGCAATGGAGAGTTAAACCTCAAAGACCTCAACCACACCATTCTGACCAACACAAACCAAGATATCAATGGTGGGTAAAAGCTCGACAGCAGTCATTATTGCTACCAAAAGCTCGGAAAATCAGCATGCTAAAGCATCTTGATGGTACAATCAAGCAAAGAGCACACAAGCTACAAAACTTGCTCTTTGGAAGACAACAACAACAAGCCTCGACATCAGAAACCCTTGAGTTAATCACTCAAGACCCACCTCTTGCACAACATAATGGTTTGAACTGCATTGATCTTCAAAGCATGGTAGAGCCAACCATGGCTATGCATAGACACGATTGTTCAACCCATGCACGCAGTCGTCCCGGAGTACACTATCTAGGAGGGGTGGAAGAGTACTAAGTAATTAAGGGCAATGTTTGAAGAGGGAGAAAAAAGTTAGATGTTAACGCATGATTTTTTGCAAAATTAACTAATAATGCCTTTATATATCATCAACAGGGGAATTTAACTGATAATATCTCCCCGATGAGTGTAAATAGTGTAAATACTATCAAAAAATCATCAAAAAATAGTCCTTTTTGGTTACTTTTCATCATTTTTCTTGATATTGAGACTTAAAAATAGAGAAATCCAACAAAAAACAATCAAGTTGTGTTTTTCAATGGATTTTATTAATTATTGGATTTTCACTTTGCTTTTTTAGCTCATTTTGTTAATTTCTTTGATTTTTTTAATAAACAGGTCAAAAATAATAATAAATAGCAAAGGAGCTCAGATGGAAAAGCTAAAGACACGGTGATCATTCAGAAAGTCAAGGCGGACAAGCACAAAAAATTTCAACAAAATCGGAAGATGGAAGTGGGAAGCCTAAATTAGGCGGCCAGACCTACTTTTGCAGAATTCTTGTAGAATGAGCTATAGGAATCCGATTGGAATTTTTTTTGAGTCTAACATAGATTTCATGGCCTAGTAATACTAACATGGGTATCTGGGAAAAATTGGTTCAGGAAGTCCGAGTATAGATACCCAAGGTAGGCTAAAATCACCTCATTTCCACTCGTTGCCTTTGGAGAGAGAGCATTTCGACTTCTTCGCTTGTACTTTTTGGACTCTACAATTGTCAGCGCCGTCTCACACGAGACATGAGGGGTAAGTTCTTTACTCATCAATGATTCATTTTGTACGGCCGGTAGCTAATCTAAACCCCTAAAAAAAACCCTAGAATCCGAGCAGTGCACGAAGACCTATGACCAAAAATCGACCAAAGCGGCTTGTCAGCTCAACCAAATCGGATGAGATTTGAACTGTAGCATGTTCCAACATATTAGAACACTTCTATAGCAACAATTGACCATTCGGCAGAGGAAAGAGGGGGTCCCAAGTAGAAAAGGTAGATTTTTGGCAGATGCCAAAATTGGGTTCTGACTCCACGGAAAACTTATCTACAAGGTCTATACACAATGTATATGATTGGTTTGGTGAAATCAATCAAACAAAGCTCTTGAAAAGCAGAGTACGGCTCAAAGGCTACAAAGTGTCAAATTTAACATACGAGGTCAAACTAATTCCAAATGGGCCAAAATTGGATGAGTTGCTTCACGACTATGTTGCGGACAAGTCCATAGCCTTAAAATGACTAACCAACTTAGGAGGTAGTGTAGTCACAAAAATCAGAGATTTCAGAGTCGACAAAGCACAAAGTGATGCCGGCAAGACCAAACTTTACTAATTTAGGACTTGTTTAGGTGTATAGAATGTGTTTACGTCAAAAATTTTAAGTTTTGCAAGAAAAATGTGATTGCTGTAAATAATCGCTATTATTTACTTTTGCACTATTTTTGCTTGAAAGTTGCATCATCACATCATCTATCCCTTGTACACACCTAATACATGCCAAAAATCAAGTATGAGCCAAAATGATCACATATAACTTGGAAAATTGCCAAAAAACGCAAAGAAGTCTTTGCAAGCCAAATTCTGAGTTATGAGCCACACTTCTTGATCCAAATCACCTCATATCACATACACAAGGTCTATACAATGCCTAGAACCAAGTTGTACCAAAAAATATCCATTTTGGTAGAAAAGTTAATAATCACGATTATTTACTTTTTGGCCAAAATGATAGAAATTTGCAATTTTGCCATCATACATCCAAAGTACATGATGTGCTAAGCCCACTAGCCAAGTTTGAACAAATTTGAAGCTCAGAATCTCAAAATATCTTTATATCAACTGTTTCAAAGACCTAAAGCCTAAATCTGGCACCATTTTCATCCTATGCATCTAAATGAGCCCATATTTCACTCAGAGTATTTATTTGGTATATACTTCAAGCCTGTAATGCCAAGTTTGCAAACAATTGAAAAAATCACTCAGTTGTTGTAAATAATCGTGATTATTTACTTTTGCTGCAATTTTTGTTTGGACTTTATAATTTTGTTCCTTACATGTTTTTATGCATCTATGCATGTTCAAAATTTGATTTGAAGCAAATTGGACCAAATTTGTCAGCATTTCAGACTGAAGGACCTTTTAGAGAAAAATCTGTCAAATCTGCTACCTTTGACACTCTATTTATTGAACAGGAGCATGCAAGCAACAGAGAAGGCCAAGAAGAAGCTCAACCAAAAAGAAAAGTTGCAAGAGCTACCAGCATACCAACTGGACCTCGAGTCAGTCAAAACCGCCAAAGCAACCTATATTTCAAGGGAATAGCTTGAAGAGCATAACACCACAGTGTTCACCGGAAGATTCAAGAGCGAAGAGAGACACCAGGTAGAACTGCAACTTCTACCAAAAGAAGTATATGATGTCGCCGTGAAGCCCCAGACCAAAGATGCTAACATGAGGCTTGGTCTCAGAGAATTTTACGAACAAGAGCCGTGTGGAGTGGACTTCCAAAAGGCTTACGAGCTTTTGTCCACAATCAAAGAAGATGGAACCGCTCAGATCTCAGACCCACAAGGGAACAAGGTTGAAGTGGTGATTACCAAGGAAATAGTGGCAAAGGCACTCAAACTGCCAACATAAGGAATGACGATGAGGGCAAGAGATAGAAAGATGGCAGGTACTTTCACTAAGGAAACCATCGCTGCGACATTTTCCAACCTCATCCACAAACAGGTGGAAGAGCTCGCAAGGTTGTACCATCAGCATTTCCACTTCCTTGCCAAAAGACTGCCAAGGTATACAACACCAAATCATGCGGTTGCCACGACCTTTACACAAGTTCTCAAATCAACCACCAAGCAACCAATTGACCACGCATAATATGTCTTCTCCACATTGAAAGGGGCAAAAAAAGAAGGGAAAATCACTTATCTAGGTGCACCAGAGGTTTTGACAAGGATTGCTTACCATGCCAACGGCATGGCCGACAACTTTCCGCCTACCCCGGATCAGAACACTTGGATAGTGTCAGCACAACCTTCTCCTCGAGCTACAAGATCTGCCAAGAGATCCTACAAGTCTGATGAAGAGTTTGCTAAGAGCTCGTCAGAACGGCACAGTAGTGAAAGCTCGGATAACAAGGAAAGGAGAGCTCGAATTGAAGAAATGAAGAGAAAAGCCGTGGCAGCACACCAGGAGGAACCTGTGCAAAAGCAAGCTAGATTTGAAAGAGAGAAGCACTCTTACGAACGCAGTCGCCAAGCACAAGGTAAAGACCCAACAAAGTGGATGCCCATTGAGCTTAAAGGACCAAGAACCAAGCATTATACCAGGAAGTAGGCTGATGATCCCACGAAAGCCCTGGAAAAGATGTATCAAGAAGCAGAAGCCTTGAAGATGAGGGAAGCCCAAGAAGTGGCAAGAAAAGAGAAAGAGGTGGAAGAACAACAAAAGCAAGCAGAGGAAGCAATCAAACAAGGAGCATCACAACATGATCAAAGTGATGTGTCTCCTCGCCCTTCTTCACCCGTTTATGAACACCATGATCCCCCCATGCCGAGCCCACCACCTTCACCAACAAAGGAAGCCAAAGGACCTGAATCCACCAAGGAGGCAGAGCCTGAACAAAGTAAGGCAGCTGAGTTTATAAAAGAGCAGCAAAAAGAGCACGCCAAAGAGCCAGAAAGGGCAACCAATATTGCACCATCAGAGGACAACAAGAAGTTTGAGCAACCCAGAGAACAAGAGTCCGAGGAAACACCCTCTACCTCAACAAAGCAAGAGAAGGCCGAGGCATCCACGAAGCCTCAGGATGACAAAACACCCTAGAGGACCATCCACAGCCACAAGGGCAACAACAAACAATCGTCATGATGCCGCCAAAGGACACACAAGAAGCTGTAGAAACATCAAGTCATCTGGCATGAAACGAAGACTGGCAATTAAATGACGAGGTCATCTTGCAAGGTAATGAGTATGCTAAGCAAATGCAGGACATGACTGAACAACTTCGCTCAGCAGCACTAAGTCGTAGCACAAGGGCCAAAGAATTAGAGATAGTGATTGAGGCACTCCAAGGGGAGTTAGATGACCGACTCAACGTCATCACCGATTTACAAAGGCAAGTGCAGGAGTTGAAAGTGAAAGTTGAACAACATCAGCTCGCAAGAGATAAACAACAGAAAGAAATGGAGGAGCTTGGAGATTTGCTTACAAAATTGTCAGATGTATGCAAGGAAAAAGATGAAAAACTGACAGAAGTCACAAACAAACTTCTAACCACGACCTTGTCAGTTCAGAAGATTCAGGTTCAACTGGATGTAGCCAATGCCTCCCTTCAGTACTCAAAACAAAGAATAAATGATTAGGCAATTTTCCTATGACAAATCAAAGAAAATCTCGCAGTGGCCTCGATCAAAGGCACATACGAGGTCTACAAGGCATTAGAGAATAAAAATAAAGAGCTCGAGCTGGAGCTTAACTTGGAGCAATCAAGTGCAAAGACATGGCTTTGATGCGGATCCAAAGAGAAGACGAGATGCTGAAAGAAATAGTAGAACTTAAAAGAGTCAACCAGCTATTGAGAGAGGGACGACCGAAAACCCAAGAGGAGGCAAGCACTTCAGAGCAGCCCCATGTAGAGATCCCCTCTATTTCATTCACTGAGATGGAGACGCAGCCAGCTGAAGAGCTAAGTGGCGTGGAAGAGTTTCAAATACACATAACTGAATCAGACACAGTGCCAATGGTCCAACTCTCAAAGGCTGAAGAAGATGCACTGAAGGAAAAAATTACACAAGAGGTAGATGAGCAGTGGAAAGAAGCAATGGATTGGGAGCTAAGAGTTTTTCACTCCATCAACGTTACACAACTCACTCCCAATCAAATCAATGTGCAATGGGACCAACAATCCCTGCCCTATCCTCTGATTAAAGTGGAGCTGCTACAACTGAAAGAAAGGCTTTACACTGACATGCAAGTCGAGGGCGCAGATCAAGACCACCCAAAGTGGAGGCTAAGCTGGTTGAACAAGAATCCAAGGTACTTGATTATGTTCACAAGAGCACGTGCGGCCCTGCAAAAGGATCCAACTTTCTGTCCTATACCACGAGTAAGGACTTGGCACACGAGGCACTACTAAAGAAGCGGCCAACTTGGCTGAATTACCGAAGATTGCCTGCTCCAGACAAGGGACCACCGACGAAGGAGTACATGGTGAAAACCCCAACATGTGCCATGTCCTTCTTCAGAAGTCTACCAAATTTATTATGTGCAATGTTATACAAAATCTGCCGAATGCTGCTCACATGCATCAAAGTATTCCATGAGCAAGAGCAAGCAGGCACCCCGTGGATGTCATTCCTCGAGGGTAACAAAGGATTGTGCTATGATGCAACCTTCCAAAGAAGTCCTCTATGGATTCTAAGCCAGATGTATGTTTTTACCATCTCACAATATGCTGGCGTTCAAGGAAGCGTTCTACACAAGGTTCTTCACTTGGCGAACAAAAATATTTAGGCCAGTGATCAGCAACCTGATATCACGCTTTGTAGACTACTCAATAGTGGAGCTGAAGAACAAAGTCACCATGCAATTCTTGCAAGTGCCAGATAAAGAGAGAAAGATCAGATACCAGAAAACACTCAATGCGCTTAAAGATCGCCTGGCCAACCGTCAACCCAAAGACTACTTTAGTCTATAATGTTGTTTCAAGGGACGACACAGGCGAGGAGGGGGAAAATATTAGCAGCAAGCTAACACGGATACCACGAATACCATTTTTGGGAGCTCTCAGTGTAAAACACTTATTATTTTATATAAATTGGGAATACTGTAACTCCTATTTTTTGGATAAACCTTGTAATTGATGAGCCGAGGCTACAAGCTTCTAGATTGTATCAACCTGTCATTACCTATCTTTAGTTAGAGCTCCCAACTTTTTAGTTTTAACACCAAAAACCTTGGCTAAGGTATAAAATCCAATTTTTGTAAGTTATTTGTAAGTTTTTGGATAATGAAATACACAGTGTGAGCTTACGGTGCTCACTTCTCTCCTTCTCGCACTTCCTACTCCCTCCCCGGTTGTCACATTGCAATCATGTTTGTTGCATTGCAACCGTAGATAAGAGCTCTACGCATTGATGTAAACACATCACAGTATTTTGTAGCTTTAGGTGTTGCCAACCCGCGGCCTAATTTCATCATAAGTAGGAATTTACACTCCAAAATAAAAAACTAAGCATAGGTGGGGTATTGGGGCATCATTGCTAAGCATTTAGGTGCATTCTAGGTCGAAAACAACTAGGTAAAAAATCCAGTGTTGTTAATAATCACGATTTTGGCACTTGACCTAACGTGGGGTTTGAGACCATAAGCATGCGTGCTTAGGTCTTATAAACTTGTCTTAGAAGTTTCGTTACATTTGGATGTCATTTGATGCTGTAACGGATGTGATTTGTTTGCCGATGAGCGATTGGCTTTTGGTGATTTTAGTCACTTGACTGTGGCTTGAGTTAGATGTGAGTTGTGAGTTGTTTTCCGAGAGATTGATAACCTCTTGTAGCCTCTATGCACTAGCCGAGTCAGCTTCGTCCCATGGATTGACAATTTAATCGTGGTTCTCACTAAAATTGCAATAAGATAGGATAGTGAGGTTAGACACACGTCCCACACCATAATTTCCATGTTTATATAGCCGTCCGGCTATTATCACAAGTGAGCATGTTTGCTCAACGACTGATGGTTGCCTTTCAATCTGCAGAGAACCAATGGGGAGTAATGCTATTACATGTTCGCTCCACTTTGGCACCATCTCAATATTGAATAGATATGAGTGAGGCAGATCATTTTCAACTCCACGAAGTGCTTCTCCATGAGTCAATCAAGACGAATGATCCGCCCTTTGATGTGTAGTCCCCTTTTTGACTACTACAGTGAAATCAAACTCAAGACATATAGTAAACCATCGAACAATCCGTCTTATATTGCATGGTTTGTTCACTAAGTACAATAGTGCTTGATGGTCCACAAAGAGCAAAAAATTGTTCACAAGAAGGTAGTGTCTAAATTTTTTGACTATACAGACCATCCCCAATCCTTCTCTTTCAATGGTGGTGTAGTTTCTTTCCACACTATTGAGATGCCTGCTAGAGTATCAGCTGGGAAAATCCATATTGTTCTCTCAATGTTGGACTTGGATGCATCCAATTGCATATCTTGATGCATCTACGTGGACATGAAATATCTTTTTCCAATCAAGAGTCTTCAAAATTGGGGCAAAAATCAATCTCTGCTTCAATTTTTGAAACACTTTTTTTCACTTTTTAGTCGACTCAATATTTGTGATGAGAGCATAGAGAGGTTTTTCAATGACTACATACATATAGATAAACCTTTAGTAGTAGCCACAATGGCTCATAAAGGTTTGTCCCTCTCTAGCTTTTGTGGGTCTTGGAAGAGAAACAATAACTTACATCTTCTCAAGATCTGTGGAAATGCCATTTTTGGACACAATGTGTCCCACAATCTTCCCTTGTCTTACCATGAAGACACATTTTTTCCAAATTCAAGCAGATACGATAAGTCCTACACTTCTCAAAGACCTTTTTCAGGTGCTCTACGTGTTTGTTTCTCATGAGAGAATACACACATAAGTTGTCCATGTAAATTTCTAAGAATTGTCTTAGATACTCTTTGAACGCGTGACTCATTAGCCTCTGGAATGTTTCAGGTGCATTGGTCAAGTCAAATGGCATCACACTGATACAAAAATATGTCCCATTATGTTGTAAAGGCCATTTTGTACTAATCATCCGGTTTTATAGTGAGCTAACTATAGCCCAAAAACCATCAAAGATTCCTTGCCCGCAACTCTCTCAATCACATGATGTTAACTGAGTTGACGTTAGTTAATAGGAGCTGCTAAAGATTGAAGCCTTATGAATGCACATCAAAGATGAATATGAAGAAGCAGTGAAGATTGGAGTTACACACTTTTCACATTTTTCCAAAATGGCCATATATTGTAGTTTCCCAATTTATTTAGCCATTGTGATAATTGTAACATGTTACGGGCTCAATAAGAGTTCCAAGATGTAAAGAATAGGTCAGCTAGTGTATCTAGGTTGCAGATACAATAAGTTGTGGAGCCCCAAAGGTCTTGGGCACCGGACATTACACATTTTAAACCTTGGCTAAGGTATAAAAGCCAGCTTTGTAAAGTTTTTATTAAGTTTTGGATAAGAAATACACAACGTGAGCTAATGACGCTCACTTGTCTCCTTCTCATGCTTCCTACTCCCTTGTCGGTTATCACATTGCAATGCCGTATGTTGTATCGCAACCACAGGTAAGAGCTCTATGCATTGACATAAACACATCATGGTAAACTGTAGCTTTTGGCATCACCAACCAAAGTGGACTAATTTCATCATAAGTAGGAATTTAAGCTAAGAAATCACAAAGTAAGCATAGGTGAGAATGGGGGCATCATTTCTAAGCATTTAGATGCATTCCGGGTCAAAAACGACTACGTCAAAAACTCATTGCTGTTAATAATCGCATTTTTTGCACTTCATCAAAAGTGAGATTTGAGACCATAAGCATGTGTGCTTCGGTCTTATATACTTGTCTTAGAAGTTTCGTAACATTCAGATGTTGTTTGATGATGTAACTGTCATGATTTGTTTGTTGATTAGTGACTAGATTTTGATGACTTAGGTCATTTGAGTGTAGCTTATGTTAGATGCAAGTTGTCTGTTGTTTTCCAAGAGGTTGACACCCTCTTGTAGCCTCTATTCACTAGTCAAGTTAGTTTCGTCCATGGATTGATAATTATGTTCGTGGTTCTTGCTATGTCTACAATAAGATAGGATGAGGTTAGGAAACGCACCCACACATGATCTGTAATGGGTAAGGGATAGTTATCTCTTATAGTTGCAACATTCACTTGTTTGAAATTCACAAACACTTGCAATATTGCCATTCTTTTTTGACACTACCACAATTGGAGACACCCAATTTTTGTGTTTGATTTCATAGATAAACTCCACCTCTTTAAGCTTATCTATGTCCTCTCTAATTTTCCTTGCAAATTTCTCATTGTAAGTATAGGGATGTTGCTTGCGAGGTTTGGCATTGCTCTTAAGGGGTATCTTATGCTGACATATGCTCGGATCCACTCCCTTAAGGTCCTTATATGACCATACAAACACATCTCTATACTGCTTGAGAGTAGCTATTAGAAGTTTCTCTTCCTCCTTAGAGAGGTCCGTGGCTATGTAA
Source organism: Adiantum capillus-veneris (assembly GCF_014529385.1). Taxonomy (NCBI): domain Eukaryota; kingdom Viridiplantae; phylum Streptophyta; class Polypodiopsida; order Polypodiales; family Pteridaceae; genus Adiantum; species Adiantum capillus-veneris. The sequence goes on from NC_140943.1 coordinate 158,281,106, forward strand.
GCCGGTTTTGGTTCTTCCCTTGGTTATGCTAGGTCAATCCTCTTAGCATCTTTAGGTCCATCATATGAAGTAACTGGCTCCTTGAGTTCTCTCATTGGTTGTTGCACCACAATTTGTTTGTCTTAAATGGTGTATTTTTTAAAAAGACAAAGTGTGTCAAATTTCTCTTTGTCAGATTCCTCTTCACTCTCTATCTCCGATGTCAAATCTTCTTTTTAGGGTCTATTTAGCCTTTGATATCCACGCTTCTGCTCAGTTTTGAATATTTTGGATGATGATTCAGTTGTGTCCTTGGGTTTCCTTATGATTTACTTCTTTGGATTTGTATTAAAAGAAGATGATTTCAATGGCTTTTTGGTGATTTTGTCTCGGACACACTCACCCGCTCCCATGACCATAAGATATTGTCTTTTGTACATTAACTGAGGCATTGGTTTCTCTTGTTTTCTTGCTTGTTTCATTTGATATATTCATTTTCTTCTTGATTTTTGATTTGGAAAATCATGGAAGATTGCCTCATGCTATTTTGGTTTATTGTCGTTTTCAGAGCTACTCGATAGCTTGTCGTGAGCGTCATTTTGCATCTCCTCATCCCTTGAATCATGGAAATCCTTGTCACTTTTGTTGCTAATGTCTCAAATGGAAACCTCGTTCACTATTTGTCTACACTTAATCATCTTTTGAGTTTCCACTGTCTCAGTTTTGATTTTTGGTTCCAAGATAGCATTTACCATCTAGAAGGACATTATGTCAAAACCTTCCTTGTCACAAAATTTTGTGGGTGTTAACTCGTTTATGCACACATCTAGAGTCATCAATATTTGATCCCATCCAAAGGGTTTGAACGGATTCTCTAGAAATAGCTATCGCGTGTAGCTTTTATCCTCTACCGATTGCACTAGGATGCAATCTTCCTTTCTCAGGCTTCAACATTCAGATGCTCCACACATCCAAGCATGTGTTTGGTTTGCCAACCATGCAGGTAGTTGTTTGTTAGAAATTGTAGTTACATCAAAGTCTTCCATTGGTGTTCGATTAATGTGTCTATAACTATGGTCCTTTGTATTGGCCCTCGTTGTTCTCTCATTGTTGTGCCTTTATGTTGCAGTTAAAGATGGTCATAGCCCCAATTTTGCACCATTTTGAGTTGATGCATAAATGGTCACCCCAAAATAATGTCAAAGTTATTGCTTTTACCAAAGTCTACTATGGAAAATGTACGCTCATGTTCAATCCCACAAGAGGATACAATTATTTGTTCAAACATACCTCTACAAACCCATCTGCTAGTTGTAATTTCATATGGGTCTTCTTGAGAGCTGGTCTGTCCCACTTCTCCTAGATTTCTTTTGTAGTAATGGCTACACCAACCCCACTATCAAGTATGGCTGTATCTTTCACTCCTTTGTACTTCAATGGTAAGGTGGTGTTCCCTTCTTCTCCTTCACAATAGTCACCCACCTTGTTCACCGGCATAGGTTTTGATTTTGATTTCTTTGGTTGATTCTTATACAGATTTGACAGAGGTTCCTCAACATCATCATGTAAGCTAGACATAGCCAAAGCATAACAATTTGATGCATAGATGCATGGCAAGAGCCTGAACGAGTGCAACTAGACAAAAGCCTGTTCATTTTCAACCCTTTCCTCATCAAGTACACCATGTACATTTGCATCAATAATAGGCTGATCTGTAACATTTTCAAAAACCCCCATAGGCTGTACATTTGCCTCATTGGAATTCGAACTTCCACCACTGAAAAGAGGCAACAAAGTGTCATAAGTGTCATGTGAGCTTACATTACTGTCTCTAGTACATGACAACAAGGGTTAAACATAATCTTCCACAAACACATCCCATGAAACCAAAATACACTTTGTTTGTGGATGATACAGCCTGTAACCTTTTCTTTCAGCACTATAACCAACAAAAATATATTTGACATCCTTATCATCCAATTTTTAGCACTGTGTTTGTGGCACCAAAGCATATGCCAAACAGCCAAAACACGCATGTGCTCAATTGAAGTCTTTCTATCATGCCATGCTTCATATGGCCTAATAGACTACAATGCTTTCATAGGACACCTATTAAGTACATAAGTGACACACACGATGGCCTCAAGCAAAAATGAATGCGGCAAAGCTTGACTTTTGACCATACATCATGCCATTTCCGTATGTGACCTATTTTTCCTCTTAGGAACACCATATTGATGAGGTGTATAAGGCACTGTACATTGGTGTTTTATCCCACGACTAGCCAAAAATGCATTAAATTCATGAGACATATACTCCCCCCCTCGATCGGAATGGAGGGTGCAAATAGTACATTTCGAGACATTTTCAGCCATAGCCAAAAATTGTTTGAAGCACATAAAAACTTTGGACTTTGCTTTAAGCAGATACACCCATGCATGCCTAGAATAATCATCAATGGAAGTCATGAAGTAAAGGTAATTTCCCAAGGATGGAGTTTGCATGGGCCCACAAACATCACTATGCACAAGCTGCAACCTACATGTGTCCCTAACTGAACCATCCTTTGGAAACTTTGCCCGCAGCTTACCCAAAATACGACCTTCACAAACATGTTTGACAGGTGCTTCAAGAGGCGACAAAGAATCAACCATATCAAATTTTTGCAAACGCAGCAAACTGCCAAAATTTAGATGTCCAAAACGTGCATTTGCAAAATTTTGCCCACATTTGTCATACAAAGTGAAATTATACAGCCCACAACATAAAATGCCAGATGCAACAATTTCATCACCAAAATTGAGATCATGTATTGTACATCTATCATCCACAAACTTGACTACAAGTCCAAGTCTTGCAAGTGCAGATACAGACAAAATATTCTTCTTGATCCCAGGTACATAAAGTGCATCAACAAGTGTGAAAGAACTGCCATTTGCAGCAGTAAGCACAATCTTTTTAACTCCCTGAACCGGATAAGAGGTGTTGGCACAAGTAATCAAATTCCCATGCGGGAAAGACTCAAGAGAGGTGAACAAATCACGATGTGAGGTAATGTGCTTTGTAGCACCACTGTCAAAATACATGTTTATTTGCAGCAATTGACATGCATGCATCATGGACAGTAGGATTATAGGTACACTCTGCACTAAAAGCCCATTCTACATCAACATCAACATCACAGTCTCCTTTCACAAAAGACTCGACAATAACTGCATTTGTAGTGGAACCACCCTCTTTCTTCTTAGCCTCTTTAGACTTCAACTTAGGACACTACTTGATCAAGTGATCATTAGCTTTACAATAATGGCAACCCATCCTCTTTTTTTCCTTACCACCAAAATTTCCATACGAATTGCTGCCAGCAGAAGCATTAGGAACATTTGATTTTCTACTAGTAGAAGAACCATGAGAAGTGGTTGCATTACTGTTACCACCTTTTCTTTGAGTAGCAATAAAGGCCTATTCAATTACACACTATCTAGTCTATTTTTTTTTGGAAAGTGACTCTTGCAACAACAATGTGCACAATGCATCAAACTTGACAATTCTAGGATTTCCTTGGGTCATAAGTCTCCAAGTACTAGCAAAATTCTGGTAAGAATCTGGTAAGGCATCAAGAACAGTCTGCACAAGGGAACAATCTAAAATGACTTGCAAAAATAAGTTCTCGTTGATATCCTTAACACCAGCAAGGAAAGTTTCCACATCATCTTCCTCATGCATAATCTTTGAATCCAACTCTTTATGCAGCAATGCAATTTTTACCTATTTACGACTTGCATAAAGACCAGCCAAAATATCCCAAGCATGTTTTGTAGATTTTTTTGAACAAATGTGAGGAGTAATAGTGCACTTCATAGACAACACAATCTATGCATGAGCATGTGCATCTTTTATATCCCAACAAGCTTGTTCTATCGTAGGAAAAACAACTCTAACGTCAGCAATCCTTGCAGCAAGACCTGCAACATCCTCAACATCGCCTACATCCTCAGAACCAGGACGTACATCAATGCCCTACACAATATTCTAGACACCCTTTAACACAAGAACATGTTGCATCATGTAAGCCCACATAGGGTAATTGTCCCCATCCAATATGTCCTCAACAACAAACATCTTGAACACATATGTGTTGTTGTCGGCCATGACAAATGCCTGCACCTGATGTGAAAATTTCCCAAAAAGAGGAGAAAAGAAGTGGGAACAACACGTGCTATATAGCACAAACCATGAAGACTGTAAGGGACCTGATATGCAAAAAACGAGACTGATAGAATATTTGCACAAAATGACAAAATAATATGTGTAGTTCTGCTTGTAGTGGAAATGGATCCAAAATGAGGCCGAATCAGAACGATCGCCAAAGCTCACAAAAATTGGAGAAAGTGAGCACGCGTGTGCTGGAGTTGCTGGCGACTAAGCCCGAGAGGATACAACGTGCTCTGATACCAATTGTTGGAATTAGGGTTGTAGGAAAACATAAACAGCTTGGAGAAGATGAAGGAAGCTCAAGGCACACAATAGAGAGTGTATTACTTAGTGTTCAATGGAAAGATTAAGTTAGCCCTAGAGTGATGGGCGTATATACAATGCACGGGGGAAAAAACCTCCTAGTGAGGGAAAAATGCCCGACGGTCCTAAGTGTGTTCACACATATCACTACCACATGTATATGGTAACACATCACACTCATAGTAGAGCATTTTCTCTACATTTTCATACTTGTACAACCCTACATGTGTATTGTCGGTGTTGACTCGAGTGGCCATATTCACTCGCCTAAGCTTCGCATTAAGAATCCCTGGCTTTAGCAAGACTTATCTTCATGCTCAGCATGAACCTTATCCTTGGTGCCTCTTAATCCCATTTGTCCACAATATAAGGATTTTTCAAAACTAAGTACATGGTTCCCTCATTATTGAAGTATCAATCGCCACTATAGTCCACATGAACTATGTCCTTGAACTCACTCAGTCTCTCTTCTAGGTTCACACAATAGTGATCCATACAGTCCTCATAAATTTTTGCACTTTGTTCATTTTCAAATTGAAATTTCAAGTGCAATAGTTTCATGGTTGGTGCCAGTTGGGATGGTCCTGCTCCCATGGTAGCTCCCTCTTGACAATTGAACATGAGAAAGCTACACCATTTTTGTATTATTTAATTTGATGGACTCCATTGTAATTATTTTTTGGGACTCAATCGAGTTTTCAAATTGTAATATATTAAATATGTGGATGAGGTGAACCCATAGTAGAAAGTAGGAGGTAATTTTGATAAGTTAGAACCTCCAAGGCAGAGGTATATAAGCCAATTTTTGTAACCCTAAGGACACTAAGCATTCTGTGATAGTGTATTTTGTGTGAGAGAGTGAGTGAGGTCTTCTTCTACTCTTTACGTGTACTACGAAAGCTACATTGCAAAGTTGACTACACCATCACATTAGCAACGGTAAGAGCTATGCTCCAACGCCAAGCTTGAACGATTTTGGTCTCTTCCCGCGAAGAGCTCTCCCACGAGCCTCGAAGTGAGTTCTCTCTCTAATTGTGTATCCATTTTGTGATTGCTATATATCACTGCATTCACGACGAGTTGAACTACACTTTAGGCCTAAACACACTGAGAATCAATGACATGTAATTTTTGACATGTCTTCATATGCATGTTCCGCACCAAGTGTTTGCAGGTAGTAAGTTGGATTAGAGACTTTAGGGTAGTGTCCTCTAGGTGTGTAGAGGCTACTCCTTGAGTTTCATGACTTTTCGACAACATTAAGTCATGTTTCGAGAGCGTAGCCATTGTAGGTAAGGTAGCGGTTGTGCATACATAGTGTGCTTTGAGTTTATTTTCCTTGGTAGTGATTGTTTGTAGAAGGTCGAGTAGGTGATTGAAAACCATCTATTTGTTTCCATGCACCTACAGCTCAAGCTCCATCCTTGGTGGACATCTTGTTTGTTTGCCTAATTCTCACTTTGCTGCAAGCAGTGTATCTGCCCGACAACATTGGCATCGTTGCTAGGGATGAGAGCCCTAGGTAGGTGCCCTTAGACTAGTCCTACAGGGTAGAAGTTCCTCTTGTTTGTCAGACTTGTTATTTTACTCTAGATAGGACCCGAGAGGTTCTAGGGAGCATGTGTTTTGCTTGGGTCTTTCACCGTAGACAGTTTTAGCTAGTTTAGTATAGTTGTTGGTGTTTGAGTGGTTGTGGTGGTGCAAAAGTGTGTACTAGTCCGTGTGTGGCAGTAAAGTGTTTCTCTATCCACAATTGCAAAACCCCACATGATGAGTAGGAGTAGTTGTAGATAGTACCTGTGATTGTGATCTAGAGCTATTCATCATCCAATTATTTTCTTGTATGCTTATTTGCATTTGTGATCTCTAAAAAGTTGATTCTTAGGGATAACATGCAATAAAGAAGTTTCAGTAGACAATTATGCATGGTTAAATGATGTTGGGCATACAAGAACACATATGCAAGAGATCTGGATGAGAAAACTGCAAAAATTCATTTGCAAACATCATACGCGTATGATGTCTTAGGGCCTAGTAGCAGGAGACCAAAATTTTCAAAACAGACTGCACTAGAGTGTTCTAAAGGGGTGTTTTACCCTAAGCACATCTTGTCAAATAATTGCAGAGTTAAAGTTTTGTACAGATAGACAAAATCAAGGATCCAACAAGCTGGTGATCAGTTGGAATTGCAAAGAACTTTACAAGTTGAGAAAGCGGCTTGAGAGAAAACCAAGACAAAGTAACAACCGCAAGCAGACTTCTAAGGTAAGAGGTTTGGGTTGATAGCTGTTTGTGTGAAGAATTTGATGAATTTGAGATCTGGAAGGTGTCTTCAAAGAGAACGAAGAGTGGCTAGAGATCAAGTTATCTTAGTGTCAATGGAAGAGAGTGTAAACCAAGTAAGCATAGATCCACTAGCACCAATCATAGAAGAGGACAGTGATATTGATACCTCGTCCAAAAGATCATATCAGTGGATGTCCAACCAACAATGTAGAGGTTTTCAGCAGCAAGGGACCATGGCGGATAGCACCTCTCAAAAACCCTTAAACATGCAAAAATACACTGCAATTTTTCTTAAGAGAACCAATGACCATGGGGCCCTAATGTATGTTGATGTTCAAGGACGTCAATGCATTTGCATTGAAGAACAGCCAGCAAGAGGATTAGCAATAATTATGGTAACCCACGATGGTGATAGGCTTTGCAATGAGGAGGGAAACCACTACCTCATTTTCAAAGACCCAAAAAATTACAATCAATATGGAGACAATGTAGCGAAAGGGAAGATGGTTATGGAGACCCAAGAAATACCTCCTAAACTCACTTTTTTTTGGAGCCAGCTACATTCGTGATAAGAGAGTGGAGAGAATGGTGATGATTCAAGAAATTATTGGGATTTACAAGCACGAGGAAGAAAAAGTCACCTCTTACTATCGGTGGATGGAGCCCCATCTGAATGAGTTAAGCATGGAAAAAGTCATGTACTTGTTTTTGTATGATTCGATAACGAAAAACCATATTAGTTTTGTTGATAAGTACGGATGAGAATACAAGTCAATTCATGCAGATGATATAGGGAGAGTGCTAATGCCAGAACTAATGGTACAAGCTTTAATAGGGAAGCAAAAGCCCATAGAAACCCAAGAAAGTCTACAAATCCCTTATTAGGTGATTACGATACCACAACACAATCAAATAAACAACCATTGCCTGACCTACAGATTTTGCAAACATCGTCACCTTTATTTCAAGCATGGCTTGAACAGTTTGCAACACCAGACATGAACACAAAAGGGGGTGGATATTATGCCATGTCAAGGCTAGAAACACCACAAAAACCACCATTCCATCAACAATACCAGGATGAGAGTAGAGCGAGGGTGCTAAATCCGATCACGACCGAAGCACTAGATGGAGGACATGAACAAGAAGAAATAAGTTGAGCAAAGGATCGACCACTTGCTAGAACAATCAAGAACTATGGATTATGAGCACCACTAGGGGAGGAACATGTACCATATCCTAGGCCAAAAAGGGCTCATAGAGGAGGAATAGAGATCCTATGTTTAGAATGGTAGATCACAGGAGGATTAGACCTTCTCAAATCCAAAAATGGGTTAACAAAAAATATTATGGAAATAGGGATCCAAGGGATCATGTGGGAGCCTTTGTGCGTGTCATTAAGGTTGATGAAGTACTAGACTTTCCAACAGAGTTTGTGGGATTTGGGTTAACTCTAGAGGAGGATGCAGCCACCTGGTTTGACTCTGTTGAACATAGATATTTTGAGTCAATGGAAGAGGTATTTATGAGTTTATCAAGGAATTCTCTCAAAGAGGGATAGCTCATAATACGGTCTCGCAAATCCATAAGTTCCAGTAGAAAAAAGGAAGAATCTGTTAGAAAAGCAGCCTTAAGGTTAAAACGCTATGTAAAATTTTGCTATGTGAAAGGGTTACCAACTCAGTCCCAATGCATGTTGATATTTATCCAAGGACTAAGAAATGTGGATCTTTAGAAGAATTTGCATATGAAGAAGACCTCAACTCTAAACGAGTTGACCAAGGAGGCTCTATACCTACTAGACAATTGTGTTGTCTACAAGGAAGGAAACTATAGGGACTTAGATGTTGATTTGTCATCACAGCATAGTGGAGCTAAGTCTACAAAGTTGGCACAAAAGAGCGAGGTAATGGTAAATCAAGAGAGACTTGTTAAGGAAGTGCTCAAAAGGATAAGCCCGTTTGCTAAACCACAGGCTAAGCAACCTAAGTGGTGAGCCATTGAGCAAAAATGGATGAATCATGCTACGAAAGAGTGTTACTATAACAAGGGATATGTGATAGAGCGACAATATGCCCCACCAACCCAAGTAGCATCTCCTTAGGTATCACCAATGCCTAGGTATAGAGTAGAAAATTTTTGAGGACCAGGAGGGGTTGTACGGCCACAACCAGTTTTGGGGCAATAGCCACCTCTGCCAGGAACGAGAAGAGTGGGAATTAGGTATGCACCCACTATAGAGGAACCAAAGGAACAAGACTTAGTGCATGTGCTTGTGTATTATGAAGAGCCAAGTGAATACGGGGCTACTTTAGCATACTATCCACCCGAAGAACCAAAAGCATTGGAACCTTGGAGCATGATTGGGAATGTTGGATCACCAATAGTAGTTCAAGCTACAAGAGAAGGAAGATTGGCATTTTGGATGATCGCACATTGATGTTCATAGCCAACGGTGGGTTAATAGGACAAAAGCATGCCTATCAATAGAGAGCAGCTCCAGGAGCGCCACGCCAACCTTTAGGACTGTGCTACAAGTGTGGTGGTAACTACCTGATGAAAGATTGTCCTTATACAAAGATCATTAGAGTGAATGTACATTGTCCAAATTGCGGCATTAATCATTTGATCCATAACTGTCCAAAAAACCCAAGTAAAACTGTGAAAATAACATTAAAGATCCCGTCAAGTAGTGGTTTTCAAAATGAAACGGTGATACCTATACAAGTTGTCACAAGGGTGCAAGATCAAAAAGCAAGGGAAGAACCGATAATTGAGGAAGAAAAAATAGATGCGCCTAGTTATGAACAAAAAAATTCAACGAAACACTTGGAAGGCCAGGAAGGCACGCATGAAAGTTAGGAAGGAACATGAATAGACAGCCCTAGAGGAGGAATTGGGGGATATACGCATATAGGGTGATTACCTTTTGTCCTGACCAATGCCCCAACAACATTTCAGAGATTGATGGCACATGTTTTTAAGGAATACTTGAGGATATTCTTGAAAATATACATGGATGACTTATGTATGAACTCTCTCTTGAGAGATGAACATACAAAGCACCTCAAAAAAGTATTTGAGAATTGCAAGACTTATGGGATCTTTCTTAACCCAGAAAAGTGCATATTATGGTTAGACAAGGTAGAATCCTGGGACATATTGTCTCGAAGAACAACATATATCTACCAATTTAGACAAGATAAAAGTAATTGTAGAAATGCCTAGACCAAACAACACAAAGCAGGTGCAATGCTTTATGGAACATTGTGGTTACTATAGGAGGTTTATACACATGTATGCAATCATTGCCCAACCCCTATACAGACTTATAGTAGCCTTTTTGTGGACAAATGAGTATGAGGAATCCTTTGAAAAAATGAAGAAAGCACTCATGTCCGCTCCAATATTGAAAGCACTCATATCCGCTCTAGTATTGAAAGCACCAGATTGGAAGAAGATCTTTCATGTTCATATTGATGCTTCAGCATTTGCTATTGGATGCATCTTGGCCCAGCCAGGAGATGAAATTATATATTTTCTAGTCAGCTATGCAAGCCGGCAGCTTAACAGTGCTGAAAAGAACTACACAACCACAAAGAGAGAAGACAACCACAAAGAGAGAAGGCCTAGGAAAAATGTTAGCGGGTCGCGGCAATGGACATCTACAGCATAGCTCTTTTGTACTAACATAATGTCAATATGCAAGGAAGCGACTCGGGATGGGGCATGGAGACTTAATGAGAGTGTCAATATCATCAAAGTGAACTCAGTGGCTACTCGTTCTAGGACACAAGCAAATCAACCACTTTCTAGTCAGACAATCAGTATGCGTCCAATCTCACCACTCTAGGTCATCACGCCTTTTCGGCATCAAACGAGTCTGGGAGGCCACGAAACTTAAGGAGAGGTATCAGAACACTTACCGGATCAATCCTACCAAGTTATGTCACCAACTGGGAAGGTACATAAATCACGATCCATGTGCAGAAAACTAAAACAGAAGTACTTGGAAAGGTCTTCCTTAAGCATAGAAACACTTATCCATGGTCAAAACATCAAAAAATAACCATTTTAACCTCCAAATCAATGCATTTAGCTTACAAACAATTCATCACAAACCACAACAGAATTGGAAATGATTACACTTAGATTGTAGAGCAAGAGACAAGGAACGCAATGTGCTATTCAGAAACAAATTCTGATTACCAGCTCAAGAGAAAAGAAGATTACAATTTGTAGCAGGAAGAAACCTCCACAATGCACGTTTTTTATTCTTCAAATTAATGATAAATCTCCCCACAAAACTAAGGGTTTTGACTTAAAAAGTTAAGGGGGATTTCCCACAACCATCTGGCCTTTTACAAGGATGTAGACTCAGAGAAGTAAAAGAGGGTATTGTCTAATTACATCATGGTTACAACTCATCCTAGGCTGAATTACATGGATTTGTTCAAAACAATAGAGTGTTTACAGGGTTTGGTGTACATACGCCTGTATATGCCTGCATCCACCAAATATTCCCCCCTTCCTATTCATTGCATGTCCTGTTAGGAAATATGACGTAGCTAAATAGATATTTGAGTAGATTACTTAATGGAGAAAGATAGATTTCACACACAAGAGATTATAGAGTAGAGAGAGAGAGAGAGAGAGAGAGAGAGTACACATGATATACGTGGTTCACCCAATGTGGGCTACGTCCACGGGAAAGCAGCCACTCAATGGCTTTAGTACTTCAAAACAAGAAGTATTTAGGGATTATACCCTTAATAGAGCTCCCGCCTTGCTTCACTCTCACCACCTCAACCCACCTTGTTACATCAACTTCACACTCTGAAATGTGTGTAGAAATGGCTTCCTTTTATAGGCCAAAAGGGCTGCCCTCTCTCATGAGAGGCAGCCATGTGTAGCCACCCTTATGTAGATAAGCCCAAATCGGACCCTCCAATCCGCCCATGTGTGGCCACCCTTGAGAAGACAAGTCCACTTTTGAATTCGGCCACCGGCTATTGACTTCCGACCAACCGGCCACCGGCCATTGACTACCGTCCCCACCGGCCAACCGACAGGTCGTTTTTCGACCGCTGTCCGGCCATAATATTCCGGCGAAAAGGAATATTTCGGCGAAGGAGAAAAAAAGTTGCCCCTGATTTTTGGCCGTGAAAATTTTGGTTTCCGGCGAGTGATTTCCCTTCACACACGATGGCTTCTCCTCATAATGCGGGCCTTATAAATTTGCACTTTTACCACAAAAAATTACAAGGGGTAAATCAGTCTCCATACTTAACACGTCGTGGTGCAAGCTGTCTCTGAGCGAGTATATTGCCTTCTTTCTAGCATTGCAGTGAGATTTCTGAATTTTTGAGCTCGTGCTTCAATCTCAACTTTGGTGGCCATCTCTCTGAAGGGATTATTACTGAGGGTACTTTGGTAGGCGATGTGGCGGGCTGGCAGATCTTTTGTCATTGGGTTGAATATGGAAGAGTCCACTTCAAAGAAGCCTGTCATGAAAGCCTCTTCGAAGGTCTACATGTAATGAGAAGGCAGAAATATGACTCTTGCGTACAATCCCATGATGACATTCCTGCTTGGGATTTCTGTCTCCATATTCCAGCAGAGCCCTCTTATGCCTTCCACAAAAATCTGCTAGGGATGTTCTGTTGCCTCTATATCATTGAAAGTTGTAATGTGTGTGATGAGCATTTTGGCAATCTTTACCAGCATCTGATAGGCGAGATCTGGGATCTCCTTCATCATGTGAATTACCCCTTTTAGAGTTTGATTCATGTAGTGCTCGGATGGTGGGTTGTTATTGGGAGGCTTTGTAATTACTCTGTAGTTCAGCACTGTCGGTCTTTTGCTTTGCCAAGTGTAAAAGTTGTCCCAGGATCGCCGTCTGTCGATGGGACAGTAAGTAGGGTTGATCCTGAGATGGCGAGGAGTGTTCCTGTAATATGTTTCATCAGTTGGTCGTGATCGAACCATTTTTTCCGCCGGAGGGGCTGATTGTCTAGGATGGCCTGAATCTGAAGGGCCGTAACAAGAACCTCTTTGTAGTTTCCTCTGCTATTTGGTTCAAGTTCAGGGAGCATCTTTTGCTGCCATAATCTAACTTCTTACCGCATCAATGGCAGTGCGATCATCTCGTGCCCACGATTTTTAACTACCTCATCTGGAGTGATCATGAGGAGGACAGCCGATTCCATCACTTTCAATTCAGATTGCATATACGCCTTGTGTGAAGGGTCCTTTACTTCTGAGATCCAACACTGAATTTCATCCCTGTTGACTCCGAAGTGGATGTCGTGGCTGAATCTGCAGATTCCTACGTGCCTTTTCCAATGCTGGTAGTGGGCACCTGTGTTTGATGAGCTTCAAACGTTGATTGTTTGAATCCTCCTCCCCGCTCAAACTCCCCTAGGATCTACTGATATTTTGGCTGATCTGCTCTCAGAGCTGATAATTCCCCTCTTGCCTCAGCTAGCTGCCTTTTTAATTCATCGATTTCCTCATCCTTCACATGTTGTAGGGCCCTATGACCTGCCATTATGATCTCTCTGTCATATTTCTCTTGTTTCAGGGCTTCTTTCACTTCTTTGATTTCCTAGCTCAAGGAAGTAGTTCCTGCAATCATCGTTGAGGAGGAGCCGGTCTCTTGTATGGCCAGAAGCCGAGTTAGAGATCTGCTAACCACCGCATACAAGCCTTGTAGCTTCTCATTTTTTTCTTTTTCCCTGGTTAGCTCCTCCTCGAGGCGTTGTTGCTTGATCTGCAATGCGGATTTTGCCTCGTTGAATTGTTGCACTTCCTTGTAATAGTACGCTGCATTCTCCTGTTCTCTCTGCAACTCCGATTGCATCTAGAGTTGTGCCTTCTTTAGTGCTTCTATTTGTTGCTTTAACTGCAACGATTCTGCTGCCACTCTAGATGCTTCTTTTTTGTTGTCTTCTAACTCCAGCTCTCTTAGGTTGTAAAGATCCCTTTGACATTGAAACTACAGCTTGATATGCTCTAAGTGAGCGTCAATGTCAAAGGATTTGACTAACTCTGCTCCTTCCTCCATGGCCGCTTGTGAGCGTGGCGATCTTGGCCTATGCTGGTCTTTTTGGCCATGATCCAATTGCTCAGCCACCTCAGCTTGATTTTCTCTTTGTTTCAAATACTTTATAGCATCAAAGGTTGTGGCAGGCTTTGTTTGTGCAGATTCCATTTCTTGATCCGTTTGTTTCCCTTCGCCCCCCCTTGCTCTGACAATCCTGCACTTTCTCCTTTCTCTTTTTCCAAAGTCTCTGGAAGTGGATCAACATCCTTGGGAGAACCAAGGTCTTGACCTTGTTGGTTCTGTGTGTCATGTTGTTCCTCTCCTTGCATGTGACTTTCCTCTTTTTTTTTGCGTTGACTAGATTCGTGCGATGATTTGAGATCATCAACACGTGGCTTCTTTGATTCTTCTCTTTGCCTTTGCTCCATCTTTCACTTGAGGTCATTGTGAATGCGCTACCGCATGGCGCCGACAATTTCCCATTTTTCTTTAGCTTCCTGCCTCTTCTGTTGCTTGATCCTTTGTCCTATATTTAATTACAATTAGCACAAACAAGAGAAAAGGGTTAGAAGATGTAGAGAATGGTCCCATGGTGACCATTCCTTGTTGTCAAGGGGACTGCATAGTGATTGGCAGATGCCAAAGCCATCAGCGAGAGTGCTGAAAACAGGGTACGGTCAGCAAGGGATCATTCCCAGTCATCAAATGTCTAGGGGAGGGGGACGACACAGCTATGGAGACAGGTAGATGACACATGCCAAGTACGATTTTTCTTCTAAGTTTGACATCAATGATTGGCTACTGGAAAATTACATTATGTGTGCTGAGGTGTCCATCATCGTGCGATTGCACCTAAAATTTTGCAATGGAATGGCTTGTATTTTGATGGCTCTAGTGCATAACCCCCCTGAGCCTGGACTTTAACGGAGGTGTGCGAGTTGCTTTGGATATGGCAAGCTGTGCCAAATGGAGCAAACAAGGCAACTCAATGGGCTCATAGCACGGAGACCACTACTGCAGCGGAGAAGGGGTGGCATTGACGAAGAGAGCGACAAGGGGGAGAAGGGCAGCAGCCGATAGAAATCCTACATGCAGGCAATAGGCAGCCTTGATATGGCAAGGAGGATCTCTCTCTCTCTCTCTCTCTCTCTCTCTCTCTCTCTCTCTCTCTCTCTCTCTCTCTCTCTTAAAAATGTAAACTCGGATACTTGTTACTTTGCCCCCCTTGGCCCCTTCCCATCTCCAAGGATTGAATACACAACTTGGGGGATGAGAGCCATGTGCCCTAACCACATTGCCCGTGCATTCCATTTGTAGAGTATGGACATCTTCCTCAACTTTTGAAATGCAAATGTATCTTAACAAAGGAGTAACCTGTGTTTGCTTCGCTACAAGATCTATCATGCTTTATTGATGTCAGTGCCCTAGATTGATGGGATCCTTTGATCCCATCTCCCATGTCCCGTGTAAGATAATTGAGAGTCAATCACCTCCACACTACAACCCAAGCCCTAAGTCACACTCTCTAAAGCTTCATGTCAACATAAGCCAATCAAGGATTCACTTAGCAAGTTTGTGTTAAAAACTGAAAAACTTCGTCAATTTTTTTCATATCTCAAGTAACTTTAAAATTTTGATATATTGTCCTTTTTGTAAGCTTGCCCTATCAGTGATCACACAGGATCACACATCCATTTGGAACCATTTGAGTGTTGTGAGTGCTAGTGTCAATTGCAACCATGGGCTTGAGACTTCTTTTGTGCGAGCAAAGGTGTAAGTTTGATTAACATTGCATAGTGATGACTTGTATATTTTATTGGGTACTTTTGGGGGGAGAAGCATAAAGGAGATAGATGATTGATATCATAAGGTTCCACAGGTGAGTTAAAAGTACCACAAGCAAGTGGCACTGAGAAAAGCTTGCTGCCATCTCTCATGCAGAATGGCTTGAGCTAGATGCATTAGCTAAGTCTACGATTAGCCTTCACTTGGAAAATTCTATTACTTTATTGTGACCAGCGAGAAGACCAATGGGTCTTTATGGACAAAGTTGTGTAGTACTTATGAGAAAAAAACCATGCAGAATAAGGTCTATCTAATGAAGAAACTCTTTGATTAAGAGATGAAAGAAGGCACTTCTGTCGCTTCTCATTTGAATGAGTTTAATGTCATTTTTAGTCACTTACAAGATCAAAAATAGAAGTTGGATGAAGGACTAAAAGATATAGGTCTTTTATGCTCATTACCTTTGCCATGGGACACATATGCAACTGTTTTCAGTAATTCTACTCCGGCTACTTGCTCCCTAAAATCTAATGATGTAGTCCGTAACTTACTTTCAAAAGGAGATAAGATAGAATTTTGTGGACCAATATAAGCAAAGTGCCACCACCAATGTTGATAGAGAAAAAAAGAAATTTAAGAGAGAGTCTTGTGAATGCAATAAATCTTGTGGATGTCGCAATAAGTCTTGAGATCTAAAGGATCTTGATTGCTATCACTATGGCAAGAAGGGGGGTAGTTTAGGGGAAGTCCCATGAATGCCATAAATCTCGTGGACATCACAGTAAGTCTTGAGATGTAAAAGATCTTGAATTCTATCATTATAGCAAGAAAGGGGAAGTTTAGGGGAAGTCCTATGAATGCAGTAAATCTCATCAGTGTTGCAGTAGGTCTCACGATAGAAAGGATCTTGAATGCTATTCATCTGCAAGAAGGATCACATTTAAAAAAAGTGCTTCAAGTGAAAAGATGAGAAGCAGAAAGACAAGTGCAAGGATGGCAAGAAAGAGGACAAGGGTACCAATGTTATTAATAGTGATAACGGTGACATTCTATTTGTGTCTTCTTTACGTGCATGGTATTTAACGAGCAAATATGGCTCATTTTAGCCAAAAGTGGATCTTGGATTCTGGTGTATCCTTTCATGTTACTCCTCGTAGAGAGTGGTGTTCTACATATGATGGTCAAAAGTGGATGCATACATTTGGTCAATAACTTCACTTGCGATATTATTGTAAGGGTGATATAAATTTGAAGCTTGCTAATGGTTCTTTTCTCAAGATTGTAAGACACGTGCTTACTCTCACCAAGAGTCTCTTTTTCATTGGACATATAGATGATTGTGGCTATCATACATGCTTTGGTAGTGGCCCTTTGATAATATTGTAAACATAACCGAGCAGCCAAATACTTCTTTGTGACATAGCAAGTTAAACCATTTATCCAAAATTGAAGGAAAGCTCTTTCTCGTTTGGGTTACTTGCCTATCTTCAACTTTTCAGACTTGGAACTGTGTGAGCATTGTATGCATGGTAAACATGCTAGATCAGCCTATTTTGGTATTTTCAATAAGAAGAACCTTAGGAAGTTGGATCTCATGCATTTAGATCTATGTGTACCTATGCCTACCAAGTCAATAGGTGCTTCGTATTTTGTACTTTCAAAGATGATGCAACTTGATAAGGTTTGGGAATCTCTAGTGAAACTTAAAGATGATGCCTTTTGTATCTCGTAGATAAGGATCTCATTTTTCCAAAATCCGCCAAACAAAAAGCTTAATTGCCTAAGGATTGATAAGGGTGGAAAATATATATGTACTAAGTCCCAAAGTTTTTGTGATATGCATAGCATTAAGAGAGAGCTTACTACTCCTCATACACCTTCCCAAAATCGATTGGTTGACAGAATGAATCACACACTTCAAGAAAGAATTCACTATATGTTAACTCATACCAAGTTGTTAGATGGTTTTTGGGTTGAAGCTCTTAAGACTGCATTTCACTTGATCAATAGATCATCAAGACTCTTGATGGTGGTATTCCAAATGAAGCATGGGGTGGTCAAAAATTGTCATATAATCATTTGCAAATCTATGGTTGTGACGTATTTGTGCATGTTCCTGAAGATCTTTGAAAGAAGCTAGAGCGAAAGTCCAGAAAGTGCATTTTCATTGTTTATGGAGAAATGGCTTGTCGCTTGCGGGATCTAGTTTCTCATAAAATTATCCGTAGCAGTGATATTATATTCAATGAAAAGAAAATGCACAAAACTCCTCGCAAAGATGTTGAGGTGAGGAGAGTCACGTTTCAAGATGTTATGCCACCAGTTCATGAATGAAGATAACAAGCTGTCCACATGCCACAAGGTGAAACCTTTTCATTATGGCTTTATGGAGGTCATTGACACACATATAGAGTTCTTTTGTGGTTCATATTCAAGATCCACACTAACAATTTTGGGTGCAATCTTTCCTTTTGTAGTTTACAACTTTTTGAGCACCTTGTAAACGGTGTATTATGGTGTTGTACCACAACGTTGTTTTTAATAAAGAAGCTTACAAATTTGATTACCATCCTTGTGTGATTTTAATTTTAGTTTAGCTTCATGTTAATGACAAGACATTTTATTTACAACATGCTTGTCATTTTCTCGTATTTTGGTAGATTTTTGTAGCTTAGAATTTGGAGATATATCTAGTGATTTCTTTTGTGCTATGTTTGAAACACTTGCATGTAGAGTAATAACAGCACGTAGTTATTTTCCAATTGACTATGGACTATTTGGAGCCATTTATCTCATTAACAAAAGTAAAAAGGGTTCTTTGCATAATTGTAGCTCCCTTTTGAAATTTGAATAAGATATGAACCTCAAATTATTCTAAACTCTTATTTTCAAGTGAGAATATAAAACGGATGCCTCTCCCTATCATAAATGCTTTGGTTTTTAGTTCATAGTGTCTTTATACACATCACATTTTTGTTTTTTGATATAGCATAGAATCATTTGTAAGATACTAAAAGGACATATAATGTTATAATTCTTTCTAAAAGTACGTTGATTTTCCTTGTACAAAAAAATGCTTGAGCGAGATTCAATAGTCTATTATATTGTATGTTGTGGGGACGATTCACGAGAACATTTGACATTATATGATAGTGTTTCATATTAATAGTCATATTTTTACTTTTTAATTCAATGCCTTAGAATATCAAAGTTAATCATGAGCATTCATAAATTGGCTTTCCATGATAAATTGAGGTGATGAACCATT
The DNA here is from genome assembly GCF_014529385.1 of Adiantum capillus-veneris. Classification (NCBI taxonomy): domain Eukaryota; kingdom Viridiplantae; phylum Streptophyta; class Polypodiopsida; order Polypodiales; family Pteridaceae; genus Adiantum; species Adiantum capillus-veneris. The sequence continues at coordinate 158,299,987 of NC_140943.1, forward strand.
CATTGAAATCTTTAGTGTAGACATGGTATATTGTAGTGATTTCTACTCTTATCATGACTTTCTTATGCAAGCAATATCCCCCTTGTATATATTGATTTTTTCTACAACTTATTTTATTTGAAAATTTCTCAAAAATTATGCTTGTATTTGTATAACCTTTGGATATACAAAAATATTCAAATCCCCTTATGTAGATGTTTCTATTGCAACAGAATGTGTTAACTTTTTTATTTAAACTTGTCCATGGCAACCTCCATTGAGTGCATTACGTACACACGCTAGAGAAGTAATAATAGGTTAAAGTACTTTGAAAAGAAAGCAGAGGTAAAATCAATTTTCTTCTTTAGTCTCTTCTCTAAAGCTTTTCTATTTGACTAATGTTGGAGTGTGTATGTCCCTTGCTTGATTATCTTGAGCATCTAAGTGACATCTATGCTTGCATGATTGGGTTTGAGCACACTAGTTTGCTTGCTTTGCATACGAAATCACTTCATCCCCAAGCAAGACGTGAAGGTAGAGTAGGTAAGTGGTGTGTAAGATTCATTGCATGCTACACTAGTATAATCAATGTTGGCTTTCAATGTTGAAAAGAAGTTTTGTTGCCTTTCAATGGTTACACTTCTACCTCATCACTCTCATCTTATGAAGATGCCACATGCCATAGCCAGATCCATAGGGCTCCCAAATTGGAAGCTTGAGGGGAATTATTGCATACATTTGGTATGGCAACTATCGCTTTTGTGCATAATGTCTTTCAATGGTTACACTTCTCCAGTGCCTCATTATTCTCTCTACTTGTGAGAAATGCCTTGTACGCTCCCATATTAACAACTTGAGATATGTGTGTTAATTCGTTGCATACAATTGGTATAGCAACTATCGTGCATCTTTTCTGGTGCATGGGGGCCTTACACCAACTTTGGACCTTGATTATCCAAAGAGGCAAAATGAGATAGCCGCATACAAGCACCCTTTATTCCAACCTAAATTCCATATGAAAATGTCTTTCAAGAGAACACTTTCTCATTCCATACTCTAGATTGATCTAGAGTGTCTTTGATCACATTGATAACCTACTTTGTCCTTTGTTGTCTTCAAGGTTATATAGGTGAAAAGGGGAAAGAATCATAGAGTTTAATGAGGCACAAATAGAGAGCTCAAGTAATATCTATTGCTTGCAAGTGCTGTTTACAACCTACAAGTGATTACTTTTTCACTAACTTCATAGTGGCAGTTGAGCGTAAAAGGCATTCAACGTCCACAACTTGTGTAGAGCTTATAAACACCCATATAGTGACATTCTGAATTTGCTAACGGTTTTAAGGCTATTTTGCAAAGCAATGTTTGAAGTTTGCAAGCACATCAAGATGACAAGCACTATACAAACATTGGAAACTACCGGTTTGATTCTATCGTCCATTTTTGGATGTTACATGCAAGTCAGACAGGAGGCATCCTCGTGGTGTTTCCAATGGCGGACCGGTGAGTAACACGTAAGGATTCACTTTTTTTCATAATCATCATAATAAATACAATGAACCACCAGAAATAAACGTCGTGTGGAAAGTAGAAGCAAGAAGAGAGTCATCCTTTTATACATTTGGAATGCTAGCATTGTACAAACTTGAGAGCATTAAAAGACCAAAATTTGAGTGAAGCACTAAAAACCCTAATGCCCCTTGTATAAAGAGTGGTCCCAAAGGCCCCCAGATATGGCTAGAAAAGGGTCTAAAAAAGTCCACTAGCACCATTCCAGGCCTTCTCCATAGCGAGGATGCCGTCTCTCTCTCTCTCTCTCTCTCTCTCTCTCTCTCTCTCTCTCTCTCTCTCTCTCTCTCTCTCTCTCTCGCGGCATGTGTGCCATGACTTCTGAGAAAGAGGAAGTAAATTTCTTCAAATGCACCCAGGACCAGGAAAGTAGTTATGCTCTTTGGGCAGACACTGTTCTCTCTATCTAAATGACTAATTTGGCACAAAATGGCTCTATGCAATGTGTTAGGAAAAACTAGTTTCTGCCTAACGCTATTTCTTTTGGCTTCCATATCATGATAAGGATGGTGCAACCCGAAGGTTTCAAGCTACATGACATCAGAGCTGGCATTCTGCTGCCATTGAAAACCTTGTTAACCATTGAAGGACGAGAGAGCTTGAAAGCCAGGACCTTGAGCCTGCTTTTAATGGGTAGTACCGCTTCATATACAAAACTCAGGCTTTCAAATACCAATATGGTTAGCTTGAAAGATGAGCACCAGATTTGCGACTTCAACCGACATACATTCGGTCACATCTGAGCCAATATAATGCCACGGTCTGTTCTTTAGATGCTCTTCCTGTCAGCTTCTCCAGTCTCCTGATTTTTCGACCTCCACATCATCCTCCCACCAAGTAGAATTCTAAACAACAAGAAACTCTGCCTTTTATTCCATTGATCGACACAGTTCAACATCGCAAGGAAAACTCGGAATTTACCTTATAACCTCGTCTAAGAAAGTCCATAGTGCTTCCTTTCTCTTCTTGCAAACCAAGCGCTGTTAGAAGCTCTTCCTTTGTCTGCATAGTGAGCAATCACGATAAGCAGACCAGAATTATGTTATCACATCCTTATCAGGATTTATCAATTGCACTAGCATATTCCATTCCTCTGCAAAGGCCTCACGCTCGTTTAAAATGAGATTGCAGAGATCTATACCTGGCCCAGTGTAAATCTGTTGGAACTCTCAGCCACGCACACATAAGATCCATCTCCTTGCTTCAACATTACTTGCCATGGGCCTAAAATTGGAAAACAGTCAAATTCAGCACGAGGGAAATTAACCATATTGAACTCTTGCAGACTTTAATTAATATTTTTTGAATGCTAACTAAAGAAACCAATCATTCACTGCTTCAGTTGGCTTATATCACAATCCTACATCACATGCAGATAAAATAGGCCATGAGTCTCTTGCAATCCTTTGATCTGTTATGACATGAAAAATAAGTCCAAGGGAGCTTGATGTCCCATTATTACTTTTGAAGAAGCTTGATGCAGCCCTTTTGATATGCCCCTAGAACGAATATAAGGAAGCCCTTAATGTGACTCATCTCATCAAAACCAATCTCTTATTTGCTTAAATGTAGCATACATTTACTCGGTACCCTTTTCACCCTTACGTTCGAAGAAGAGGAAAAGCCACTAAAAGTTGAGAACAGCTTTGACTTGCTTTGGAGTGATGTTTTGAAACAAATAAATCAATACCGCTTCCCTTCTAAAAACAACCAGTTTGTAGCCTGTCCTTTCACGAGATTATACAAGTCAAATTGCCACTGAAACAGGATTCAAGTTCCTCATTCGCTTCAATCAGAGCATGCTTAAGCTAGGACTAATAGCTTTAATATCTCCAAATGTCTCACAATCCACTTTCAAGTAAACCTTGAAATTGGGTTTCACAGATAGTTACCCCATCCTATTTTCTCTAACAAAAGGGATCTGAAAATCAGAATGTACATGAGCTGTAAATTCTCAATGTTTGCATGATACAGGCTATGGCATGTTGCTTGAACATCATTCAATTTATATCTTCAATTAGGCCAATTTCAGGGACAAAAAAAAACCTGGATACATGCGAAAAAGAGCTCCAGTATAGTCCACCACAAAAGGAGCGGCAGCAATGGTCTGTTTAAAAAAGATATTGTACTTTCTTCATTAAAAGAAGATAGTTTAGTTAAGAAAATGTTACCAAGAAATTGCGATTTAGGAAGTGTGGGATGCTGGAAGCCATTAAGTGTTCCATTTGGCTTTAAAAAACACACAATAAGACAATTAAAAACACATCACCGTATGCGGCTTGTCTATGTAGGAGACTCTGGTTAGAAAACACCATTGTTTGACGGACGTTGATTCACTGGTAACCACAAACTCATCAAAAACCCCATGTGTGGCAACACCAAAGGGATTGCTTTGACTACTTGGCATGATACAGGCACTTACTCTCAAGAGGGATCCCACCCTGACCTTCGAAAAAAGACCTGACCCAAGTTTTGTTGAGAGAATTGATTGTAGAGCTTGTGTGAAAGTAACAATCATAGTTTTTCCATAATGGCAAACATATACAGGTATGGAAGTATGGAAAACCTACTAACAACAGGGGCAAGCTGCTCAATCCTAGAAATGCCCGCAAAACATACCTTTGAGTAGTCTCGAGTTCGGATATAGAACACCGGAAGAAATTGGGAAAGAAAACTGTAGTGTACTTCTTTGCTTGGGAACCCAAAAAGCCCTAAATCTGCCCTGTATCAACAAAAACAGTGAGAGATATTTTACGAGAGGCATCAACACACATTGTTCAAAGTACTTAGTATGTTTGGCCTGCCAATTAGAATAATCAAGGTCATGCAAAAGATTCTAACAATCAAAATTGTAATGGAGAAAATTCACTCAACTAAAACCGACAATGGCACAAATAAAGAGTTTTGTAGGGTAGCCTCTTAACCACAGTACGCCAATGCTTTGCAGGTTTAATACTCATGTCTTACGACGAAGAATATTTAGCCAGACCTTTCTATATCAAGAAAACTGGTGATTCTGGAAATGATACTGCATTAGGTTAAGCAGCAGTCGTTGCATAAGGCCAGTAAAACATGGGATTATTGCAACTTTCTAAAAAGCGAGTAACCACTTCCAAGCAAGTCAGCAAATAATACGCCTAGGAACCATCAGAATCTCAAACACTTCCACCCCTTGAATCCTCTCCATGGTCTCCAAAGCTGCGTATGCTCTCGTCAGTCTGATCTCTGCTGCTCTCCTTAAGGAGAACTTTGGACCACTGAAGATAGAGAGATGAAATGAAATGAAACGTTATATTAACGTCTTCAGTAGGCCAGAATAACCTATGAGACCAGAAAGTTACAATGTGGTGGATCTGATACAAAGTCAGAGTAACAAAAATGACAAAATAAAATGACAGAATAAAGTGCTATGGAATCCGAAACAGCTAGGTGTGATCTAAGCAGCTAGGTGGGATAGCTAAATCACAGATCACAAAAGATCCAGCATCAGTCGCTGGCGGATCTCATCAATCTCCTCCATGGTCAATAGCCTAACCGGGCGTCGAGCATGTCGGCTCAAAGTGATCCGAATCCTCTGATGCAGCCCTCCGTCGACGCTGTGTAGTCCTCCGCAGTCGTGGGCGTCCGGATCTCCCTAGCTCGGTCGCTCGGTCGATCAATGTGCCTCTGGTGTGAGGCGGCGGGCTCTCCTGTGGTAGTAGCTCCTCCGAGTGTCCAGTGTCTACTCTAAAGAAGTCTGTGATCCGTCTTTGAGACTGGCTGGCCTCTCCTCTCATCAAGCTCTCTCTGTGTCTGCGCAGCTCGAGCAAAAACAGACCCAAGCATCTCTGATCCTCGTACCGCATGACTCTGGAGAGTGGTCTGAAGCCCTCTCTGAACAAGCAATGGAAGCGGCCGCATATCTCGTAGTAGACGGGGCAGTGGCATGTGTAGTGCAACTGTCTCAGGCTCCAGGTCACAGAGGAGGCATGTCCTGGCCGCTGTTGGTACTCTGCTATATCTCCCAGTCTCGATCCGCAGCTGGTGTGAAGATGTGCGTATCTGGCCAATAGCACATCGTATCCCATGAGACAAGTGGGTGTCCATGTATCTAGGTCTCGTCAAAAAACCGTCCTCCGTAAGCTGGAGAAGATGCTCTCTGTAGAAAGCCATCTTCGTGCCCAGCTCCTGTGCTCGCTGTATCCATGTCCTCCTGGTGTCTAGCTGAGTCAGGTCTTGGCAGATGAGCCTAGTGATCTCGGACTGTGTGAGAGTCAGAGAAGGTACATTCAGTGAGTACTAGAAGGGAGGCAATCTGTCTATGCTGAACCCATGCGCCTGAAACCATGATGTCAGAGAGAGAGAGAGAGAGAGAGAGAGAGAGAGAGAGAGAGAGAGAGAGAGAGAGAGAGAAATGAAATGAAATGTTATATTAACGTCTTCAAAAAGGCCAAAGTGACCTATGAGACCAGAAAGTTACAATGTGGTGGATCTGATACAAAGTCAGAGTAACAAGATGACAAAATGACAAAATAAAATACTATGGAATCCTAAACTGCTAGGTGTGAACTAAGCAGCTAGCTGGGATAGCTGAATCACAGGAGATCTAGCATCGGTCGTTGGCAGATCTCATCAATCTCCTCCATGGTTAGTAGTCTGACCCGGCGTCGCGCATGCCTAGCCAGAGTGCTCCGAATCTTCTGACGTAGCCTCCGTCGATGCTGCGTAGTCCTCCGCAGTCGTGGACCCCTGGATTTCCCCAGTTCAGTCGCTCGATCGATCAGTGTGCCTCTGGTGTGAGACGAGGGGGAGCTCTGCTATGGGAGTGGCTCTTGCGGCTGTCCCGTGTCTGTTCTGAAGAAGTCTGTGATCCGTCTTTGAGACTGGCTAGCCTTGCCACTCATCAGTCTGTCTCTGTGTCAGCGCAGCTCGAACAAGAACAAACCCAAGCATCTCTGATCCTCATATCCCATGACTCTTGAGAGTGGTCCAAAACCCTCTCTGAACAAGCAATGGAAGCGGCCTCGTATCTCGTAGTAGACGGGGCAGCGGCATGTATAATGCAACTCTGTCTCAGGCTCCATGTCACGCAAGGGGCATGTCCTGGCCTCTGTTGGTACTCCGTTGTATCTCCCAGTCTCAATCCGCAGCTAGTGAGAAGATGTGCGTAACTGGCCAATAGCACATCGTATCCCATGAGACAAGTGGGTGTCCATGTATCTGGGTCTCGTCACAAAACCATCCTCCGTAAGCTGGAGAAGGTGGTCTCTATAGAAAGCCATCTTCGTGCCCAATTCCTGTGCTGGCTGTATCCATGTCCTCCTGGTGTCTAGCTGGGTCAGGTCTTGGCGGATGAGCTTGGTGATCTCTGACTGTGTAAGAGTGAGAGATAGTGCATCCAATGAGTATTGGAATGGTGGCAGCCTGTCGATGCTGAACCCGTGCGCCTGAAACCATGATACCATCTCCCCATACCAGCATGTTGTATCTCCTTGCATGGCTAACTGTCGAGAGGACTCAAGTGCAATGCGAGCATATCAATCTCTAGGAAGTTCCCATGTGTGGTTTATGAAGGAGACTGATTTGGTGAGCGCCTCAACTACTATTGGGAGGGCCGCTAGCTCTGCTCGGATAATGGCCCGTGGTACTGATGCCTTGGCTCTAATGAGCCGCGAGATCATAGAGACGAGAGGTTTCTCCATGTTCCCCCATCCATCTGTGCGACCCGGTCTCCCGTGGTGATCTAATGAAGGTCCCCATATCTCAGCTCCATAGAGCAATGCTGAAGCCACCAAAGTGTCAGAGCGCCAGAGCTTCGTCCGGGGTTCCTGAAACTGAACCTGCGGACACATCTTCTCCAATCTACCCAATGCTACGTGGGCTCTAGTCAGTCTGTCACCAGCGTGTGACTACTATCTATCTTTTTTGTTGATTTCTTTCTTATTATTTATTTATTTTCACTTTTTGGAAACACCCCTCGGGAAATCTAATTGCCCTACATTGCATAGCTAGTGTGGAACTGTCCAGAGGGAGTCCAGGCCTGAGGGCAAGAGGGCACTAAGGTTGGACAAGGACTATGGTTAGCCAAAGTGGGGTCATTGACTAGCCAAAGTGGAATCCTTTGCTACATAGGCTACATTTCAGTTTTTGATGTGGCTGCAGTGTACAAAGAGGGTCGGATGACCTAGAAAGATACAATGGCAGCATCTCCTAAAATTTAGGGAACTACTATTTTGGGACCTGAAAATGTATCCGCGTCATTACCTCCGGAATGACAAGGGGAACGTTTTATTACTCTGCCGCGAAGTCAACTTGGCAACCGGTCAGGATATTTTTAGGCGGCAACCCCGAAACGGGAAAATGCTTGTAAATTCGCCAAGTGGCACATTCTGGTGCACTTTCCTCATGCAAGAGAAGGTGGCGCTGAATTTTAAGCTAGGAGAGGCTCATTTGCAGATTTTGTCACAGGTTAAGAGCTATGGAGTGCTTCCTTTCCCTCCTATGTACAATGCGGTGCCAGGAGTGATGCCCTGCACGCTACGCACTGCCCTCTCTCTCCCCTATGGCAGTATGTTATGCCCCTCTAGTGGGCTTTTCAATTGACCAATGTACAGTTGTGTGGGTTCATGCGCAATTGCCGAGGCAAGAGCCTCTTGCACAGGTATTGGATTAGCTAGCGGCTAATCCCCCGCAAGTACAAGTGACTTCGGAGAGGTTTCACGCCAAAAATCTCGTCCGATTCAAAGGGCAAGTAGCCCTACAGGTGCGGGAGCTCGAGGACTTGCTACGGATGCGACCGGCACGCGAAACGGGGCCCGAAACAGTAAATTACAGCCTGCTGTGTATTTTTGCAGGTTTAGGGTTTTGGCCCTAAACGGTCCCTAATACCCCCAGAAGGTTCGGGGACGTGAGGGGACTGTTGTACAGGTGATCTAGCGCATTTTCCGGGCTGAAAACAGAGAATTCAGCGTGCTGCAGATTCTCGCCAGGTCTTGTAAAGTGCCCGTATGCGTCGGGAAAGTCATTCAATGCGTGGGAATACTGACTGTGAAGGGTCCTAGTACAGTTATGCTGCCGAAATCGGGCCGGAACAGTTGAAATTCAGCCAAGCTTGTGCGGGGCAGCTTGTAGGGAACCACAACGTTTATTCCCTCTTTTAACAATAAAGAAATACCGAAAGGGGCGCCTAAGTTAGGGGCCAATCTGGTGTCGGTCTACTCATACAGATGCAATCTAGCAGCCTGTATCCCTTTCCCCTTTGTTGTGTCTTGAAAGAACAGGTAAAGTGGGCGACAAATTAAATGGGTGAAAGCAAATAAGGTTTAAGTCTACCACCCTTTTTGGATTGAACAGGCCGGTTTCACAGTCTGGTCTCTACTGCTCTTCTGAGTGAGAATGCAGGTCCGCTAAAAACCACTCCAAGGTAAGTGTAAGCATCTGTGTACTCCACAGTCTCTTGGCCGTATGTGAATGTAGGTGCTGACCTCCTGATCCATTGTGGGGTGGTATTAAACACCATAACCTTGGTTTTACCAAGGTTGACATACAAACCACTTTCGTGGGCAAACCTATACAAAGCATCCAATTGACGTTGCATTCCCTCTGGGGATTCGGAGATCAACACTATATCATCGGCATATAACAAAAGTGGAATCCATGTCCCTGCCAACTGTGCACCTCGATCACCATCGCTCTCAATGTAGTCAGAAACCTCATCTACATACATACCGAAAAGAGTAGGAGAGAGCGGGCAGCCCTGCTTCACCCCAATAGTGGAGTGAACCAGTGTAGAAAGTTCCTCACGGGTGCGTACATGCCCTACTACTGATCTGTACAATGCCATGATCCCCCAAATGAGCTCTGTGGGTACTCCCATTTCCTGTAATCTGCACATCAATCTAGCTCTGGGTACTGTGTCAAAAGCTTTGCGGAAGTCCACAAAGCTACAATAGATCCGTCTCCCATGAGATCTGCCCTTCTCGATGATGGCCCTAAGTGTCAAGATATGGTCAAGAGTAGAGAAGCCTCTCCTGAACCCTGCCTGCCCAGCTGCATGCATTCCTTCCCTCTCTTCCCATCTACTCAGCTGTTGCTCAAGAATGGATGCATACAACCGTGCCAGTGTGTGTCCAATCATGATAGTGCGATAATTCCCAGGCTTCATGGGGTCTCCTGACTTGAAGGTGGTACAATCGTAGATAGGCTCCAAGTGTCCGGTAGACCCTCACACATGGCACGGTTAAACATAACTGCTAGAAGCTCTGCTAGTAGGTCTTTGGCATGCATGAAATGCTCAGCGACTAAGCCATCATGATCATATGCCCTTCCAGTCCTCATCTTGTCAATGGCTTTCTTCACCATCTCAGCGGGGTGAAAAAAGCACATGTGTGTGGGCATGGATCGGGGGGGTTGGGAAGGGGCGATTGTCCAGGTACTGTGTACAAAGATGATGCGTACTAACCCTAGGTCTCTGTGGAGGAAATAGCAGGGGGGGGCGGGGGGGGGGGGGGACTGCTCATGAAAGAGCCGCCATGCCTCACGCGAGTCTTGACTCAAGAATAGCTGGTATAGATCCTGCTCGAGACGAGCCAAAAAAGCCCTCTTCTTCCGCCGCACCAAGCGTCGGAAGTCAATCTATGACTGTCTGGGAGTGACATCCCCCAAAAGCACCTCCCTCTGAAGTCTAGCTCTAGTGTGGCGACACTCCTCATCGTACCAGCTGTTCTGAGGCATGCTCCCTGATCGGCGTCTCTGCTCAGGCTGGGTGTGTGGGTATGCCTCTGCTGCTGCATCGTGTAATGTCTGTGTCAGTATAGTAGTTAGCTCCTCCAGAGGTCGCCCCGGGTCCTCAGTGCATAGGCGTCTATAGATCCCGTCCATGTATACAGAATCCGTCTCCCGTGTGAAGGTGTAGCGAGTAGGGGCTGCTACCCGTGGCCTGTGTGCTACACTGAACTGGAAGGAGATGGTCATCGACACCAGAGCATGATCCACTGCCACTCCGACCGGTTTGGGCCCAACTGTGAGATCCTCGATATTAGAGATGAGATTCGGTTGTGCCATGACATAGTCCACTGTGCTGGCTCCATGTCTGTGTGGGAAGCATGTAAAACCTCCAGCACAGGAGGAAATCTCTGTAGGCCATTCAAGATGGCCAGTCCATGTGCAGTGCCCATGTCTATCAGGTGTCGCCCATACTCAGTATATTCCACATCGTGTGATAGTCTGGACAGGCCCGTCTCTACAACATCTAGCTCTCTTAGCATCTCCTCTGAAGTATCATAAAACACTGTCTAGTGATGGGCAATCCTAGCATTGAAGTCCCCTAGAATGATAATGCCACTATCTCTAGAGAACTCCCATATGTCATCATCCAAAATAGAAAAAGGGTATTGTCCTCTGGGTGATGCATAGATTGATGTACTCAGGGGAAAGTAGCAAATAGCAATGTAAAGATATCTGCCTGTCTCTGCTTTCAGTCTCACCCACATGTACCTAGCCAGCTCATCCCTACGGGCTATATGTATCAATGGCTGCAGATCTTCTCTAAATAACACTGCCACTCCCCCCGAGCCCCGTCCTCTGTGCTCTGAGCGTTCTGCTGTCTGTAGGCTGTCTCCCACCTGTATCCACTGATGTGAGGCATGAATTGCCCGGGGGCCTGGTGTGTCTCAGAGTAAAAGATGATATCTCTTCCAGTAAAGCTATCCTCAAAAGCACCCACATCAAGACGCATAGATCCATTGCAGTTCCAGGCAGCCACTTTGAGTGTGGTCCCATAAGTCTCGCACCATCATGTGGAGCGTCGTTCTAGTATTACTACTCTTCCATCTCGGTAAAAGGCAATCTTGCATTTTCCCTTTGCCGCTCTAATCTCCGGCATCACTTCCTGCATATGAGAGATCTGCGAGAGGGTGAGATCATCCCCGAGAAAGATGCCCATCTCTTTAAGAGTTGGTCTTTTCTTCAAGAAGGACTTCATTCGCTTTCATGGAGGGAAAACGGAGGATGAGTGCTCTTTCTTTTGAGGTTTCCCCACTGCTTCCATTTTTCTTTATGTTGCCCACTCTCCATGCTCTTGTGTGCATCGGCTCATGAACCACCCATTAAGGCCATGAGTTCTTTTACCTCTTAGTCCACATTGCTTTTGTCTTTAAGACCGCAAATTCTCACGTGTGAAGCGCGCACCCATCTTCTTTGCTCCTCCTCTAGTGTCTGATTAATGATAGTGGGTGTGGACGTGGGCGTTATATCCTTGCCTTTTCCTTTCTTGGCCACCTTGATCCATTTCTCCGCTTCATCCGCCTTCTGTTGAGTTTTGGTAAGAACATCCACCCAAGAAGTCGTCATCTCTTTGTGTTGCTCTACTCCCTCTTTGATGGCCCGTACTTGCTCCTTGATCGTGTTGATTTCTTCGAACACTAAGGATTGCAGTTCGCCCTCTTCCAGTGTGTTTCTTGATCGTGCTTCGGCGAGGTCTTTCTTGAGTGACGCAATCTCTTCATCATGAGTCGTCACTCGGTCTTCCAACGTATTTATCTTGCTCTCTTTGATCAGCACGCGTCCTTTGAGCATGTTTAGTGTGCCCAAGAGATTGCGGTTCATCTTGGTAATGGTCTCCGTCATTTCCTCTTTGCACTTTTGAATGGCATCCTCTAGGGGTTCGGCTTTATCTTTCAGCTTCCTCATGCTTGATCGCCGTCCGAAAAAGAGCCACTAAGCGCACGTGTGCATCCACACTAGCAGCGGGCATGGTAGCTGGGCGGGTGGGGGAACGCGAGGAGGTATGGCAAGGGAGGGGCAGCGATAGAGTACGGACGAGAGAGAGAGAGAGAGAGAGAGAGAGAGAGAGAGAGAGAGAGAGAGAGAGAGAGAAAATGGAAAAACGCGATAAGAGTACGGGAGAGAGAGAGAGAGAGAGAGAGAGAGAGAGAGAGAGAGAGCGAGGCAACATGATAGAGTTAAAGTTAAAAAACGATAGAGTTAAAAGGGGTTAAAAAGTTAGTACGTTAAAAAATTAAAAGCTTAAAAAGTTAAAGGGTTAAAAAGAGAGAGCGATAGAGAGAGAGAGAGAGAGAGAGAGAGAGAGAGAGAGAGAGAGGAAGCGGGAAGGGGGGCGGGGGGACAGCGCGCGGGGTAGGAGAGAGAGAGAGAGAGAGAGAGAGAGAGAGAGAGAGAGAGAGCAGGGGCAGGGGGTGCGGGTGCGGGTGCGGGGCGGGAGAGGGAGAGATTCACCTGCGCAAGGGCAGCAGCGGGGGGCGAGGGGAAGCAGGAGCGCAGGGGCAACAACGGGGGGCAAGGGGAAGCAGGAGCGCAGGGACAGCAACGGGGGGTAGGAAGGGGAGAGAGAGAGAGAGAGAGAGAGAGAGAGAGAGAGAGAGAAGAAGAGAATTTTAATGTCATAGGAAACTATCCCAAGCGACCTTAAAGATCTATCCGACGAGGAGAGTTGAACTCAAGACCTGTTATTCAAGAGGGAAATGGCATAACCAATCTACCACACTTGGGTGATAGAAAGGTTATACCAATTTCCTCTTTTTATTAGCCCACACACACACCCGAAAAGAAGAGAATTTTGACGTCGTAAGAAACTAGGAGAGTTGAACTCAAGACCTGTTATGAGAGAGAGAGAGAGAGAGAGAGAGAGAGAGAGAGAGAGAGAGAGAGAGAGAGAGCAATGAAATGTTATATTATCGTCTTCAAAAGGCCAAAGTGACCTATGAGACCAGAAAATTACAATGTGGTGGATCTGATACAAAGTCAAAGTAACAAGATGACAAAAAAAACAAAAAAAGGTTATACCAATTTCCTCTTTTATTAGCGCACACACACACCCGAAAAGAAGAGAATTTTGACGTCGTAGGAAACTAGGAGAGTTGAACTCAAGACCTATTATGTTAGAGAGAGAGAGAGAGAGAGAGAGAGAGAGAGAGAGAGAGAGAGAGAGAGAGAGAGAGAGAGATGAAATGAAATGTTATATTAACGTCTTCAAAAGGCCAAAATGACCTATGAGACCAAAAAAGTTACAATGCACTGAAAATAAAAAGAAAAGAAAAGTTACTAAAAAGGGAACTGTGTATGATACGAGCAGGGAAAGGGCTGGAGTAGTGAATGAGGGCTAATATGACACAATGTGGGTATGTGTGTGGTACAAGATGAGCAAGGTGAACAGTCCTCAAAAGAGCTGAATCACAGGAGATCCATCATCGGTCGTTGGCAGATCTTATCAATCTCCTCCATGGTCAGTAGTCTGATCGGGCGGTGTGCATGCCAGGCCAAAGTGACCCGGATCCTCTGCTGCAGTCTTCACCGGTATTGTGTAGTCCTCCGCCGCCGTGGGCTCTGAATCTCCCAAGCTCGGTCACTCGATCGATCGGCGTGCCTTTGGTATACGGAGAATGTGAGCTCTCCTGTGGTAGCTGCTCCTCCTGTTGCCCAGTGTCCGCTCTAAAGAAGTTTGTGATCCGTCTCTGAGACCGGCTAGCCTCTCCTCTCATCAGGCTCTCTCTGTGTCTGTGCAACTCCAGTAAAAACAGTTCTAGACATCTTTGATCCTCATATCCATGACTCTAGAAAGTGCCAAAGCCCTCCCTGATCAGGCACTGAAAGCGGACTCGTATCTCATAGTAAACTGGGCAGTGGCATGTATAGTGCAACTCTGTCTCTGGCTCCATGTGACATAGGGGACAAGTCCTAGCCTCTGTTGGAACTCCGTTGTACCTACCAGTCTCGATCCGAAGCTAGTGTGAACATGTGCGTATCTGGCCAATAGCGCATCGTATCCCATGAGATGAGTGGGTGTCCATGTATCTGGGCCTCCTCACAAAACCATCCTAGTGAGCTCTGAGAATCTTACGAAAGGAAGGTAATCTTCTCAGTTCATAAAAGCTCTGACTCTAACACAACATGAGTATTATGTACACTTTCGAGTACATGGATAACGCGTGAAGATGCAGACCTTGTTGTCAAGGAAGTGGATTGGCATACCTCTCTTGAGCACCTTTTTGTGCGCAATGATATTCCAACACAAGAATCTCTTTGTCAGATGTGTTCGGTTGCTTTGAATTTCTCTATTGAGAAGGTGCATTCTGATAATCGATGATCATCAAGTACACTACTACAGTAGCAAGTTATGGTTGTAGCATACGCTTCTCCATAAGCAGGTCAAGTACAATTAGCATACTGCTAGTATGAACATGAGCTATTTTGTTTGTGCATGTAATGATCGGCCAGTGACAGTAAGAAAGACCTTAACCACAAATGGGAGAACATCCCTGAGATCCAAAGTGTGTTCGCTCTATTGTGAACCAAGTTTGAACATACAATACTATGGCTAGAATCTTATCTGCCTAAGATTTGGCAAGGTGTCATTGATGCTTGCAAGGTGAAACGTTTTTTATGGCCTCCGCAAGGAAGAGATGCTAATGGGCGTCAGGAAGACACTGTTGGTGGTAATAACTCGCATGAGGAAAAGATTGGAAGGAAGTTCCACCGTACACAAGGAATCTTCGGATTGGAACCGTCTGCCTACGTTGAGCGACGGCCCGGCAAGAACCTTCTTTAAGGTGATCGCAGACTCTATTTGTGAAAGAAAGACATCGAGATTAATGCTCTATGACTTAGGCATTCCCTATATGGGAGGACACAAGATAGGCATTCCCTATATGGGAGGACACAAGAGATTCAATACCCTCTCGACTAACAGCGCAAGATTACCCGCAAGGACAGATACCTAGATTGATTTCTAGGAGGATTATTCTTCTCGGGATTGAGAAGGTGGAATTGAGTTAACAGATTCTCGGAAAGACGTGAATGACGAGTTCTTACGTGGCTCGTTAGTTTGATAAATGGTGAAGGATATCCTCGAGGTACTAGAGGAAGGACATGAACCGGTCAGGTAAGTATTGAAATTATTGAATTTTTATTTAATTTAATTTTTAAGTTCTCTTTTGAGAAAGGACCAGCTCAACTCACCATTGAGCAAGATTTTGAATTTTTCCGTTTCTCCCCGGTAGTTGAGTTGGACCTCTACAGTTGAGAACAACTGTTTATAAGTGAGAGGGATGTTGCTAAATTGTCTTTATCAGACAGAAAAATAATTCTAAATGAATTATTGTATTTATAAGTGAGAGGGTTTTTCTCACTGGAGACATCCGAGTACAGAGTATTCCTAGTGCGTCATTCAAAGTAATGACGGGAGCACTGTGAAAGGAATATCTGTAGGGCCACTAGGAACGGATACTTTTGATGCGTCACATCGGATCGGGAAGAAGTATTCGACCATCAGAAAACGGACATCTCTGATGCATCATAGGATGGGTGACATAGAGCATCGCGAAGGAGATTGTACCGTAAGTTCGGTAGGAAAAGACTAGGTGATGGGTATTCCTGATGCCTCGCAAGGTGGGTGACCGATGCATCAGAAAGGGACTATCCATAGTCAAGGAGGAAATTCCAAAAAGTGTTAGAATTG
The DNA here is from genome assembly GCF_014529385.1 of Adiantum capillus-veneris. NCBI lineage: Eukaryota > Viridiplantae > Streptophyta > Polypodiopsida > Polypodiales > Pteridaceae > Adiantum > Adiantum capillus-veneris. The sequence goes on from NC_140943.1 coordinate 158,315,987, forward strand.
TTCACACGGAAGAGCAAGCACTTGAATGAAGATGGGTTCAAAGGAAACTTTGAGGAAAAAACCGATGCTTTCTGAGAAAGCGAGTTGCTTTTTGAAAAAACAGATACTTTCCCGCAAGGAAGTCTATGTTTGCATTGCAACGGTGCATGTGGTTGCATCCAGGGACGTGGGAAGTGCTGTGTAAGCATTGTTTTTCAACTTGTAAGCTTTTATTAAGTTTTTGAACAGGTTTTAACCAATTTTAAAAAGGTGACCGACCGCCCACTTAATAAGTGGGCAGCCTCTAATAAATAAGGCAACATATTAGCCAACGCTTTTTCTCTCCCTCTTTCTAGCAGAAGAGTTGATTTTATTTATTTTTACAAAAAAAACAAAGAAACGCCAGCGATCTCTACGCGAGCAACAAGCGCTCAACTATTCTTGTCGTGGCCAGGGAGCTATAAAAGCATCACACGCCCTCTCTCGGAGAAGGAGTTGCCAGCACCAGCAAGAGGAGACTCTGCCGCTAGAATACACAAGAGATCGCGAGACTACGAAACACGGAGATCGCTTTTCCCGCTCAAAGAGCGAGAGATATCAATTGTGGATTCGCCATAGGAATTGTTGTCCCATGGTTATGTGTGTTTGAATATGCTCTAAGGAACTAAAGCCAGATCGGCCCAAGGGTTTCGTATCCAAGTTTGGGAAGTAGATCCACAGTTAGGAGAGAGGTAGTCTCTACAATTGTGATCCAGCAGTGGGGATTCCCAGGTAAGGACTCCATGTCCGAGAAAGCAGAGTTGTTCTGCAAGAAGAGGACTCTGGAAACAGAGTCGGAAAAGAGTTACAGGGATGCCATGCCCTGAGTCTAGAAGGTGAGATCCAGAGGCGAGAACCTTGGTCCTTGAGGATTCGGAACAAGGAACGGAAAGTTTCATGGAATAGGGTTTTGCCCTAGGAATCGGAAGCTGAGGCTTCAGGAACCATGAAGTCTTATTCTAGAAGGAGCATGATAAACGTTCGGTTCAAGTGCTTGTACAGGCTTCTCCTCAGTAATAAAGATACTATTACGGGGGGGGAGGGGGAGGAGGGGGACAAGCCCATCTTCTGGTCCCCAGTACTGTGTCGATCTTCTCACTCTCTATCTCTCTTTATTTCTCTCTATATCCTCTGGGCTTCAATATTAAATGATAAATTCTATTTATCCGAGTATATTTTATATTGCTATGCGCTCCCGTTTGTGACAGTTGCTTTCTTGATCCACTCTGGGGTGGTGTTAAACACCATAACCTTGGTTTTACCAAGGTTGACAGACAAACCACTGTCGTGGGCAAACCTATGCAATGCGTCCAAGTGACGCTGAATCCCCTTTGGAGAGTCGGAGATCAACACAATATCATCAACATATAGAAATAGAGGAATCCATGTCCCTGCCAGCTATGCCCCTCTATCACCATGTCTCTCAATATAGTCAGAAACCCCATCCACATACATACCAAATAGAGTAGGGGAGAGCGGGCAGCTTTGCTTCACCCTGATAGTGGAGTGAACCAATGTCCCAAACCAACTCTATGGGTACTCCCATCTCCTGCAGTCTGCGCATCAATCTAGCTCTGGGCACTATGTCAAAGGCTTTGCGGAAATCCACAAAACTATAATAGATCCGTCTCCCATGTGATCTGCCCTCCTCAATAATGGCTCTTAGTGTCAGAATGTGGTCAAGACTAGAGAAACTCTCCTGAACCCTGCTTGCCCGGTTGCGCGTATGCCCTCCCTCTTTGCCCATCTACTCAGTTTTGCTGCTCGAGAATGGATGCGTACAACCGTACCAATGTGTGTCCAATCATGATAGTGCGATAGTTCCCAAGCTCCATTGGGTCTCCTGACTTGAAGATGGGTACAATAGTAGATAGACTCCAAGTATCACGCAAGCCCTCACACACGGCACGGTTGAACATCACTGCTAGAAGCTTTGCGAGCAGGTCCCTAGCATGTATAAAATGCTCCGCCACTAAGCCATCATGATCATATGCTCTCCCAGTTCTCATCCTATCAATGGCCTTCTTCACCATCTCAAGAGTGAAAAAAGCACACGGGTATGGGCATGGCTTGAGGGGAAAGGGAAGAGGTGTCTGTCCAGGAAGTGTGTACAGAGATGATGCATACTGGCCCCAAGCCTCTGTAGAAGTAATGGCAGGAGAGGGGGAATGCTCATGAAAGAGTCGCCATGCCTCACTTGAGTCCTGACTCAAGAATAGCTGATATAAATCTTGCTCTAGCGAGGCCAAAAAGGCCCTCTTCTTCCGTCGCACTAGGCGTTGGAAGGCAATCTGAGACTGTCTGTGAGTGAGGTCCCCCAAGAACACCTCCCTCTGAAGTCTGGCTCTCATCTCGCGGCACTCCTCATCATACCGACTGTTCTGGGGCATGCTCCCAGAGCGTCGTCTCTGCTCAGGCTCGGTGTGTGGGTATGCCTCCGCTGCTGCATCATGTAGAGTCAGTGTTAGTACAGTTGTAAGCTACTCTAGGGGTAGCCAGGGAGAGAGAGAGAGAGAGAGAGAGAGAGAGAGAGAGAGAGAGAGAGAGAGAGAGAGAGAAGCATTTGATGGATTCTTTCATATCCACCCTTGGTTTTTTTCAGCCCTGCACCTCAATCTGTGAGATGAGACCCGGAGTTGTCGCCACTCTAGCACTATGTGGCAATTTGGGTCCGTGTTTTGTGGCCGAATTGGCATGAAATGCTCTCTATAATACTACATTTTCAATGCTAGAGGATCTGTAGGTGTAATCCATGTCTCTCGAATAAATAGTTGCTACAGATTCTCTCAGAGGATCTAGTTCCTCTCACATAGTGAGAGGCGTATAAATGGTGAGTCCCAGTTGTGCTAAAAAGGCAGGAGCTGCTCTGTATCCAGACCATGTATTGAATCACTGTCATCTGTGCATCCATGGTCTACTCTCACCTGCCTCTATCTGTTGCCTAGATGCCTCAAGAGCTCTGTGTAAAAATCTTTCCTCCGGTAGCTCCCTTAATCTCTAGATGAAACGTACCGTATGAGAGGGATCCTCCACTACGATGGGCGGTGCGGCTACCTCCGCTTTGATAATGTCATGCAGGACAAATATGCCCTCCTCGTCCTCATCCTGTCGATGGCCGTGGTAAAGAAGGCACTCGTAGGCATGGCTCAGGAGGATCTAGAAGGGGTGTCTGTCGAGGAACCGTGTATAAGGATGTTGCATACTGACACCACGCATTGGGGGAGGGAAGTGCTCATGAAAGAAACGCCATGCTTCTCCTTAGTCTCTACTCAAGAACAAATGGTATAAGTCTCGCTCCATCTGAGCTAGGAACGCTCCCTTGTTCCGTCGCACAAGATGCCGGGCTATCCGAGACTATCAATGATTGATGACCCCTAGGAGAAGATCCCTCTCAAGCTGTGCTCTCGTCTCTCTACACTCCTCAACATACCAATTGTTCTGAGGCGTGCTCCCAGAACGGCGTCTCTTATCAGATTGACTGTGTGGGTATGCCTCTGTTGCTCCAGTGAAGAATACATACTCATCTCTACTCTGGATGTTGAGAAAGTTTGGCTCGAATCCTCTGTTGCAATCTCTATCGATGTTGTGAAGGTCCTCTCCTCAGTCGTGGGTGTCTTGATCTCCCTAGCTCCAATGTTCGGCCAATGAGAGTACCGCGGGTGTGAGTATGTGCTGAGCTTTGCAATGATGGCTGCTCCTTTATCTGTCTAGTGTTTGGTGTGAAGAAATCAGTAATCTGACTCTCGGATTGTCTCCTTCCAAATCTCCTAAATAAACTATCTCTGTGTCTCTGTAACTCAAGTAGTTACAATCCAAGACGTCTCTGGTCATGGTAGCTCATGGCTCTGGAGAAGGGTCCGAAGCCCTCTATGAATAGAGAGTGGAAGTGACCCCATATCTCGTAATATACTGTGCACTCGCATATATAATGCATCTCCATCTCTGGCTCTATATGGCAGAGGTAGCTTATCCTGCTAGTTGTTGGTATCCCTCTGAATCTACCAGTCTCAATCTCAAGCTAGCGTGAGATGTTTGTATTTGACCAATGGCACACCGTAACCCATGAGATAGCTGTGTATCCATATCGCAAGGCCGAATTACAAACCCATTCCCTGTGAGTTGGAGAAGATGCTCTCGATAGAAATCCATCTTCCTGCCCAACTCTTGTGTCAGCTCTATCCATGTCCTCTTGGTGTCCAACTGGGTCATGTCCTGGCAAATGAGTCTAGTAATCTTCACCCGTGTAAGAGACAGCAATGGTGCATCAAGGCAGTACTAGAAAGGAGGCAAGCTGTCCATGCTAAAGCCATGTATCTGACATCTGTGCATACCAGCATGATGTGTCCCCTTGTAAAGCTAACTGTCTGGAGGACTCAAGGGCAAATCTGGCATATCTGTCCCTAGTAGTATCCCATAAGCTTGGATAAAGGAGATTGATCAAGTAAGCGCCTCTATCTCGATAGGGGGGGGCTGCTAATGATCTCGTATGGCACAAAGGCCTTGGCTCTATTCAGCTTCTACTGCCAAGCTTTTCCTCTAGCAGTCCTTGCACATCTACCTTGAGGTGGACTAAGCTAATATGATATACTCTCCGCAAGGGTTTTCAGATTTGTGAGTTGAGTGTCCACTACTTGATTAGGCTTCTTCGACAATGTCCCTAAATTTCTCTTGATGGCTGCCTCAATCCCATCCTCTTCTTCACCTATCTATAGTGGCTTTACTTGGATAGTGGCTACTACTTGGTGTGGTTCTGGACATGGGGCAATTCTTTAACAGCCTAATAGTTGTCGCCTATGTCTCTACCTGTTCAGGAAGTTAGCACTGCTTATTCTGCAAAGCTGTTGAGAGTCCCTTCATCTCTCCTTTTTCTTTGCAAGGAGATCATAGCTCTGTTACTGAGTACTATAGATCCCCTTGGATGCTGCCAAGAGCTGGTCATCATGGTAAGTACAAAACTGTGAAGCCAAGGCACCGTGTGTACATCAAGTTGGTATGTGTTTCCAATGTTGGATAAGTCACTGAGGAGGGGAGTAATGCAAAGGATACACTCAATCTACATGAATAGTACAAGACCAGTGTTGTCCCCACTCCTCCGCTGCTTCGGAGGACCTGGTTGAACTATCCCACTTGACAAACCCAAGTGAACTTGTTTAACTCCCACCAAGGACCCAACTGATTTATGCCACTTGATGATGGTACTGCTAGCCAAGCAAATGGAGATGAGAATAACCGCAATATGTCAATTATAAATATGGAATAACGAGAGATACCATGGTGTCATGAGCATACTCCTGATTTAAATGACGCATGCTCATCTCCCAAAGACACGCAACCTGAACTAAGCATTGATTTGTAGAGGGAAGCAACCACAGTGATCCAACTCCACGGAAACCCCATCCTTCAAGAAAGTCCTAGTCCACACAATCATATGCTTACTCAAAATCAATGGCAAGAGGCTGTCATGATTGTCGCACCCTCTTAATAGTCCCATACAAGGTAAAAATATTGCCCAATCTAGCCATGCTCGACAAAACCTATCTTACAAGCATATATGAGGCTAGGCAAAAATGGCTGTATTCGAGCACTAATCATCCACTAAAATCTCTTACAGAGGATAGGAGACTCCACTGTAAAAGAAAGGAGGTCTCTGTACCCCTTGGTGTAAGCTCACATCAACCCAAAAGCCATAGAAGCAGGCATGTGGCCAGAGTCAAAATTGTACTGAAAACCATGCAGCAAAGGATGACAAAGAGCTTCACAGTAATCCAGGAAAAACTGTCATTCCAGACCATCATCCCCAAGGCAAGAGGCATTTTAAATACGACAAACCACATCATGCATCCATCCGAGAGTGACAGAAATCATCAAATGACGAGACCCCTCTTGAAGCATGGCAATTTGAAGAATACGAGGCTCCTTTCAAAAGAGCGAGGACAAATAATCAAAGGCAAAAAAGAGGATAGAATCCGGATCCATATGTGAGGCAACATGAGTCTCACAAGTTCGCGAAGTGTCCTGCCTGGAGGGCACTCACGAAAGAATGAGAAAACTTCTTTATTGATCCTATAACTTTGGTGATCCAAACATCAAAATGATGAGAAAATGCAGAGTTCTTCTGCTTAAATGAAGGAGTGTCTCCTTAGCCTATAACTTTGGTGATCCTATAACTTTGGTGATCCAAACATCAAAATGATGAGAAAATGCAGAGTTCTTCTGCTTAAATGAAGGAGTGTCTCCTTAGCCTCTGTCTCCACGAATTGCAACCAGAGAAAATGCTCCAGCAATCCCTGTATAAAGCTAACAGTGGCATGCATAGTCTCTAAGAAGGCCGTGCCTTTGACAAGCCAAAACATATGGTCTTAGTACATTAGCAATTGTATTGAAACTCTTTAGGACTTCTAGAAAATCCACAATGTCATTCTATTTGAAAATTTCACCATTAAATACTAAAATGAGGAAGTATCAGAGTCTTCATATACCTCAAAGTATCAAGCTCCAAGTTGAACATAATAGCTGGGACCTCTGCTGAGAAGGTGTTCTGTAAAACATGGACATTCACCAGATTGCTAAAAGTTGATGTTCTGAGCTGACAAGCTCAACTACTGTTCAGGTAAATAGTTGATAATAAGTAAAAGAACTTACAAATGAAATCCTGATTTTTTATGAAGTTTTTTCTTGTCTTACCACTAAATTTCCAACCCCATGCGTCTCAGCCCAAGGTTAACACTAGTTTGGTACCAAAACAGGACACGTGAGTGTCCTTTGGCCTAACAATTGCCCCTTGTCTTCTAGCCTTGCAAGCTTTAACTTCAATTGTTGCTTTCCTTTGACAATGTCATCTAAGATAGATTTTTTTTCAATGTTTTGCATAAAATTCCATGTCAATCTAACAAAGAATCTCCAAAATTCCTTTATAGGGACTTTATACAATAATCATAAAGTTTTAAAAATTGCCTCCTTTTACTTTTGAGCTTATTATGATAGATAACGGCTCCCATAAAGAGTGCTCGCGCAAAGCTGCATGTAATGAATAGAAATATAAGTAAACTAAGCTTTTAAAAAAATTTGCCAATGTCTAGGAGAAAATTGTAGGTAGCTTATCCATATTGGCCCCGTATGTTTGTCTATGCTTTACTCAATAAAAAATTGTTTTAATGTTGTATTAAATTATATTACGTTATGTTGGTCCAATACACAAGTTTCATGCATGGGATTATATATGAAGTAAAGTATCTTATTTATGTGAATTGAAGGACCTTTATGGTATATAGGCATGTACGTTATCCCCATAATACATCAGCCAAAAATTACATTAGTTAATATAAGCTATAATTCGGATATATTTATATATCTCAAAACTGCACTCACTAAAAGTTTTCATTTTTCACTTGAGAGATATAAACTATAATAATGGACATAACTTTGAAACTTTTTGTCAATTTCAATAAAGCATAACTAAGTCCTCAACTAGAACAGAGAAAGAGCATCTATAATTTCATTTACATGGTTTTTGGTGACAAGTTCACATTCTTGATAGTTTGCACATAACAATATTTTGAAAAGCAACTTGCTTTATGAGACTTATGTAAGATTGAATTGAATGCCCAAAAAATATGTACAGTCTTAGTGTTAACCTATAGATTCACTTTGGATCATAGCTTTGCAATAAGATTACATCAATTCTTTGATACAAGCTTTGAAAGCCCAAAATTTGCCCCCTTATCAACATTTTCAGAATTTCATTTTGTTGCTTGCTACGTTTAGTAGGTATGAAAACTAGGCTTTTAAAGTTTATTTTCTTATTTTCATCTTACTTACTATTACCAAGGATTTACAACCTTAAGAAATAGTATTTTTAAGACAAGTTTTAAGTCTTTTATGAATTTTTTCAGAAAACACCTTAAACTTTTGGTGAAAATTACAATCTCAAACTTATGATCAACCTCTTGGGATAGTGCTCATCTTGACATAGAAAAAAATCCTCAATTTCCTTTGGCTTTCTTTGGCTCACAAGCCAACTCCATGATGAGAAACAATTCAATAATTAGTTTCTAGCTCCATAAATTAAATCCAAAAAGATAGATTAAGTGTCTCAAAACACTTGAGTGTCCAATTGCAGAACTAGTGTGAACAAGACAAACTTACGGAGTATAATGGTTCATTCTTGACAACTCGTATCAAGAGCTCGAATATCTACCCTAATGAAAATAGTTAAAATGGACCAATCCAGCAACAAATCAAAATTATATAACTATTGAACAAGAAAGAAAGTGTAGCAGAAGTAGAAGTTGAGCCGGACAAAGGTCGCAAGGAAAAAGCTTGCAATACAATATGTTGCGTTGTCAAGAAGTGTGCAATGCGACTAGGAAAGCGTTGAGCCTTTGACTGTGAGAGGTAGCAACAAAATCAAGTGAGTTGCAGAAGATCTCAAGCAAAAGACACACAAAAAATAAACAAAACTCTAGCCATGAAAGCTTTACTCTAAAAAAGAACCAAGAACAACTCAAAACTCTTGTGTGGTTGAGAATTTGATGTAGCCTCGATCCCAATTGCACAGTTGTAATGCCTATTTGCCCCAACAAAAACACTTTCTTTGCTCTTCAATTTTTTGTCGAGGCCATTTCATGGAAACTTGAGGACTTCCATAGACATGTTTACACACCTTTTTGAAGAGAAGAAACCCTAATTGGAACCCTCACAAGCTCAGACACGGGGTTGGAACAATGCAGAACTGCACTAGCACACAGAAGAAGGAGCCTTTGTATCCCTTCACAGAGAAGCCGATTCCTCTTTAAAAATGTTTCTCACTTCCTAATAGTCACAAAACCATGAGTGATGTGGCATTTTGAGCCATTTTCGACCATTTTTGGGTCATTTTATACCATTCTTTACCATTCATAGCCCAAAAATGTCCTTTTTTGCCCGTAGAAAGCTTGAACAAGCTCGGAAAAATCCCTAAATTTGTGGGAAAATCCCATTGGGCTCAAATTACATGTAGAACCTCATTTTTCCACTTGGCAAGCACTTTAGATACATTGTTTACGGCTGGCTGCACACGAAACCTGCTATTTTAGGTCGAGACCGCCCACACTAAACTTTCTAGGCGAAACGAGTGTGTCATCTTCATACACCACATATATGCATTTCTAAACTAAATAAGACATGTTTTAATGTGATAAAGCACGTCATAGTACCACATCCAAGGCCTCGCCGCCCCAGTAAGGTATGTACACGACAGCAACCGTGGCACCCGTTCTCACACGTTTGACATTATGTACGTTGTCACATTTGGTCCCTCATATCAAAAAGCATAAATTTGAGGTGAACATTTTAATTTCACATTTAATAGGTGCCACAGCACGACCCCTCTAAACCTGCACATCCTCCAGTATGTGCCACACATATCTCTTTACAGGTTCAGTCTTCATTTAGTTATACCATACATGTCAATTTCATCATCACTTTCTAACGCATCATCCTCTCTTTCTTCATATATATATACATAACATTTTTATCATAGCTTTCATTTTGACTTTCTAATGAATCAAAGGGATTTGTATCACCTCTTCTTTTGAAGAGCTTGATTCTTTTCCTTGCAATTGAAAATTTTATTTCTTTCTCATCCAACTCATACAAGGTATAAGTTGCATTCACGTGTACATGCTTAACCACATAAGGACCAAACCATCTTTTTCGAAGCTTTCTTATTGTTGAGTGTTGATTGACAAGACTATTGTCATATACCAAGACCCAATCACCTTCCTCAATAGCTTTAGGTCAGCCTATGCCTCTTATCAAATCTGCCCTTATTCTTTAACCTTGCATCTTTTAATCATGCTACTGCAATCTCAACATCTTGAGGCCTTCTTTATACATGTTGTATGCGCAAAGCAAGAAGGTTTTCTCTATTCATTCTATCTTCCGAAGGTAATACATTCCATGTGGGAATTACATCCGCAATTGGCATTACAAGTTTCTGACCATACATCAACTTAAAAGGTATATAACCAGTAACTGAGCTATGAATTGTACAATTAGCCAATCAAGCATAAGGCAATAACCTAGGCCACTCTCCCAGTTTACCTTTGCAAGCCTTAGCCAAAGCTTTGATGATAGGAGGATGCCCGCGTTCTAATTTACCATTCCCTTCAAGATCGTATGCACTCTTGAGAGCAAGTTTAATGCCCAACCTAGAGAAAAATTCCCTAGCTTTGTCGGCATCCAGCTCACCCATGTATGCTATTATTTTCCCAACACATCCATAACGGCTAATCACATCGTCCTAGAGGAAGTTACATATCCCTTCCGTGATTTTGTTCTTAGAGTACGACCTTCAACCTGGTTAGTCAAGTCTTCTCGTGCAAGAACGATGTATCTCATTTGCCATAAGCCCGACGGCATTGTAACCAGATCTACTACCCACTTATATAGTGCATGGTCAATGGGTAAGTAGGGTGCAACCCATCACGATGACGTACATTTTAATACATTTGACAGGTTTCACAAGATTCCACAAAGTGAGATACATCTTTATACATACCTTTCCATAAATACCTCTCTTTGATTTTAGTAAATGTGGCTCATACACCTTTGTGCCCAGCATAAAGACTCTCATGAAACTTTTTGATAAGGTCCTTTTGAGTGTCCTTATCATTCACAACCCTCAATAGCATCCCATTTCTTGTTTTGGATGCTTCCACAAGTACCCATCTTTCAAAAAGTATCAATAGACTTTTCTACGTATTCTTTTGAACTCTTGATCATACCACCCTTCTTGCCTTGTCAAAGTGCTCAAATAGCGTTCAATGAGCAACCAATCACCTTGATATAGGTCCTCTATGAATGACTCTAAGTGCATTTGACAAGCAAACATGATCACCCTTAGCAGGAGAGCTACTATAAAGCCTCGTGTCTACATCAGCACCCTCGACAACCATTTCTTCTTTATTATCATATCTGTGGCACCAGAGTTCATTTGCAAGCCAACTCAGCTGGGAACGGCCAATTTTGAGAGAAAAGGCTGATTTGGGGCGGCTGGTTCTTCTTCGTTAAGTGCTTACAGTGTGTGTGATTAGTGAGTGCAGGTTTCACAGCTTTAAGGGAAAGCTTACCTTCTCCCTTGTTCTATGTAGCACAATGATTCCGCTTTCATGCACCTCTCCCCCCTTTTGAATACAGAATTGTGTTGCCTAGCTCAAGGGCTATTCATCTATATGTACAGTTGTGTGCATTCATGCGCGATTGCCGAGGCAAGAGCACAGTTGTGTGCGTTCATGCGGGATTGCCGAGGCAAGTGCCTCTTGCACAGCTACTGGAATAGCTAATTGCTATTCCCGGCCAGATACAGGTTGGTTCGAAGAGATTTTACGCGAGAAATCTCCTCCAAATCAAAGGGCAAGTAGCCCTTTGAATGCGGCAACTCGAGCACTTGCTACGGATGCGGCCAGCACGTGAAACAGAGCCCGAAACAGTAACTTACAGCCTGCTGTGTATTTTTGCAGGTTTAGGGTTTTAACCCTTTCTAGTCGCTAATAGCCCCGGGAGCGGGAGCTTCGGGGAAGCTAGCAGACCACTATACAGGTGTCCGGGTGCATTTTTGGGGCCGAAAACAGAGAATTCAGCATGCTGTAATTTCTTGCTAGGTTTGGGAAAGTGCTCAAATGCACCGGGAAAGTCACCTTTTGCATGGGGATTTTGCATGTGAAGCCTCCTACAACGGTTATGTTGCCGAAATTGGACTAGAGTAGGTCATTTTCAGCCCAATAAAATTGGGACAGCTCGTAGGAACTTACAGGATTTTCTCCAAAATTTAATTGGATAAAAGAAATACCGAAAAGGGCTCCAACCTTTGGGGCCAACACGGTCTCAATGTCTGCTTGGAAGCACTCTAGTTGCGAAGCCGTGGTTTGTTTGAAGTGTAAGTGGTTATGACGCCTATTCCACAGGCTTTACCAATTCACCAAGCCACCTTTCAGAGCCCAAATGTTGAATTAAATGGACAAGGAGTTAATTTCCAAGCTATGCATCAGGTTTTTCCACCACCCCGGTACATCCTGGGTATTTCGAGGGTGATTCTGTGTTTCAAAGCATGGCTGGTTATGCGCCTAGAAACCAACAATACATGCCAGGAACAGTCTTTGAGGGTATGCAGGGAATGATGCCAAACCCCATGTATGGTAATATTGGCCTCCAGCAAGGGTTTTGGTGTAATCAGGGCCAGTTTGGGGTGTAGTAGGCCGCTTTTGGTATGGCTGGTTTTTCCGACCAACAGGCAAACATGGCACCAAGCATCCAAATGTCAACGGCGAAGGGGCACAGATGATCCCCACCATTGTACCACATTGCAAACAAATCCCTATGATAATTTGGTAATGCTGGAAAAGCCGATACCATACAAGGAAGATGGTGCAACTGTCAAGTTTGATAGTGGATTTGAGGATAAGACGAAGACTCTTACTTTCCTCCAACAATTTGATACGGCTTATACAAGAGGAATTTTAGAGAGGTCTCTAAGGTTAGGAAAGCCGCCACCTTCTTGAAAGGAAATGCATGTACATGATGGACGACACTGTTGATGCACCCGCCAAATGGGTTTAATTTAAGCATATGTTTGCATCTGCATGGATGTCAAATGAATTTGAACCCCTACATGCTTTACAAAAGAAAGAGGTCACTTTCATATAGACACATAGAGAGATTTCAGCTTTTAATTTCTTGAAAGAAAAGATGACTTTGTATCCGGTAATTGTTTAAACGGAGCTTAAGAAGTCATTTGTGGTCCAATGTGATGTGTGTGGCAATAGTATTGGGGCAATGTTAATGCAAGATAGTCGGGTAGTAGCCTACAAGAGTAGAATCTTGAAGGGTGAGAAAAGACTCCAAATCTATGAAAAAGAGCCACTGGCCGAGATTTATGCGATTTCAAGTTGGAAGCACTACCTGTTAGGTGTTGATTTGTTGTCCAAACAGATCATCAAACTTTGCAATACTTCTTGACATAGTCAAAGTTATCTGAAAAGCATATGCGATGGGCAAACATTCTCTCTACGTTCCACTTTCACATTGTCCAGGTGGAAAGCAAGAAGAATGTCGTGGCTGATGCATTGTCAAGAAAGCCACAAATTTCAGCTGTGTCAATTCCTTATCATCATGAGCTTGATGACATGAAGGAACAGTCATGCTACTGATGAAGATTTTGCAAGAATCTTTGAGCAGTTGCAAGATGGACAACGCCATAAGCACTATCTCCTCAGGGAGAGTTTTATGATGATGCATGGAAGACTATGTGTCACTAGGCCATTGCGACATAAACTTGTGGTAGAAAGTCATGTCCCACTGTATGCCAGGCATCGTGGTATAGATGCGACAGTGAAAGCGGTCGAGACAATCTTTTATAAGCCTACTTTGAGGAGAGATGTGGATGCCTTTGTGCGAGCATGCGTGATTTGCCAAACGGTCAAGTTTGACAGGTAGAAGGCATCAAGGTTATTACAACCACTGCCTATTCCAAACAAACCATGGGAAAGTATTGCTATAAATTGATCTTCCAAGAACGTCAACAAGTAATGAAACTATATGGACCATTATTTGCAGGTTCAGCAAGTATACCCATTTTATTCCTGTCAAGAAGCAGATAAAATCTGATCAGATGGCACGATGTCGGGGGATATGTGTTCGAAACGTGAGCCGGGCAGGAGCCAACGGGCCTCTGGCTATGAGAGGTGTACAAGAGAACAAGAAAAACAGATACATATGGCTTTGGCAATCACCGTAGTCTTCAATTAATCAATTCAAGCTTTCAGTACAATGTAATCGATAGCCAAGGCGCGCTGTTAGCAGCACTGTCACTCGAATCAACTGAAAATTAGGATTTTAAGCTCCCTTTTTACAAAATTAACCGAGCCGTTAACGACACCGGGGCTTAAGACGATGATTAATTAACCTTTGGACTGATATCGGTGAAGAAAATTTTCGCATGCCGCTTTACCGTAGCTCCAACTGTTCACTGTGTCGATCATCATGCTTCAATTATTGCCAACAGTTCTGCAACTTCCTGCTTTGTGCGCTTTTCACTGCCTTAATTGCTAAGATAATCTTCAACCTTCTTATCTGATAATTTTGCTTTGATTGCAGTCGTGCTTTATACATCCTTGGTGCTTTCTCTTCCCCAGTTCGAGAGAGAGAAGGATCGAGAGAGAGAGAGAGTCCTTGAGCTTGGAGAGCTGTGAGCTTCCCTTCCTTCCCTCTCGAATATCCTATTCTTCTTCTTCATGCCTCCGAGCTCTTCCCGCCTTTCTTCCTTAAGTTAATGCCCTCTTTACCTCTCGTAGAGTATATCCTCCTATCCTTTGCTCATGCACCAAGAGAGAGGGAGAGCCTCGCTATGCCCTTCCTTCTCTTTGTCGCAACCAAAAGCCTTCTCTTCCTTTGCTAACCGAGGACAAGAGAGAGTGCCTCGAACTTCTTCTCCTCCCCCCCACACTTCATGAAGCTTCTTCTCTTTGCCTTATTGCTTCAAGGTCCCGAGAGAGAGTGAGAGAGAATGTTTGTGCTTGCTTACAGAGTTCCTCCTTGCTTACTCCAACACGAGAGAGAGAGAGAGAGAGAGAGAGAGAGAGAGAGAGAGAGCCCTTTGCTTTGCTTCCCAAACATGAGAGAGAGGGAGAGCCGTTCTTCGCCTTGCTTCCCCTTCCTCTCCTCGTTATATGCTCCTCCTCTCCCTTGCTTCCTTGCTCACGGAGGACGAGAGAGAGAGAGTGGCTTTAGCCTTGTGCTGAGGGCGAGAAAGACAGCGCTAATCCTCATGGCTCCCTATTGTATACCCCTCCTTATTCTATTCCCTCCAATAATTCTCTAAAAATAAGCCCCCTCCACGAAGTCACGACGCCGTGACTGACGTGGCATGGGAGCGGCAGTTATGACGTGGTAGGCGGCAGTTGTCGAGCGCGCGAATGCAGCGGGAGTCGTTCCAAAAACGGTCGCCCCAGCCTGCTCATCAACTGTCTCTTCACTCGCGAGCTCGTCTGAGGACCGAGCTACCCGGCGGGAGTCTCTTTCTCTTGCTCTGCGCCTCCTCGCTGCCTGCCCACGCCATGGCTCCTTTCTTTCTTTCTCTTCAAACTCACTTAACCCCATTTTGGGCGGCCATTGAATGGCTCTTTAATTTGGGCGGCCACTACCTCATTTGCCTTGGGCGGCCGGCCCTTGTAGTGGCACCACTTTTAGCATGCATACCTAGCAAACCTTGCTCCACAAAAGCAAAGGCATCTCATTTGGCATCCACATCGCCCAAAGCATGGCTAAGCACGGCATTCGGAACACAAATTAGCTCGTAAAGGCACCGCATTAACATGCATATCGACCAAGGCATTGCCTCGTGTGGTCGTTGGGGATCGAGTTTAGATCTTGGAACTACGTTCGCGGGCGCACGGCGCGAGGCTACGAAAATGGTCAGCCGCGGGCTCGAAAGACGATGTATTTCCAACTTGCTATCCTGCTGATGGTCCGCGCCACCAACTACATTTTCCATTCAGCCGTGGATAGGCCGTAGGTTGGTTGAAAGCGCTTCGCGCTGTCGACAGCCAGATTTTTTTGATTTTATCCTGTTCTGTATGAGTATTGGATACTGAAATTCGGGCGGATGTCCCAGCATATTGCCCGATTATGTTGTCGAACATCTCTGTCAAACCACCCCTTTGTCGGGGAATTTCGCTACCTTAGGACAGTTAGAGTTACTGCCGCCGTTTACCGGGGCTTCGTACAACTTTCATCTTTAGCAGTCCTTGACTAACATTATCATCGTGAATTTGCCACAACCTTATTAACATCTGTGAACCCCTAAATGACAATATCGTCTCGAATTTCACCGCTCATATCAATCTCTTGAATAATGCCAAAAATTCATCTAGCTCAGCAGTGCTGGCAACTAACACAAGCCTCAAGCCGTATTATCTCATCAACCCGGACTCTGTGTGACGAGCCGTAAATTCTTGTAGACTTCTCAAGCTACATAGAATGCATACAAACCTTGCTAGGCTATAAAATTCCCAAATGGCACCCCGACCGAGCCGACCAGACTAGTACGGAACTGGCCCCCGATGAAATTTAATATGGCGATATCTTGGTAGCCGTAACTCCGATCACTAATCTGAAAATACTAACGTGCTCCACAAAGTGGGCACTTTAGGCCCATGCATTCATTTCATTTCTGTCCCCTCAGCTGCAGTTGCCCAATCTAGTACGGATCTGCAATTGACTCAAACTTCAACCTGCCATAACTTCTTCATCGTAGCTCCAATCGACGAGCCGTAAAGACAAACTGGTAGAGCACTTCAAACACAGCGATTCTAGATCATAAACTACCATCTGTGCTCACTTCAAGCATACTCCTTTTTAGCATCATTAAAGCATCTTTTGTCTCTTTAAAGACGCATCTCGCATACAGTTAGTATCAAACCTTGCATGTTATCAAGCCTTGATCACTAATAAATAATCGAGTAGACTTCAATCAAGCACAATGTGCATCCTTCTAATAATTTTCCCATCATGGAACAGAGCTGCACGACATTCACCCCCTCTAAACCTGCACAGTCTCCGGTCTGTGCCAATTGCATCTATTATAGATACCTTAAGCTCTTTGCCATCATCAGACTCACGTAACTGGTAAACATATGAAAAATAATATAAGACTTATACCCTATCATCAATGTTCTAGCTTAATCATTAGGTAGCTGCCCATCAGAAATCTTTGAACCGTATCTGTCGTATCTCCAAAGCATTCAATTAGGGATAACCTGTTTAGTGAACCCCGCCAGAGTCAAGTGCTCCAGTGAATGATGCGCACGGCTTGACCATCAAGCTCGCTTTAGGGAACCCTCTCAAGCTCAAGTATGCCTTACTCTGTCTGCACACGGAATGGCCGTCAAGTCCTTTACTTCAAGTTCTGGCAGCAGAACCTACTCAGAAGATATGAAGATACTTCGTCAATTGTCCAAAAAAGTCAACTGAAAGCTATCCATGTAAGCTTATTGATTGCATAAGTAGTCCCACGGGATCAAATGGAATAATAAGGAATTGCCCACACACTAAAGCATCATAATATCCACATGAGCATACATTTCCTGTATCAATCAACATCAAGCATTTCTGGTGGAAATATGCTACCCCTTGTTCAAATAGCACGCAATTACTATGCATACGTAACAGTATCCATCCATATTGAATCTGCTTACGAACATCCATAGAATCTTCTGGATCAAACACCATTGAGATCACATAGCATTGATGGGCTCCGCAATATACTAGACTTCACCTGAAGCATAGTGCACCACCCACATCTCATAAACTTTTGGCAACTTAAGCTCGTTACCAGAAAGAATTAAAGAATTCGGACTCCCTTTTACTGGCAGTCAAGACATCACTGACATAAGCATCAATAGGAATAGCATCCAAATCCAGCCACATTTGGCACATTGTCCAAGGAAATGAAAAACCCTGTGCACTTTATGCAGTATCAGGATGATATAGCATCATCACCCACTCTAGCTTCATAGCCATCACAAAAAACCTTGGGAGTCTCTGGACATGTATCATCATAGGAAGTTTTACCTGTTGGAATTTCAGCTTGATCATGAAAAACAGCTTCAACTCGTAAATCTTCATCGATAGCATCCTCGAGAAAATCACCCTTGGAAGTCTCAACATTCATCACAACTGTAGGAGTTATCTCCTCATGCAGCCCATGTACAAGCATAGATGTAAAATCCGTGTCAATAATCTGTTCACAATCAGCATGATCTAGGCAATCTTCGTACTCATCCATGTCATTCTCTACTTCCTCATCTGCATCCATGTTACTTAACAATCCATCATAGCACTGTAAAGGCTCATCTGGCATCCCTTCTGAAGGGATACACGCATCAGGAAGCTCTTCTATACTGTTATAATCATCTCCTTCAGATCTAGACAAAAAAATCATTGATTATGGCATCCTCTTCTATGATAGCAGCATCTGCAAACATATTGTTAGTAGCAATCATAGGTTCATTGACATCCTTAGGCTCATCCTGTGCTAGGTCCACAATCTTGGTCACTTCATCAGCTACTGTGTATATAATAGCTTTATTTATGCACTCATCTACAGCAAACATTTTGTCCTGCTGTCACAAATTGCTGACGTGTCAAAGCCCTGAAAAAGGAAGCCAACTTGCAGATGCCGGCCGAGGGGCCTAAACCCTAAGAAGAACAAGTAACAAAAGAAGAAGTCCTACCAACTTATGGGAACCCCGTCCGATGAGGCCCCGCTGACATAAAGGAAGTAAAATAACTCACGAACTCACGAAAAAAAATTGATGACGTGGCAGTTGTATGGACGCTTCGTGTTTTGCGCTGACTGTTGACGTGGCAGTTGTACGGAATTCCGTTGAACGCGCTAGCAACTTTTTGGCATTGTTTTTGGACCTGAAGCTTTTGAGTTTTGAAGGATTTTCACTGTAACTTCTTTTCAAGCCAAGGGCCTTTAAATATGAGGTTAACGCTCATTCTCAGGCATGCTTCCTAGCGAAGGTGCAAAGTCTGGAGTACTGGCTTGTACTGTGTTTATACAATATAAAGAAATACCGAAAGGGGCGCCAAGGTTTGGGGACAATACTCTCTGGGGTGGAATTCCGCCACTCCATGTCGCGTATCGTCTCTCTCTCGGTTCTATATTTATTCAAGTGTTAAAAGTCTGTTCAGTTTGTTCTTTTCTATTGGCACGTGGTGCCCGTCTTGTGATAGTGGTATCAGAGCATCAGGCGCGTACTTTTCTGAAAGCATACCAATCCTACAAAAGAGGAGACAGAGCTATTGGAATTTTATTTGAGGTATCTTCGGTCTCGGACACCGGACTTATTAGGCACTCCCACCCTTACTTCATCGCGCATCGGGCGCGCTCCCGTCTTCATCGCTGTGTCTTACAGGGCATAAGCTATAAAGAACCCAAGATTTGGAATTCATGGATTCAACAGAATATTTGCAGTTTTTGCTCAACGAACTCCACAACATTCTTCCACGGCATCCTCGGCAGAATCTTCCAATGCTGCAAAGTTTTCAACAATTTTTCAACTGCATGTTACCCCCTCTGATGCCCCAGATGGTACCTCCTCTTCCGGCATCAGAAATTACAAGAGCTGCCAACTGGCAAATTTCTCAGTCGTCTTTCCTAATCGGGGGAGTTTTCAGGAATATGGTACAGCCATCTGACCCTGATCCGGTGCAACCGCCATTGCCCCCACCTCCACCACCACCACTGCCACCAGGCTACAATGGTTGGAGCCCATATGGATACCCTTATTATCCATACCCGGGATATGCGCCTAACCAACCCAAAGATTTCAAAGATCGTAGCACGACAGTCAAATTTTTTGCTTTTTCCGGGGTGTGAGATCGCAAGAAAGCATTGCAATTCCTATAGCAATTCGACAACATCTATTCTTTAGGGAACTATACAGAATAATCCAAGATTTCTCGAGCAGCGGGATTTCTTAAAGATAATTCTATGCAATGGTGGAGTTCAATCATGACACAACCGCAGGCTCCAAGGACCTGGAAAGCTTTCAAGACAGTTTTTGCACGTAGTTACATGACTTCTATGTTTGAAGTCCGGATTTTGGCAGAGTGGGGAAACTTGAAAATGCTTGCCACCGAAACCATGGACGAATATACCCAAAGTGTAACTAAGTCAGACTTTGTAAATAATTAATTTATTTACGAGAAAAGAATTATCTAATTAGTTGTGTGCACATCAGAATAGATTTAGTAGTTTTGGGGCCTCAGGTGCGCCCAAGTTTGGGCCAGTGCACCTCAGGGAGACCCTAGCAGAAAATACCCTGAATCCCTACCGATTGGGAAATCGGGTCTTCAATGAAGGGGTAGATAGTAGCCTCAGATTTCAGGCTCAGAAAATTACGCGCGCTAGTGCAAGCACAGGAATGAGAAGGGGTCCTTATAATAATAACCCTAAGGCCTGAATCATTTTACGGCCTTAGGATAAGTCAGTTAAGGTATTTTTAAATTGTCTATGCTGGACCAAATGACCGGATAACTGCAAACAGGTAATGCCAGAGCAGTGTCGGTACGGCATTGCGCTGGGGAGTAGCTAACAATTTCATTAGTAGCATCTGTGTGTACAGTTGTGAGTTAATTTGCACATTTCATTAATAGCCTAGGGATTTTTAAAAGTGAAAGTTGAAGGGTTTTTTAAGTTGAAGTGTGCCAAGTGGCACACTTACCAATGCAAACTAACTCTCTCTCACTCTCACTCTCACCCTCTCTCTCTTCCTAGCGTCCCCTCTCCCTGATGGCTATTTAGGAGGCCCTAATCCCCCATTTTCAGTGTTGGCAGTGCTCCTACCCCCCCTATTGTGAGTATGCCCTACACATTGGAGCCCTCCATGGAAGCTTGAGAGCAGCCCCTTGTGACATATGTGGTGGCCTCGTGCTCCCATTGTCTAGAACAAGGGCTCTCATAGCCATAGCCAGCTTTTGGTGACGTTTCATCGCGACAAGTTGCACCAGGCACTCTCTTCGTAGAGTGTGGTGGCTGTAAATTCTCTGTTTTCAGCCCTTAATCACCTCCTTTAGGTTGAATTTCAGCAAAATACATATAGAATCTAGTTCTTCTCTACCTACACTACGCGTACACCAAGTTTCGTGCAATTCCATCGCGGAAAGGTCTCTTTTTCGGCTCTGGAAGGTGCTCAGGTAACATTTTCAGGTTATGTGCAGAAAATTACAGCAAGCATGTGTGCGTGCATTTTGCATGTTTCTCCCTTGTTTTTGTTGCAGGAATAATTATGCATAAAGGGACTCCGTTAGCGGAAGGTAGACTCTCATTTTCGAGAGCTTCCGTTGAGTTTTGTGGAAGATACTCTTGTTTTTGAGAGCTTCCCAAAATCTCATAGCAGAGGGAAGATCCTCTCAGTATTCAGAGAGTAGCGTTCGCACTCTCTCAGTCAGAAGCAAAAAGAAAGAATAGAGGACGGGCTATTGCCCCATTCTTGTGCTTGTAAAGATTCTCCCTTAGTAATAAAGATATTCTCTTTATGGGGGGGGACCAGCCCATCTTCTGGTCCCCAATGAAGTGTCAAGCTTTTCCTCTCTCTCTCCAATTCTCTTGAGTATTTGAAGTACAATTAAAAGTTAGTTTACGCTTCCGTATTTTTGTGACAGTGGTATCAGAGCAAGGTCATCTCTCTCTTCCTTAAGGGATTGACAACTCTTGGCAGACTGCAGAAATGGGAGGACGCGAGATAGAGTTCTCTCTCCTTCAACAGCAGGTGGAAGAGTTGCAAAAAGCTCTCTCCCATCTAAAAGTCCAAAAGATTCTCCATACTCTTGAGAAAGGGAAGGAGAAAATGCCAATGGGGTCGAGAGAAATCCCACAGAACCCAAAGGCGCCAGAACCAAGGAAAGATCCTTTGATTGGAACCTCTCGCGTGCACGAGAGGCACAGGAAACCTCTAGAACGTCATGTGCGGTTTAACCCAAAGGTTCAAGAGCAGGATCCCCCTGATTCCCCTCAGTTCTCTTTCATGAAGGATCTGGATGACATCGTTGCTCCGGAAGACATGTTTCTTGACGATCCGTCGCAGCAAGAAGTGCATTCAAGGGAAAAGACTCCTGTCCATAAGGAGTCTAAGCATAGAAAGGAGGAGTTCTACGCACAGTTCCTTCCTCCAGACTATGAGGAAGAGGTAAAGAAAGAATGGGATCGACTTTCACAGTCGGAGAACGAAACTGTTCCACGCTATGTGAATAGGTTTTGGGATGTTCTCTTGAAAGTCACTCCATTCAAGAAGATTGACGATTCGGAAAAGATGTGCAAGTTTGAAGCAGGATTGCATGAAGCCTTGCAAAAGGCTATGAAGCTTTACCCTCGAGGTAACTTGCAGATACTTATGGATCAGCCCGCATAGCTGATGGAATACATGACAAGGGTACTCCCACGAAGATGGAGCAAAGCACTTACCATGCTAAGCAGAAGGCTCTCCATGAGTAGCCTACCTCTACTTCTTTTTCTCAAAAGAAGAAAAGAACCACCTCCGAAGCAGAAGCAAAGCCAAATCAGCCCAAGAAAGGGAGATATCTCTCTCCTGCTGAGTTGCGAACTTACATTAGTGAAGGAAGATGCTTCAAGTGTAGACAAGTTGGTCGGATGACTGTCCTACCAAACCTCCACAACCACCCTCTTCCAATGCAGTCCCAAATGTACAGGGAAATACAACCAAGGATGGAAAAGAAAGAGCTCTTCTTAAAGCATGGGGTAGCATCAACAACCAACGGGCTCTTATTTTGTTTGACCCTGGCAGTACAGACAACTTCATCTCTACCAAGTTAGCTGATGACCTGAACTTCCAGCCCAATCGTTTTGGAGTTTCTATTCAAGCACAATCTGCTTTCAAAGCGCAGAACTCAAACTCTACTCCAATCATAGGGAAGTTGAATCTAAAGGTCGACGACTACAAGGATCAAGAGTCTTTCTTACTGGCTTCACTTGAAGGATGCGATGTTATCTTGGGAATGCCTTGGCACTACAAGATGCATCCCATTCCGGACTATGTTCAGAAAACCTTATCCTTTGCTCATAAAGGAAAGGAGTATCTTGTACTTGCAGATGCAGGTGATTGGCGTATTCCTATCGCCAATCACATTGCCATCAAGAAAGAAATGAAAAAGTGTGTTTTAGCGTACTTGATTTTTGCAAGAAAGAGAGAGAGATGTGTCTGTTTCACAACTTTCTTCCTCTTTAGAGCAAAAAAGACTTAAGTTATTAGAAAGTTATAAAGATTGCTTTGCAGATGAACTTCCAAATGAACTCCCACCTTCGCGACCTGAGGATCATACAATTGATTTGATCCCAGGAAGTTCTCCTCCAAATCAGCACCCTTATCGAGTTAGTATAATGCAGCAAGAGGAGATTCTCAAGCAGGTTAACGAACTTTTGGAGAAGGGCTTAATAAGGCCAAGTACTTCTCCATATTGTTCACCTGTCTTGCTAGTACAGAAAAAGGATGGCACATTCCGCATGTGCATAGATTATAGATCTCTAAACAAGATCACAATCAAGAATCGATTTCCAATCCCTCGGATTGACGACATTCTTGACAAGTTACAAGGAGCAAGTGTTTTTAGTCGTATAGACTTAAAGAGCGGTTATCATCAAATCCGCATAGCTCCTCAGGATGTGCATGAGACTTCATTTAGAACAACCTTCAGGTTGTATGAATTCTTAGTGATGCCTTTTGGACTCACTAATGCACCAGCCACATTCAACAAAATGATGGATAGAATCTTCCACTCATATAGAAGCTTCACAGACGTTTTCTTTGATGACGTCTTAATCTTCTCAGAGACGGAAGACGAACACTATAAGCATCTCGCCTTAGTGTTTGAAGAATTACGCAAACACAAATTATTTGTGAATGCTAAGAAGAGTGAGTTCTTTCTAAAAGAAATCCACTATTTGGGCCATATAGTATCTCACCATCAGGTGAGAATGGACACTGATAAGATTCAAGCAGTTGTAGAATGGCCTACGCCAACTACAGTACATGATGTACGAAGTTTCCTTGGCCTCTATTCCTATTATCGGCGTTTCATTCGAGCTTTTGCCACGATAGCAGGTCCCCTCCATGACCTGACAAAGAAGCGGATTCCATTCCATTGGGGGTTTGGACAAAAACAAGCTTTCGAAAAGCTCAAGTATCTACTCAGTCACGGACCTGTTCTCACCGTCCCTGATCTTCGCAAGCCTTTCGAGGTATACTGCGATGCATCTGGAGATTGTGTAGGAGCAATTTTGAACCAAGAGGGTCACGCAATAGCCTATGAAAGTCGGCGCCTTAAAGATGCAGAGTTACATGTCTCCATATACGAGAAAGAGCTAATGACAGTAATTCATGCTCTTTCCATTTGGAAACACTATCTATTAGGAGCTGATTTTATTATCAAGACAGATCATCAAAGTCTTCGCTACTTTCTCACACAGAGAAAGTTATCAGAAAAGCAAATGAGATGGGCCAACTTTCTTTCAATGTTCCATTTTCAGATTTTACATACTTCTGGAACGAAGAATGCAGTTGCAGATGCTCTCTCCAGGCGTCCAAAGATCAATGCACTAACAACAATTTATCATGAGGAACTAGAATCTCTCAGCGAGATGTATCCTCAAGATCCAGACTTCGCCACAATTTGGGCAGATCTTCAAGCTGGTCACTCAAAGCCACCATATTCCATTAGGGATAATGCGCTCTATCGTCAACAAGCAATATGCATAGCTCAGCCCTTACGACAGAAGGTGATGGATGAAGCCCATAATTCCCCTTATGCCGGGCATCGAGGAATTGCTTCCACCACTAGTGCCCTCAAAAGGTATTTCTTTTGGCCAACACTCCGTGCGGACATTGAAAAACATGTACGAGAGTGTTTAGTCTGCCAAAAAGTAAAATATGACAGACATAAAGTTTATGGCAAGCTTCAGCCGCTCCCTGTGCCTAACACGCCATGGGAAAGTATTGCCATGGATTTTATTACAGATCTTCCTCGATCCAAGAATGGAAATGATGCAATCCGGACTATAGTAGACAGATTCAGTAAGCAAGCACATTTTCTTCCAGTAAAGAAGACGATCAAAGCTGATCACATGGCTAGAATATTTATAGCTCGGATTTTTAAACACCATGGATTGCCAAAGACTATTGTCAGCGATAGAGATCCCCCCATGACTAGTCTATTTTGGGAGGCATTGTTTGAAAACTTGGGAACTAAGCTTGACTTTTCATCAGCTTATCATCCTCAAACAGATGGTCAAAGCGAAATCGCTAATGCCACTGTTTTAGATCTCCTCAAGTGCTATGTTTCGGAACGACAATCCGAATGGGAACAGTACTTACCAATCGTTGAGTTTGCGTATAATAATACCATACATTCCTCAACTGGTAAAGCTCCCTTCGAAATTATTTATTGGAAGCCACTCTTACTTCCTATTATGGTGACCAAAGAAAACATCTTCGCCGCAGATGAATTTGTGCACAATATTGATATTGCCCATCAACAAGTAAAGCAAGCGATTCTTCGTACTCAAGAGCAACAGAAGAGAAAAGCAGACAAGCACAGAAGGAATCTCAATCTTTTGAAAAAGGACAATATGTCCTCCTTCGGTTTGAGAAAGCTAGATTGAAAAAGCGGATCGGCAAAGGGAAAGTTGTCAAACTTTCCCATAGATTTCACTGCCCTTTCAAAATTACAGATAAAGTCAATGACGTGACTTTCAGATTGGATTTGCCTTCTCACTGGCGCATCCATAATGCTTTTCATGTCAGTCTCCTCCGACCATATGTTGGTCCAACGGCGCCAGTACAAGAAGATCCTGCAGAAGTCGAAGAGACTGAGGAAATCCTTCAACCTGAACAGATAATCCACCACTCGGAGAGACAACTCAAGTCAGGGAGTCTACATCGAAAGTATTTAGTCAAGTTCAAGAATTACACTCCTTTAGATGCAAAGTGGATGACTAAGTCCGATCTTAAGGACTACCCAGACATCTTGCACAGTTATGTTGATGCTCTACGGTTGAGGTCAATTGTTTAGAACCAAGAGGGATGTAACTAAGTCAGACTTTGTGAATAATTACTTTATTTACGAGAAAAGAATTATCTAATTAGTTGTGTGCACATCAGAATAGATTTAGCAGTTCTGGGGCCTCAGGTGCGCCCAAGTTTGGGCAAGTGCACCTCAGGGAGACCCTAGCAGAAAATACCCTGAAGCCCTAGCGATTCGGAAATCGGGTCTTCAATGAAGGGATAGATAGTAGCCTCAGATTTCAGGCTCAGAAAATTATGCACGCTAGTCCAAGCACAGGAATGAGATGGGGTCCTTAGAATAATAACCCTAAGGCCTGAATCATTTTACGGTCTTAGGATAAGTCAGTTAAGGTATTTTTAAATTGTCTATGCCGGACTAAATGACAGGACAACTGCAAACAGGTAATGCCGGAGCAGTGTCGGTACGGCATTGCGCCGGGGAGCACCTAACAATTTCATTAGTGGCATCTGTGTGTGCAGTTGTGAGTTAATTTGCACATTTCATTAATAGCCTAGGGATTTTAAAAAGTGAAAGTTGAAGGGTTTTTTAAGTTATTAAGTAAGTGTGCCAAGTGGCACACTTACCAATGCAAACTCTCTCTCTCTCTCTCTCTCACTCTCACTCTCACTCTCACCCTCACCCTCACCCTCTCTTCCTAGTGCCCCCTCTCCCTGATGGCTATTTAGGAGGCCCTACTCCCCCATTTTCAGTGTTGGCAGTGCTCCTACCCCCCTATTGTGAGTATGCCCTACGCATTGGAGCCCTCCATGGAAACTTGAGAGCAGCCCCTTGTGACATATGTGGTGGCCTCGTGCTCCCATTGTTTAGAACAAGGGCTCTCATAGCCATAGCCAGCTTTTGGTGAGGTTTCATCGCGAGAAGTTGCAGCAGGCACTCTCTTCGTAGAGTGTGGTGGCTGTAAATTCTCTGTTTTCAGCCCTTAATCACCTCCTTTAGGTTGAATTTCAGCAAAATACATATAGAATCTAGTTCTTCTCTACCTACACTACGCGTACACCAAGTTTCGTGCAATTCCATCGCGAAAAGGTCTCTTTTTCGGCTCTGGAAGGTGCTCAGGTAACATTTTCAGGTTATGTGCAGAAAATTACAGCAAGCATGTGTGCGTGCATTTTGTGTATTTCTCCCTTTTTTTGTTGCAGGAATAATTATGCATAAAGGGACTCAGTTAGCGGAAGGTAGACTCTCATTTTCGAGAGCTTCCGTTGAGTTTTGTGGAAGATAGACTCTTGTTTTTGAGAGCTTCCCAAAATCTCATAGCAGAGGGAAGATCCTCTCAGTATCCAGAGAGTAGCGTTCGCACTCTCTCAGTCAGAAGCAGAAAGAAAGAATAAGAGGACGGGCTATTGCCCCGTTCTTGTGCTTGTAAAGATTCTCCCTTAGTAATAAAGATATTCTCTTTATGGGGGGGACCAGCCTATCTTCTGGTCCCCAATGAAGTGTCAAGCTTTTCCTCTCTCTCTCCAATTCTCTTGAGTATTTGAAGTACAATTAAAAGTCAGTTTACGCTTCCGTATTTTTGTGACACAAAGGTTTCTCGACGTGTACCTTCCAGTGTCCTTCTTTAGATCTGTTCCCTTGGAGGCTCAATGCATGCGATACACCATTGGACTACCATCACCATTGCAGGAATATTGTCTATCCAAGCAAGTCTCCACCATGCAAGAACTTGTGGACCATGCCGCGGTTGGCTACAAACTGATGAAAGAAAAGCTAGAGTTTACCACAGAAGAATCTCCGGCCACTAACCACAACTCTCACCAACAACGAACAAATTGTCGAGTCTCGTGAAAATCAACCGCAAAGGCCTCGTTTGACGCCTCAACAACGAGACACCTTACTACAAGAAGGCCGATGCTTTGGATGCTTTCAAATAGGGCATAATCATTCTAATTGTCCCAAACGCACTGACAAACTAGAGGAGCCGACGCCCGCACCAACGGTCGACAGAACCCCAATGCCACCTCCTGCTAAGAGAGCTAGACCCGCTATTGGACTAGTTCCTGATATTTATGGCATTGCCTTGAGAGTACAAATGAATTGTGTCGAGCATATTGCAAAGTCAATGGCTTCAAAGCCCTTATTTTCTTTGATCCCGGAGCTGCAGAGAACTTATCCATCCAGAATTCTTAAAGCAGATGCACTTTGATTATGATGCAGAGGGTGGAGAAATTGAAGCTGAGCTAGCCACAGGGCATACTCAGAAAGTAGTACCGCTATTTGGTGCTCTTCCAATGACTATTCAAGATTATCATGGATAAGTTGATTTCCACATCATGAAGTTGGGCAATTGCGACGTTCTCTTGGGCATGCCTTTGCACGACAAGAATGATGCGACTCTCCAGGTTCGGAACCGAACCATCACCATGATGCAGAAGGACAAGCGAGTCGTCCTCAAAGTTCGGTTGTCCGAACAAAACCTCGAATAAACTCTCTCTACTTGTTTTTCTCTACAGCTAGAAAGTATTGTTTGTGAAAATTTGTTTGAAATTTGTTTTAAATGGATGGTATCTGTTTTGAACTTGTTTTGGTGCCGATTTAAAATGTTTGACTCTGGTTTTAATACTTGTTTCAATGATTGGTAAATTTAACTCCCGGGTGGAGTAGTGAGAAATGATGATTGAAAAGTGTTGTTTTTACTCATGGCCCGGACCCTTGTGGTTATTTTACGGGGGGAGTATTGTTGTTGTGACTCTCGGCCCGGACCTGGAGGGTTATGCGGGAGGAGTATTAAGAAGTCTGAGCAATCGTTACTCTCAGCACCTCCAAACGACACAGGCTGCGGTTTGGGGGGCGTTTGGTTGTAAAAGGCCTC
The DNA here is from genome assembly GCF_014529385.1 of Adiantum capillus-veneris. Classification (NCBI taxonomy): domain Eukaryota; kingdom Viridiplantae; phylum Streptophyta; class Polypodiopsida; order Polypodiales; family Pteridaceae; genus Adiantum; species Adiantum capillus-veneris. Next base: position 158,344,461 of record NC_140943.1, read on the forward strand.
TATATCTCCCGGCCCGGACCTTTTTAGGGTATGCAGGAGGAGTGATGAGATAGTCGTTGAATATCTCCCGTCCCGGTTATGAGGGAGGAGTGTTCATCGGCGGCTTTATGTTTCGATGTCTTGTAACATGCATATGTGAGCATTTGTGTTGCATTGTGATGTGCCAACCACTGAATATTCCTAATTGGATGAGATTGCCTAAGTATGTAATTTTAGTGCATCAAGACACCCGTGGAAGATCAGTACGGTCTGGGTGTGATGGCTAATTTTACGACGACGACGGAATATCGAGAGTTCCGATCTAGACGAAAGGAGAAGCTAACTCCTTAATAAAAAGAGCAAATTGATTGTCCCTCGAAAATTTTTGGGCTAACTTGAGTTGTTTTGCAGACATGCTGTAATCGCGGACAATTACTCTCTTTCAAGAAGGGGAGATGTCACAAATTGCTGACGTGTCAAAGCCCTAAAGAAGGAAGCCAAGCCAACTTGCAGATGCCGGCCAAGGGACCTAAACCCTAAGAAGAACAAGTAACAGAAGAAGAAGTCCTACCAACTTATGGAAACCCTGTCCGATGGGGCCCCAGTGACATAAAGGAAGTAAAGTAAAGCAGGCCCCACACACAAACTCACGCAAAAACTGACGTGGCAGTTGTACGGAATTCCACAAAACGCGCTAGCTGCTTTTTGGCATTGTTTTTGGACCAGAAGCTTTTGAGTTTTGAAGGCTTTTCACTGTAATTGCTTTTCAAGCCAAGGACCTTTAAATATGAGGTTAAGGCTCATTCTCTGGCATGCTTCCTAGAGAAGGTGCAGATCTAAAGTACCGGCTTGTACTGTGTTGATGCAATATAAAGAAATACCCAAAGGGACACCAAGGTTTGGGGCCAATACTCTCTGGGGTGGAATTCCGCCACTCCGTGTCGCATGTCGTCTCTCTCTCTCAGTTTTGTATTTATTGAAGTGTTAAAAGTTTGTTCAGCCTGTTCTTTTCTATTGGCAAATGGTACCCGTCTTGTGATACCTGCTTGACTATAGTGCTGATAGTTTTAGAAATATCCTGTAGAGGCTCATCTGTAGAGGCTCATCTGCTTGATGAACTCCTTCAGAATAACCCATGTCAAGGTCAGTAGCTTGTGAACCACTTGTTGTACAGTCTATGTCTACACTGAAACCATTACTGGAGGTAGCATCCATGCGAGCAATCTTTGAAAAAAAATAAGTATGTTTCAGCATTAAATTCATCGTTTACCTTTTCTTCATTGTTCAAAATATGCTCCTCTGAAATTGAATCTGCTACTTCCAGCTCAGCATTTTCTTTGGCTTTGTTTCTACCGTAGTCTTCAATTAATCAATTCAAGCTTTCAGTACAATGTAATCGGTAGCCAAGGCGGACTGTTAGCAGCACCGTCACTCGGATCAGCTAAAAATTAGGAGTTTAAGATCCCTTTTTACAAAATTAATTGGGCTGTTAACGACATCGAGGCTTAAGATGATGATTAATCAACCTTCGGACTGATGTCGCTCAAGAAAATTTTCGCCTGCCGCTTTACCGTAGCTCCGACTGCTCTTCGATTCTACAAATTTTAATTTAAGTTCACTGTGTCGATCATCATGCTTCAATTATTGCCAACAGTTCTGCAACTTCCTGCTTTGTGCGCTTTTCACTGCCTTAATTGCCAAAATAATCTTCAACCTTCTTATCTAATAATTTTGCTTTGATTGCACTCGTGCTTTATACATCCTTGGTGCTTTCTCTTTCCCAGTTCGAGAGAGAGAGACAAGGATCGAGAGAGAGAGAGAGAGAGAGTCCTTGAGCTTGGAGAGCTGTGAGCTTCCCTTCCTTCCCTCTCGAATATCCTATTCTTCTTCTTCATGCCTCCGAGCTCTTCCCGCCTTTCTTCCTTTCGTTAATGCCCTTTTACCTCTCGTAGAGTATATCCTCCTATCCTTTGCTCATGCACCAAGAGAGAGGGAGAGCCTCGCTATGCCCTTCCTTCTCTTTGTCGCCTCCAATAGCCTTCTCTTCCTTTGCTAACCGAGGACGAGAGAAAGAGTGACTCGAACTTCTTTTCCTCCCCCCCTCACTTCATGAAGCTTCTTCTCTTTGCCTTATTGCTTCAAGGTCCCGAGAGAGAGTGAGAGAGAATGTTTGTGCTTGCTTACAGAGTTCCTCCTTGCTTACTCCAACACGAGAGAGAGAGAGAGAGAGAGAGAGAGAGCCCTTTGCTTTGCTTCCCAAGCATGAGAGAGAGAGAGAGAGAGAGTTGTTCTTTGCCTTGCTTCCCCTTCCTCTCCTCGTTATATGCTCCTCCTCTCACTCGCTTCCTTGCTCACGGAGGATGAGAGAGAGTGGCTTTAGCCTTGTGTCTGAGGGCGAGAAAGGCAACGCTAATCCTCCTGACTCCCTATTGTATACCCCTTCTTGTTCTATTCCCTCCAATAATGCCCTAAAAATAAGCCCCCTCCACGAACTCATGGCGCCGTGACTGACATGGCATGGGAGCGGCAGTTATGACGTGGCAGGTGGCAGTTGTCGAGCGCGCGAATGCAGCGGGAGTCGTTCCAAAAACGGTCGCCCCAGCCTGCTCATCAACTGTCTCTTCACTTGCGAGCTCGTCTGAGGTCCGAGCTGGCCGGCAGGAGTTTCTTTCTCTTGCTTTGCACCTCCTCGCTGCCTGCCCACGCCATGGCTCCTTTCTTTCTCCACTAAACCCCATTTTGGGTGGCCATTGAATGGCTCTTTAATTTGGGCGTCCACTACCTCATTTGCCTTGGGTGGCCGGCCCTTGTAGTGGCACCACTTTTAGAATGCATATCTAGCAAAGCTTGCTCCGCAAAAGCAAAGGCATCTCATTTGGCATTCACATTGCCCAAAGCATGGCTAAGCACGGCATTCGGAACACAAATTAGCTCGTTAAGAACTTAATGTGACTTCGTAAAGGCACCGCATTAACATGCATATCGACCAAGACATTGCATCGTACAACTTTCATCTTCAGCAGTCCTTGACTAACATTATCATCGCGAATTTGCCACAACCTTATCAACATCGGTCAGCCCCTAAATGACAATATCGTCTCGAATTTCACCGCTCATATCAGTGTCTTGAATAATGCCAAAAATTCATCCAGCTCAGCAGTGCTGGCAACTGACACCGGCCTCAAGCCGTATTATCTCATCAACCCGGACTCTGTCTGACGAGCCGTAAATTCCTGTAGACTTCTCAAGCTACATAGAACGCATACAAACCCTGCTAGGCTATAAAATTCCCAGATGGCACCCCGACCGAGCCGACCAGACTAGTCCGGAACTGGCCCCCGATGAAATTTGATCTGGCGATATCTTGGTAACCGTAACTTCGATCACTAATCTGAAAAGACTGACGCGCTCCATAAAGTGAGCACTTTAGGCTCATGCATTCATTTCATTTCTGTCCCCTTAGCTGTAGTTGGCCAATCCGGTACGAATCTGCAATTGACTCAAACTTCAACCTGCCATAACTTCTTCACCGTAGCTCCAATCAACGAGCCGTAAAGACAAACAGATAGAGCACTTCAAGCACAGCGATTCTAGATCATAAACTATCAATTGTGCTCACTTCAAGCATACTCCTTTTTTAGCATCATTAAAGCATCTGTTGGCCCTTTAAAGACGCATCTAGCATACATTTAGCATCAAACTTTGCATGTTATCAAGCCCTGATCACTAATAAATAATCGAGTAGACTTCAATCAAGCACGATGTGCATCCTTTTGATAGATTTCCCATCATGGAAGCGGAGTTGCACGACAACGATTGTTTATGTACAATGTGTTCAAGTACCATGGTATGCCACTGTTTTTGTCAGTGATCGTGATCCTCGTATGACGAGCCTGTTTTGGAGAGGCTTGTTTGAAAACATGGGCACTACGCTCAAGTTTTCATCCTCATTTCATCCATAAACTGATGGATAAGTCAGAAGAGGCTAATTCTATTGTCTTACATCGTTGAAATGCTATGTGTCAAATAATAAAGGCAAGTTGAAATAGTATTTACCCATGCTTGAGTATGCATGCAACAATGCCGTGCATTCATCAACAAGCAAGGCACCTTTTGAAAGTGTTGAGGATGGCAAAAAGGTTCCTCCCATTTTGCACACAAAAGATAGAATTTTTGAAGCAGATAGATATGTGAAACATGGAAGAAATGTATAAGACAAAACAAGCTCCTCAGGCAAAGCAGAAAAAGGTTGCTGATCGTCACCATCATGAACCCTTGTTTTCACCTGGTGATTGCGTTCTTTTGCGGTTTGAAAAGGCAAGGTTAAAGAAGATGAAGGGCAAGGAACAGTTGTTTCCGAAGCTTAGCATGCATGGGCCTTTTCAAGTACTTGATAAGATCAGCGATGTTGCTTTTAGGTTGAAACTATTGATGAGATCTAGGCACCTGAGAAAATTTTGGGACATAAGGAAAGAAAAGTTAAGAGACAAGTTGCAAGGCGTTATTTGGTGAAGTTCAGGAACTATCCACCTATGGATGCGAAGTGGATGGAAGAGAGTGACTTGCTAGAGTCACCAAATGTATTGCAGCTCTACCTTGAGTCCTTAGGGTTACAACCTATATATGCCCCAACTCAACGTGTTCAAAAGAGGGGTAACGATGGAGCTAGCCCATCATATGTATTTACGGATTCAGTGCAATAAAAGTGTACATCGCTCTACAAGTGTTAAAGGTACAATGCTCGCTTCTATGATAGATGGAAATGACAAAAGTATGAAGGTTTTATTAAGTCATTTGTATCTATGTTACATGACCTTTCTTGCGGATACATGCGATGACAAAAGCGTGCTAACCACACTACATCATCTATGGCATGTATACCTCGCATGCAATCAAGGACGTTTGCGATTTCAAGAGGGAGGTATGTCACGAGGCTGTGACAACCGCTACCCTTAGTTGATGGTTTCTTTCCCTTGATTTTTATTCAATTTTTGGGACCCTTTTTTTGAAGTCACAAATGGCCGGACATTGTATGGCCAGTGTGAAACGACCAACGGTCGAGAGTTTCATCCGCATCAGTGAAGGCCAGATCGCCACGAGTTGGTAGGGCGAGTCGACACTGAAAACCGTGTAGTAAAAGGTTTGCTAGGCTCAATTCGAAGTCGTTTAGGCCCCACGTGATACTTTATAAGTTGGTGGGTACTAGGAAATTAACTCAAAAGAGGCAAATTGGACGCATGGCAGGACCAGAGTTCATCTGCAAGCCAACTCAATTGGGGGCGCCCAATTTCGAGAAAAAGACTGATTTGAGGCTGATTCTTCTTCATTAAGTGCCTATAAAGTGTGTGTGTGTGTGTGTGTGTGTGAGTGAGTAGTGGGTACCTTTCTTCGGATGCGCCATTTCGTGATATTTCTGCTGGCCGGGCATATGCTCTTCTGCTGCCTCGTCCATGGATTGCTGATCATTGCAACGTTATTTGGCACATGCATAAATCCGATATTTGGTGGCGCAGGATTATATCTGCAATATGGGAAAGTCGTTTGCCGTTGAAAGAGCGTTTGTTTCTTTGGCGGTGTTTACTTGGTGTGCTCCCAATGGGTACCTTTCTTCGGATGCGCCGTATCCGCTCTTCATCATGTGTCCGTTGCTTATCTGCCGATGAGGATGTCTATCACCTCTTGTGGGATTGCCGTGTCACTCGAGAATTCCTTCGTCGGGTTTCTGCGAGTATGCGGCTATGTTTTCCCACGACGGTATTCCATAAGCGGTTTTGGATTTTCGGTATCTTCTCACCGGCGTTGCAGTGCTTTGCAGCCTTCTTCATGTGGGTCAGGTTTTGGGCATACTGGAGCCTGTGGCGGCAGCGTAATGGCTATATGTTCCATCGCATTCATACGGATCCACTACCTTTCTTCAAGATTTTCCTTCGGCAGTCTTTGAGGTTTGCCTTGGAAGTTGGTGATATCACAGCAGAGATACATCAGCTTTCTTATGAATGTTTTTAGCTATTCTATACCGTCGAACACTGTTGTGTTCCTTTCCTTGTACATCTTTTTGGTGGGTTTTCCTCTCTTTGAGGTTTCCCACAGATAGCTAAATCAAATTGATTTACAAAAAAGTGTGTGTGTGAGTAGTGGGTGCAGGTTTCACAGTTTTAATGGAAAGCTTGCCTTCTTCCCTGTTCTATTTAGCACGATGATTCTGCTCTCGTGCACCTCTCTCCCCTTTTGAATACAGAATCGTGATGCCCAGCTCAAGTTCGTCTGTATGTACAGTTGTGTGGGTTCATGCGCGATTGCATAGGCAAGAGCCTCTTGCACAAGTATTGAAACAGCTAATTGCTATTCCCTCGCAGGGACAAGTTGATTCGGAGATATTTCACACGAGAAATCTCGTCCGAATATCAAAGGGCAAGTAGCCCTACAGGTGCGGCAGCTCGAGGGCTTGCTGCGGATGCGACCGGCACGCGAGATAGAGCCTGAAACAGTAAATTACAGCCTGCTGTGTATTTTTGCAGGTTTAGGGTTTTTACCCTTTATTATCCTTGAGCTTCGGGGAAGCTAGGGGATCACAATGCAGGTGTTCCGGTGCATTTTTGGAGCCGAAAACAGAGAATTAAGCATGCTGTAATTACCCGCCAGGTTTGGGGAAGTGCTCAAATGTGCCAGGAAAGTCACATTTTACATGGGGATTTTGTCTATGAAGCCTCCTACGGTTATGCTATCGAAATTGGGCTAGAGTAGGTCATTTTCAGCCCAATAAAAGTGGGACAGCTCATAGGAACTTACAAAATTTTCTCTAAAGTTTAATTGGATAAAGAAATACTGAAAGGGGCGCCAACCTTTGCGGCCAACACGGTGTCACTGTCTGCTTGGAAGCAATCTAGCTGCAAAGCCGTGGTTTGTTTCAAGTGTAATTTCTAGTCACAAGTTTAATTGTGAAGTTCCTTTGAGTCATAAAGTTCGAGTAAAGTTTATCAAAGTAAAGATCGGGTGAAAGCTAAAGTCTACCGCCCTTTAGCGAGTCTATGGGCCAGTTTCACACATCATCAAGAAAGGGCATCGTAGTTTGAGGTATGAAGTCACAAAATAATTTGTTCATACCACTCATCATATGAGCAACTGAATTAGTTGCTCCCTCAGGTAAGGTGCACATCCTTACCAAACCCAAAGGTCTCCTCATGGTAGTCAAGTCCTTGTTTTCCATAGCTAGTTGGAACTGATCATACCCTGCATACAAATCCCCTATAGAATATATTGCTCTTTTTGCAAATGCCTCTGCAAACTAATCTACAATTGGCCATGTGCACACATTCCTAATCGTTACCTTCTTCACGAGTTGCAAATCCTGGATGAAGCGTAAAGAACCATTTTTCTTCGGAACTATGAACCACCTATTTGAGTATGGAGCCCAAGAAGGCTCCAAAATACCCATTCTTGATCTTTTCATTAAGCAACTCAAAGAGTTTTAGCAAATAAGCCTTTGAAACTCAAATAGGCCGCAAGTTATAAGGTACATGAGGGATGGTGAAATTTACCATAAGAGCAACAATGGAAGGATCAACACACCCTATCTCATGCAGCTTAAATGGAAAATCCTTCCGTCTTTGGCAAGGGTTCAAAACATATTCTTTCAACCTTTGTCAAACTATCCTTGCAACCAACCTTTAACTCCTTTAAAGAATCCTACGTAAACGTGAGCCCAATCTTCCTCGAGTCACGAAGATTAGGTTGCAAAGCAACTTGTTCCATCTTATCCACGCAATCTTTTCGTAGAGGTAATGCCACTGATTTCACTTTCTTTGCCACAGACTTATACTTTGTCTCCACTCGTACTTCAACATCTTGAGCATTTTCAAAATCCGCAATGACTTTGTACATTTCTATATAGCATATCTTTCCAATCTCGTTTCCCATATACAAATTGCCATCCACTAAAGACTTCGAGTCTTGAATGGTATCAACAAATCAACACTCATCAAACACACATGCAATGCGTTCATCATTCTAACAAACCTTTCTGTACACTATTTACATGTTGTCTTTCACCCCGCTTCAAGTCCTCACACTTTGTAAACGTGATAGATCCATAGTCTGTTAGCCCTACAAAACCTGAAGAAAACATCTTCTTTGCATACACATCATGCAAGAACTTTTCTCTTCTTGTACCACTACAATCCCGCCTTACAATAGTACATGGCCAAAACCCCTCATATCCCTATAGTCCTCGAAATCTTTATTTGTCTTCGGCAAGGGTTGCTCTCTTAGAGTGTCACCATTCCTTTCTTAATCCGCACAAACAGTGAGAAATTGAACCACACGCTTCCCATCCCTGCTCCTTATCCTAGAATAAGCTGAACCGTTATCCATCACCTTTGTTTCCATACGAGTAGCAGTGATTGTAGCAGGGCTACAGAGTCGCAGGCAGGCACTGGACAGACAGCTAGTTGCAGTTGGGTTGAGTCCACACTGGACAGACTTTTGCCTGGACTGGGTGGTGGTCTAGCCGACACAGGGCAAGACCACCACGACCATAGTTTTGGGATAGTCTTAGCTGGATTAGATATTTGTGAGCCGTTGGTGACTCTTTATGGTTATATATATCCGTAGCTATTTGGGTTTTATGGCATCATCTACTTTGTGTGGTCAGTCGTCTAGAGTCTATCATCTGAAGTTATACATAGCACGTCTGCACCATCCCTACACAATTGAGCCTCGACATCCCCATTGTACCAGAGTTACCAAGGAAAGGGTAAAACCATGCCAGGAACGCCGAAACGGCGTTCCGGCCAGTCGGTAGTGCTTGGAACGTCCCAAAACGGCAGTCCGTTCCGACAGGCGGACTCGTACCGGAACGCGTTCGGAACGGGGGCGGAACGCCGAAACAACCGGAACGGAAAAAACGGCAGACTTTTCAAACGTTCAAAAACGACAGTAAGCCCTCAAAAGCTATATATGTGCCAAGCCCTCACCCTTTTCCTTCACAAGCTCTCAAGCTCTCTTGCTCTAGCCTCTCAAGCTCTATTGCTCTCGAGGCTCAAGCTCTCAAGGCTCAAGCTTCAATCTCTCAAGCTCTCAAGCTACCAACTTCCAAGCTCTCAAGCTCTCAACCTACCAAGCTCTCAAGCTCTCAACTTCTATCTTGCTCTCAAGCTCTCAAGCATCAAGCTTTCAAAGTTCAAGGCTCTCAACTTTCAAGCTCTCTCTTGCTCTCGAGTCTCAAGGCTTTAAGCCTCAAGCTCTCTCGAGTCTCCTTCCAATTTCCATCATCTAGATTCCATGGCCTCTTCTTCTCGTACAACCCCCTCCGTTCATGCGGGCAACACTCAAAAGGCGAAGGAATGGTCGTGGTGGGATGAAGTGACCTCGGAGGGCACCTTGTCGGCGGCGGGAGGTTTTCGTGCATGGGCATGCAAGCTATGCTCTTACACGCAGAAAGGGGGGCATGACAAAGTGAGGGCACACTTTATTCGAGTGCCGGGACATGAGGTGAGATATTGCTCCAACGTAACCATCGAGAAGAGGAAGGCGCTCGAGGAAAAGGATCGGCAATTCAACCACAAAGCCAAGCCCACACGCAAAGGTATTGATCCAAAGACCCTCATTTTCCCTTCTTCCTCTCTACCCGGTGTAGGTGTTGGTGCATCTTCACAAAGGTCCAAAACGTCGCCAAAGGACCCTTGCCACCTCTTGGGACCCAAAGAAGAAGGAAGAGGTGGATGCGACCATGGCTCGATTCTTCTATCACGACCATATCCCATTTGTCGCGGCGAGGTATGTTCATTGTTTTATGATTTATCAATCTTCTCTCTCATTTCTTCCGTTATCGTCGGTTCCACCTTTTTGATACTAACCTTTTCTATATTTGATCAAAATAGGTCGGAGTATTGGAAAGCCATGGTGCAACGAATAGGAGAGTATGGCACCGGCTATGTGCCGCCATCTTCAGAGGCTCTCCGGACCACTTTGCTCGATCGAGAGAAGGCTATCGTGGAGCAAGCAACCCTCAATATTCAGCATCTTTGGGCAAAACATGGCGTTTCCCTCATTGCCGACGGATGGAGAGATACAAGGAAGAGATCTATCCATGGTCTCGTCGCATACTCGAGTGGAGAGATGTACTTTGTGAACTCTCATGATGCCACCGAGAGTGGCAAGTCCGCCGATGTCCTCTCTGCAAACACGTGGTGGTCTTTGTCACAGATGGGGAGGCATCAAATAGGGCAACAGCAGCTATTATAGAGGGCCACTATCCGCATGTGACAGTGTGCTTTTGCATGGCACACTGCTTGAACAACCTTCTAAAAGACATCGGCAAGCTAGACTGGATCGCTCCAGTCATTGCTGATGCAGTGAAGATTGTTACTTTCATCAACAATCACAACTTGGTTCGGAGTGAGTACCTCAAGAGGTCGGGCGGGAAAGTGCTTCTAAAGTATTCAGACACCCGCTTCGCATTCAACTTTCTTCTTGTGCGCATGCTGTCTGAATGTCAAAATGCGGTCCGACAAGTCTTCATCAGTGATGAGTTCACCACCTCCCTCTATGCAAAGACAGTTGTAGGGATTTTGTGCAAGGATAAGGCAGAGGATCTTGAGTTCTGGAAGGAGCTCAAGAGTCTAGACGCACAGGTAAAACCGGTGGTTCATTTGCTTCGAGTTCTGAATGGCATGGATCCTTGCATTGGCAAGATTTATGAGGCAATGGACCGCATGATTGAGCAGCTTGCACAGCTTGAGCCGAACGCAGAGCGGTATGAAGAGATCCATGCGCTTTGCAGCTCAAGGTGGAATTCATATGCCTCTCCTTTACACGGGGCAGCGTACATGGTGGATCCAGAGTTCCAAGGTGCAGGGCAAGAGACAGATAGGGAAGTCATGAACCAATTTACAGAGATCTTAAACAAGATGGTTCTAGACAAAGATGGGCGACGCGTTGTCAAAGATCAGTTGAGACAGTACAGAGAGATGCGGGGGTCATTTGGCAGTCCAGATGCTCAGATTGATCGCAGGAAGATAGGTTCAGTGCTATGGTGGGAGGACTATGGCTATGATGGCCCTGAGCTTCAGAGATTGGCGATCCGTATTCTCAGCCAATCAGTTAGTACCTCATGCTTGGAGCAATTGTGGAGTAACTTTAGCCACATTGCTTCCAAGAAGAGGAATCGGCTTGGAGTGGAGAAGGCTAATGATCTTGTCTTCGTCAGCGCAAATTTGAAAATTCTTTGCAAGAGTACAGACAAACAGACAGATCCTTTTACACAGTGGGAGATGGAGCAAGAGGCTCCTCAGGTAGGTGGAGATGCACATCCACCAACACCAGGTACTTCATCCGTGGCTGAGATCGAGCCGGACCTAGAGCTCGATGATGAGGAATGGGAGGATGTGCATGATTTACAGCCGGCTACTACGGATTGGGAGGCCTCTCAGGCTAGTGGCTCTTGAGTCTTGAGTCTTTGCCATTTATCCTTACCTTTTTGTATGGCTGCTTGAGCCTTGCCCTCTTTGCCATTTGTAGCTACTAGCATCTTTATGGTATTTGTCACCTTCAATCTTTTGGTATTGTGGTCACTGGTTTGCCCCCCTTTGTTTTTTTTGTAGCACCTTGGCGGCCCTTGAGGCTTGTTAGCCATAATTAATTCCAAAGTGTTATCTCTGACTACTACTCTTGCAATTATTTGAGAGCATTGTGTATGGGCATTGTGTTTGCTCAATGTTGTATATGTGTTATTTACTCTGTGCGTCACACATCCCAATCAAGTCATAATAAGGTTGAATGGTCTTCGAATCGTGTTTTTTGTGGGTATTCGAGTCAAAGGACTCTAGTACTACTTGTATTCAAACACATAACGCTAAAAAAAACAATATTTGGGTGTTTTTTTAGCCTCTCGTTCCGGGCTCGTTCCCGTTCCCCCATTCCGCAGGGAGGCCCGTCGCCGTTCCCGTTCTGCGTTCCGGGTAACTCTGCATTGTACCCATGAGATCTAGGCTAGAGCTGAGTGTGCTACCATGCCAAAGTCTGTATTGGTTTCTTTAAGTTAGTCGATGTTCATGCTATTCATGTTCACGTTCATTGCTGAGTCATGCTGTTGTTGATCTGTTGTTCATTGTCTTTTGTGTTTGCATTCTGTGGAGCACGATCTCACGCACACTGCACTGAGGAGCACCCACTATAAAGGGCACGACACATTCTCTTTGCTACAGTGATGTATGGCTGCCCAAGGATAAGAGGATATATAGACATTTCCTGTACAAAGAAGCTTTGATCAACTTTCACATCCCCTATAGTCACCCTTACATTTGGACAAGCTCCATAGAACTCCCCTAAGGAGTTATTTGTTGCACGAATCATCTATCCATGATTTATATCGATTGGCCATTTTCCTTTTTGATAAAGACTCTTGGACATGAGGTTAAACTCTGACCCATGAGCTATCAGCGCAATGTATGGCTCTTCTAAGTCTCCCACTTTTAGCAAAGTCTCAATTGTTGCTCTTGCACAATGATTCTTGGAGTAATAACTCTTGTGGGTTGTCTCAACTTCATCTTCGTCATCCAAAAAGAAAATTTTACTCCTCTAGAATTGCAGCATCCAGCAATGGTTTCATCACTTTGCTCGCCATAAACTTGTACTCTTTAAAGTCTCTCCTTCACCCTATACATGGATAGCTTCAGTAAGAGACTATCGCTTTCTATTGATTATGTCAATGATTTCTTCATGGAACTCTCTCTTTGATATGCCAAGAATCTCACCCAAGGTAAATTCAACCTTGTTGTTTAAAATCCTCTCTTCCAAAAGCTTTTTGAGATCTGTCGCTGCCTCTATATCGGATTGGAGCTAGTAGGCAAGACCCTTTGCTTTAACTTTCGTTGCTTCCTTCTTCTTTTCTTTAGAAGCTTCATGCATAGGCACTTCAGGGATAGGCATCTCTTGTGGAAAAGTTGATCTAGGAGGCATTGTCTTTTTTGCCTCCACTCCTTGTAACCCTTTTTGAAGGTTCTTCATCCCCATTCTCACGCCTGCATTTCTCTTCAGCAACGGCCTCGTTGGCTTGACATTCCAGTAATACATGTACATAGTGGACACGAGCACACAATGCCTGAACCAGTATTCTGCACAGTATTTCAATAATGGTGTTTGAGAGGAAAAACGAAGAATTCAAAAGGGACATGAGAACTTTGCCCTGAACACTTCTGACTCTTCTCTAAAAATCACAACCAAGATGCTCAAGAATGCTTTCTCAGCTCACTATACCAATAGATCCATAAAATTTAAGAGAATTGATCAGCAAAACATGAAGCTTGCTAGATTTATGAATAGATACAGCCTTCTCTGCCCAACCATGAAGCTTGCTAGATCTATGAAGATATCTTATCTTCTCGGAAGCCACTCTGGCACTAGTTTGTTCATTTCAACCATAGGGAAGTCATAGGGGCGTTAGAACAAAAACGAAGATACTTTTCTACCACTCCATTTGATCTTCAGATCAAATGACAAGTTGGTGCATGTCATCATTGAGGACAACAGTCTTCAAAAGTCAAAAGAGTGTTTCATCATTCCGGCATAAGGAGACCACAATATTTGCAAAACATGACACTTAAACATATGTCCCAGAGGGGAACCCCTTACCATTTGATCAACTTTTATTTATTTTCTTCTGAGCACATGCCAACGATGACAGTTGAAGTAAGAATATAAGACCATTAGTAAGAATATAAGTCCTGTTTCTGTTTAATTCTTAAGTTATGCTACAAAGGAGAACTTTACCAACATATATGTACAATTAACGTCAGGTAAACATACACACTGCTAATTCAAAGGCTTACCACATACGTTTCAACAGCTGGCAATTCACCAGTACTGCAACCAACAAAGAAGTACAAAGAGGGATTGTTGTCATTTTGCCATTTTCCTGAATCAAGCACAAATGAAGTAGGATTAATCAGTTCTTTACAAAACTTTTATAGCCATACTATGTAATCCTATCAGCAAGTTTGAACCAAAAAACCTCAACTGCAAAATAAATGAGCGCAATAGCCAAGACCATTCAGTGACTGATGTAAACTTCACCAAATAATTGGCATTAGTCAGATAATTGACTGATGTAAAATTCAGGGCTTTTCCACCCGCGGGGGGGGGGGGGGGGGGGGGGGGGGAGTTCTTTATGTTATTATTAGCAGCCTCTAAGATGGCCAATGGTGCTCCTCATGGCATGTGACATCATAGTTACAGGGAATGGCCATTTTCAGGTCCCCGTTCCCCGTTCCCATCCCAATTTCCCATTCCGGATCCCCGTTCCGTGTTTCAAACGTATCCGAAACAGGGAATGGCATTTCATGCATGTTGCCGTTCCCCTTTCTCCGTTCCAATTTCCCGTTCCGGGTAACTATATGTGACATGTATATGTCCATATACCCTAGTCGCTAAATGAACCCCTGCTCTATCATCTGTAAGAAATGATCCCTGTAAAACTTCATCTTCTTGGGCACTGAAGCCGGTGGGTCTACCCGTGTCTACATCACATAATCCTGCATCAAATAACATCTAATAACTTGACTCCTCTCCAAATTAGACAGCTGTATATGTGGCTCGTGTAGATCATACTGAAATAGTGGTAGTCTCTCCATATCAAGTCCATGTCTGGCAAACCACATCTCTACTATAGCATACCATGTGTGTCTCCTCCCCTAGGCAGCCAATGTCTTAAAAGCCTCCCTAGCCCTCACACTGATCCTCCCTCTATGCTGCTCATCTCTCTAAATCTATAAATAAACCCCATTGTCTGAAAAAGTGCGTCAATCAGAATGGTATGAGCATCAAACTCAGCTCGTACTATGTAATGAAAATGGCCTATGAACTTTGAGAGTAGCGGAATTAGGAAATTAGAGAAAGCATTTTTGTGAGATTACTTTGAGAGCATAGAGGGTGAACTTAATTGATGGTAGCAACATAAACATAGTACTTAGTTAACTTGGCATGAACAATACTTTTGCAAGAGAGAGAGTTTAGAGAACATGACAACAGTTGAGGACCAGATTTATGTGGAGCCGGTCCCCCCTCCAATAGGCAATTGTATTATAGATTCTCCCATCAAGAGAGACTTGGTACATTACAATCTTTGTGTTCCTTGTGACCTAGGTGATGAAATGAAGATGGAAAACTTCATGCATCACGAGCATAACATAAACTTTGCAAAAAGCATTAACTATCCCAAGCTTCGGTCCCAAGGCCTCAAACACCTTCGAAGGTGGAGATAGCTAACGGGGAATGAGGGTAGGGAAGAGGAGGAAGAAACATTCCATAGGAGAAAGAATTAGTTCCTCACTTATCGTGCTCTTCTTGCTAGCATACATAATAGCATAGTAATGAAGATGGAGAAGATGGCAAGCTTAAAGCATTGAATCATGGCTCATGGTTGGATTTGCATTCCATAGCCAAGAGTGTTGGTGTAGGCTCTCAACTTCTCTACTAGCTTGGAGAAGGAGATGGAGATCTTGCACTTTGCACTCACACAATGAGAGTGTGTGTGAGTGTGTGTGGGAGAGTATGCCCCCCAAGCTAGCCCCCTTCTTGCTTAGGTCGACCCCCCCTTGTAGCTCAAGCTTGAAGCTCATTGGACACCTCCAAGACTGGCCAATCACATGCAGGATGCATTACAAACAACAAGGGTAATCTTGGGACAAGTAGACAAGCACCTCAAGCACCTTAGTCATCAAGCACGACAAGCACCTCAAGCTTGGGCCGGGTTCCCACCTCAAGCTCAGCCCTAGCTTACCCAAGGTCAAAGAACTTTTAACACTAACCTTTGGAGGTCTTCAATGAAGCTAACCCTAAGGTCTTTTAAGCTCCATTGGTTAGCCTTGCTCTTTGACAGATAACCTCTCATTTGGACCCGTTTACCATTGGCCCCGTGTTGAGATAGATCTGTAAGGACAAGTCTATATTCTAACCCTTGTTCCCGTTTATTCTCCCACATTAAATGATCAGTTTAATATGAGAAAATCATTTGGGTTGGGTAGAAATTAGATTTTTATGACATACTATGTCATGGTACGGAGGGCTTGCTATGTATCATCCTTGACAGCATAGCACCCTAAGGCCTCTCCATCTGTCTCCTGTCCTCCAGAACAATCCTAGGGCCCATACCGGAGCTACATACATAAGAGCTGGAGGGACAAAGGTATCAAAAAATCAACACTTGGTGATAGGCTCCTGGTGCTTCTCCCTCTAATGTGGCTAATGCTGCATGACCCCATGTCCATCTGGCCAGAGCTGCCTGCCTCATGGAAAATCAGCAACTCCGTGTAGTGAAAGTCACCCCTCAATACACATATGACATTACTACCTCTACCTCCAGGCTCCCACCCCCCTAATATAATGTGTGGCTCTCGTCTCCGGGCTCTCAAGGTAGTGAAAGGCAACCCCAGATACACATATGAGACAGAGAGGCTTTCACACTTTTGTATGCAATCTCAAGCTTGTTGGCTTACCAAACTCTCTTCCCACAGGGCGCTTACATACTTCTCTATAGAATTTGCCCTACCCATCTTAAAGGACCAAAAACACAGATTAGAATAATGGTTATGAATGATTATGGCCTATATATATCTAGATGAATGCAGGGTAAGCTTAGTTAAACCCTTAGAAGGAAGTGCAAGATGTAGACTCGTGGCAGTCATCCACAAGACAATATAACCATCAGCTCCATCATGCATGGTATTGACTAAATACTAAGACATCCCCACTAACATCACCAGTGTCTGATAGAAATAGGTACCAATATATGCTCCTACACGCATGCGGCGCACACACACAACACAGACACACATGAGCCGTACAGAGTTTCAATCATAACTTAGAGTTGCATTACCAGTCATTTGGAGATTAAATGCAAAACATAAGTTCAACTGTCACATGCACCACCCCTTCCTCTCATTGCCATTAACCCACCTATGGTTGGTACAGTGAGAGTGATACAAAACACGAGATAGCGACATTGCAATGGCTGTCAAAATTCGTACGAGAAACAACCTCCAAGAGCTTATGAGATGGCCCTCATTGAGTGCAACTTTGTTACCTGCACATCAATCACTTCGTCTTTCTTGGACTCATTTTCCCTTTCATGCATGCCGCGACATTTGTCAAAATATACTAGAGTGTTCTGCTTGTAGGATAACAAATGCTGAAACCAGACACAATATCCCTTGACAAGATTGGTTATACGATAGCTGTCTCGTCACCAGCGAAGCTGGTAATAACCATCGTTTCTTATTGAGCTGGTTGTGGTTCTCTTAATGAATATAAACATTAATTTTCTCCAAAAAAATGCAAAATCCCTTACCACCAAGACTCAAGTGCATGGTTCTTCAATGAATGAGCCCAAAGAAATAAAAGGAAAGAAGAGAAAAACAAGCATTCAACTAATATAACTCGCAGCCCAACCATTTCAATGATGCACAGACTTCGTCTTGGTATCATATCAGCTTTCTGCATAAACTGATAATCAAGCATACCTTCTTCTTCATTGCTAAAATCAAAATCTAGAGCACTCTGCAGAGACTTCAGAAAGTTGTTCGCCCCACCACCTGGAATATCATCCAAAGAACCAAAGCTGGTGCCATCTATCTGTTGACATTATAACAAGAGAAGAATCTTACGTCAAGAATCTAAACTTTGCAATTGCCTTCTGCATGTGATTCAAAAATTGCATGAAATGTGGAGGAGAAGGCAAATTATCCGCACATGGTACACATGCAAACAGAAACTTTGCAAGCACGCGTTACTTCCATTTTATGGTGCTGTATTTTTTTCCGAGGTACATGTAGGAACAGTCATTCAAATCTGTGTACAAAGAGTATTCCACAAAAGTATAACACTTTTCCATTGGACTATTCTTTGGATATAGATCAAACAAGCCCATAATACATTTAGAAAGGTCATATGGACAACACTGTACAGGCAGTCAAGAATGTACTGAGGATTAAAAACAACCAGCACCTTTCACTATGCCCAACGTTATCATGAGTAAATGTTAAACTTCAGCTACCAAAAAAACCAGCAGATAATAAATGCCAAACTTAAGGGAGGTGATGTGACAACTATTGTCATATGGAAAAGGTCCACAGGGATTTCTACTCTTCAAAAAGCTTGAATCAATCCTGTGCAGTCTCACATGGCAGTGCTACCACCATATTTTTAATTTTTATGAAAATCTTCTTTTAAGTCGATTCCTATGGTTGCTAATAGGATGCAGTTGTTAGTTTTTAGCACCTCGGTTATTGGTGGGAACATATATTTAATGCGAATCAGAAAAGCTTAGTAGATGGCATGCCCATTGGGCATTATAAGACCCTACCCCATTCTCAAAGCACAAACTTCTTAAAATGTAGTAACTCCCCCCTGCTCCTCCCTCCCTCTTTGATTATAAGCATGAGACTACGAAAATATGGATAAAAGACGAAGGTGCATTACTTTGATTCTTGAAAGAAAGGACATCAAGCAAAATGCATTATAATTTATCCTCAATCTTGAACTAAGCATTTCACTACATCTATGTCGAGTACACTAAGCATTTCACTACATTTATGTCAAGTACACTACAGACAGCAGTTTTCAGCCCTCTAAAAAGAAGCATGTTCGTACCCTAAAGATTGGGTGACTTCGTCTCTCTTCACCACATCTTCTCCCACACAGTACAAGCAGATTTTGATTGCATGCTCATCCGCAGAATGTGTTACTTTGATCACCTGTTCGAAGATTCCTATTATAGTTCTTATCGATAGTTTTAGTACAATCCGAAAGCACAAAAAGCAATCGTGAAAGCCCAATCGGACTTCTGACACATCCGATCATGTACGGTTGAATATTCCAACAGTCATTGGGTTAGCCAGACTAAAAATAAATGATTCTCTGGTGATACATCTCCTGGGTTGTATTTTTTGCTTAGACTTCACTACTTTTAAACTTCACAGAGTACACCTCTAGAGGAAGCAAGAAAACCTTGGGAAGGAGGGCCCAAAATGGCTTGCAACCGTCACTTTTTTAGCCAACTGGACTGGACTGGACCGGACGAATCAGATGGGTCGAACAAGATGTAACATTCCTTCCATCAGACATGGACAACAAAGCATGCTTGTCTTGGTTATTTCATGACAAAGAAAGACTTAATAATTGAAGAAAGTGCCTTGACTACTCTAAGAAAAACCAACAGTTCAAGGAATTGCACTTATGATTCTCCATAGCAAAGGAATAGTAGGCCTTTGAATATAGCTGCAGGCCCCGTAATACTGGCTCAATTCCGTATTAAACACAAGACAAGAGAGCATGATGACTTGGAGCATATAGTGCACATGTCTTAATTTTTTCTTTGATTTTCTCTTTCCTTGACTCCTTCAATCAAGGAAAATTGCTTTGGTTAGTGTTTAGTTTCAACATGCAACTGATCACTGCATCCATTTGGTTGGTTATAGACTCTCTAGATCCATGTCGAGCTCTAAGTTATAACAGAAAATCTCTGACATATGCGATGAATTCCATTCTAGAGAACCTCTCCTCTCTTGCTACAGTGTGTAGTTTCTCTCTCAATCTGATTTTCATTCTCTAGAATGTTACTCTCTAAAACGATGTTTTTTTCCTCTCCTGGACGATGGCTGATTATCTCACTCTTTCCAACAGAGAAAGGAATTTTCCTACCGCCTACATTTTTTCTCTTCCTCTTCATGATTTTTTTCTAGGCATGACTTGCTTTTTATTCCTTTTCACATGCAAAAACCTAAAGGCTGATTTTAGCAAGCCTTCGATTGTTTTTGTATATGATGACAGTGTGTGGGTGTTGTGCTTAAAAGTCCAAGCTTTAGGGGATGAAAACAGCCCTTCGCTTTTATAGATGCCCTCTCCTATGTAAGTGTTCTTAGGGGAAAGTTGTTGAGGGTTTAATCTTCTGTCCAGTGGTGGCTTGTAACCAATTCCAAGCGAGAAATCAATAGCAACACGAACAGAAACTTCGTAATCGCTGAACTTTAATAGAAAGAGAGAGAGAGAGAGAGAGAGAGAGAGAGAGAGAGAGAGAGTCGACACGGCCCAGCGGAGTTCCGTGCCCAGAGGTATTGGCCCCAAAGACTGGCGCCCCTTTCAGTATTTCTTTTTATATTAATCGTTGAGTAAAGTACAACTCCCGCGGGTGCTCGCTCTCAGACTCTGCGTCCAAATGCTCTGACAAGTGAGCCCCCTTAGGTCACTTATAAACATTACAAGGGATGCTAAAAGCAAAGCCCCAAAAGCAAGTAATCACAAAAGCAGCAGCGCAAAAAGCGGAAATCCGTATAGCTGTCAGTGCGAATTACGGAATTGTCTGTACAATCTGCCACGTCATCCTGTCGTACGATCGTTGATGTGGTTGTCGTGGCAGACTGTACAATACGCTAGAAAAATAAGATACTTTAGTGTCTCAAGACATTTGAGTGTACAATTACAAAGACTAGTGTTAAATTCTCGTCCCTCGTTTCACCCACAGACAGAAGGGCAGTTAAACATAGCCAATTCAGTGGTCTTGGACTTGTTAAAGTCGTACCTCTCTGATGTATGGGAGGCTTTGGAGAAGTCTCAAGCACAACATAAGAAGGCAGCAGACAAGCATCGACGTGACTTGCAGTTGAAGGAAGATAATTGGACGCTACTATGACTCAAGAAGACACGCCTACGGAAATGGAAGGTAAGTAAAGGCTTTTTCCAAAGCTAAGTATGCGATACTATGGACCTGTCCAGATCTAAGAAAAGATATAATGATGTATCCTTCAGATTGAAGTTACCACACTTTGAAGATTCACAATGCATTTCATGTGACTCTATTGAGACCTTTCAAAGGTGAAGTGCCGATGGACAAGGAACCTGCTGAGCAGCCCAGAGTGGAAGAGACAGAGGAGATCAGCTTTACGTTGAAGCTTTTGGTTTAACACCGACTATTCTAAGAGCTGATGATGAATTTGCAGCTTGGATCTGGTGTGGAGTGGACTGCACAAGAGGGGAGTTACTTTGCTCCTCTGTCACAGGTTATCTCAATGGAATAAAATCACTGATTTCTTTTGAGATTTCAAAGATACTGACAGGGTGACAATATTGTGCTAAATGACCTTATGTAAAGAAGTACTTTGAAATGGGTATTTTTAAAAATGAATTTGCTACACGCACTCTCTCATGTGTATATTGTTTGAGTGAATGTTTGAAAGGCGAAATGACTACAACATTTTATCTTGTTCACCTGAGGGGTGATGTGGATATGAAAGTAACGAGATTTAGTAGATCAAGAGATTTGTGAAAAGATCAGTGCAGTTTGTATGTGATTGCTAAAGAAGTTACAATGATTATGATTATAATCTAAGATCTCGACAGGGTTAATGATGCGAATGTGATGTGAATTTCAGTGACTATCCTCTTTGTGCAAGTACTAGATGTGTGCAGTCTTCATGCGAATATGATGTGAATTTCAGTGACTATCGTCTTTGTGCAAGTACTAGACGTGTGCAGTCTTGTACGTCAGTCAGTGTTTACTAAGCTAGTTTTTGTCCCATGTTTGTTTGGCAGGCGTCATCCAGGGTGATTACAATTCTTTCAAGAGGGGTATGTCACAAAGTGATGACGTGGCATGGCCTAAACAACAGCGGCCAGACACATCAGAGCCTAAACCCTAGCAAAAGAGGCAAAAGAAGTTTTACCAACTTACAGAACCCAGCCGAATGACCAGAAGGGGGTTAGACTTGAGAACCTAACCCAAATAATTTTCAAACTTATGGTGTCACAAATTAGTGACGTGGCCGCCAGTACACTTACACACACACCCTCCCCGATGGAACTCCCGCAAATGCAGCAGTGACGTGATAGGCCTGACCCGGAAATTGCGGCGCCTTCTGCGGGCTCACACATGGCACGCTGTACGGACGCCCGCATTTTGCGGTGGATTTTGTGGCAGTAGAAACGCAGGGCCAGCTTTTGCTTTAATTCTACGCAAGAGAGAGAGAGAGAGAGAGAGAGAGAGAGAGAGAGAGAGAGAGAGAGCTCTTTTGCTTTTGCTTATTTAGGCTCGAGAGCTTGAGAGAGAAAAGAACAGGCTTTTGATTTTCAGCTTTTGGGGCTCTGCTTTTGGCATCCCTTGTAAACTCTTTAAATAAGTGGGCAAGCCTCCCACTCTACAGAGCATCTGGACGCAGAGTCTGAGAGAGAGAGCCTCCCACTCGCTTGTACTTTGCAACAGATTAATACAAAAAGAAATACCGAGAGGGGCGCCACTCTTTGGGGCCAACATCTCTAGGCACGGAACTCCGCCGGGCCAATGTCAAATGAATAGTGAACTCTGAACTGTTTTGAAGTGACTTATTGTTGGTGTCGCGGTAGATTCTCAACTTGGAGTGTCCAAGTCTGTTACAGTGGTATCAGAGCACAACCGATTTCTCTTCTACGGGAAATCCGATCCTTTTTGCGCGGCACGTATGGCTTCAGACAGAGATCAATCGACTTCCTCTGCATCCGGAGATGTGTGAAGAGATCACAACGAAGATTCACGTGAGGAGTACGGCCCGCCTCGGCCTACTCAGGCGGAGATCGAAGAGATGGAGCGTCGTCGATTGATCAGCAATGCAACAAAGATAATGTTAAATTTTGCGAAGGACCCGAAATTTGCAAAATTTATGAGCCAGACCTCCTTCGACGAGGTGCACTCATAGTGGCGGCAGACCACCGAACCACCCCTCAAACCGGCCCTGAAGAAACCTCCTACTCCAAGAATATACACAGAGCAAGAATTAGAAGAGGTGGTTGATGCACGAATTGCTCAGCTTTTTGACCCACAAAAAAAAGCAGAAAAGCACGACAAAAATCAGAAGAAAGGAACTGACTTCCTGGGTTATTTGGGTCGTCAGTCTACATTTGAATCGGCAAGAAAGGACAAGAAGCGTGTTCGATTTGAAGGAGTACCCAGTTCTTCTTCTTCTTCTTCTTCTTCTTCTTCTTCTTCTTCTGCTAGCTCCTCTGACTCGAGCGGAGAAGACAGAAAAGGCAAAAAGCGAAGCAAAAAGCATAGCTTCAGAAAGGGCAAGAAAAAGGCACAGACGCTTAAATCTCGCCCAGTGGTTGACAGTTCTATAGAGGACTCGTCTTCAGATGGTTCGGACTCTGATGACAACAGCTTTTACACAAACAAGAAGAATTTTTATAAAGCCAACCAATATGACTTTCTGGAAGATAAAAGCAAGAAATAGAGATGCTTCGAAGGCTTTGTCTTTTATACAGCAGTTTGACATAGCTTTCTCAAGAGGGCGTTACTCAGAGCACTCCAAGATTCAGAGGGCTGCCTCTTACTTTAAGGGAAATGCTCGAACTTGGTGGTCCACTCTTCTAGTAAACAAGACAGCACCAATTAAATGGTTGAAATTCAAAAGGCCTTTTATTTCTTCTTGGCTGACTCGAGAGTATAAACGCGACATACGAACTGCTTGGAACCATCTCCGGTTGACCAAGAAGGATACAGTGGACGCTTATTGCGAGAGATTTTGGAGCTCTTTTCTACCTGCGTCTTCATTTAAAAAGACCTCGTTCAAAGAACATATTGAGCAATTTACCTTGGGTCTTTCTACGGAGATCCAAGATCACTGCTCAGAACAAAAGTCAGCTTCCATTCAGGAGTTGATGAGTCATGCGAAATGGGGTTTTTCCATTCACTCGGGCAGTTTGACCTACCCCACAAATGAAATCATGACGCAAAGGGCCGAACAGACTTTGACAAATGAAAGTAGAAAGAGGAAGAGCAACCCAGAAAAGAAAGAAAAGGATGCACGACCCAAACTCACTCCTCGAGAGGGAGCGGAGCTCTCTACATCAAGGAGGGGAAGTGCTTTGGATGCGGAGAAACTGGGCATATCTCCGCGAACTGCCCTAAAAAGGCACCAAAAGAACAGAACGACAATGACGATGAAAGGCCTGAGAGTTCGAGAGCAGCTGAGGAACGTGGAAGAAAAGGCAAGATGAAAACAGGACTCGTTCCAAATTGTGTGGATACTGACCCAAGCACGATGGACGAGAGTACAGAACTTTGCAGACCAAGAAGCCCTGATCTTCTTTGATGGAGGAGCCAAGGCCAACTTCATTTCACCTGAATTGGCGGCGCGGCTCGAGATCACACCCGATCGGATGGGACCACTAGCAGAGGCAGTTCTAGCGGCACCCGACAGGGACGTAGCCATTACACTTGTCATCGGCAAACTTCGGTTGCGTTGTTAGGGGTATTTGGGGCATGAGGACTTAATAATGCCTTTGGAAGGTTGTGATGTTCGCTTGGAAATTCCTTGGTACCACAAGAACAACGCCATGGTCGACTATCGGGCGAGGAAAGCGACTTTGACCACAGAGAAGGGCAAAACCATTGTACTCGATGTAAAACTTAAGGGCGAGTCCATCTCTATTGTATCGGCTTCGGCCATTTCAAAATTAATGAAACCCAATCTGTTTATTTACTTGATCTTTTTGAAAGAGTTGAATGATGAGGATAGGACAAATATGTCTGAACTTGATAAAGAACGCCACGATTTTCTCCACACTCATGCCGATTGCTTCTCAAAGGGCCTGCCAGGCGAGTTACCACCCGCTCGTCCTCAAGATCATACCATTGTAAGCACACCACCGAACCGGCCACCTTACCGTGTGAGCCGAGCCCAGAACGAAGAAATTATGAACCAAGTAAAAGACCTCTTGGAAAAGGGTCTTGTCCGGCCAAGCACTTCACCGTACTGCTCTCCAGTGTTATTGGTTTTGAAGAAAGACAGATCTTTGAGATGTGCATCGATTATAGAGCTCTCAACAAAATCACCATCAAGAACAGATTTCCGATTCCTAGAATCGATGATATACTTGACCGACTGTCACGAGGACGTGGCAATTGCTAACCTTAGTTGTTGGTTTCTTTCCAATGATTTTTTTTAAATTTTTGAAACCCTCTTTTTGAAGTTGCAAATGGTTGGACATTGTATGGCCAATGTGAACAGTAGTTTCACCCGCAGAAGGGAAGTGGTCGGCACCTCAAATTCGTATAGTGAGAGGATGTCTAGGCTCAGAGCAAGATCATGTAGGTCCCCTCGTCGCACTTAGCAAGTTGGTGGATACTAGGAAGTGAACTCAATAAAGGCATAAAGTCAAGGTGGAATCACCAACAAAAAGTATCCGACAATTCGGCCACACTACACTTTTGGATGCGGTCCCAATGAGGATAGATGGTCAAATGACCAGTGGGAGCCCAACGGAATCATTTTCTAAAATTTAGGGAACTGCTATTTTGGGCCATGAAATCTGTTCGCGTCATTAGCTTCAAAATGAGAAGGGAAACATTTTAGTACTCTGTTGCAAAGTCAACCGATGCACCAATTGAGAGATTTTTAAGCAGGAAGCCCAATGCGGGAAATTGCATGCATGAGTGCCAAGTGGCACTTTTTGACCAATTTACCAAGTTTGGGACAACAGAACTCGTAACTGACTTTTTGGAGCAGTTTTGGAGGCTAATAACTCTGATTTTCAGGCATTTCCCTCCATTTTTGAGCTTCCCATCACTTTACCTATGACAAGGCATCAAATGCGTGTTTATAGGGCTGTTTTGCTGCGTTTTCAGCGATACGCAGGTTTTGGCAACCATGAAAATCTTCCCCTTTTTGCATCTATTTGTTCACAGATGCATTACAGGTCAAGGGCAGCAGAGGGGGTGCTCGATTTATGCTGGGGGGATGCTTCATTGAGAACCTGTCACAGATTAAGAGCTATGGAGTGCTTTCTTTCCTCTCTATGTACAGTGTGGTGCTAGGAGTGATGACCTGCACACTACACACTGCTCTCTCTCTCCCCTACGTGCAGTTATGTGATGCCCCACAAGAGGGCTCTTCATTTGACTGATGTACAGCTATGTGGGTTCATGCTTTTGTGTTGAGGCAAGAGCCTCCTTGAGCAGGAACACGGGTAGCTAACTACTACTCCAAAGTAGGCACCGGTGAGGGTCATAACCTCACAGTACAGGTGCATTTTCAGCGCTGTGTAGACGCTGTAAACTGACTGTTTTTCAGCCATACGGGCGCCAGAACCATTGGGAATAGTGACCCACTGGCAGAGGACAGTTAGGGGACTGTTTGGGGCTGAAAACAGGGCAAAAACCAGAAAATACAGCGTGCTGAATTTACTGTTTTTGGGCAGGAATCAGAGGGTTTATGCGAGTGGAAGTGAGTTCCAGCAGGGGAATTGGTTTCGCACAAGTTTTGGGACTGTTATGCTGCCAAAATTTGGCCAAATCAAGTGGTATCTAGTTGGATATAGACAAAGGATTCCCAAGACTCTACTTTGTAAATTTACCCTCTCAAAGTAAAAAGAAATACCGAGAGGGGCGCCAATTTTGGGGCCTACAGGTTGTGGGCATCTGCTCGGAGCATTCTAGCTTCCGAGCCGTGTGTGCTTAAGTGTTAATTTCCGTCGCAGGTTCCCTTTGCAAAGTGCTCTGTGTGTATGTCTAAAGTAAAGAATTTCGGGTGAAAGCCAAAGCCTACCGCCCCACCACGGGCCGGTTTCAAGGTTCCATCATCGGGACATCAACCACTTTTTCCTCGAAGAGTGAGCCTCGGTTGTTTTGGGTAAAGACACAGAGTACAGGAACGCGGGATTACACTATGGCCGACAAAGGGAAGGGCATTATGGAAGAGGGTTCCTCTTCCCAGGAAGACACGAAATTCCGCATGTACGCCCTGCTAAAAAGTGGTCAAATTAGGGCTGATTTTCTGCTGCGTTTTTAGGGTTTGCAAGTATGAACCAAGATGAGATAGGGAGAGGTCTCAGGGTGGTAGATTGGCCACTAGATCTCCTGCGGGAGTGATGTGGGTCTGCCACGTGACACGCTGCTTGCCGATTCTCTGAGGCGATTGCTTGGATTCTATGTCGCATTGGTAAATCATCTTGAAATTTGAGCTTACTTGGTCGTGGGTGGTACGTCACAGGTTGTGGAATTATGCTCGTTTGCAGAGGCAAGAGCCTCTTGCACAGGTAAAAAGTTAAGGGACAGGTTGCAAGATGCTATGTGGTGAAGTTCAAGAACTATCCACCTATGGATGGAAAGTGGATGCAAGAGCATGAACTGTCAGAGTCACCAAATGTATTGCAACTTTACCTTGAGGTCTTTGGGTTACAGCCTACGTATGCCCCAACCCAATGTCTGCAAAGGAGGGGTAATAATAGAGCTAGCACATCACATGTACTCATGGATTCAGTGCAATAGCAGTGTACAATTTGACAAAAGTATGAAGGTCTCATTGAGTCATTTGTACATATGTTTTGACAGTCTTTCTTGTAGATACATGCGATGATAAAAGAGTGCTAACAACACAAGATCATCAGTGGCGTGTATTTATGGTATGCAATTGAGGACGTTTGTGATTTCAAGAGGGGGGTATGCCACGAGGACGTGGCAATTGCTAACCTTGGTTGTTGGTTTCTTTCCAATGATTTCTGTTTAATTTTTGAGACCCTCTTTTTGAAGTTGCAAATGGTTGGACATTGTACGGCCAATGTGAACAGTAGTTTCACCCGCAGACGGGAAGTGGTCGGCACTCAAATTCGTATAGTGAGAGGATGTCTAGGCTCAGAGCAAGATCATGTAGGTCCCCTCGTCGCACTTAGCAAGTTGGTGGATACTAGGAAGTGAACTTTTTGAAGTTGCAAATGGTTGGACATTGTATGGCCAATGTGAACAGTAGTTTCACCCGCAGAAGGGAAGTGGTCGGCACCTCAAATTCGTATAGTGAGAGGATGTCTAGGCTCAGAGCAAGATCATGTAGGTCCCCTCGTCGCACTTAGCAAGTTGGTGGATACTAGGAAGTGAACTCAATAAAGGCATAAAGTCAAGGTGGAATCACCAACAAAAAGTATCCGACAATTCGGCCACACTACACTTTTGGATGCGGTCCCAATGAGGATAGATGGTCAAATGACCAATGGGAGCCCAACGGAATCATTTTCTAAAATTTAGGGAACTGCTATTTTGGGCCATGAAATCTGTTCGCGTCATTAGCTACAAAATGAGAAGGGAAACATTTTAGTACTCTGTTGCAAAGTCAACCGATGCACCAATTGAGAGATTTTTAAGCAGGAAGCCCAATGCGGGAAATTGCATGCATGAGTGCCAAGTGGCACTTTTTGACCAATTTACCAAGTTTGGGACAACAGAACTCGTAACTGACTTTTTGGAGCAGTTTTGGAGGCTAATAACTCTGATTTTCAGCCATTTCCCTCCATTTTTGAGCTTCCCATGACTTTACCTATGACAAGGCATCAGATGCGTGTTTATAGGGCTGTTTTGCTGCGTTTTCAGCGATACGCAGGTTTTGGCAGCCATGGAAATATTCCCCTTTTTGCATCTATTTGTTCACAGATGCATTACCGGTCAAGGGCAACAAAGGGGGTGCTCGATTTATGCTGGGGGGATGCTTCATTGAGAACCTGTCATCATAGGTTAAGAGCTATGGAGTGCTTTCTTTCCTCCTATGTACAGTGTGGTGCTAGGAGTGATGACCTGCACACTACACACTGCTCTCTCCCCCCCCTACGTGCAGTTATGTGATGCCCCACAAGAGGGCTCTTCATTTGACTGATGTACAGCTATGTGGGTTCATGCTTTTGTGCTGAGGCAAGAGCCTCCTTGAGCAGGAACACGGGTAGCTAACTACTACTCCAAAGCAGGCACCGGTGAGGGTCATAACCTCACTGTACAGGTGCGTTTTCAGCGTTGTGTATGCGTTGTAAATTGATTGTTTTCAGCTATACGGACGCCAGAACCATTGGGAATAGTGCCCCACCGGCAGAGGACAATTAGGGGACTGTTTGGGGCTTAAAACGGGGCAAAAACCAGAAAATACAGCGTGCTGAATTTACTGTTTTTGGGCAGGAATCAGAGGGTTTATGCCAATGTAAGTGAGTTCCAGCAGGGGAATTGGTTTCGCACAAGTTTTGGGACTCTTATGCTGCCGAAATTTGGCCAAATCAAGTGGTATCTAGTTGGATATAGACAAAGGATTCCCTGGACTCTACTTTGTAAATTTACCCTCTCAAAGTATAAAGAAATACCGAACGGGGCGCCAATTTTGGGGCCTACAGGTTGTCGGCGTCTGCTCGGAGCATTCTAGCTTCCGAGCCGTGTGTGCTTAAGTGTTAATGCCCGTTGCAGGTTCCCTTTGCAAAGTGCTCTGTGTGTATGTCTAAAGTAAAGAATTTCGGGTGAAAGCAAACACCTACCGCCCCACCACGGGCCGGTTTCACCGACTTCAGGGATTCTCGTGCTTTAGCAGGATCGACTTGAAAAGTGGATATCATTAAATCCGAATCGCGCCGCGAGATGTCTACAAGACAGCCTTTCAAACAACTTTTGGGTTATTTGAGTTTTTGGTGATGCCTTTTGGCCAAACCACTGCTCCTGCGACATTTAACCGGATGATGACTATTTGTTGGCACTTTCTTTGACGACATCATTGTTTTCTCCAAGGATGAGGCAGAACATAGAGAACATCTACTTCAGGTCTTTCAGGCATTACGAGATCACAAGTTGGTGATTAATGCAAAGAAAAGTGAATTTTTCCTACCAGAGATACACTTTTTGGGACACATTGTCTCAACAGCGGGAGTGCAGATGGACCCGGCCAAGATAGAGAGTATCCGTGATTGGCCCGATTTGAAGAATGTCCATGAAGTTTAAAGCTTCTTGGGCTTGTGTTTGTACTACAGGCAGTTCATTAGAAAGTTTGCAGATTGCTTCCCCTTTGCATATCTTGACACAGAAAGGAGTCCCTTTCTCGTGGGGACCCACTGAGGTGACTGCTTTCAGACTTTGAAAGAGAAATTGACTACGGGACCAGTTTTGACTTTGCCGAACTTGCAGAAGTCATTTGAAGTATATTGTGATGATTGTGGTCGTAGTCTGGGTACGGTCTTAATGCAAGAAGGCCATGTCATTGCTTACGAGAGCCGATTGTTCTCAAGGCCGGAATTGAGAGAACAGATTTATGAGAAAGAGCTTTTGGCGGTTATCCATGCTGATACTCAGTGGCGGCATTACCTACTCGGAGCAGATTTTACCGTCTTTACAGACCATCAGAGTTTACGCTACTTCTTGTCACAGAAGCAGCTATCGGAAAAGCAGATGCGGTGGGCGAACATCTTGTCACAGTTTCACTTCCACATTGTCCATGAGCAAGGACAGAAGAATTTGGTGGCAGATGCTTTGTCTCGGAAGCCGTTGGTTCTGGCTATTTCCGCGATACATCATAGGAGCTTCAAGGATATGGTCGATCAGCATGCCACGGATACAGATTTTGCAGACATTTTTTCACGGATACGGGATGGGGAGACAGTAGCGGGATATTCCATTCGGGATGGCTACTTGATGAGGAAAACCATGTTGAGCGTTACACAGCCGTTGAGGGAAAAGGTTATGACCAAATGCCACTGTCCGCCTTTTATGGGTCACCGCGGCATTGCTACCACCTTGAAAGGGGTAGAGAGATACTTCTTTTGGCCGAGACTCGAGAAGGATGTGGACGAGTTTGTGCACAGTTGCTTGGTATGCCAGAAGATCAAGTTTGACAAGCGCAGGGATTGTTACAGCCTTTGCCCATACCCACTCGCCCCGGGGAAAGTATTGCAATGGATTTCATTTTTGATCTCCTGAGAACACAGAGTGGTCACGATGGTATCTGGTCTGTTATTGACAGATTTAGCAAGCAGGCTCATTTCATTCAGTGAAGAAAACAGTCAAGCCAAATCACTTAGCGAGCCTGTTTCGGACCCTAGACTCACGAGTCTATTTTGGAAGGCTATTTGGGAGAACATTGGCACGGTTGCAGTTCTCGTCATCTTTCCACCCGCAGACTGACGGACAATCTGAGATTGCTAATTCAGTGGTACTAGATTTATTGAAGTCTTACATCTCGGATCAGAAGACTCAATGGGAAAAGTATTTACCTTTGGTGGAATTTGCCTACAACAACACGATACACTCTTCGATGGGGAAGGCGCCATTTGCGATTATTGAAGGTGCTGTGAAGGTTCCACCCAACCTAGATAAGATTTTTGAAGCCGATGAATACACGCGCGACTTGGACACGGCTTTTGCCAAGGTCCGCGAGGCTTTGCAGAAATCTCAGGAAAGACAGAAAAAGGCAGCAGATCGCCATCGTCGCAATTTGAAATTGAAGGACAATGATTGGGTGCTCTTACGTTTTGAGAAGGCACGCCTGAGAAAGAAAAAGGGAAAGGAGAGGCTTTTTCCAAAGCTTAGTATGTGATACTACGGACCGTTCCAGATCTCCGAAAAGATCAATGATGTCTCCTTCAGACTGAAGTTGCCAGACACTTAGAGGATTCACAATGCATTTCATGTGAGTCTCTTGAAACCTTTTAAAGGTGATGTGTCCGAAGATGGGAAGCCTGACGAGCAACCCAAAGTGGAAGAAAACGAGGAGATCCTTGTTCAACAACAGATATTGGCACATAAGAACAGAAAGATTAAGGGTAAAGTGAGAAGGTGGTTCTTGGTTAAATTCAAGAACTATCCTGCATTGGATGCGAAGTGGATGGAGGAGGAGGTCCTAGCAGATACTCCTCAGATTGTGAAACTTTACCTTGAAGCTTTTGATTTAGCATAGTCTATTCCAAATGGAACCTGCTTGGCCGAATATCTGGTGCAGTGGGTTTGTACAAGAGGGGAGTTACTCCGCTCCTTTGTCAACAGATGCCTCAATTTTTGATACTAGAGTCACTAATGTCTCTTTGAGCTTCAGGGATACTGAGAGCTGACAGTATTCTGTTGTATGACTTTATGAAATGGAATTCCGGAAAATATGAAACTGATCTGTTCTTGACTTGTTTAAGTGCAGGAACTGATAGACGAAATGATTGCAGCATTTTGGTATGAATGATCTCGATAGACATGGTTGCAATGGGGATTAGTCAATCGGGGCCCGAGCATCTATGAGGTCTTGAGTGGATCTAGATGCGGTAGCTAATTGCATTGCCGATAAATCATGGTCTGAGATCCGAATGAATGTTGAATGTGATCTGTCATGAGATGTCCTGTGATGTCTAGTGATGTCCTGTGATGTGACTGTCGATTGGTACATGTGCTAGATGTGTGTTCCTGGTGCGTCGGTACTAACAGTCACTGTCTGCTAAGACAGTTTATGGCTTCTGTCTGTTTTGCAGGCGTAATCGAGGGCGATTACAATGCTTTCAAGAGGGGGGTATGTCACAAATTGGTGACGTGGCAGCCGGTATACTTACACACACACCCTCCTCGATGGAACTCCCGGAAATGCAACAATGACGTGACAGGCCTGACCCTGAAATTGTAGCGCTTTCTGCGGGCTGACACGTGGCACGCAGTACGGATGCCCGCGATTTGCGGCAGATTTTGTGGCAGTAGAAACGAACGGCCAGCTTTTGCTTTAATTCTACGCAAATGAGTGAGAGAGAGAGAGAGAGAGAGAGAGAGAGAGAGAGAGAGAGAGAGAGAGAGCTCTTTTGCTTTCGCATTATTTAGGCTCAAGAGAGCTTGAGAGAGAAAAGAACAGGCTTTGATTTTCAACTTTTGGGGCTCTGCTTTTGGCATCCCTTGTAAACTCTTTGAATAAGTGGGCAGGCCTCCCACTCTACAGAGCATGTGGACGCAGAGTCTAAGAGTGAGAGCCTCCCACTCGCTTGTACTTTGCAACAGATTAATACAAAAAGAAATACCGAAAGGTGCACCACTCTTTGGAGCCAACATCTCTAGGCACGGAACTTCGCCGGGCCAATGTCGAATCAATTGTGAACTGCAAACTGTTTTGAAGTGATTTATTGTTGGTGTCACGATAGATTCTCGACTTGGAGTGTCCAAGTTTGTTACACATGGAACCTGGCTAAGGGGCCTAAACCCTTAGAAATAAAGCAACAATCCAAAATTGTAAAGACTCGATAACGTGGCAGGCTATACGGACACCCACATTTTGCAATGCAATTTGTGGAGGATATACCAATGTGGCAGCATGTACGGATAGCCTTTAGGCGCTTGCTTTTGGGGCACCAGATGATTTTAGACTTCTGCTTTTCATGTAACTGCTATTGAAAGAGGACCCTCGTACTTGTTGAAGCTTAATAATAAAGAAATACTGAGAAGGGTTGCTAGTCTTTGGGGCCAGTGCTTCTGGGTGCAAAACTTCGTCGTGCCGTGTTCTCTCTCTCTCTCTCTCTCTCTCTCTCTCTCTCTCTCTCTCTCTCTCTCTCTCTCTCTCTCTCTCTCTCTCTCTCTCTCTCTTTTTGGAAAAATAAGGGCTGTATATTACTGAGTACAATATAATCCCCAACGGATGCCAAAATAGCCTATCACGTGGGGTGTACAAGTTGAATGTAAGGGTGAGAGCCACTATAGTGACAACTCGACTAGAACAATCTCATGGTGGTCTGTGTGATGAGTGGAGGAGAAACCACCGAGGGGGGGCATAATGCCATGTAATCTGGCCACCTGTAAGTGTGAAGAAGAGTGGAGATCGGGCCCAACGCCGAAGGAAGGCAAATCGACGAGCCTCGGCTGCTCGAGATGTACCTGAGGAAGAATCCCACTGCCAAATCAGGGTGTGAATGATGTCCAGCCAAATGGCAGTGAGGGTATCCTGAAGGAGCTGTGGAGCCGCACTAAGAATGTGAAGACAACGAGGTCTCCAAACATTCCATAGTGTAATGCTAGTGATGACTGAAAAAACTTCATCACGTGTCTGAGGATCCCCCTGCCAAGCAATCTGTGGTAACATAGCCAAAGTCCCTCGCCGATAACCAGTGGAGGTAAGCATAAGAGCTGGATCTGTGTCTGAGCCCTCGTAGAAAAGATGCGGTCCGGGCATCGGCATCAACCATGAGACAGATCCCCAAGTGAGAAATCCATGCTGAACACCGGCTCTGCTAAGTAAAAAGCAAATTGCTAGCCACACTACATGAGAAGATGAGCATGACCAAAGACAGTGTGCACGTGACTCATGTAGTCACAAAGGACAGCGAGTACATAACGGATCATGACCCATAGTAGCTAGCCAAGTCCCAACTGGAAGTCCTGCATGTGCAATCATCCACATGAAAAAAGAAATACGACGAGCCGCATGTAAATCCCAGATGGCTGACCAAAACTGCTGTAGATAGGCATGGGAGAGACCTGAATGTAACCAGAAACGCATACGAGTGGGCTGCTCTGGGTGCTGTCTCATCAATGCTAATCTTCCAATTTTGGCAGTGTACTCAAAGAATGATACAGGTGCACCGATGGGGTTAGAGTGAGGCCAATGCCACTCTCCTGAGCCCCAATAAAGCTGAGATAGGGCACGACCCTCCCACACCCAAAGCCTCCAAAGTGCAGCATCAGCGGAAGCGAAAACGGGGGTCAACACAACGACGCTTTCTGCGGGAGCCAACTACTCGTATGGCCTCCCATTGAGCGCCGGGGTAGACAAGGTGCGGAGAGGTGGTATCATATGTCAATCTAGCATGAATCCCCTGAGAGTAGTCAGTATCAACTGTGAACAGCATGGTGTCTAAACGAACTAATAAGAGAGTGCTCTGAGCAAAGAGACCTTCCCAGCCACTATGTGGAGGCATCTGAACCGTGCCGCGCATGACTGCGTCCCACTGTGAAGGAACGGCGGAGTCAATCTCAAGCAGTCTGTCTGTCACCCCGCGACCAATGTCATAATGTTCTGCCACAAAATCTGCATCCAGCATACGTGTCTCATGAAACAACCGCATAGAGGCAACACGGCCAGTGTCCCAAGCAGCCCAATCAATGTGAGTCCTCTCTCCAAGCTGACGGGGTGGATTAACCGAAGAATCAAGAACTGCATCATTCCAAATGAGAGGCTGGCGCTCAATCTCCTCACGACATGAGGGAGGTGAGCGTATGATAGCCCGTCGCATGGAAACCCAAATCTGAAGGAGCGATCCGATGAAGGGTGAGAGAGTGCTGGTGAACAAGGGGGCATCCGTAAAGAGAAAACGATACCCTATATGCCAAGTATGACCATCTCTGGTGCCGAGGCGTGGAGTCGCTGTGCAAAGAGCGGCCTAAAGAAGCATCTTCCAAGGTTCTTGGCCGGGAAAAAGATCCCGAACAATAAGCTTGGTAAGAAGGGCACGGCTCTGTAATTCTGGATCAATAATGCCAAGGCCTCCCTCTGACCTAGGACGAATAATCGTGGACCAGCGAACTCGAGCACGAGTATCAGTAGTCCCATCTGTGCCACTCCATAAAAAGTTCCTCACTAGTCGGCGGAGCTGAGCTATCACACCAGAATGTAGCATCCAACAAGAGGTCGTATACCATACTGTAGCCAGAATGACCTGGTTGGCGACCAATGCACGGCCAGCCAACGAAACAGATGACGTGACGACCAATGACATAGCTTCCTACGAATAGACTGTAGTACGGGTGCAAACTGCTGCTGTGAGGAAACGTCAAATCCAACCTGAAAGCCCAGATATCTGCATGTCTGACCCGGCTACAGCCATGTGAAACCATCAGCTACCCCCCAAGTAGGTATGTCATCACTGCCAACCAGTAACCCATAGGATTTATGCCAGTTAATGCGTGCACCACTGGCAATGCAAAAAACCTCTAGGGCCTCCCGCATGGCATCAAGAGCTGCTAGCAAATAGCGCAACATCAGCATAGTGTCATCAGCAAACTCCTGATCGATAAGGTCCGAAGCTGAAGGTACTGGCATCGTCAAGCCACGAAATGCATGACTCTGAGCACGAAGAAAGTCGGACATAGTCTCTCCTACAAACAGATACAGATATGCTGCTAAAGGACATCCCTGACGGACAGATCGAGAAAGCTCAAAACTGCGACTGACATGACCACCAATAGTAATAGCACTGCTGGCAGTCCTGAAGAGAGCGGAAATGCCGAAGATCCATCTCGCAGGGAAACCCATCCTGGCTAATGATCCTTCGAGAAAGTCCCACTCAACACGATCATATGCTTTCTCGAAGTCAAGGATGAAAAAAGTGAGAGGTTCAGAAGATGATATGGCCCACTCTACTGCCTCATAAAAAGTGAAGATATTATCCAGTATGCATCGATCCATGACAAAGCCTGTCTGAGAAGTATGAATAATATCTGGTAAGAACGGTCGCAAGCGATGACTGATCAATAACGCTAATATCTTATAGACCGAAGGGAGTAGGGTAATAGGTCTCCACTGGCGGAGCTGAGTGGTGTCACCCCCTTTCGGAATAAGAGATATGAGACCTGAACAAAGATCCGGATGCATATATCCTGATGCAAAGATGTCCTGACAACCGCGAAGCAGTGGTATATGCAATACATCCCAATAAGTCTCTCTCTCTCTCTCTCTCTCTCTCTCTCTCTCTCTCTCTCTCTCTCTCTCTCTCTCTCTCTCTCTCTCTCTCTCTCTCTCTCTCAGTTCAGTTGAGTTGTTTTCAGTTTCTCACACGTGGGTTGGTCTAGATCTTCCGCTTGGGCTGTCTAAGTCTATTACATTTACATTGGACCACATGATCAAGTTTGACGTGGAAGCCACAAGAGGGGATACGCTTGGCTCAACTTCAAGAAACAAAGCAAAACAAGGGTAAGCTCAAGATGGCCTACAATAATGGTAACTCATTCTCTACTGACTCCTCTAAAGACAAGGACAAAAATTCTCATGGGAATGGTAACAATAAAAAGAACTCTCCAACACCGTTCCTTTCAAGTAAGATGCCGCCTTTCGCTCCCTGGAATGTTTTGAAAACCGCTCTCTAGAGAAGGCGCCATCAAACTGTTGTACAAACTCAAGGGCTCGATGGGTGTCCTGGTAGCCTAAATAAAACGTCTGAAACCTGACGCCCTGACTCCTTTCCTTGAACTCCTTGATTTTCTTGTTAATCTGGTCATTGTCAAAAGAGGACGAGCTCTCCTCCTTTGAACGGCTAGATAGCCTTACATGCCTTCTAGACTTTGTTTCAAAAATCTACTTCAAAAGAATCTTGGCTTAGGTGCTTAGAAATTTAAGAACCTTCTTAGCACCCTCGAATAATTCAAATGGCGCCTTCCTCGTGTGTTGTTGTAAGCAACTCCACCAAGCACAAAAACTTTTCTCATTAAGTCTTCTAACCCGAAAAAACTTAAGACTTCAACAAGTTCAAAACCATTGGACTGCTATCTCAAACTGCCCATCTGTCTTTGCGTGGAACGAGGACGAGATCTGCAACCGCGTGAAAATGTTCTCTTAGATTGCCCTCCAAAACAACCTAGTAAACAGGGGATCTCTGTCCAAAGCAATGGACTCAAGCATGTCATATATTCGGAAAATCTATGAGACAAACAGTTTCGCAAAATGATCGGGCTTAACTATCTTCTTTACCGAAATGAAGTGGACCTATTTACTGAATCTGTCGATGACCGTCCAAATGCCATCATGCCTACTTAGAGTCTTGGGGAGATCAAAGATGAAATCCATCGCAATGCTTTCCCAGGGGCGAGTGGGAATGGGTAAAAGGCTGTAGTAATCCTTGTGCCTTATGTCTGTCAAACTTGACCTTCTCGCATACTAAACAAATGCGAACAAATTCGTCCACATTCTTCTTGAGTCTCGGCCAAAAGAAATAACGCTCCACCGGCTTCAAGGTGGTGTCAATGCCGCGGTGACCCGTAAATTGTGGACAGTGGCACTCTGTCAATACCTTTTCTCTCTAAGGCTATGTAACACACAAAATTGTTTTCCTCATCAGGTAGCCATTGTCACCAGCGTGTGACTACTATCTATCCTTTTTGTTGATTTCTTTCTTATTATCTATTTACTTTCACTTTTTGGAAACACCCCTCGGAAAATCTAACTGCCCTGCATTGCATAGCTAGTGTGGAACTGTTCAGAGGGAGTCCAGGCCTGAGGGCAAGAGAGCACTAAGGTTGGAC
Organism: Adiantum capillus-veneris; assembly: GCF_014529385.1. Taxonomy (NCBI): domain Eukaryota; kingdom Viridiplantae; phylum Streptophyta; class Polypodiopsida; order Polypodiales; family Pteridaceae; genus Adiantum; species Adiantum capillus-veneris. Next base: position 158,382,433 of record NC_140943.1, read on the forward strand.
AAAGACTATGGTTAGCCAAAGTGGGGTCATTGACTAGCCAAAGTGGAATCCTTTGCTACAGAGGCTACATTTCAGTTCTGGATGTGGCCGCAGTGTACAAAGAGGGTCGGATGACCTAGAAAGATACAATGGCAGCATCTCCTAAATTTTAGGGAACTGCTATTTTGGGACCTGAAAATGTGTTGACGTCATTACCTCCGGAATGACAAGGGGAACATTTTCTTACTCTGCCGTGAAGTCAATTGGGCAACCGGTTGGGATATTTTTAGACGGCAACCCTGAAACGGGAAAATGCTTATAAATGTGCCAAGTGGCACCTTCTGGTGCACTTGCCTCATGCAACAAGAAGTGGCGCTGAATTTAGGAGGGAGAGAGCCTCATTTTCAGATTTGTCACAGGTTAAGAGCTATGGAGTGCTTGCTTTCCCTCTTATGCACAGTGCGGTGCCAGGAGTGATGCCCTGTACGCTACGCACTGCCCTCTCTCTCCCCTTTGGCAGTATGTTATGCCCCACTAGTGGGCTCTTCATTTGACCAATGTACAGTTGTGTGGGTTCATGCGCGATTGCCGAGGCAAGAGCCTCTTGCACAGGTACTAGATTAGCTAGCGGCTAATCCCCCTGCAGGTACAGGTGAATTCGGAGAGGTTTCACACCAGAAATCTCGTCCGATTCAAAGGGCAAGTAGCCCTACAGGTGCGGGAGCTCGAGGACTTGCTAAGGATGCGACCGGCATGCGAAACGGAGCCCAAAACAGTAAATTACAGCCTGCTGTGAATTTTTGCAGGTTTAGGGTTTTGGCCCTAAATGGACCCTAATACCCCCAGGAGGTTCGGGGACGCAAGGGGACCGATGTACAAGTGATCTGGCGCATTTTCAGGGCTGAAAACAGAGAATTCAGCGTGCTGCAGATTCTCGCCAGGTTTTGCAAAGTGCCCGTATGCGTCGGGAAAGTCAGTTAATGCGTGGGAATACTGACCGTGAAGGGTTCTAGTACAGTTATGCTCCCGAAATCGGGCTGGAACAATGGAAATTCAGCCGAGTTTGTGCGGGGCAGCTTGTAGGGAACCACAGCGTTTATTCCCTCTTTTGAACAATAAAGAAATACCGAAAGGGGCGCCTAAGTTAGGGGCCAATCTGGTGTCTGTCTACTCATACAGGTGCAATCTAGCAGCCTGTATCCCTCTCCCCTTTGTTGTGTCTTGAAAGTACAAGTAAAATAGACAACTAATAATGGGTGAAAGCTAAATCAAGGTTTAAAGTAAAGTCTACCGCCCTTTTTGGATTATACAGGCCGGTTTCATGGTTCCATTGCCGGGACTAAATCACTTTTTCCCATAGAAGTGAGCCTTGGTCAGTTTTGGGCTTGAAGACACAGGGGATCATAGACCAGACACAGGGAATTGCAATTATGGCTGACAGACCAGATGATGTGACTGAAGAGGTTTCCTCTTCACAGGGTCAACAGACACATGAAGTGGGTGAGTCCTCAAGACCACCACAGACAGATGACGATATATTCAGGACCCAGTTGGCTACTGCTGTGGCTATGTTCACACAAGTAATGCAGAATCCGAGGTTTTTAGCCTTTCTGCAACCTCCGATTCCGTCTCAGCAAGTTGGGTCACTGGATCATATTCAAAAGCCTGTTAAGGCTCGAGCACAGGTGATTCATACTGCACAGTCAATGGAAACACCTGTACACTTGACGGAGAACATGCAGTCTCCACAACCTATGCCTAAGGTGCAAGAACAGGTGGCTGAGATGCCAGTCTTTCAAGCTGTACCAGTTCAGCCCGCCACCTTTCAGCAGCCTATAGCTGGTTCTAATGGGCAAGGAAGCAACCTACAGGCTATGCAACAGGTCTTCCCACCACCTTCAGTACACCCTGGCTATTTTGGAGGTGGATCCGTATTCCAGAGCATGGCTGGTCATGCACCTGGAAATCAGTTTTACACGCCAGGAACAATGTTTGGGGGTGCTCAAACGATGATGCCTAACCCCATGTACAGTGTCATGGGTATGCAACCAGGGTTTCAGAGTACTCAGGGCCAATTTGGGATGCCACAGGCAAATTTTGGTATGGCTGGAATTACAAATCAGCAGCCAAATATGGCATTTCCAGGTCAAGTTAATAGCGGCCAAGGAACACAGATGAACCCTAATAGTGTTCCCATGTTTCAGTCACTTCCATATGACAATTTAACGCCGCTGGAGAGGCCAACTCCGTACAAAGAAGGTGGCAAAGGTGTGTCTTTCACGACCTTTACAGGGTTTGATGACAGGAAGAAGGCTCTCTCACTCCTCCAGCAGTTTGACAAGGCCTATGCAGGGGGAAACTTTACAGAGGCTTCAAAGGTCCGCAAGGCAGCCACTTTCTTGACAGGGAATGCGGGACAATGGTGGACAACTTTATTGCTTCAAGGGCAAGCTCCGTCCACATGGATTTACTTCAAGCAGATTTTTGCAGCAGCATGGTTATCTGATGACTTTGAAGCAGATGTCATGACAGAATGGCACCAGCTAAATGCTGCCACTTGCAGAAATCTGGATGATTACAATCGGAAGTTTTGGAAAGCTCTACTTCCAGTAACTTCCTATAGGTTTGTGCCATTGACAGAACAGATTGAAAAATACTGTTGTGGCCTACCCAAAGGATTGAGAAAATACTGCACGAAGACAAAAGTCACTACTTTGACGCAGCTCATCGAGGTAGCAAACACTGGCAATGGTTTGCTCAAGGGAGAAGATTGTGAATTTAACACTGGCGTCAAGGCAGGATCAGGCAAGAAAAATTCAGCCAAGAAGCACGTTCCCAATGAGGCTCCTAAAGGGACTCAGGAGTCAGCCAACGCAGGAAAAGATAAAGCTACAGCTGAATCAGAAAAAGGACCAGCAAAGAAATGGAAAAGACGTTTTCCTCGCAAGTCAGAAGAGCAAAAGAAGGTCCTGAGGACAGAGAACAAATGCTTTATATGTGAGCAGCCTGGCCACATTGCTTACAATTGTCCTACAAAGAAAAGGCCAGCTGATTCTGTTGACAAGGAAGACAAGAAAGGAAAGAAGCCCATGGCTGGTCTAGTGCCAGATATGGTGGGCGACAAGCCAAATTCAGATGCAAGTGAGCTTTGCAGAGCATGGGGAAAGGTCAGGGATCAAACAGTGCTTATCTTCTTTGATCCAGGTGCCAAAGCCAACTTTATTTCCCCAGAATTGGCTTCAAAGTTGGGAATCAGACCTGAAGAGATGGGGTATACAGCAGAGGCAGGTTTGGCATGTCCTGGCCATACAGAGGCTGTGACACCCATCATTGGAAAGTTGCGTCTACATATCCAGTCCTATGTAGATGCTGAAGAATTTTACATCATGCCACTGGACGGATGTGATGTGTTGTTAGGTATTCCCTGGTTGTTTCGTATACAGGGAATCATGGATGCCTACAACAAAAAGATCACTGTACAGAGCAAGGGAAAGACTCACATTCTGGATGTAAAGCTTAAAGGGGAGTCTATTCCCACTGTATCAGCTTCTGCTATTACTTCTGTAATGAAAAAGCATCTTTCTGCGTACTTGGTTTTTGCACGAGAAGTGTCAGATTGTGATGAATCAAATTTATCTGTGCTAGATAAAGAAAGGTCAATGTTTTTACAACAGTATAGTGACTGTTTTTCCGATTCATTACCGTCTCAATTACCGCCATAGAGACCCCAGGACCATGCGATAGATTTGGTGCCATGCAGTAGCCCACCAAATAAGCCTCCGTACAGGGTTAGTGCGGCTCAGCAGAAAGAGATAATGGGCCAAGTACAGGAGTTGTTAGAAAAGGGGCTGATTCAGCCCAGTTCATCTCCATTCTGTTCTCCAGTGTTGTTGGTGCAGAAAAAGGATGGCTCATGGCGTATGTGCATCGACTACCGTGCACTGAACAAGAATACCATCAAGAATAGGTTCCCTATACCTAGAATTGATGATATTATGGACAAATTAGAAGGAGCAGCTATGTTTAGCAGGATAGATCTAAAGAGTGGGTACCATCACATCCGCATTAGATCAGAGGATGTGCACAAGACTGCTTTTAGAACGACGTTTGGCCTTTACGAATTTTTAGTGATGCCCTTTGGTCTCACAAATGCTCCTGCTACGTTCAATAGGATGATGGACAGAATTTTCCGTCCACACCAGCAGTTTGTTGGTACATTCTTTGATGACATGATAGTCTACTCAAAGAATGAAGAGGAGCATAGGCATCACTTGGCCATTGTGTTCGAAGAGCTACGCAGTCATAGGTTGCTCATCAATGCAAAGAAAAGTGAGTTTTTTCTGGAAGAGATTCACTTTCTGGGACACATTGTCTCAAAGGATGGTGTCAGAATGGATCCTGCAAAAGTTGAAGCGATCAAGTCATGGCCAAATTTGAAGACGGTGCATGATGTCCGAAGCTTTTTGGGACTATGCTCCTATTACAGAAGGTTTATCCAAAATTTCGCTGAGATTGCTTCACCTTTACATGCTCTTCATAAGAAGGCAGTCACCTTTAGATGGACACAAAAAGAGATTTCAGCTTTTAATCTCTTAAAGGAAAAGATGACTTCAGATCCAGTCATTGTGTTGCCAGATCTTAGGAAGTCATTTGTGGTCCAGTGTGATGCCTGCGGTAGTAGCATTGGTGCAGTGCTAATGCAAGATGGCAGGGTAGTAGCCTATGAGAGCAGAATTTTGCAAGGGCCAGAGATGACCATGCAGGTCTATGAGAAAGAGTTACTGGCTGTGATTCATGCGCTCTTAAGTTGGAAACACTACCTGCTAGGTGTAGATTTCGTTGTCCAAACGGATCATCAGACCTTGCGATACTTCTTGACACAAACAAAGTTATCTGAGAAGCATATGCGATGGGCAAATATCTTGTCCATGTTCCATTTTCAGATTGTGCATGTGGAAGGCAAGAAGAATGTTGTGGCTGATGCCTTGTCAAGGAAGCCACAAATTTCAGCTGTGTCGATTCCTTATCATCATGAACTTGATGATATGAGAGAACAGTATGCAAATGATGAAGATTTTGCAAGGGTCTTCGAGCAGCTAATGGATGGACAACGTCATGAACACTATCTTCTCAAAGATGGGTTCATGATGATGCATGGCAAATTGTGTCTCACAAAGCCATTGCGACGCAAAGTTATGGAAGAGAGTCATGTCCCACCGTATGCAGGGCATCGTGGTATCGATGCTACAGTTAAAGCGGTTGAGACATTCTTCTATTGGCCTACATTGAGAAGGGATGTGGATGCCTTTGTGCGAGAATGCCTAATATCCCAAAAGGTCAAGTTTGACAGGCAAAAGGCACCAGGGTTATTGCAACCACTACCTATTCCAGATAAACCATGGGAAAGTATTGCTATGGATTTTATCTTTGATCTTCTGAGAACACAGACAGGAAACGATGGTATTTGGACCATTATTTGCAGATTCAGCAAACACCCTCATTTTATTCCTGTCAGGAAGAAGATAAAGCCAGATCAGATGGCATGCTTGTTTATGAGCAATATTTTCAAGTATCATGGCATGCCACAGTCGATTGTTAGCGACCGTGATCCACGCATGACAAGTTTGTTCTGGAGAGGCTTGTTTGAGAATATGGGCACAACGCTCAAATTCTCTTCGTCATTTCATCCTCAAACAGATGGGCAGTCAGAAGAGGCAAATTCTACTGTCCTAGATCTGCTGAAGTGTTATGTGTCAGAGCATAAAGGAAAGTGGGAGCAGTATTTGCCATTGGTGGAGTATGCATACAATAATACAGTGCATTCATCAACTGGCAAGGCACCCTTTGAGATAGTTGAAGGTGGCAAGAAAGTTCCTCCCATACTGCATACAAAGGACAAGATATTTGAAGCAGATAAGTATGTTCAGGACATGGATGAAATGTACAAGAAGGTCAAAGTGGCCTTAGAAAGGACTCAGGCAAAGCAAAAGAAAGCAGTTGATCGTCACCGTCGTGAAGTGGTATATTCACTTGGTGATTGGGTGCTTTTACGCTTTGAAAAGGCAAGGTTAAAGAAGATGAAGGGCAAGGAAAGACTGTTTCCAAAGCTCAGCATGCGTTACTATGGGCCTTTTCAAGTGTGCGACATAATCAGTGATGTTGCATATAGGCTGAAATTGCCTGACAGTTGGAAGATTCACAATGCGTTTCATGTGAGTCTTCTCAGACCCTATGTGGGTGATGTGCCAGAAGATATGCCAGCTGAAGATCAGCCGGAAGTCGACGAACTTGACGAGATCTTGGTCCCTGAACAGATTTTGGCACACAAAGAAAGGAAAGTGAAAGGCAAGGTTGCTAGGCGTTACTTAGTAAAGTTCAGAAACTATCCACCAATGGATGCTAAGTGGATGAAAGAAGGTGAACTTGCAGAGTCACCAACTGTGTTATCACTTTCATCACCCAGAAGATATGCAAGCTGAAGATCAGCCGGAAGTCGACGAACTTGACGAGATCTTGGTCCCTGAACAGATTTTGGCACACAAAGAAAGGAAAGTGAAAGGCAAGGTTGCTAGGCGTTACTTGGTAAAGTTCAGAAACTATCCACCAATGGATGCTAAGTGGATGGAAGAAGGTGAACTTGCAGAGTCACCAACTATGTTATCACTTTACCTGGAAGCCTTCGATTTGCAACCTACCTTGACCCCTTGAGTTTCAAAGCTAAATGGATTGTCAGTGTAACAATGGCTTCTGAGACAAATGATGTACGTGGTATTTAAAGTGAGCTCAAATCAAATACCCGTTACATGAATGTTAGAGCTGTACAGATTGTCAGTTTGGCAATTGCTCTTATGGAATGTCCAAAAGTTTGGTTAGTGCTATAGAAGTGAATATTTCTTGTCAGTTTGTCAAGGATACAGTGATTGCTTCTATTCAAGAGTACATGTGTAACTGCATTCTTAAACTGTCGGTTTGGGTATGCTCGAAAGAGTTACGGGATCCAACGTGTACTATAAGACAGTGGCAAAATGTGCAGCTACCATTTTGTCATTGGAAAGTTAGTGACTCAAAGCAATGGCAGAGTGCGCAGCTACCACTATGTCATTGGGACAGGGTTCACACGCAGGCAATACATGAGGCGACGAGGTGTTGAATACACCAGGGTTGACAATGAGCATGTATGTGTCGTATATGTGTCGACAGGTGTTGAATACATCAGTGTTGACAGTAAGCATGTACAACATAGATGCAAACGAGGACGTTTGAGATTTCAAGAGGGGGGTATGTCACCAGCGTGTGACTACTATCTATCCTTTTTGTTGATTTCTTTCTTATTATCTATTTACTTTCACTTTTTGGAAACACCCCTCGGGAAATCTAACTGCCCTGCATTGCATAGCTAGTGTGGAACTGTTCAGAGGGAGTCCAGGCCTGAGGGCAAGAGAGCACTAAGGTTGGACAAAGACTATGGTTAGCCAAAGTGGGGTCATTGACTAGCCAAAGTGGAATCCTTTGCTACAGAGGCTACATTTCAGTTCTGGATGTGGCCGCAGTGTACAAAGAGGGTCGGATGACCTAGAAAGATACAATGGCAGCATCTCCTAAATTTTAGGGAACTGCTATTTTGGGACCTGAAAATGTGTTGATGTCATTACCTCCGGAATGACAAGGGGAACATTTTCTTACTCTGCCGTGAAGTCAATTGGGCAACCGGTTGGGATATTTTTAGACGGCAACCCCGAAACGGGAAAATGCTTATAAATGTGCCAAGTGGCACCTTCTGGTGCACTTGCCTCATGCAACAAGAAGTGGCGCTGAATTTAGGAGGGAGAGAGCCTCATTTTCAGATTTGTCACAGGTTAAGAGCTATGGAGTGCTTGCTTTCCCTCTTATGCACAGTGCGGTGCCAGGAGTGATGCCCTGTACGCTACGCACTGCCCTCTCTCTCCCCTTTGGCAGTATGTTATGCCCCACTAGTGGGCTCTTCATTTGACCAATGTACAGTTGTGTGGGTTCATGCGCGATTGCCGAGGCAAGAGCCTCTTGCACAGGTACTGGATTAGCTAGCGGCTAATCCCCCCGCAGGTACAGGTGAATTCGGAGAGGTTTCACACCAGAAATCTCGTCCAATTCAAAGGGCAAGTAGCCCTACAGGTGCGGGAGCTCGAGGACTTGCTAAGGATGCGACCGGCATGCGAAACGGAGCCCAAAACAGTAAATTACAGCCTGCTGTGAATTTTTGCAGGTTTAGGGTTTTGGCCCTAAATGGACCCTCATACCCCCAGGAGGTTCGGGGACGCAAGGGGACCGCTGTACAGGTGATCTGGCGCATTTTCAGGGCTGAAAACAGAGAATTCAGCGTGCTGCAGATTCTCGCCAGGTTTTGCAAAGTGCCCGTATGCGTCGGGAAAGTCAGTTAACGCGTGGGAATATTGACCGTGAAGGGTTATAGTACAGTTATGCTGCCGAAATCGGGCTGGAACAGTGGAAATTCAGCCGAGTTTGTGCGGGGCAGCTTGTAGGGAACCACAGCGTTTATTCCCTCTTTTGAACAATAAAGAAATACCGAAAGGGGCGCCTAAGTTAGGGGCCAATCTGGTGTATGTCTACTCATACAGGTGCAATCTAGCAGCCTGTATCATAGTTACCGGGGAACGCCCCCTAGCCCCCGTTCCGGCGTTCCGGGGAGGCAGTTCCCTTCCCGAACGTTCCGAATCGTCCTGAAACGTTTGACGTTCCGGGTGGCCAGTGCAAACCGGAACGGCCGTTCCGGAACGTTCCGAACGCCCCCAAAACGTTCCGGAATGCCCCTGGAACGGCCAACGGCTACAAACAAATTTGGCAAAAATTGAAAAAATTGAAGTAAATGTTTGGGCTTCTTTTTGAAGTGTGCAAGGCCTCAAGGACTCATAAAATGCACCCCCCTCCCCCTTTCTCTCCACAAGCTAATCCTCAAGGCTCAAGCTCTCTCCCTCTCACACTCTCAAGATCTCTCCCTCTCAAGACTCACTCTCTCAAGGCTCAAGGCTTTAAGCCTTCAAGCTCTCTGCCTCTCCCTCCCACTCTCTCAAATCTCTCCCTCTCCCTCTCACTCTCTCGAGTCTCTCCCTCTCTCTCTCTCTCTCTCTCTCTCTCTCTCTCTCTCACATCATCTAGTCATAGCAAGATTGAATGGTCTTCAAAACGAGTTTTTTGTGAGTGTCAGAGTCAAAGCACTCTAATACTCCTTGTATTTAAACACAAGAAGCTAAAAAATGCACTATTTGGGTGTTTTTTATACCTCCCGTTCCGCGCCGTTCCCGTTCCGAACCCCTAGCCGTTCCCCCGTTCCGCGGGGATCCCGTCGCCGTTCCCGTTCCGCGTAACTATGGCCTGTATCCCTCTCCCCTTTGTTGTGTCTTGAAAGTACAGGTAAAAGAGACGACTAATAATGGGTGAAAGCTAAATCAAGGTTTAAAGTAAAGTCTACTGCCCTTTTTGGATTATACAGGCCGGTTTCAGCCATCCCATATGGAATAACCTGGCACTATCTCCCCATTCTGTATCCGAGTAAAAACATCGGTAAAGTCCCGATCGACGGCGTATTGGTCAACCATATCCTTGAAGCTTATATGATAGATCGCGGAAATAGCAAAGACGAGGATGCATCTGCCACTAAATTTTTCTATCCCTGAACATGGATAATCTGGAAGTAAAATTGTGACAAGATGTTAGCCCACCGCATCTGCTTTTCTAAAAGTTGCTTCTATGACAAGAAGTAGCGTAGACTCTGATGATCAGTAAAGACCGTGAAATCAGCTCCGAGTAGAAAATGTCGCCACTGTGTAAAAGCTTGGATCACTACCAATAGCTCTCTCATAAATCTGTGCTACCAATTTTGGCCTTGCAACATTCTACTTTCATAAGTAATCACATGGCCTTCTTGCATCAAGACCGTTCCCAGACTACAACCACAAGCATCACAATAAACTTTGAATGGCTTTGCAAGTCTGGCAAAGCCAAGACCGGTCCACTTGTCAATTTTTCCTTAAGTGTCTGAAAAGCAGTCACCTCTGTCTATCCCCACGAGAAAGGGACTCCTTTCTGGGTCAATAAGTGTAAAGGCGAAGCTACCTCTGCAAACTTCCAAATGAACCGCCGGTAGTAAGAACACAAGCCGAAAAAGCTTCTAGCTTCATGAACATTCTTCAAGTCAAGCTAGTCGTGGATGGTTTCAATTTTGACTGGGACCATCTGTACTCCTACTGCAAAACTCTCTGAAAGTCCCAAAAGTCGTCTTGAGAGTATCTTGTAGACGTCTCCAGGAGCAATTCAGATTTGATGATAACCACTCTTCATATCAATTTGGCAAGTAGAATTCTAGAGTCTGTGAGTATATCATCGATCCTCGTAATGTGAAAATCTGTTCTGGTTTTTTTTTTTTTTTTTTTGGGCCTCGGCTAACTCTGTAAGGTGGCCGGTGTGGTGGTGTACTACCAGGAATCAATCATGTGATCTTCGTGAAGAAGGCAACTCGCCTTGTACACCCTCAGAGAAATGGTCAGCCTCTATTGCAAAAAAACTTGTCGTTCCTTTTTGAGGTCAAATATATTCGACCTTCAATCATCATTCATTTCTTTCAAGAAAATCGAGTAAAGAAAACTGGATTTCATGAAGTACAATCTCTTTGCCCTTCATTTTTTTCAGTCACTTTCTTAGCCCGATAGTCAACCTCAGCGTTGTTCTTGTGGTACTAAGGGAATCCTCGGAGCACATCACACCCTTTTAAAGGCATGACATAGAAGTCCTCGTGCCCTAAACACCCTTGACATTGCAAACGAAGTTTGCCAATGATCGGTGTAATGGAAACATCCAGACCGGGTGCCACAAGAACTGCCTCCGCTTGTGGCCTCAGCCTGTCGGGCGTAATTCCAAGTCGAGCCACCAATTCAAGTGAAAAGAAGTTGGCCTTGGCTCCTCCATCAAAGAAAAATGAGGGCTTCCTCATCTTTCACTTTGCCCCATGTGCGGTAAAGTTTTGTGCTTTCGTTCATCTCATTTGGGACAGTCCCCACACAATGTGGTACGAGTTCTGCTTCCATCTTTCCTTTTCTTCTCCACTTGACGATTGCTCTGTAACTCTCAAGTTTATCTTCTGGTGGTCCTTTAGTTCATCTTCTTTCTAAGAGTTCTTGTCCATCTCTTTCTGCGAGTACAGGTTCCCCTTTTCTACACTCATCTGTCCTTTCGGCTTTCCTCCCTACCTGAGAGGAGAAGCAATGGCCACACGCCATCTCATCAATCAGGTAATCCTTCAGGTGTTTCGTAAGTCTCGGGTCTATGGAGTACTTGATCAATCTTTTCACAAATGTGTCAACCTGCAGTTGACGTTTGTACTCCACTCTGGCAAAATTTTCCACCAAGAATCTGTCCAAATCTTCATTCTTTTCTTCAGATCCTGCACCGGATTTCAACTTTTCTTTTGCCTGTCTCCCCCTCCCCTAAATGTGTTATCTTCGTCAGATTCTCCGAGAGAACCCATGTGTAATATAGGATTCTTTATGGCTTTATGCCCTGTAAGACAAAGCGATGAAGAGGAAAGCGCACCTGATGCGCGATGTATAAAGGGTGGGAGTGGCTAATACGTCCCGGGTCGGGACACGAAGATTCTTTCACAAAAACTGTGTGCGCTGCAAAAAGAATTGGATCCTCCGTAGAAGAAGAATCTTTCGGTGCTCTGATACCACTGTAACCGGCTTGGACACTCCAAGCGAGAAATCAATACCAACACACGAACAAAAACTTCATAATCACTGAACTTTAATAGAGAGAGAGAGAGAGAGAGAGTCGACACGGCCTGGCAAAGTTCCGTGCCTTGAGATATTAGCCCCAAAGATTGGCGCCCATTTCGATATTTATTTTTATATTAATCTTTGAGTAAAGTACAACTCCCGCGGGTGCTCGCTCTCAGACTCTGTGTCCAGATGCTCTGAGAAGTGAGCCCCCTTGGGTCACTTATAAACTTTACAAGGGGTGCTAAAAGCAAAGCCCCAAAAACAAGTAATCTCAAAATCTGCTGGCAAAAAGTAGAATAGCAAAAGAGCACCAAATACATACAACTGTTAGCGCAAATTACGGAACTGTCCGTACAGTCTGCCACGTCAACATGTCAACGCAGATTTCGTAAATTCGTATTGTCTGCCACGTGGCACTCTGCCACGTCAGCCTAAACTTGACCTCGGTGTGAGCACAAATGCTCTATGTTCTACACTCTACACTTACGATTCTGTATGTCAATTGGCTCCTCTAAGAACTCTTATATAATCTTAGCTTCAAAAAGCTAGAGCTAAGCATTTCCCCAGAAGCTTTGAGCATTATAACCCCCACACACACGTATTCATGCTTTAAAGCAAGAACGAATTCTAAGAACAAGAACACAAAAACAAGTGTTTTTCAAGGAAAAGCAAAAAGCAGGTGCTTTTCAAGGATGAGAGGCAAGTGAGAGGTTCTAGAGAGAGAAAATATGCTCTATTTTAGGGTACACATAGTACAGCCATAGAGAAGCTCATGAAGTTTCTAGGGAAAAGGTATATACCATTTCCAATGTGGATTTGAAAATTCTCAACGCTCTTCGTTTCTCTGGTTTATCTGGAAAAACCTTTCAAAACACATTGACGTGTGAAAAGAACAGCTAGAAAATTGTATTTTATGAAATAAATTTGACAAATGGCTGCCTACAACTGACTAACAAACTATTGAATAGCATGTATGACTGAAGAACTTACGACCCGAGAGGAAACACCACGGATTTCATTCAGTTTCCGCACTAGTGCTAGTACAAGCTGGATGTTGGCATCGAGAAACTCATCTGATGAGCCCTGCATAACTTTTTGGTCTTTAAAGCAGAATGATAAGTCACAGATAAAAACAAAAGCACTGTGAGAAGCATCACAGCAATAATCATCTAACCTTATACCCAGAAATGCTACTCGGTAATGGGCTGGCGCATTGGAGAACCCCCATGTTTGTAAAAGCAACAAGCAATGAAGCAAAAGCCTTTTGTGAGCTCCTTCAAAGCAAAACTTAGCAATACAAGCCAGAAACATGACCACAAAAGTAGTGTTGCACATACGGAAACTCTATTTCAATCCTGCGCCGGTTTTCATCCAGAGCATAGCAAAGTGCCTTGGCTGCATCTGCAGAAACACTGCATTCAGGGAAATTTGGAGGAAGGCGCTTTGCGCATGTTCAAAACCAATGCTACCTGATATAAGAGCTTCATAGGAAGAGGGCCTGTAAACAGCAACGCCAGACCTTGCTTCCACATCCGACGTGGTCATGCCAGCATCCGCGGTGGCTGCGACTACATGCCTACAAGTGGGGGAGGATACTGAGACACGCAGGTGCCTGCAAGTAGGCCTCCGTCGCAGGGATGGTGAGCGAAAAAGCGATAGGGGTAATGAGCACGATGCCAGAGTAGGCAAGCGTGTGAACGGGCGCAAGGTGGGCGATGAGGAAGCTGTTGCCATCAGCTCAGCGAGTCGTGAATGGCTGCGTCCCCCTGGGCTTGCTGCCAACCTCAAGGTCAGGCCAGGAGATGACACGACACTCTTGTATTATACATTGGATTATTAGCCCACTAAATCAAATATCCGATTCTAACCTATTTATACTTCTTATACAGCATGTAACCTATCTATACTTCTTATACATTGGATTAGCCTACTAAACCAACTATCCTAATCCTACTAAACCAACTATCAGCATCTCACCTATCTAAATACTTCTTACTACTATCTAAGTGATTTTATTAACCCGAATCTTAACGAATCTTTCGAGATTCTCTCACTCCTCCCCAATATGCTTTCTCCTACGTTGTGTTTCCACGCCCAGGTCGTGCTCCATGGCTCCCCCCCTCCCCAGTGCTCCCTTCTCGTGCACGGTGCTACTACCAACATCCTTCCCCAGTCCTACCCGCTAGAAAGCTCCCCACGCAAAGACCCTCTCGCACTAGGAGGAAACCCCCATGCAACTTGCACACTGCCTATTTGCCAACCTCGCACATATCAGGGCGAAAGCATGTAACAGCTCTTTGCACCACACACACACACACAGGAAAGGAGCTTGTGGAGGCTGTGCACGCAGCCCTTGATCACCATGCGTGGGCGCTCCAGGTCTATAAAAAAATTATGTCCTCCACCCTCATGTTCCATTCCAGGCCAAAAAAATATCCCCCTCTCTTCGCGTGGACAGGCTAATGCACGGCATTTGCCTCTCTCTATCTCCCCCTCTCGTCGATGCACCTCTTAGCCCCTAGGTCTCCACGTTTCAATGGCAGATACCTTCCACCCGACCCGGCCGACCTGCCACCTGGCCTCCGTCCACGTTTTGCTTCTATTGAACCAAAAGAATCCAAATAGATTCTTATTAATGAAACATGTGTGCCACCCTACTTGGCTTTACAACCTTGCACAAACTTATCTACTCGCTCTACTAAATTTAGAAAGCCAATTGTTACTCAGATACCTACTAATATTCACAACCCCCCCCCCCCCCCCTCCTCCCTCAGCCCTCACGCACGTACGCTTGCAACTGGTTGCTCGTTCCCCTGGAGAGAGAGAGAGAGAGAGAGAGAGAGAGAGAGAGAGAGAGAGAGAGAGAGAGAGAGAGAGAGAGAGAGAGAGAAGTTGGTTTGCCTCTCTTTAGAGAGAAGTTTCGCGAGAGAGCGAGATAGCCCACCTATGAACCGACCCAAAATATCATCATGGATTCTTCTACACCTTCTCTACTCGCCACCTCAACCTCACACTTTACCATCCTTTGATCCAACCACAAAATCTTCTCCAGATTCCACTTAATTTGTCTTTTTTTCGAAATTGACCTCACTCACTTCTATACTTTTTTTTAATTGCTTACTACTAGTGAGTTGTATTATATTCAACACAAACCAAAAAACTACATAGCTTTCTCATCACAGATTGTGCCTTGAGTACAAGAAGAGTCCACCAACTTCATGGGGCTTTTACAGGGAGCCCATACCCCCCATTACATCTCATATTCTATCAATCATGATATACAGAAGAGATAAACAAGAGAATGGATGAAGGAGGCCACCTTGCTGGGGGCGTCTACCATCCCCCCATAACTCCTACACCCAGTCCCCTTTTGATGAAGCCGAACCAAACTGACCACCAAGGGAGACGCACCATCTCAAAACCCTATGTAGAGACATCCCACGCATCATTAATAGGAGCTTCACACCAATATTGGAGATCGCTTGCCACACCACTTTTGAATATCCTGGCTGAGAGGGAGCTAATCTTATCCACAAGCCTTAGCCTAAACTTGAGAGTGCCACGGGGATGGGGCTCCCCTGCCCACAGGTGCCCACCCCCTCCCAACCTAGGAATCAGTGTACATAGAACCAGGGCCTACATGTTAATCTCCGAGGGATAATGGAGTACAGGCCACCTTCTTAAGCCCAAAAATAAAGGCCCAAGCCAAGAGGGGAGTTGTTGAAGGAAGGTCTGCATCCAAGTGCCCCCACCCTAGGCGATCCTCTGCGTCATCTCTGGCAAACAGCTCGCCCAGTTGCCTCTCTTGTAGATTTGTGCCCCATCCATCAAGCAACCCCACGATCCTTCCCTACTCAATGAGCGGGATGAGCTAAGCAAACCCGCAGCGACAGCTCTTGAAGCCTCTCGAAGCTATATACTTCCATATACTAGCTACTACTTTCAACTTTTATTACCCTGAAATCTTTGTAGATTCCCTACATTCCTTGACTTGCTAAGAAGTAAAATTGTGAGGAATGAGCACGTTTCAAACTCCCGCAACCCATGTGCAAGGTTTAAAGGCCCTACTCTAGCCAACTTGCATGCAAGCATTTCGTGCTCGCGGTGTGTACCTAAACTTTTTTTAAAAGCTCTCTAGTTGTACACGACACTGGTGTTGCCTCTGTGTCCTGCCCTAGACAGTTGCCTCCCGCAAAAGCTACCAACCACTTGCTCATCGCCCACCGTGTTCCTCTCTCTACTAGTTGCCTTTGCTAATTGATCAAAGAGGGAATCTTCAAAATATTTTGGTTAATCAGTATTTTATAAAATGTGTACGGCATACTTCTTATCTATAATATAATGGCAAACCATTTGCCCTTGACACATGTTTGTAAATGCCAGCTCCAATGGATGCAACCTCTGTATGGCAAGCTCTCTCTCTCTCTCTCTCTCTCTCTCTCTCTCTCTCTCTCTCTCTCTCTCTCTCTCTCTCTCTCTCTCTCTCTCTCTCTCTCTCTCTCTCTCTCTCTCTCTCTCTCTCTCTAGCGCCGAGCAAAACCTCTTGAACAAGACTGTGGGTAGAGTCAATGCTTTTAGAGTCTCCAAGCATGCCCTACAGTTTTATGATTGAAGGGGCAACGTTGTCAAATTTGGGATGCCCCGCAAGCTACAAAAGTCTAGAGTCTTGTCCTTGGAGAAAGGAGATGAATCCATGTTGGATAGTATAATCAAGGGAGTAATCCCTAATATATTTTAAAGCTCTTAATGCCTTCAAAAAATTTTAATAGTCATTGATTTCTTGAAAGATCCCTCCATATAGATAACTAAGCACCAAAGGTGATGCAAACACCTTCAGTCTAGTCCACGCTATAAACATAGTCGAAGTGAGCGGAGAGAAGGAAGAGCGGCTCCTAGAGGCGATACTCGATGGAGAGAGAGAGAGAGAGAGAGAGAGAGAGAGAGAGAGAGAGAGAGAGAGATCACATCTTTGGTTGCCTATCGAAAGACTACTCATTATACATCATCTAAAATGGGCTTTCGTTGAATGGCCCTTTTTTGCTATGGTAGGAAAAAATCCGTACACATTGAAAGGTTGCAAGTACTTAGCAGGCACACCGGTAGCTTCTCCAATGTCTACACCATTTTGGCGTGCGCACGAGAGAGAGAGAGAGAGAGAGAGAGAGAGAGAGAGAGAGAGAGAGAGAAAGAGAGAGATGTGTTGAGATTAAGCAAGCAAGTTCTTAATACTCCAATGTACATGCAAACTCAATTTGGTAAAACAATTAAGAAAATTGTTTACGAGCCCTAAACATTGCAACATTTGAAGAGTGTGATTGCATTAATTTTATCTTGATAATGATCAGGTTTGGCAAAGTAAACTTCCACCTTTCCAAATGCCTGAGATTGTGACATGTGGCAAGGCTCCCACTTTGCCAATGGCTGAGATACATAAATCAAAAAGAAATGAAGGTACTGAAGTGTTCTGGTTATATCCCTTATGGAAAAGAGACTAGGTTGATCTCAACACCTTTAGACAAGGAGTTAGGAAGCCCTCTAGATCTTGTTCATAGCGACTTATGTGGACATATGCCTATTAAGTCTCTAAGGCGGGCATTTTATTTCCTAACACTCATACACGACTCTACTAGGAAGGTGATTATCTCTTGAAACAAAAAAAGAAAAGTCTTTAGTGTCTTTCAGAAGTTCTTGGCAATGATAGAAAACCAATTAGGTAAAAAGCTCAAAGCTTTGCAAATTGACAATGGAGGCGAGTATATCCCCTTTGAGTTCAAGTACTTCTACAGTAAATGAGGCATTACAATACAATTCATCATGCCTTACACACTCACTCAGAATGGTGTGGCAAAAAGGATGAAAAGGACTATCCAAGAACAAGTCACTTCTATGTTGTCTACAACCACTTTACCTTAGCAGTTTTGGGGGAAAGCTGTTATGACATATGTTTACTTGATAAATCGGTCGCCTAGTACACCATTGAAGTATAAGATTCCATAGGAGATGTGGGCAAGCAAACAACTTAATCACGATAGGTTACGTGTATTTGGGTGTGAGGGATTCTCACATGTGCCAAAAGAACGTAGGCAGAAAAGATGGACCCCAAATCACACAAGTGCATTTCCATTCGATATGGTGTGGATGGAGAGATGGGATATCTTCTCTAGCACCCAGAATCTAAGAAGGTTGTAGAAGCTCACATGTGATATTCAATGAGTCTAAGATGCATAGACAACCGGTGAGAGAGATTATATATTGGAAAGTAAGGTTTGAGGATATTGCCTCACCATTAGTTGCACAGAAGGTTGGAAGTACCTTCCAATAGTACACAGACAAACGTTGCTTGGAGTATTTGTTAGTCGCTGACTGCGGTGAGCCCCCTTGTTATAAATAAGCTATTCAGATGGAAGACAACGTGAAGTGGGAGTAGGCTATGCAATCTTAGTATAACTTGATCTTAGCCAATAAGACTTGGGAATTGATAGAGTTACCATAGGGTAAACAAGCATTGCCTTGCAAATGGGTGTACAAGAAGAAGTACATGGCACAAGATCTCGAGCCTAAGTATAAGGTTAGATCGGTTGATAAAGGATTCAAGCAAAAGAAAGGCGTAGATTTCAATGAGATTTTTTTCCTAGTGGTCAAGATGACTACACTGTGTCTTATGCTTGGTTTAGTAGCCAGAGAGGACATGGAATTGGTCCAAACGGATATGAAGATGATGTTTCTTCGTGAGGATCTCGAAGAAGATGTCTACATGTGTAGCTAGAAGGTTTTGAGATAAATCTTAGGAAGCCAACCAGGGAAAAATTGTTGTGTAGACTCAAGAAATTATCTTTGTATGGACTAAAGCAAGGCTCAAGGCAGTGGTACATCAAGTTTGATAAGTACATTCAATCCCAAGGTTATGTACGGAGCCATTAAGATCACTGCTTGTACACAAGGAGGTTGATCGAAGGTTCCCTCATCATTCTAATTTTGTACTTGGATAATATGCATATAGCCAAGAAGTCAAAAGATGAGATTGCCTTTCTCAAGGATGCCTTAAGCAAATAGTTTTCCATGAAGGATTTGGGTGATGCACATCACTTTCTTAGTATGTGTATCAAGAGAGATCATCAACATGGAATACTTGAACTATCACAGGAAGAGTATATTCACAAGTCTTGCAACGTGTTAACATGCAAGGGGGGAGAGCATTGAGTACCCCAATGGCTGCATATGCAAAACTCAGCAAGAATGATTGCCCCAAATTGGATGTTGAAAATGCAAAGATGGAAAATCTGCCATATTCTTTAGCGTTTGGCAGTCTCATGTTTGCCATGGTTAGCACCCGACCATACATTGAATTTGCAGAGGGAGTGGTCAGCAGATATATGGCAAACCCATGCAGAAAGCATTGGGAAGCAATGAATCATATCTTGAGATACATAAAGGGTTCAATCAACAAGTGCTTACTTTTTGGGAACAGTGATGCATCCATAGTTGGATGCACTACTTTTGATTATGTGGGTTGTGTGGGCACTAGGAAATCCACATCTGGCTATGTTTTCTCATTTGCTAGAGTGGCAGTCTCTTGGAGGTCGTGTCTCCAAAGTTTCACTTTGTCTTCCACCACTGAGGCTGAGTATGTTGCAGTTTCTAGTGCCAGTCTGTGTGGTTATCTTGTCTAGTGGGAGAACTTGATATACACCAAACTCCAATGCTACATTGTAATAGCCAAAGTGTGATTGTGTTAGTAAATAACCCCATGTTTTATTCCAAATCAAAAGAAATCAAGGTCAGGTATCATGTGATACGAGATATTTTGGCTAGCAAATGCGTTGATTTAGCCAAAGTCCACATGAATGAGAACCTAGCGGATGCTCTAACAAAGAGCCTATCTTCACAGTGGTTTGAACATTGCATATAGATGATGAGCATAGGGTGAAGCTATAGTAATGCTTCAAACTTGTATATGTTGGTACATAGATAGTCCACTACGGCCATGTTGGCCTTCAAGTGGGAGATTGTAAGGGTTTCAGGCCCATGTTTGGGTTCGGGTGCCCATCACTAACCCTTGACCCTATTCTTTGGATATCATGAACAATAAGGAGTGGTGAGAGTAAGTCTCACCAACAACTCCACCATATCGTGTGTGTCTCCTGCTGCACCGCACCGCACCCACACACTTGTGCAAGAATGGGCTCTCGCAACGCCATCATGAAGCCACTTAAGCTCGCGCACATATGTGTGTGTGTGTGTGTGTGCATGCATGCACACACAAAAAACCTTCAATCTAATATAAAATGTTGCCTGCATTTTGGAGCACTAGCCACATCAAGCAAAGCCTTACTTCCCTCCATATTTCCCAGCGCTTCCCTGCTTTGAAAAAAGAACGTTGCAGATTTATTTTTTGTGTGTCCAAATTTTCTTGATTTATTACATTTCTTGCACTACCTTATGGCTGCCAATTTTTTCAAAAAAGCGTTGCCCACATTGTCAAGTTGTAGAGTTTAGCATTACTTTTGAATTTTTATTTGAGATTTTTTACTTACAGCATTGTTTGACTTTAAGAAAAAAATGTCCTTACTTCTCTCTTTGCTTGAGATCTACCCAATTTTGACTTCTATGGCCCTTAATCCTCCCATTTCAATCTAACCTTAGCCTTGGAGTTGGGGTGTTGCACACACTGGAGGTAAGGGAAGCGCTTGAGTTGAGATTTGGAGGGAGCTTTTGAAGGGAAGCTTTGGAGAGATCTTTTCCCATATTTTTTATTAAGTGAGCAATGAAAAAGAAAAGCTTGCTTCGCTCTAAAATCAGTTTTTGGAGCGAGCTTTTTTCTTAAGCCCTCTCTCTCTCTCTCTCTCTCTCTTTGTTGAATGTCATCAATCTCCGATTGTCGCTCACATTCACAATCATAGAGTTATGCTTTGTGGCCGACCGCACAAAGGGGGGGGGGGGGCAACTGCTAAAATGAGTTTGTTGATCAATTACATCTCTTCCATGTCCCCATTTTCTCTCTCTCTCTCTCTCTCTCTCTCTCTCTCTCTCACACACACACACACACACACACACACACACTCCCTCTTTCACTATCTCTCTCTATTTCGTCTCTTTATTCCTATCCTCTCTCTTTGTGATGTGAAATAGAGGGCATGTACCATTTTCACTATTCTCGTTGTATATTTATTTACGTGCATATATGCATCTATCTATTTTTCTATAGATATTGTATTTTCTATATCTACATTTACCTAGCTCTCACTCTTCTATCTTCTTTTCAAAAAAAAAAGAGGGCTTGTAGCCCCATTGTATTACCTCGCCCCCCCCCCAAAGTGTTAGAAAAAAACCAGGGTCGTATTTTAACCGGCTTGGATTATAAAATCTCTATTATATATTGAGCTTGCCTTTTAAAAAAGCAAGAAATTTATACATGTTTTAGTGTAAGGAAAAATGTACTTTTCTAGGTTGCGCCCCCCCCCCCCCCCCCCCTCCTCTTACGCTACGCACATGCAGTGCAACGGTCGCCCCCGGTGGCCCCCGATGGAGAGTTGTTTGTGCAGAGGAGAGATGTGATTGGTTGTGGCACCTGACAACACGACAAAGGTGGTTGACTTTGCAGCCG
Source organism: Adiantum capillus-veneris (assembly GCF_014529385.1). Classification (NCBI taxonomy): domain Eukaryota; kingdom Viridiplantae; phylum Streptophyta; class Polypodiopsida; order Polypodiales; family Pteridaceae; genus Adiantum; species Adiantum capillus-veneris. The sequence goes on from NC_140943.1 coordinate 158,403,787, forward strand.
AGGGCCGTCGGAGCTCTGGCATGTGCGCAAACTCCCGGTAGGCAAAAGGCGTTCACCCTCGATCAGCTTACCACCGGCAACGGGGCATGTCTGCAGTCTATCTCTCTCTCTCTCTATAGCGCCCCCCCTCTTCATAGCGTGGTTGAATGTAGGATCATTAAAAAATGGTGCAGAGGGAGAGGGTCGAAGGGGACGGGACGACGATGGCTTCAGGCGGGGATGTACAGGACATTCTCGAGACACAACCGAATGCCCACTTTCATGAGCAAACTCTTTGCCTTGACCCCACCTCCTTGCAAGTGCATCTTCTCCTTTCTTCCAAGGTCTTCTACCCATCTTGGGTAGACCTTTGGCAGCACCCGTACCATGCCTTCTTCTCTGCGACCATATCTACCGTGTCTTCTGCAAGACTCACGCCGGATTCAATCTCGCAGTTCAGCATCGCCTTGTTGCCTTCTAACACCCAAGATGAGTCCCATCAATGGCATGGGTGAAGGACGAGTTGTAATGGGAATGCTAATTAACAAGGGCACGACCAAACTTCTCAAACACGGGAAGCACAAGGGGTTGTAGGTTCATTTGATGGATTACAATGCTAATGTCAGAGATGATGACATTATGTGGACGGAGAGCCAAGATTTTGGAGAGGGGTTCGAAACTGCTCTTTTGAATTTGACACCTTTCGGACAAGGAAAGACACTCGATATTGACACATGGCATAAAGCTGATCACCAGCTCTTGAAGGTTTTTCCTCTTTGATTCTGCCCGGTATACATTCTTACAGTGTTTTGCCTAGACTTGAGGAGAGTTATGAAGCCTTTACTGGATCGCTTCCAGAGAAGAACTGTCGATATGCCATCTATGATTTTGACTTTGTGACCAGGGGAATTGCCAGAAGAGCAAGATCTTTTTTGTTGACTCCTTGCTCTTCTTTGTTGCCTGGTCTCTTGATGTGTCGCGTGTGAGGACTAAGATGCTTTATACAAGCTCCAAGGACCGCTTCAAGCGAGAACTAGATGTGACTTATGAGGCTCAGGCCACTGATGCCACTGAGATCGGGATAGAGAATTTGAAGGAGAGAGCTTATTGAGAGGTGTGCTCGGTTGGATCGTGATTCGTCCTATACAGTTTCAATTTGAGAGAGAGAGAGAGAGAGAGAGAGAGAGAGAGAGAGAGAGAGAGAGAGAGAGAGAGAGAGAGAGAGAAGGGGGGGGGAGAGAGGAATATATATATATATATATATATATATATATATATATATATATATATATATATATATATATATATATATATATATATATATATATATATATATATATATGTATGTATGTATGTATATATGTATAGTATATAATAAGATGGGTGTACAAATGATGGGTTGATGAAAGCCTCTGACGCATCCGACTAGGATAAGAGGCACACCACCTTTACCCCTATCGATAGTTCTTCCCTTGCATCTTAGTTTAGATAAGGGGCATATCCTAAATCCTAGAATAAATCCTTTAAGTGAGTTTATGTTTTCTCTTAGGTCATAGTACCATATGCCATGTGTAAGAGGTCCTTCTCACACCCTCTTGTTTTTGTTTATATAAGCGACCTTCCTCCCTAGCCCACACTAGAATGGGTCCTCTGATGGGGTAGTAGTCCCCATCAATGACCTTAGTTCCCACCATTAAGAATAGATAGGACTTCCTTAGGGTTGATGTATAAATGTGGTTGGAAATTCACACACATCACTACCACATGTATATGGTAACAAATCCCCCTTGGAGTGATGCGGTGAACGAGAGCTGGCACATAAAGGGAAGTGCCATGCCTTGAGGACATGATCAGTCCGCAAAGGGGAGTAAGCCCAAAGCTTTTTCAAAAGCTTCAAACTTCTCACGAGACAATGCCTTTGTGAAAAGATCTGCAAGGTTAACCTGTATTGGCACATAAGCCAAGCTGATCTCTCCTACTGAGAGTCTCTCCTGGACGTAGTGGTAATGCACCTCAATGTGCTTTGTGGGAGCATGAAAAATTGGGTTCCTCGCAATTGCCAATGCCCTCTGTCACTGTAGATAGTGTTGGCAGTAACCTGTCCAACATCCAAATCAGCCATAAGGCGTCTGAGCCATACACACTCAACCGTAGCTGTGAAGACTGCCTTGCACTCAGCCTCACAACTAGAAGTGGCCACAATAGGTTGCTTCTTGTTCAACCATGATATACATGAACTGCCAAGGATGAAACAAAAACCATTTGTGGACACTCATGTGTCAAAACAACCAGCCCAATCTGAGTCCGAAAAAGCATGTAAGTCTGGCGGCAATGATCCCCCCTTGGGATAAAACAAGCCAAGATGTAAAGTGCCACTCAACTAGCGGAAAATACTCTTGACAGCCTACCAATGCTTAGACCCTGGGCTATGCATAAATCTGCTGACCTATGAGACTACAAACTAAATATCTAACCTCGTGTTGCATACATAAATGAGGCATCCAACAACAGTTTGGTAAAAAGTGACACATGCAAGATCACCAGTATCATGAAGACTCAATTTTAAACCTGTTTCCATAGGAGTGGAAATAGGTTTGCAATCCTCAAGTCCAAACTTACATAGCAATGTCTCTATGTAACTTTTCTGACACAAGGCAATACCACCATCACACTGCTTAAACTGTATACCCAAGTAATGATGCAACAACCCCAATTCTTTCATCTTGAAAGTAGCATTCAAATCAGGCTTAAATTCAACAATATGTCTCCCATATTTGGTGCAGTGATCAACAAATCATCCACATAAAGGACCACAATGAGAAGTACATTACCCTCACACTTTACATACAATGTGCTTTCTGTTGGACTGATACGAAAGCCTCGTTTGACCAAATGAGTGTCAACCTTCTCATACCAAGCACGGGGAGATTGCTTCAACCCATACAAAGCTTTCTTACATCTTCACACTTTATCCTCTTGTCCTTTCTTGAAAAAACCGCAAGGCTGTGTTAGATAAACTTCCTCAAATATGTCACCATTCAAGAAAGCAGTAACAATGTGTGATTGATGTACATCCCAACAAAAATGAGCTGCCAATGCACATAGAAAATGCACAGTAGTCATACGACAAGTTGGAGAAAAAGTCTCCTCATAATCTATGCCTTTTTGCCGAGCATAATCTTTTGCAACAAGTCGAGCCTTATAGCGATCAATTTCACCATCCAGCTTGCATTCAACTTGTAAACCTACTTCGTACCAGTGGCCTTTTTTCCAAGAGGCAAATCACATAAAGTCCATGTGTCATTTTCTATAAGTGCATCATATTCTAATTGCATGGCAGCCATCCAATTTTTTGGATTTTGTGCTTCATCAAAAGACAGAGGTTCCTCAACATCATGTAAGCTAGACAAAGCCAAAGCATAACAATCTGATGCATAAGATGCATGGCGAGAACCTGAACAAGTATGACTAGACAAAGATGCATCCAATTTACTATCATGCAAAGTATGCACTAGCCATTTAGGCATACCTCTAGCCTGCTCATTCTCGGCCCTTTCCTCATCATGTACATCTGCATCAGTAATAGGTTGATCTGTAACATTTTCAGAAACCCCCATAGGCTGTACATTTGCCTCATTGGAATTTACATTGGAACTTCCACCACTGAAAAGAGGCAACAAAGTGTCATAAATGTCTTGTGAGCTTACATTACTGTCTCTAGTACATGACAACAAGGGCTGAATAAAATCTTCCACAAACACAACATCTCGTGAGACCAAAATACACTTTGTTTGAGGATGATACAACCTGTAACCTTTGCTTTCAACACTAAAACCAACAAAAATACATTTGATAGCCTTATCATCCAATTTTTTGCGATGTGTTTGTGGGACCAAAGCATATGCCCAAAAGCCAAAAACATGCATGTGCTCAATAGAAGGCTTTCTATCATGCCATGATTCATATGGAGTAATAGACTACAAAGATTTCATAAAATATCTCAAGTTTTGGGAGGGAAGACCATATTCTCAAGTTTGGAGTTGATAGAGTTTGTGTGGTCTATGTTTCTGGAGGGAACACTTGTAAGTTGGCATTTCAAATCATTAGTCATACAATTAGTTGGATTCCTGACAAGAGAACGAAGGATAAGGATGATAAAGACGACGGCTACCTACCAAAGAATGTCATTTAGGTATTTTGTTGGCGCAAAAAAGTATCACATAAAATGCACAATTTAACATTTTCATTTTCTCTCTCTAAGCTAGCGTGGCACTTCTTACAGGGCCCAAAAGTGAGTCCAACTTTCTCCTAATGAAGGATCAAAATATAGACAAGCATCTCTGAGCAAGGAACCTAACTTGAAATGGATTTGGCAGAAAAATAAGCACTTATCTTCTCCACAAACCGTAAAACCAATCAAGCAATGGAGAGTTAAGTCTCAGAAGACTCCACCACACCATTCCACACCAAGCACACCAAACTACCAATGGCGGGAAAAAGCTCGACAACAGTCAAAAGTGCTACCAACATCTCAGACCATCAACGTGCTGAAGCATCTTGATGGTACAATCAAACAAAGGCCCACAAGCTACAGGATTTGCTCTTTGGAAGATAGCATTATAAAGCCTCGACATCAGAAACCCTTGAGTTGATTACTCAAGACCCAGATTTTGCACACCATAGTGGTTTGAATTGCATTGATCTTCAAAGCATGGTAGAGCCAATCACGACTATGCATAAGACACGATTGTTCAACCCATGCACATAGTCATCTCGGAGTACGCCATCTAGGAGGGGTGGAAGGGCACTATGTATTTAAGGGCAATGTCTGAAGAGGGAGGAAAAAGTTCGACATTAACGTGTGATTTTTTACAAAATTACCTCATAATGCACTTATAATTCATCATCAAGGAAAAATTCACTGATAATATCTTCCCGATGAGTGTAAATATTGTATATACTATCAGAAAATCATAAAAAATAGTCCTTTTTGGTTATTTTTCATCATTTTTCTCAATATTAAGACTTAAAAATGGAGAGATCCAACAAAAAACAATAAAGCTGTGTTTGTCAATGGATTTTTTTAATTATTGGATTTTCACTTTGATTTTTTAGCGCATTTTGTTATTTTCTTTGTTTTCAATAAACATGTCAAAAATTAATAATAAATAGCAAAGGAGCTCAGATAAAAAAAAATGAAAGACACGGTGGTGATCAGAAAGACAAGGCGGACAAGCACAAAAAATTTCAATGAAATCGGAAGATGGAAGCGGGAAGCCTAAATTAGGCGGTCAGACCTACTTTTGCAAAATTCTTGCAAAATGAGCTACAGGAATCCGATCGCGGAAATTTTTGAGTCTAACATAGATTTCACAGCCTATTAGGACTAACAGGGGAATCTGGGGAAAAATGGTTCGGGAAGTCCGGGTATAGATATCCCAGGTAGGTTAAAACAACCTCATTTCCACTTGTTACCTTTGCAGAGAGAGCTTTTCGACCTCTTTCGCGCGTACTTTTCGGAGTCTACAGCTGCCCGATTTTAGTGTCGTCTCACAAGAGACATGAGGGGTAAGTTCTTTACTCATCAATGGCCCATTTTGTATGTCCGGTAGCTAGTCTAAACCCCTAGAAAAACCCTAGAATCCGAGCAGTGCACGAAGACCGACGACCAAAAACTGACCATAGCGGCCTGTCAGCTCAACCAAATCAGATGGGATTTGAATTGTAGCATGCCCTAATATAATAGAACCTTTCTATATCATGAGCCAGAATTGGATGAGTTGCTTCACGACTATCTTGCCGACAAGTCCAAAGCCTCACAAGTGACAAACCAACTCAACGGTAGTATAGTCACAGAAATCGGTGATTTCAGAGTTGACAAAGCACAAAGTGATGCCGACAAGACCAAACTTTACCAAATTCAATCTAGGACTTGTTTTAGGTGTATAGAATGTGTTTAGGTCAATTTTTTTAAATTTACAAGAAAATTGTGACTGTTGTAAATAATCACGATTATTTACTTTTGCACTATTTTTGCTTGGAAATTGTATCATCACCTCACCTATCATGTGTACACACCTATTACATGCCAAAAATCAAGTATGAGCCAAAATGAGCACCTATAACTTGGAAAATTGCCAAAAAAACACAAAGAAGTCTTTGCAAGTCAATTTTTGAGTTATGGACCGCAATTCTTGATCCAAATCACCTCATATCACATAAACAGGGCCTATACAATGCCTAGAACCAAGTTGTACTAAAAAATGTTGATTTTGGCAGAAAAGTTAATAATCGCAACTATTTACTTTCTAGCCAAAATGGGCGAATTTTGCTATTTTGCCATCATACATCCAAAGTACATGATGTGTTAAGCCCACTGACCAAGTTTGAACCAATTTGGAGCTCACAATCTCAAATTTCCTTTATATATACTGTTTCAGAGACCTAGAGCCAAAATCTGGTACCAATTTCACCCTATGCATCCAAATGAGCCCATATTTCGCTCAGAGCATGTAATCGGTATATACCTTAAGCCTGTGATGCCACGTTTGCAAAAAGTTGGAGAAATTACTCAGCTGTAAATAATCGCGATTATTTACTTTGGTTGCAAATTTCATTTGGACTTTATAATTTTGTTTCTTGCATGTTTTTATGCATCTATGCTTGTTCAAAAATTGATTTGAAGCAAATTGGACCAAAATTGTCAGCATTTCAAACTAAAGGACATTTCGGAGAAAAATCCGTCAAATCTGCTAGCTTTGACACTCTATTCATTGAACAAGAGCCATGCAAGCAGTAGAGAGAGCCAAAAAGAAGCTCAACCAGAAAGAAAAGTTGCAAGAATTACCAGCATACCAAGTAGACCTCGATTCAGTCAAAATCGCCAAGGCAACCTATCTCTCAAAGGAACGTCTTGAGGAGCACAATGCCACAATGTTCACCGACAGATTCAAGAGCAAGGAGGGACATTAGGTAGAGTTGCAACTCCTACCAAAAGAAGTGTATGATGTCGCCACAAAGCCCGAAACCAAAGAAGCCAATCGATGGCTAGGACTCAGAGATTTTTATGAACAAGAGCCGTGTGGAGTGGACTTCCAAAAAGCTTACGAGCTTTTGTCCACGACTAAGGAAGATGGAACTGCGCAGATTTTTGACCCACAAGGGAATAAATTTGAAGTGGTGATCACCAAGGAAATAATGGCAGAAGTACTCAGACTCCCCACAAAAGGAATGACAATGAGGGCAAGGGATAGGAAGACGGCCGAAACTTTCACAAAAGAAACCGCCACGGCCACCTTTGCAAACCTTATTCACAAACAGGTTGTGAAGAGCTAGCCAGGTTATACCATCAACACTTCCATTTCCTTGCTGAGAGGCTGCCAAGGTATACAACACCAAACCATGCGGTTGCCACCACCTTCATGCAAGTCCTCAAGTCAACAACCAGGCAGCCGGTTGACCATGCACAATATGTCTTGACCACTTTGAAAGGAATAAAGAAAGATCACATACCCGGGTGCACCAGAGGTGTTGACAAGGATTGTATACCATGCCATCGGCATGGCCAACAACCTACCACCTATCCCAGATCAAAACACTTGGATAGTGTCAGCTCAACCATCTCCTCGAGCTACAAGATCTGCCAAGAGATCCTACAAGTCTGATGAAGAATCGGCTGAGAGCTCGCCAGAATGGCAAAGCTGTGATAGCTCAGATAATGAAGAAAAAAGAGCACGACGGGAGGAAATGAAGAGAAAAGCTGTGGTAGCACACCAGGAAGAGTCTGTACAAAAGCAAGCCCGGTTTGAAAGAGAGAAACACTCATACCAACGCAGCCGCCAAGCGCAAGGAAAGGACCCGAAAAAGTGGGTGCCTATTGGGCTTAAAGGGCCTAGAACCAAGCATCACACCAGGAAGCAGTTTGAGGATCCCATGGAATCCTTGGAAAAAATGTACCAAGAAGCAGAAGCTTTGAAGCTACAAGAATCCCAAGAAGCGGCGAGAAAAGTGAAAGAGGTGGCAGAACATCAAGAGCAAGCAGAGGAAGCCATTGCATAAGGAGAAGAGCAACATGATCAAGGTGATGTGTCTCCCCGCATCTCTTCTCCTATCTCTGAACACCAAGATCACCAATGCCGAGCCCACCACCATCACCAGCAGTTAGAACCACAACAGCAGTTAGAACCACAACAAATGAGCGAACAAAAGAAGCAGAACCTGAACAGGAAAAAGCAGTTGAATCTACACAAGAACCTGAACAGAAAGAAGTAGCGGGATCAACACAACAAGCAACTGTCTCTGCTTAAGAGCAACAAATAGAGAAAGAGCCAGAGACAGAAAAGGTAGCCAGTGCTGCACCAGAAGAGGTGTTAGCAGTGGCTAACATAGGCTACACCGAACATGCATCAAGCGGGAGATATCTATGGATGTCACAATGAGGTCACAATATTTCTCACTCACTTTGTATAAGTCTTGGGCTCACTTGGAGTTCCAAAGTTGTATATGGTAGCTAGAGGGATCAAGCTTAAACCCATAGTAGAAGGGATTGTGGTGAAAGCCCTTAAAAAGAAGCCTTTAGGCAAGGAGGCGTCATTCTTGAGTATCCACTTTTAAGAGCTACACAAGGACGTGCGCCAAATTAGCAAGGGGGGAATGCTAGCAGCGGTGGCTAACACAGGCTACACCAAACATGCATCAAGCGGGAGATATCTATGGATGTCACAATATTTCCCACTCACTTTGTATAAGTCTTGGGCTCATTTGGAGTTCCAAAGTTATATATGGTAGCTAGAGGGATCAAGTTTAAACCCATAGTAGAAGGGACTATGGTGAAAGCCCTTAAAAGGAATCCTTTAGGCAAAGAGGCTTTATTCTTGAGTATCCACTCTTAAGGATCCACTTTTGAGAGCTTCCTCTCTCTTGAGTGTTCACTCTATGGCCTAGCCTTGAGCTTAATGTTTATGCTTGAGAGGCTAGTGCTAACCATTGTAATTAGTGTAAGCTCTTCTGATTGATCTAATTCTTATTTTCTCATTGGTATACTTCTTCTCTACATTTCATCTTGTCATGAAGTAGTATTACACTTCCATTATTCTAGATTTGAGAGATGTATGTACTTCTTGCTAGTAACCACTCTTATCTCTCTACGAGCAATTGATTTGCGATATTTGGAAAATCACAAATTAGGTTAATCAAGTTGGGTCTAAATCTTGTAATTTGTGTGTGTGCCCTATTCTTTGCTTGTTTGTAGATAGGTTTAGGAATCTCTAGCACCATTCACCTCATGTGTGTAGCTATTGATGAAGTGCCGTAATTGACATGTGGTAATTAGCGTGTGCTTATCATTAGCGTGCTTGGAGTTTCTAGTCTATGGCAAGTCAGACTTTGGTGGACTTAATGTGTGTAGGAGTTGATTGAGTAGTGATTAGAGTAGGTTTAGAGTTAGTCTTGCCATGGATAATATCTACTTACATTGGAGAGTTGATCTCTTGAATCCTATATTCCTATTCATCTGATGCTCGTGCTTCCATGCCCTAGCCGGGTTGCCGATCCACGGATTTGATAATTTTGTGTGGGTTGCGATTAGGTCATGCTACAATGCCTCCATACAAGAGGACACCGCAAAATTTGAGCACACAAGAGAACAAGAGGCCGAGGAAACACTCTCTACCTCAACACAGTGCTAATCTTTTTTTGTTGAGGTAGAGGGTGGTGCCTCGGCCTTCTCTTGCACAAGGGCAACAACAGCAGCCAGCAGCCATGACGCAGCTAGAGGTAAAAGAATTTGCAGAAACTTCAAGACAACTAACACAAAGCGAAGTTTGGAAATCGAAGGATGAAGTCATCCTGCAAGTAAATGAGTATGCTAAGAAAATGTAGGAGAGGAAAGAACGACTTCGCCCAGCAGCACTTGGCTGTAGCACACGGGTCAAAGAGTTAGAGATGGAGATTGACGCACTCCAAGGGGAGTTGGACGACGGATTCAATGTCATCACAGATCTACAGAGGCAAGTGCAGGAGTTGAGAGCGGAAGCTGAACAACATCAGCTCTCAAGAGATAAGCAACAGAAAGAAATGGAGGAACTGGGTGAGTTGCTCACAAAACTATCAGATGCATGCAAAGCAAAGGATGGTCAGTTGACGGAAGTTACAAATGAACTTTTAACTTCAACCCTATCAGCTCAAAAGATCCAGGTACAGTTAGATGTAGCCAATGCTTCCCTATAGTACTCAGAACAAAGAATCAATGATCAAGCGATATTCTTGTGCCAAATATGAGAAAATCCAGTTTTCGTCTCGATCAAGAGAACAGACGAGGTCTACAAGGTGTTAGAAAAGAAAAATATAGATCCGAGCTGGAGCTGAAATTGGAGCAGTCTCAGTGCAGAGATGCTGCTCACGTGCATCGAAGTGTTCAATGAGATAGAGCAAGCAGGCGCCCCTTGGACGTCATTTCACAAGGGTAACAAAGGGTTGTGCTATGATCTTAGTGGCCAACCTTCCGAAGAAGTCCTCTATGGCTTCTACGCCAGGTGTATGTTTCTACCTTCTCACAATATGCTGGCGTTCGAGGAAGCGTTTTACACAGGTTTCTTCACTCTATGAACGAAAATATTTGGGCCAGTGATCAGCAACCTGCCATCAAGGTTTGAAGGCTACTTAGTAGTGGAGATGAAGAACAAAGTGACCATGCAGTTTTTGCAAGTGCCTGATAAAGAGAGAAAAATCAGATACCAAAAGGCACTCAATGCGCTTAAAGACCATCTTGCCAGCCGTCAACCCGAAGACTACTTCAGTCCATAAAGTTGTATCAAGGGACGACACAGGCGAGGAGGGGGGAATGTTAGCAACAGGCTAACACAGATACCATTTTTCGGAGTTCTCATTGTAAAAACACTTATTATTTTGATAAATCGTGAATATTGTAACTCCTAATTTTCGAATAAACCTTGTAATTGATGAGCTGGGGCTACAAGCTTCCAGATTGTATCAACCTGTCATTACCCATCTTTGGTAGAACTTCCAGATTATTAGTTTTGACCACCAAAAACCTTGGCTAAGGTATAAAAGTCAATTTTTGTAAGTTATTATTAAGTTTTGGATAATGAAATACACAGTGTGAGCTAACGGCGCTCACTTCTCTCCTTCTCGCATTTTCTACTCTCTCCCTGGTTGTTACATTGCAGTCGTGTTTGTTGCATTGCAACCGCAGGTAATTAGAGCTCTACGCATTGACGTAAGCACATCACAATAATTCGTAGCTTTTGGTGTCACCGACCCGCGGTCTAATTTCAATATAACTAGGAATTTACACTTCAAAATCAAAAACTAATCATAGGTGGAGTATTGGGGCATCATTGCTAACCATTTAGATGCATTCTGGGTCGAAAACGACTAGGTCAAAAATCCACAACTGTTAATAATCGCGATCTTGGCACTTGACCTAAAGTGGGCTTTGAGACCATAAGCATGTGTGCTTAGGTCTTATAGTCATGTCCTAGAATTTTTGTTAAGTTTGGATGTCATTTGATGCTGCAACGGAATGTGATTTGTTTGCCGATGAGTGATTGACTTTTAGTGATTTCTGTCACTTGAGTGTAGCATGAGTTAGATGCAAGTTGTTTGTTGTTTTTTGAGAGATTGACACCCTCTTGTAGCCTCTATGCACTAGTCGAGTCAGCTTGGTCCCATGGATTGACAATTTAATCGTGGTTCTCGCTAATACTGCAATAAGATAGGATAGTGAGGTTAGACATGCGTCCCACACTCACCCAGGTTATCACAAAATGTTTGCTTCTCTTACACAAAATTTCTACTGGCCTAAGATGAAAAAGGATATCTTAGAGTATGTCAAGAAGTGTTTGGTATGTCAAAAGGTGAAGGTTGAAAGAGTTAAGATTCCTGGGAAGCTACAACCATTGGATATAACTGCAATGAAGTGGGAGCACATCAGTATGGATTTTGTAACAGGGTTACCAAAGACTGCTGATAATTTTGATTCAATTTTTGGTGGTGGATAAACTCACCAAAGTAGCTCACCTTGTCCGAGTCAAAACCACTACCTTTGCAGTAGATATTGCTCAAATTTTTGTAAGAGAAATTATCAGACTACATGGAATACCTTCTAGGATAATCAGTGATCGTGATTCCAAGTTACCTCTAAGTTTTGGAAGGCCATGTTCCAATCCTTAGGCACTCAATTAAACTTGAGTTCAGTCTATCATGCAGAGACAGATGGACAAACCGAAAGAGTTAATCAAGTCATAGAAGATATGTTGAGATCATATTGCTGTTAGCAACCTCATCTTTGGAACAAATATTTACCCTTAGTGGAATTTGCTTATAATTCTTCCTACCATATAAGCCTAGGAATGTCACCATTCAAAGCTCTTTATAGACAAGACTATGTCATTCCTCTCAGTATGGCCGCCCAAGTCTCCTAGTGCCTGCAGCAAAGAATACACTTGAAGGAATGGATCGCCAAATCAGAATAATAAGGAAGAACCTTAAGAGAGCAAGTGACAAGCAGAAGAGTTATGCTGATTTACATAGATCTCCATGGATTTTTAAGGCAGGAGATAGAGTTTTCCTTAGGGTCAAACCAAAGAGAAGTTCACTCAAATTGGGAAAATACAGGAAGTTAGCATATAGATATTGTGGACCCTTTGAGATTCTGAGAAGGATAGGGGACCAATCTTACGAACTCGCTTTACCCCCTCACTTGCATGGGCACAATGTTTTTCATGTTAGCTTGCTAAAAAGATATGTTGTGGATCTCCTTCACATCCTCAATGATGAAGATACTATTCTTGACACATAGAAAGAATTTTAGATGGAGCCAAAGCAAATTTAGACATGAAGGAGCATAAGCTACGACACCGAACAATTCGGGTGGTTTTGGCCCAGTGGAAGGGCTATCCCATTGAAGATTCCTCTTAGGAAGATTGGGAACACCTTAATTCTCAGTTTCTTCATATTTTTTTATCAGGATTCTCCTCTTTTTTGTACTCAAACTAAATCGTGTTAGCCCATGTAACTACAAATCCAAGTTTTATCTTACTGAACTTTTGTAACCTGACTTTTTGCTAAATAAGAACAAGATTAGCGTTGTCCTTTACATCTTGTGACTCGGATCTGTGTATGGAATTACCAAACCAATAAATAGATTTAACTATGTTTGAAATTCTCTCAAGGACTTCTATCAAATACAAGATATAAGAACTCAGAACCAATTTCATTATATCCATTAAAAAAAACTAAATAAAGAAGGACTTAAGACAGACACCAGGATCTTAGAACATGATGAATACGTTACAACGAAGAGAAATTTTCTATAGATTAATAAGCCCATCCTTTACATGATCACAAAACCATGTATCACACGCAGGGCACATATTAGGTCTCTCATTAATACGAAGGATTCGTTGTGAAATTGTTTCACTGACCTCTCTAGTATGAGGTGCGAAGTTAAAGGGCCCTCTAAGTGGTAAACCAAAGTGAGGGTAAAGATATATCTTTTGATGAGGAAGGAGTTGAGTAACCAAAAAGACTCGTTCTGAAAAACCTCGATGAATTGACCTCATCATGCAATAATATTGAGGACCCAAACCCATAGCTTCAGTAACCATAGCCAAACCAACATTATTATGAAAGTGATCCCAACCCCAAAGGGTCACCCTTGTTATACTTTGAAATGTCCGCCATTTGGTTTGAGCTACTGAAGTTCCCAAGTGAGGAAATAGCAGGTGCCCATATCGCTCCACAAAATCTCTCCTCACGGATTCACCTTTTTGTTGTAGATAAGGAATGGCCAAAGATAAAGCTAGCTCTTGCCACCGATCCTCCATAAAGTAAGATAATGAGCAAAGAGACAAACTTAAGAAGTTTTGACAAGGGATGTAAAGAAAAGTGAAAGACAAAGGGAATAATACTGTAAGAAATGAAAATATATTGCACTATATATAGGTCAGCCAGCCAACGAAGGCTAAATTAGTGTTACCCAGAAGTTGAAAGTGTAACTTGCGGATGAAGATTTACCACCTTCCTTATTTGTTTTGAGCTGAGGATAGCTCTTTCGTTTTGTTGAGGAGTTTGTAAGGTCCTCCTCTTAGCCCGTACTCTTGATGAAATATCTAAGCCGTCGACTTTTCGAATATGATCAAGTAAATTTGGGCTATACTCAAGCACCCTAGCTACCGAAGAGACGCTTTCGGTTTTACCCATGGGAACGTGGATATAACCAATGCAAAGCTATCTAAGAGACACTTTCGGTTTTCACCATGGAAACGCGGATATAACCAATACATAGGATATTAGTTTTATTTCAAGAAAAAATAAATTTGCATAAGAAAACAAAGAAACAATAAGGGTAAGGTAAAAAAGTAACTTGTTGGAAAAGTAGCTTGTTGCATAAGCCACTTGTTGGAAAAGTAGCTTCTTGCATAAGCCACTTGTTGGAAAAGTAGCTTCTTGCATAAGCCACTTGTAGGAAAAGTAGCTTCTTGCATAAGTAGCTTGTTGGAAAAGCTTTGAAAAGGAAGAAAGGACATCAATATATGAAAAATCAACTTATCACGATAAGTCAAGGGCCTTATCAAATTAAGCTTAAAAGGAGGTCTTCCCCACTCATTAAACACTTCACTTCTCTACACATTTTGAAAGTGCAACTTGATAGTAAGCTATGAAAGCCAAATCTAATCCTCCTTCACACACACCTCTACACACCCCTCTCTCCTCAAGAAAAGCCATAACCTTAATCCAAATTACCATTACACTCCTCACTTTCTCTCTTTTAACCTACAAGCTTTTCATAGTTTGAATTTTCTTAACCTCTCTCTATTTCCATAGTCAAATCGATGATTTTCAAGCAAAGTGAAGCGAAAAAGAACCGGTTACGTCAATACACTTTGTCGTTGCTCTTCCAAAGTAAGGAGAAGACCCTACCATATACACCCTATGGTAAGGTTATCTTGTTATTTTCCATTCTTGAAAGAGATTTACTTCATGCTTACTTAAATTCACGCTTAAGCTCTTCAATTTTCGTAATCAATCCTTTTTGCTTATGAGGAAAACATAACTTCTTGGTTGGTGTATATGTGCAAGCTTTTGTTTAGTAATGCAAATTAGGTTAATACTTAATTTTATCACGGAGAAGTTGAAGTTTTGAAGGTTAATTTAGCATAAGCAAAGGAAGTTAATTAAAAAGGAAGATTTTTCATAAAGTCATCCACTCTTTTCCCTCTTACCAAATGGGAAGTTCCAAAACCATAAGCCTCTTCTAGCAACATAATTAATCCTCTCAATGGTAGTAAAGGTACACCTAAATCCCTTCTTAAAGAAGAGTTTGTTAATCATTCATATACTATTACATGCATATTTACGATACACTAGTATGTCCACTCTCAGGAACTTCGCAACTTTTATACTACCATGCGCATAGAAGGGTTTCACTCTTGCATAAGCACTCAAAGCAAGTTTCTGATTAATTTTCCAAGATTGCAAGTTGGCGCATTTTGAAGTTTTGTGTGTACCATGCATAGACATACCAAAGAAAAAACTCATTATAGAAAGCATATGCATTGTTCATTTCAAGTTTGTTTACTTTCAAGTTTGTTTTTGTGAATTCAAAGAGGGGAGTAAGGGGATAGCTTCACAGATGCCGTGATCGTGTTTCTTCAACATAAAACTCTCATCGCTTCCATGGAGATGCCCCATGGATGGCAATGATAGAAAGGGACCAAAATGGGATTCATCAAAGACGGGGTTAACTCGAAATCTATCTCAAGACAAAACATTAAACACCCAAGAGATTCCTTGTTTTTTTAAGGTCTTGTTTTGAGTAGAAAGTTAAAAGGAAATAGAAATTAAGAGATTATAACTCAAGGAGATTAATCTAAATTTAAACTAAGATTAAAAACATTACCGAAAAGATTGACGTGGATAGCCTTAGCATAACATAGAGATTTAAGTATGAACTTATCTTTGTGTTTGAACAAAGGCCGGCACAGGTGTTTACCTGTGGGATACAACGGGGGATGATCCTTTTCGGCTAGGATTGAAAACCGTTGGTCTATGTTGTGAGCTCGGGCTCATTCATTGCCTTAGAAATGGGATTGAATGGGAGTGTGTCCCGATCGGGTGGATGGGACCCACGGATGCGTCTGGAAATCGGCCTAGTCCGGGTAGGCCTGATGCCAATGAAAAAAGGAGGAGGAAAAAAGGATCCATGGAGGGATCATGATAAAGGAGGAGGATGTGATGTAATTAAGGAACTCTTCAAATTGTTTGGTAAAAAGGAACCTTGGAAAGGCTAGGAACCTAAAGGGGCTATTTGGCAATTGTCCTCATCATCAGGACCTTTGCTCTGCTTCTCGGGATTATTGTTTTAAAAGAAACCTAAAGTAGATTATCTTTGAAGCCTCTCCCACACAAGATAAAGAAAAAAATAAGAATTGAAATCCATGTAAAGGTGCCGCCTCCACACGTGGCGAAGGGGATAGGATACCTGAGTCCTAGGACGAGGATAGGGATATGCCTACAGAAGCATATGTGATTGCTTGAAAGATAAAAGATAATTTTACTAATATTAAAGAAAAAAAGAAGAAAAAATATTCTATAAAGGAAAAAGGTGGGAACGACCTGATAAATGCACATTTTCAAGGGTATGCAATAGTTTGTATGCTGCTTTCAAATGCTTGAAATGTATTTTTGTGTCCACATAATTGAAATGATATTTCTAGTATCATAGTATTACCTTGGAAAAGTGAATTTATCAAACGGTTTGGTGGGTGGGCGGATTTTGGAGGGTTAATTTGTTGGCCGAAAAGTTGAATTCAGTTTTATGTTGTCTTAGAAGTAAAGTCAAGAGCGGGGGAAAGGGATTCTGATCTACGGAGTGGGAGAAAAATTGGGGATGAAGGGATTCGTGTAGTACACTGACCTTAGGGGAACGCATAGACGACTGTGCTTGGTCATAACCGAGAAAAAAGCATCAATGACCTTGAACCAAGGGTGAATTAGAGAACTCCCACCAATTGACCCTGGAAGGTTGAGTTTCAAATTAGTCTGATGACTTCAATTGGTAAGCTTGACCGGTAAGCAAAGGTTCTTTGGGGCTAAGGGATCCATATGAGAGAAAGTGAATGCTATCACCCCCTTGAGTTGGCATTGAAGAGCAGGAGGAGTCCTGTCTTGGTGTCGAAGATCACGGTCTATCTATTTGGAGATGGTACAGTTGGTGGTCCTCGGGCATGGCCCTCACATTGGCTACTCTAGATGTGTGCGCTATTCAAGACAAACCAACAACAAAGTTTTGTGATGAAAATGGCTATGATATTGTACCTTACTTTGCAGTGAGTGTAATCGAGGAAAACAATGACGAAGAATACGACAAGTTCGACTACTCTGTAGAACACTTGGAGATTCAAGAAGATGCCAACAATTGAAATTCAATCAACCCAACAAGTGACATGAACAACACTTTAACAAATGCACGGTTTTATGATTGTCCAGATCAAAGACCCAGAAAACAATGTCACTGCTACAAGAATGAATTGTATCAGAAGTGGATTCCAAAATCCTCGGTGGAAATGCAACTGCAACAAGAATCCTCATATGTGGCTCCCATACATGAAGAAAAGACTCAGCCAAAAAGACCACAACCATGTAAATGAGCTACCAACACTCTGATCAAGTGGATACCCAAGTCATCCAAGAAACAACAACCCAAGAGCAAGCAAACAGTCACTTTCCATAACCAGCCAAACCACAAAGGGAAAGTGCTAGCATGCAACCTTGTTGAGGATAGTAGCAAAATAGTGATGATTCTGATGACATTCCCTACTAGCAACTCAGGTCATCACCATCACTAGCAGCTTCAGTAACAACCAAAGAAGGCCAAAATCAAAGAACAACAAGTCAGAACCAAAAAGCTCGACAAATCTAGATACCAAAGAGCCAGATTGGCCAAAAGCAGGTATGGATCAAGAAGACGAAGATCTCTGATGAACAATCACAAGATCGAACACCAAAAGAAAAATAGTTGAAGCCTGCAAGAACATCTAAGAAAAGCACAAAGTCCGAAGCTTTTGCAAATCGGATTTGGGTTCAAAAGAAGTTGACTGAAGCACAAAGAGATCATGAGTTCATTTGGATTCCGAAAAGGTTAAATTGTCAACTCCCAAAGTCTGAATCTCGTCCTCAACCAAGCATATAGGGACTGCCAGAGAGAGGGTAGAGGGAGGGGAAGCATCTTTAAAAAACATTTTAAGATGAAGGGTTTTTTAAATTAGAGTACGCTTTAAGTATGGAATCCGGTGAGGGCAGAGGAGAAGGAGGAATATAATTGATCCTAAGACCTAGGATTCTATGTTCGGAGGAAGAGAGGGGACGATTCTGAGAGAGATTGTGTGAAGAGAGGTTGGTTATTTTGTGTTCAAGAGAGAAGATAGAAAGATTGCTTAAAACCAAGATTTTAAAGAGGTGAGGATTTGTGAGAGGAAGCCAAAATTTATGACGTTTTTTATCCGAGTGGGAGGGGTGGGAGAGGAGAGGGAAAGTACAAGGAGAAGGGGTCCAAATGTGAGGAAAAAGAGGGGGTTGAGCGAAGAGCAAGTGGACCCAAGAGATAGGGTGCTCTAACCTTAGTTCAACCTCCTCCATTGCAAGTTTTTTGAGCTTTTGGGTAAGCTAAATTTGGGGTGAAGAGGCTTTGGTTGGGACAAGCGGGAGGTGTTAAGGGAAGGAAAGTTAAGAGGGTAGTTGGGGGTTTGGAGAAGAGGGGTAAGCGAGAAGGGTTGTTAGAGGAGTGGTTTTGGGTTTTATAAAAGTTTATCAGGTGAATTTCTCATGGGTGTTTTCAGCCAAGGAAGGGGATTGATTGAATGGTTTTTTAGTGTCATTTAAGGTTGAAGGAGGAAGCTTTTGGTGGGTAGTACGGTGCGGATGCTTTGAGAAAAAAGGCTTTAGTGGAGGTGAGAGGAGCTTTCTCATTTGGGTGGTGACTTCGTGATGAACCAACTTGCCCAGTGTTTCCTCCTTAGGTAGGGATTTCACTTCCTCTAAGAGAGAGATTTGCGATCTCTTCCTAACATTTTGAGCCGCCATGCTCAAAGAAGAGGCCAAGTGAGTTTGAAAAATTTCATTTTGTAAGAGTGCATCAAACTTGTTGAGGGAAGTTGGTTTCCACCAAAGGAGTTGGCTTGTCCAAGCTGATGGTTGCACTCTAGGGAAGGAAATGGGTGCAAGTTTATTCGTGAGCTCTAGAAGTCTTTCTTCCACAATGTCGTGGTAATCATCGAAGTTTTTTTGAAGGTTTTTGATAAGTAAAATTAGGGCTTGGATGTAGGCCTTAGTGCAATCTAGTTGAAATTGGATATTGAGGGCCTTTAGTTTAGCATTTAAAAGCGATTGTGCATGAGTGTCTTCTAAGGTAAAATGATGAGTTTTCATGCAAAGACTATGAGGGGCCCTTTGGTTAGTGTGAAGGTTTTGTACGTGTGTGAGATGGGACTTGGCTTTGTTGAGTTTGAGATTGAGGGCTTTAAACTCTTCCAAAGAAAGGGTCACAATCTTGTTGAATTCCAAGGGTTTATCTATGGCGGGAGATGGGGAGAGATGGTGGAGGGGGAGAAGTGGTAAAATTAGAAGAGCTAGCGGAGAGAAAGCTGAAGGAAGAGGGGAAAGTAAGGGGGGGAGTGGTGAGGATGCCACTTTGAAGGATATTGGAGAAGATACCTCCATGGTTGGAGAAGGAGGAACTAGCAAAGCCATGCTTGGAGAGGGAGGAACTAGCCAAGCCGGAATGAGTTGAAAAGGAGAGGTTATCCTTGCCGAGGTTGTTGGTAGAGGGAATGGATTGGTCGAGATATTTGATTGGTAGGTTAGCGGTGAGTCCCAAGATTTCCTCCGGTCTAAACAAAGTTTTTTTTTTTGAAGAGGTAATGGAGGGGGTAGAGGTTTGTACTGGAGTGGTTAGCTTTGAAGATGGAGGATTGACAAGGCTAGCTACCAAGACGAAGCTGAGAAATGTACCCATGCCAACAGGTGGGGTGTTAAGGGTTAGGGTAGCCGGAAAAGTGGAAGGTGCTTGGTGGTTTGAAGGGGGTGCCCATTGTTTGGACAGAAAAGCTTTTGTAAAGGTTGAAGAGCTGGTTCAAAGGTAGGAGGGTCGATGCTGCTGTTACAGGAAAAAGGGGACGCACTGCCGCCAGCAGAGAAAGCCGAGGTCGAGGCATTGAAGCCGTACGCAGAGGGCGCCGGGCTGTTGAGGTCGAGGCATTGAAGCCGTGCGCGGAGGGCTGTTGAGGCCGCAAAAAGAACGGCTCTCTCTAGATATCGGACTCTCACGGATGTGGCATCCTTGAGAGTCCTCCATGTGGCGAGCAGGTTGGCCGGTCCAAGCTGCTGAGCAGAGCGTGCCAAGCTGCTGGGTCGAGCTTTTGGCTGTCAGCAAAGCGTGCCAAGCTGTAGAGTTGTTGAGTGCCAGGGTCGAACTGTTTCGGCTGTCAGCAGAGCGTGCCAAGCTGCTGAGCACCGAGGTCGAGCTTTCGCACACGGGGAGTGCCAAGTTGTTGAGTGGCCAGCTGTTACATGCGAGGAGCACCGAGGTCGAGCAGTTGAGACTGTAAGCGGGGTGAGCCAAGGTCAAGCAAGTTGAGCTTGTTGAGACTGTAAGCGAGGTGAGCCGCGGGTTAAGTGGTTGAGCTTGCTGTAGGTGGAAAGATGAGGTGTTGAGGTTGCGATAACCCTGTTGTAGACAAATGGCTTTGAGTTGCTGCAAAACAGAGGCCATAGGTCGTTTTGGTGCCGAAGTCGCCGCGCAGCGTGTGCTATCGTGGGCGGAGAGGTAAGTTGAGGATTGCCGCCATCGCCATCCCCACTATAGACCACCTGCCGCTATTGTTGCGGTTGCTGCAGTCGTCGCACAGACGCTTGCTGTTGTATGCCGTGGGTCGCCGAGAATAGGTTAAGAGAGCTCCGCTTTGATTAAGAGCAAAGGCAGGTGTGCTCTTGTTAACCTTTGGCCTTAGCTGCATGTATTTTCAGAACGGCAAGAAGGTGTTCATGGCCTTGTGGGTGGGAGATCATGGGTGGGTGAAAGCGGGAGAGAGGAGGTAAAGCGAGAGAGAGCTGTGGAACAGGCGCAAAACATGCTAGGGGAGTTGCGAGCTGCGGAGCAGGCGCGTAGAAGCCAGGGGAGTTGCGATCAGCTACGGAGCAGGCGCGTAAAATCCAAGGGAGTTGCCACTTGCGAGCAGAGAGTGCGGGAGACGTGTACCGCGAAGGCGGGGAAGTGAAGAGGAGCGAAAGAAGCCGCAAGTAATAAATGCCCGAATTTCAGCGCTTGGAAAAGGGTTTTAAGGAAAAAAAAAAAAGAACCGTTTGGTTCTAGCATGGATTCCTGCTGATAGAAGGGAGGAAAAAAAAGGGTAAGGGAGGATTCATGTGTGAACATGAGAAGCTATGGATAAGTAATCATATAAGCGGAGGAAAAGGTTTAGAAAGAAAACGGGGAAGGCCGGTGGGCGGGGATGGAGAAGATCACGATCCATGTATCTCATTTACCATTTTGGCTAAAAATTGAAGATTGAGTAGCTCACATACATAGAAACTTATTCCCTAAAGTCAAAATTATAAAAAGGGTTGAAAAAAGTGACGAAAAGGGCCTAAAATAGAAGACAACAAAAAATCACTAAAAAAGACCTAGGATTTTAATTTTGGCTAAACTAGTCCAAATCCACAAAGATTTGGGGTATAGACTCCAAACAATAGGAGACTATTAGTTGGCCAACTTTCAAGGCCAGAAGTGATGGAACATGGATCGCAATCCATGCTCCCTATTTGAGATTTTTCGTAGAAACTTGTACAAATTGTAGCAGAGACCTATAAAAACATTCTCCCCAAAACAAATTTGCAAAAGAATAAAAAACACAGACCAAAAGGGGTAAAAAAGCACTAGTCGGATATAGGGTTGACTTTCAATGACGTAAACCAATCCAAATCACATGAAAAGCATATATCTGGTATCAAGGAGCCAAGGGCAAGCTTTGAACAAAGTTTTATCACATTTTTTTCCCACTGAGGTATGTGGATCACGATCCATGTCCCATATCACATATTGAAACCAAAGATACCATAGCTAGATCTCAGGGGATACTCTATTGCAAATCCCCCTATATAACATGAGTTTGGAGGGTATTAAAAAAACCCCTTTTTTAACATGTCTAAATGAATAAAACGACCCCTTATTTTTGGAAATTTTTCCAAAATGGAATTAAAAATCCCCTTTTGTTAATGTATCTCTATTAATTTACCTAATTTTTTTGCATTAAAAACCCCTTCCTACTCAGACCTCACATTATAAATTAATATGATTGCATAGTGCACCCCCCGAGATCTAGATATAGTGATAAGGAGCATAGAGGTCTTTTCAACATTGAATTTGGAAATCATTAGAGTATTATGCAAGCTAAAATATGTTATGTACAAAAGCATGGTTGTTTGACCAATTCAAGAATCTTGACTATAACAGAGCGGCTATAAGCTCATAGACATCGAGGTTTGTTGTCAAAATTAAGTAGGCTGGAGCATTGTAGCTTGAAGTGATCCCAAGTTAAATATTTAGGAGCAATAAAAAATAACCTGCCAAGGTTTTGCAAGAGCAATTGTTTTTAATGAATTTAAGATCAAGTAGATTCTACCCACTTAGAAACCCTACTATAGGAGACCAAGTGAATAAATTTCAATCAAACAGATGTGGATCAAGTACCATTGGCTCCTTTAAAGCCAATCATAGAGGATAGTCTATATGACACATCATTAGTGAGATCTTACACCTACATGGCTGAGGGATTCAATAAGGTGAGTTTTAATGAGGGACCTAACATGGAAGCATAACCATCCCAACCAGCACCCAATATGAAATTTTTGTACTTTAAGTATTAATATAAAAACAAACAAAGTGCAAAGATTTGCGAAGATGATATGGATCACTACTACGTAAAATGAGAAGGGAGACTTAGTGAGTTCAAGGACCTAGTGCTTGTGGACTAGTGGTGATCGATACTTTGATGATGAGGGAACAATATATCTTGTTGTGAAAACCCATGTATTGTGTGGAAAAATGGGGAACAACATACACAAACGACAAAGTTGACATAGAGCCCTGGAGGATAAGCCACATAAGTGGGACAAGCCAAATACCAAACTAAGGCGAGTGAATGAGACAAAGAAGTGAACATAGACAACACCCAAGTGGGGTTGTACAAGTACAATAATACTGATCATATGCACTTTACAAGTGTGATGAGCCCTACATTGGAGAGAAGTTAGAGCACAAGAGGTTGTATGACTTATAGGGGGAGATACCCACATAGTCATGCTTGACAAGTATGGTTGAAGGTATTTAACAGTAGAACATATAGAACTTGAGAGGTATACATGCTTTGGAGGCCCATTCCATTAGTATTGTATCACTCCTAGTACCATCATACCTACTATATCAAAGATCAAACCAGACATAGGAAGATTGAGTCTAGAGAGATCAAGAATAGCTGACTCAATGAGTCGACAAGAGTTTTTAGTGCTTAGACCGATGGGATCCTTGGCTTCTAGGGCTCCTATGACTACAGATAGGGGCAATGAAACTCCTATGATGCATACTATGAGAGACCCTATTACCTTTCTAGAAGCGAGAGATGTGTGTCATGAGGAGAGAGCCACAGAAAGAACTCCAACTAGAGTTCCGAGTGGGGGTTATGAGACTAGAGATATCTAAGCGAGACAGCCACGAGTTATGAGAATGGTTGAAGAAACATGACAAATGCAACCATCTCAGGTAGTTAAGTGTGTTGCCAAAAATTACAATGGATCAAGAGATCGAGTTTGTGGATAATAATGGTACTCAAGACTTTGATGCCAAAATTGCTAGATCCTTGATTTATGGATTCCATTCTCTCTTTCCCCCTCTTGATTGAACATACTTCACCTTATCATCGTACAATGGGAACTATGAAGATGCACAAGATGAGTTTTCCACTTCATCTAAATTGTCGTTATGCTCTTCTTGAAAACATTGGGAGGGGAAATGGATCCATTAATCTTTCATTACATCTTGAAAATTAGTATATGGGTTATGAATATGTGTGAAGGAGAGTGTCCTAGCCGATTAAGTGAAATAAAAAACTTAATGCCATTTTTGTTATTTAGATTTAAAAGGTAGGTAGAAGGTCAGTGCACAATATGTAGTCATGCTTTCCTTGGAAACTTTTGAGGAATACATATTAGGGTCATTACAAGATTTTTGTCACAAGCACATGGTCTTGAGGCTTCAAAGTGCTTCAAAATGTGCTTCAAAGTGCCCTTGTTAAGCACTTTAGAGCAGTTAAATATCCCCTCAAGTGCTTGCAAGCTTTAATAAGTTGAAGCACTTCTAAGCACTTTGAGGCTTTTCAAAGTGTTCAAAAGTGTGCTTCAAAGTGCTTCAAAGTGATTAGAAGTTCTTCCAAGTGCTTAACTATTGATGAAAATTCATGTAATCCGTAAATTGTACCTGCACATTAGTGACTTCCTTCTTCATATTTTTAGCATTTGGGGACACACCACTCAAGCGTGGCACCCTTGTGAGTACTCCAATCTCAGCTTCTTTTTGGAGGACAAGAGCTACATTCTCTGTTGGTGGGGATGCATTTAGTGCTCGTAGCTCTACTCTCAGTCGCTCTCTCTTTGCAATAATTAGAGCATAAGCATTGTGTCTGCTTTTGTTACACAACCATAAATCACACTTCTCAGCCAAGATAGTCTTATATAGCGGAGGTGACCTTGTCTTCATATTTATTGGCTTGGCGGTCAAGGTTATCGGCAATTTTCTCATCCCACTCTCTGTACACGGGCTGGGATTGGACCTCAAATTGTTCAGCAGGAGGTTGGACATAGTAGCTACGTAGGAGTCTACACCAAAAACCCCTTTTTCTTGGTAATATAGAGACACCGTAATCAGACTTCGAACTTCATCACCTTTCTATTCAAGCCCAACTTTTGCAACTTCACATTCTCCAATACCATTTTGCCGACAACTGCCCATGAAAACTTGTGGCCTTCAGGAGGTGCTTTGGCAGCAACATAATTTTTATAGGAAAACCCACTAGCCTTTGTCATGAGTTCACCATTGGAGGGGGCGGCCTGGTACACTTTTTGGCAATAATCATCATAGAGATGGTCATGAACCATGTTGAGGAAGACCTTCGTATTCTTCCTCTTAGGGAACTTGAACAAATTCACTACTGGTTAGGTGTGGCAAGTCCACTTCAGTGAGATCCTTGGGAAGCTTGCCCTCAAGGCTCAGGCCATACTCCTCGTGTAGCTTCAACGTTGAGAAGAAAAAATGTAACAATGTCAGGTTCTATGGGGGTACTCTCAAGATGATGGCAATAAGAGTCGGAGAAAGTTAGTTTTGTTGCACCAAAACTGACCTGCATGTGCATAGACATGACTCTAGCATGCATGCAGTACATGCATTGCATATAGATAAGGTGAGGTAGCACAATACCTTTTCGAGCAAACTTAGTTGTAAGGGGACCACTTTTAGAGAGAGACTCATAATGTGCACGTGAAGATTTTGGCACGGGAAAACGAGTCATTTGAACAGACTTTGTAGGCTTGTCAAACACTCTCTTGGACCTCCAAGAGGGTGTTGTTCCCTTGGTGGGAGTGCTCATTTCTACGTGCAGTGAAGATCAAATGACAGGGAGGCAAAGTAGCAAGGTGCAAGGTCTAATGCGAGAATCTGAGTTTGAAACCAATGCAAGAAGAGTCTCAAAGCTTGTGCAGAGGTCGACACTGAGAAGACTGACGGGGGCCACAACTTTACATTAATGCACTTTTGAAAGTATGGGAGGCCACGCGTGTGGATTGTAATCATCTGAATATATTAGCTAGATACACATGTACAGCTTGCATGCTTTTATAATAACTTAATACCCTTGAAAACATATTTTCCCTCTCTCTCCATTTTTAAATTTGAGAAAAACTCAAGTTGCCTCCTCCTATGGGCTATTAGGGGGCTATTGGTGGTACCACCAAAAGGTACCACCTATACATGCCATCACTCAGCTTTCATTTTCTCACAACGTAGTGTGCAAACTATGCATACTCTTCTATTGATTGTATGCTTGTGGTCCGGGAAATACTAGCCTCCTTCTGGTGATCCACTTGTTTTGTTTCTGGTTATACTTTTTATTGAGCTTCAACCATTGTAGCATCTTTTGGGATTGATTCTTTGGGATCTTCTTGAAATTCCACTTGCAACTCTTATTGGTCTTCAAGTTGTTCTTCATTTTCCTCGATCTCTTTCTTGTTTTCTTCTAGTATTGTCTTCATAGTGCTTGGTTTTGTTGGCATTGGCTATTTCATCTTTTCCTCTTGCTGGATTTCCTCTTCTTGTGAAAAATCAGTCTATTGGGGGATGGTGCATTTTCATGTAGTCTTATAGTGAGTAGAGAGGGTGGTAAATCAGCTTGCCAAGTGTCTTGCATTTTAGAGGTGCCCACTACTTCTTCTTTTTGTCACTCTCTCTCTTCTTCTTTGTAGATCCACTCAAGTTCTGTAAGGAAATCTATCCTTCTCAGTAGAGCGGGTTCTTAGTTCTCAGCTTCATCCGAGAGTTGGGTTGCCAAAACTCCTTGAAATCACCTTGCAGACCCCTTTCTCTAACAAAGGCTTACTTTTCCCTTTGAAGCCTTGCTGCCCATACGGTGTTGGTTCTTCAATAATAATAGGGGGTGGTGCACTGACTCTCTTTGTAGGTTGTTCTCCAACTTTCTTCTTACCTTTGGACTCTTGTTTCTTTTCTTTCTTGATTTTTGGTTCTAGATAACTTTCTTCATAGGTTCTTCATCACTTTTAGTTGGAACCTGCTATGCCAACTTCCTCTTTGATTATCAGACAAGTGGTGGTGGTTCTTCTTCATCATCTTCTTCTTCCTCATTCTTCAAGCTGGCTACAAGCCGTGTATTCTAATCTAGAGCAAGTTGTAAATTTTCTGTCTTGCCCACTGCATGGTAGGCAATTTCGATGAGGACCTTTGGTGCTTCTAGGTAGCTGATTCCATTGGTATTTTTGGTGCTCTTGAGGGTGTTGAGCAAATAGGAAGCATGGTCTATCTGCATTGGTAATTTTGTCTTTAGGGATACCTTGGTGGTCTCTTGGATGTATACCTTGGTGGTCTCTCGAACGTAAAGCGGAAATGTTGATAAACTAGTTAGGCAAGTTTCTCCACTAGCTTATGGATAATACCCTGGAAGGTTGTCACTGTGGTGTTGTAGGTGAACACCCCTGTTTTCTTCTTCTCTTTAGATCGCATGGACTCCCCTTCTATTGGAATGGATTTAGCAACAATCTCTTTGGACATATTCAATTTTGTTGCTTGGCCCGTAGAGTTAGAAATTCGGGCCATGCCATCTTCCTCAATAGAGCTCAACAATTCATAAGCTCTATGAAGGTCAACTCCATAGGGATTTTTTTGATAGAATGGTAGAAGGCTGAGATTTTTGTGGGCCTCTGTTTGGTGGAAACACTTAACAGGAACCCTCCTAGTCAACCACACCTCCTCTATGCCCACAGTTTTGATGTACTCATATTATTTTTTGGAAAAGCTATGTATAAAAGAGACATCATGACTTTTGATCCGCATTTTGTACACTTTGAGATGAAATTATTTTGTCTTGAGCCCTAAAAGTCTTGTAAGCAAGCCATTGGTCAAATGAGAAGCTCTAAGTATGAAGCTCATAATCTCTAGTTTGAAAACATCGTTGTAACATAATCTAAAATTTTGGGAAAAGTTTAAATTTTTGAACCTTAGAGTCACATAGAAGGAGATTCTCACCATGTGAACCTTCGAAATTTGAATTTCTTGACAGAGTCGAACACTTACCCTGAATTCATTAGAGATTGTCTCAACTTTTCCGGATCTCACATCAAAGCTCATGCAGAATGGTCGGATCAAGTTGAAGCAAATTTTTAGTTTTTATTTTTAATCATTGAAAATTCCAAAATTAGTCCAAAAATTCCAAGAAAATCTTGGAAATTTCCATAAACTTCAAAAAATCATAAGCAATTGCATTCAGTCACTTCTGGCACATGCAAGCAAGCCAAAAATAGCACATTTTATAAAAAATACCAATTACGACCAAATCATCAAACCGTTCGAAAATAGCAAAATGCACAAAACTCGACCAATGAGGGCACAAAAGCGCTCCAAATCAAGACGTAATTACGCATCCAAAGTAGCTTATCAAGATCACAATTTATCAAAGCTCTACATAATTAGTTGGACATTAATGCAACAAATAGCAATTTAAAAAATTTACAAAAATACCCAATTTTTTTTTGGAGATTCCGGTGAATGGTTCAATCAAATCAAATCTCAACTAGCTCCTTGATTCAATTGCAAATTAATTTTACTAATGGAAATCAAAACTAGGCAATTAAACCAACAAAGTTAGGTGAAAATTAGCACAATAAGAGTTTGTAAATCCTTGTTTTGAGCTAAAAAACGCAGCAACTAATCATAACATGCATCAAATTTTCAATCAAACATCCAATTAATCAACTTTTGTGGCACACACACTAATGATTGGTACTTTTTTTACAGGTGCACACACACAAGCTTTGATCTTGTCAAATTTGCAAATTAAGCACGCAATCAAATCACTAAGAACACATTGATCTTTTGCAACACACACAAGGTCAAATTAGTGCACACAAACCTAAAATTAGACGTACACATCTCAAGGGGGTCTCTATGAATAAATTATGTATATCACATGTGTTCAAGGACTATTTTTAAAACTCCTTATCTGTGAATTTTTTAGTAATAAAATACATCCTTTTTCTATTCAATCTGCAAATTTTTTCCAGTTCCATTTTATGGTACCCTTTTGTATGTGAAAATGTGACAAAAAATTAATATTTAATAACCCATTCTACTGCACTCACGTAGTGACCCCCCAAGGTACACGCACTCAATTAAAGTGAATACGCACTTAATCTTAGAGCACACAATCACAATTGAACCATCCGAGTATGCGATTAGCAAGTCAACAATGAAATTTACCATATGAAATCAACAATTTATGCACACTCGATTCTAGGAAAAATTTGGCATTACGATGGCATGCAAAACACACAAATCAAAAGCCCAAAACCACAAATCGATAACGGATATGCATGTTGCACAAGTTTTGAACCATCCAATTGTTATTGCTCAATGTGTAGGCCAATTTTGTTGAAGCTCAAAGCCCTAATATGGCATTCCAAACTAAGTAAATGTTCAAGTGATGAGCACAAATTGACATTGTTAGAATACAATCCAAGACTCTAATTAGGAAATATCAAGGCATAAACACCAAAATTTAGTCCAATTAGTAGAAAATTAGTGTGTAAGCTAGTAAAAAATAGTGAAATTAGCAAGGGATTAGCCATTAAGAAATTTTAGAGGACTTTTGGAGGGCCTTTTAGAAGAGAGAGATAAAAGAGCTCCTCCAACGAGAGAAGGGCCAATATTAGGTAGAAAAATAGACTAATATTAACAGAAATATGAAAAAGGTTTCACCCAGTCATTCACCAATGGTCCTTAAAAATTGTCACATTTTCATTAAATGCGAGTGTCTTTTTCATGACATAGGTGCTTCTCATTCAATACGGCTTTCATCATCATTAAGATAAAAGAAAATCACAAAACTATTAGCTAGTTTCAGAATTTGAAGATTATGACACTACCATTGTGTTTGGAACACCCGAAAACCTAAAAATGAAACATCTACTTGCCTTGTTCTGAAACGCGGAGAGGGAGAAAATTTCTTAGAATGACGTTTTTGTTGAACGACAAGCGAGGGGCAATCCATTTTTATGTGGAATGGCTTCTACGTGGTGTGAAGAAATTTTTTTCCCAACGGCATCATTCCACAAAAAAATAGATTGCCCCTCATGTGTCATTCAGCAAAAAAGTCTACACACACACACACACACGTGTGTGTGTGTGTGGGCGGGTTTTTGTTGAATGGCGCATGAGAAAAAATCCATTTCTTGCGGAGTGGCCTTTGCCTAACGAAGCACAAGAGGCCATTCTACAAAAATAGATCGCCTCTCGCGTGTCGTTTGGTAAAAACCCCTTTATGGGTTTTTTTTGGTAATTTCCCCTTTCTCTGGGTGTCACAATAGGGCAAGTAGACATTGAATTTTTAGGTTTTTGGGCATTTCGGATGCATTGGTGGTGTCAAAATCTTCAAACTTTGATAATGGTTATCAATTTTATGATTTTTTTTCATTTCAATGATGACAAAATCCATATTGAATGAGCGGCACCTCCTGCATGAAAAATATACTCGCATTTAATGAAAAGGTGACTGTTTTCAAGGACCGCCAAAAAATTAGGTTTACTTTTCAGAGTATCTAATTGTTCTTGTGGAAGTACTCAATAAGTGCGAAGGCATTTTAAGAAAATTTTCTAGAGAGAGAAATAAAATTTCTTAGAAGGCCCTCCAAATGACACTTGCTATGTCCAAACCTCTCGTCTGCCTCTAAAAGCAAGTGACAAGAGTCTTGCATATCTTCAGCACTCTGATCTCATTTGATTCAACACCCTCATCATCTACCTACAATTTTTGTACTTCTTCTCTTACACATTGCTCTCTTTTCTTTTCTTGGAAACCCAATACGAACGTAAATGTTCTCTAGCTTCCATGCTAGTAGTTTGTTTGTCCCAATTTGAAATTTCATGGATAGATTTTGGTAGGATTGCGAATGCATATCCATTACCTGCCGTTGAATTATAGGGGTCCATTGAGACCTGCAACAAAAAACCATCTAATTTTTAGCCTTAAATACGAGGCAGCTAAGAGAGAGAGAGAGAGAGAGAGAGAGAGAGAGAGAGAGAGAGAGAGAGAGAGAGAGAGAGAGAGAGAGAGGCTTATGACACCCACTTTTTCAGAAGTACTCCAAAGTAGGAACATCACACTTCCAGTAGTAGTAGCCTATTGTGTGTTGTAAAAGACTCCTCTATACAACTCTCGCACCATGGCAGCCTCCTCTATATGTTGGCAGTAGATGGTGAAAGGCTCATACAGATCTTGAGCCATAAAATTGCAAGCAAAATGGGAAAAAATGCTCACAATCTAAAGTCGTTAGAACCACATGAGCGGTGATGGGTCTTGGACCCTCTATGGAGGTTAGTAGTTACAAAAAAAGATACTCTAATTGCAATTTCCTAAAATACACTATGTTATTTATAATACACTTTGCTATTGGAGCTTCCAAGTCAGCCACAACTTATGTCAAGGACCATAGCTTTTTATACTTGTATCTTTGCTTACATCCTTCAATTATATATGATGAGTAATCTCTCTCTATATATCTTTAGACCCAGATGCCATATATATATAATACACCACCCTGAGTGCTTATTCCACCTCATTTCTTATCTTAAGGTCTTCAAATTCCCCCCCACCCTTTACAACATCTTCGTATTCGAGAATCTCCCAGTTTAATATCGGTTTGATAAATTAATACTCATTATATTAAATTTCTTTTAATTTACTCTCTTTGCAGATATCTCCACGAGGTTATACCTAAGCAATTTTGCAACAAGAAAAAATACGGTCAGACACTTTAGAAGAGAGAGCTCTTTTACTTGTCTGCATTATGTTATAAGATTCAAAATATTGCTGATGTTATGGTGTATACTTACATTGATTGGAACCTCTATTGATTTTATTTTTTGGTTTGAAGGACTCAAGACAGGACCAACTGCCAGAAGAGTTGGAGTTGAGCCAAATAGACGTGCCAGACTAGCTGATTTTCAAAAATGGGTTAGAAAACACAGTGGATATGGGGATCCATATGATCACTTAGCAAGATTCAAGCAAGTGCTAAGAGCAGAATGCATATTTGATTTCCACACTCAATTTGAGCGATTTGGAATGACTTTAGAAGGAAAATCTTTGACATGGTTCCAAAACATTCCACCAAGGTCAATCATGGATTTAAATACATTAGCTCAAGGATTTGTAGCTGCATGTTCCAAAACTAGGATCAAACATAACACGGTAGCTCAAATCTATAGCTTCAAATAGAAACAAGGTGAGTCTGTTAGGGGTTGTGCAACTCGGATGAAGCAATACATTGCAAAATGCCCAGAATTAAAAATACCAACAGAAGAAAGATTAGTGTCATTCTTTCTAAAAGGATTGCTAAACAAAGAACTTCATGCTATACTGTATAGCAAGAAGCATACGACCCTAGAAGAGTGTGTATCATATGCTATTGACTTGGGAGACAATTGTGATATTTTCAATGAAGGAGATGTCCCTAAGGATACTCAGAGTGAGAAAACAACATCCAACAAAACCAACACAAGTGGGAACAACTGTTGAAACACCACTCATAGCCATAGAAGACATGCTCAAAAGAATGAACAAAATGATAAATAATATGTAGAAATCTCCTATGAGAGGACCTGGGCAAGGGATAACTCAACAGGGACAACCAATTAGGCTGCAAAAATGGTGTGCTATTGAGGGTAAATGGACAAACCATGAGACCAATGAGTGCTATTATCAACCAAAGTACGATGGAAATATTCAAAATGTGCCTATAAGAACACAAGGACAACCCATGTACAGATATCAGCCTAATATGGGCCCAGCACAAAGACCATCGATGGGTATTCAAAGACCACAACCAGTGTTGGGTCAACAACCTCCATTCCCTGGACATAATGTAGTGCCTGTAAAGTACATGCATTCAAAAGGAATCATAGATGAACAAGTTTAGTGCCCGTTACACCTTATGTTGAGCCTATTCCATCTACAGTAATGGTAGAAGGAGAGTGGTATAATTCACATCCACCTTCATTGAAAGAACCTATGACTTATGCTACGCTAGAGCTTACACCAATGTACTTTGTAGCTAATCAAGGTGTTGGACCTCCAATGGTAAGACCCATAATTAAGCCAAAGACTAGAAACTACCATAATTGTGGTGTAGAGACGATCATTGGAAAAATAAATGCCCAGAACCTGACAAGAACATTAAGCCAGTTGAATTTTTTTGTTTAAAATGTTACAAAAAAGGAGTACACTTTCCTGAAGACTGTCCAAAAAAACCGTTAAACAAAGGGAAAGCAGTGGTGAATGTAGTCCAAGTGATACCTAGTATCTCCTTGGAAAGTGAATCTATTGTTCCAATCAAGGTGATCACTAGAGCCCAAGCTAAGAAAAAGAAACATAACTCCTCTGATGAGTCAGAGAATACTAAAAATTCCTCTCAAAAGACCAAGAAAAGAAGAGTCAAAGATATGAGATGAGAAAACAGAAACAAAAGGACGAAATTGATAAACTATTCCAGGAAAAAGTGAAATAAATAGGGAGTGAAATCAAGGAAACCACAATAAAATCTGGAGGATCAATTTTGGTAAACACATTTTTTGAGCCAATCAATGCAGCCTTGGAAGCTTTTTCCATTAAAAGCAAGTCATAATATGAAAAAAAAATGAAAAAACTATCCTTCTCCAGATATAGAAAAAGCTAAGCTTGAAGCTTATCAAAATCTGGTAAGAACTACTCAAAAAATGCTAGAAAAGCAAAAACCTGAAGGAGTACGAGCGGAAGTGCGACGCGAGAGAGAGTGCGAGAAGAAGAGCACGACGATATGGTGAACTTGCTCTACTGTAATGTGTAGAGCATAGTGAGTTCTTATTAGGTTTTAACAAAAGAATATGTGTACATACCTGGCGGCCCGCCCAATTACCTGGGCGACCACATTGGGCTTTATACCCCAACAACCTCCCACTTAAATTCCAATGTGGTACTTTAAGTGTGAGAGAAGCTACTATACAAGCTAATATACAAGAGATGTAGAGAAGTGATGTACTACCCTACACCTAACTGCTTGCGAAAATGTGCAAAGCTCTCTGAGGGAAGTCCTTTTGTAAGTAGATCAGCATATTTTCTGTGGTGTGAACTTTGACAAGTTGAAGTTGCTTATCCTCGAGCATTTCCCTGATGAAATGATACTTCACATCCACATGCTTTGTCTTTGAGTGATAAACTGGATTGCGAGCCAATTGTATAGCACTTTGACTATCACAATATAACACAGGCATCTCTTCTTTGATTCCCAAATCTGTTACTAGTCGATTAAGCCAAATTGATTCTTTGCATGCCTCTGATGCTGCAACGTATTCAGCTTCTGTAGTAGACTGAGTAACACAATCTTGTAATCTAGAACGCCATGATATTGCTCCACCAGCCAATGTAAAGACATACCCTGACGTAGACCTTCGGTTGTCTAAGTCACCTGCATAATCTGAGTCTGTAAAACCCTTTACACTAAGCTCCTGACTCCGATAGCATATGCGCATACTCTTTGTAGCTTTCAGGTATCTCAATATTCCTTTCACTGCCTCCCAATGTTTCTTGCCTGGGTTTGACATGTATCGACTCACTACTCCCACTGCAAATGCAATGTCTGGGCGAGTAGCAATCATTGCATACATCAAACTACCCACTGCAGACGCATATGGAATCTTATCCATTTTAGCCTGTTCTTCCTCAGACACAGGACATCTTGTTTGCTAAGTTTCACATATGGTGGCAATGGAACACTTAATGCCTTTCCCTTCTCCATATTGAAATGTTGCAAAACCTTGTCAATATACTCTGTTTGAGATAACCAAATCAACTTCTTTGATTTGTCTCTCTCAATGTGCATACCAAGTATATGACTTGCCTCACCCATGTCTTTCATGTCAAACGATTTTACCATCTTTGACTTCAAAGCTGAAATTTCTTCCAAGTGCTTGCCAGCAATCAACATGTCATCCACATACAAAATAAGAATCGGCCAACTGCCATGCTTAGCCTTCTTTGTATATAGACAGTGATCGAACTCAGTACATTTGTAGCCTTGAGAAAGCATAAACTTGTGGAACTTATGGTACCATGCCCTCGGTGATTGTTTTAAGCCATAAAGACTCTTTAACAACAACTGGCATACCAAATATTCCTTGCCTTTCTCAACAAACCCTTCTGGCTGATGCATGTAAATTTCCACATCTAAATCACCATGCAAGAACGCTGTCTTGACATCCATTTGGTGCAACACCAAATCTAATATGGCAACCAATGCAAGAAAGCATATCAATGTAGTCATCTTGACCACCGGAGAGAAGACTTCATCAAAGTCAATGCCTTGTTCTTGCTTAAAGCCCTTGGCAACAAGCCTTGCTTTGTACTTTGGCTGACTATCATGAGCGGTGATCTTATACCTGTAAACCCATTTAGAAGGTAGAGTCTTTTTGCCCTGTGGTAATTTAACTAGCTTCCATGTCTGGTTTTTATGCAGAGCTGTCATCTCTGACTGCATGGGCAATTGCCAAATCCCGGAGTCCTTCATTTGCACTGCTTCCTTGTAATATGAAGGCTCATTGCAATCAGTCAACATGACATAGTTCATAGATGGAACAAACCGATCAGGAGGTCGTGAGATCCTTCCCGATTTATGCAAAATAGGTGGCTGAGGCTCTGCCACAACCTGTGGTTCCACTCTATCGTGTCCTTGCTCCCCTTGAGCCCTGACATTTTGTCTTGCACGTGCAGGTCCATCTTCTTGGAAGACAACTCTTCTAATCTCCTCAACCCTCTCTGGTTTAGAATGATATTTAGCTTCATTAAAGTGAACATCATTGCTACGGATAACCTTTTTGGATTCGGGATCCCAAAATCTGTACCCCATCTCACCAGAATTACCATAGCCTAGAAAGATGCACTTTCTACTCTTTGGCTCAAGTTTGTTCCTAAATTCCTTTGGAACATGAGTATATGCCTCACAGTCAAAGACTCTGAGATGCTTGTATGAGGGCATTTTGCTTGACCATACCATCTCTGCCACTGAATCCTTCTGCAAAACCTTGCTAGGAGATCTATTTATAAGATGAACAACTGTTGATACAGCTTCAGCCCAAAACCCATTTGGCAGCTGTGCATTAGACAACATACTTCTGACCTTCTCTTGTATGGTCCTATTCATCCTCTCAGCAACACCATTTTGAGGAGGATTGTAAGGAGCAGTAAGTTCACGTTTTATACCTTTTGACTCACAAAAGTCCTGAAAGGCCTTTGAAACATATTCTCCACCATTGTCAGTGCGTAAGCATTTAAGCTTCTTGCCACTCTGATTCTCCACAAGTGTCACAAGCGTTTTGAAAACACTAAACGCTTCATCCTTGTGCTTGAGAAAGTAAACCCATACTTTCCTCGAGTAATCATCTATAAATGTCATAAGTAAGAAGCTCCCCCTAGAGATAGATTAGGCATAGGTCCACACAAATCACTATGAACAAGTGCCAACTGTGTATCTCTTCTACTGCTTCTATCCTTATGTGGCTGCTGTGTTTGGTTACCATACAAACAATGTTCACAAAATTCAAAATCATTAAATGATAAGCTGGGCAAATAACCAGAATGAGACAAGATTTCCATTCCCTTCTTGGACATATGTCCTAACCGGCTATGCCACAAAGAAAGGTTCGGCTGCTCGGTTACATTGATTACATTTTTAGAGACATTTGATACATAAATCATGTAAAGTCCTCCAAAATTTACTCCATGTGCTACTGTCATAGAACCCTTGGATATCTTCCACATGTTCTGTCCAAAAGTGGTGACGTAGCCAGCATCATCAAGTAAACCTGTGCTGATCAAGCTCTTTGTAATTGTGGGAACATGTCTCACATTCTTCAGCGTGAAAGAAGAGCCATTCTGAAACTTCAATTGAACATCTCCAACACCTAAGATCGCACACGTCTGCCCATTGCCTAGCCGAACATGATCTTCAGTGGTCACATAAGAGGTAAACCACTCCTTGTTTGGAGACACATGAAGTGATGCCCTTGAGTCTATAATACAGTCACTCAGTGCATTTCCATCAGATGCTGTAAGAAGAGCTGAGTCTATTGTATTCTTTAAGAAGTAGATGTTTCCTAACACTAGACTGTCATCCTCTGCAACAGTGTTTGTCACATTTATTTCTTGAATCTTCACTGAGGACTTGTTCTTCTCACCATGGTCTTCAGATTTCTCTTTGCCTTTTTCTAATTTCCTTCTCTGCAGTCTCTTTTCATGTGACCCTTCTTGCCACAATGGTAGCATTCTATGTCACTCTTGCCTTTAGCACTGCGGGATTTGCTACGAGACTGATTCCTCTTTCCACCTTTGTACTTTTCTTTGGTCCTTCCCCTGACAACTAAGGCTGTTCCTTTGATTTTGTCCATTGTCTTTCTGTTGGTTTCTTCAGTAAGCAGACTGCCTTCTACACTTGCTATGGTCAAACCATTTGGAGGTGCAGGATTACTCAAAGCTGTGCGAAAAGTGTGCCAACTTTTCGGCAATGTGATCAACAGGAACATAGCTCTAACAGGTTCATCAAACTTGACACCTTGAGCTGACAGCTGACTGTAGATGGTGTTGAATTCATTCAGATGATTGGACATAGGTGTCCCTTCTTTCATCTTCAAGTCAAGAAGCTTCTTAAGCTAGTATACCTGTGAAGCTGCACTCTGCTTCTCATAAAGATCACTCAGCTTTGTCCATGCTTCATAAGCCGACATCTCGTCTGCTACATTGAAGTAAACGCTTTCTGCCAAAGTCAGCATAATGGTAGAAAGTGCCAATTCATCCATTTCGCTCCATTCATCTTCGTCCATATCTTCTGGTTTTATCCCCTTGAGATTTATAGGTTTTATCTGCTTCTTTTGTACCAACACGTGCCAAATCTGCTTCTTCCACAATGGGAAATTGGTTCCATCCAGCTTCTTCATATTGTAAAGAGCAGTGTCCTGTGATCCAGCCATAACTACGCTTCACAGTAGTTTACTTTCCTGGGAAAAATTCGGCAGAGTTTCCCCTGTAAGCTGACCTCTGAACCAATATCAACCTGTCAAATGAAACAAGAAAGCTTCATATTTTACAGAGATTTTGGCAGAGTCTCCTTTGTAAAATGGCTCTGGTGTACTAACAAACAGACCAAAAAACAGCTCAAAAAACCATTGTCTCTGTAACACTGTAAGCTGTGGGTAAACCTATCCTGCACCTGTATTGGCTCTCACTGTCCTGTCATTGTCCGTAAGCATAGACTGTGACAATGCCTCAATGGCAGTAAAGCAAAGATGCAATCCCAACTGTCTAACTCACAGTCAATACATCCTAGCTGCCTGTCTAAGGGTGCTCGAGGGATCGCTCCAAGACCTGCACCGAAAGGATCTCAACATTCGAGAATCCCCCAGCTTAATAAAACCTCATTCGACCCTCAACAAAGGCTGCAGTAAATCTGACACTACATAGACTTCCCACAAAGTCATACATCCACAAATTTCCCACTGTATGCTGTAACCGCTGCGGCGGTTGTTTGCTGCGTCACTCACAGCCAACAAACCCTCAACAAACATACATCATCTCTGACAATATTCCCCATGTGGAAGTACCTGCAATGTCAGGATGAAATCTGGAATATCAAGCAGCAAACACAAGCTACCTGATGAACTAGTGGATGTCGCCTACAGTCTGTGTGTAGGTGCGCCCGTGTCGTATGTGACACGGCTCCAAGAACTGTGAGTCGTCCTTCGTTGTGTAGACAACCACACAAATCAGCACTCTGGAAGTGCAGATATCCTCAGCACTTGCAGTCGTAGGCCGAAACCCCAAATTTGCAGAGTCGGATCTGCACCCACCTAGACCACGTAGTCGAAAATGGCCTGCGCAGAACTTTGTCGAAGCCGAACGGTGGCCGAGATGACCTCAAAATGAAATTCTGAGAACACCAAGCCCTACGGGTTTGCCCATAGGATTTGGGGCCGTGTCTTCGCCTGTCGAATCTCACTCCAATCTGAGCAGGTGACTCTGGCTATCTGCAAATGCTGCCCCGAGCCTCGATCTGAGCTCTGATACCAGTTGAAGAAGTACAAGCGGAAGTGCGACGCGAGAGAGAGTGCGAGAAGAAGAGCACGACGATATGGTGAACTCTCTCTACTATAATGTGTAGAGCATAGTGAGTTCTTATTAGGTTTTAACAAAAGAATATGTGTACATACTTGGTGGCCCGCCCAATTACCTGGGGACCACATTGGGCTTTATACCCCAACAAAACCCAAGCTTGAGAGTATAGCAAGACCCGAGGAGCTTGTGGTGGAATCCCACCTTGAAACTAAAAAGCCAAAACTCATAGTGCCTGACAGTGAAGATGCTTTAGATGGAATTCCGTTTGTGGAGGAAGACTGCCTTGGACATTTTTGAGAAAAAGTGAGAGAGATTAACGATGGAAGCATAACTTTGAAATCAACTCCTATAGAGGAAGTTTGGTTAGAAAATTTACCTCCTGATATGGACATTGATATACAATACTTGTATGGGGATTGCAATTATGAAGCATCAGGAATGGCTAAATCAATGACTCTAAAAACACTGCCCTCTTACTTAGGAGACAACAAAGATGAGTCTATAGTGTGCAAAACCACTCGGGTAAAAAGAGCAGAACAAACCCTAGAGGTAGAGAACATCCATTCAATCATGTAAACACCCATTCAATGCACTCTTACCTTGGGAGAACTGTTAAAAGGCAGACCATATTTATGGAACGATTTACATAAAACTCTAGAGAAGGTGGTGATAATAGGGCTAATTGCAAAAAACTTGGATAAATTGAAACATGAATTGGATAACAAGGAGATTAGATCTGTCCCTATGAACAAAGTCGGAGAATACTACGAAGGGGAAGAAGGAAACACAGCCCTTCCGGTGAGATATAATGATGTAGAAACCATGGCAATACTGGACAGTGGTGCTAGCATAGCCATAGCCACAAAGAAGTATGGGAATCATGGGGAAAAATGACCATTAGACAAACTCAAATGAAATTACAATTGGCGGATGGACACATAGAAAAACCCCTACTACTGCTTGAAAAAGTGATAGTTAGTTCCTGTGGAATTGATTATAGTAGACTTTTGTGATAGTAGACTTTAGGAAGAAACTTAATTATGAAATCGTCTTGGGAAGGCCATTTATGCGGCAAGTACAACTCATTCAAGATTGGATAAACAATTACCTGTACTTGAAGCAAGTGGGATCAATCACAAGGGTCAATTTGAAAGATCACACTTATAGAGATGTAATGAAAACTCACATTCAAGAATTTGACTCGGTCTCTTCAGCTGAATCAAATCTTCCATCTTGGTTAAACAAAGACACACCTATTCAGATGTGTGGAGCCTCAGAAAATGGGAGTTTAAAAGGAGAGGAATGTATCTTAGAAAGGGATTGCACAGATGAAGCATATATACCTAAACCCTCTTTGGAGCATTTGTTTGAGTCATTTGAATGGACTCAAGTTTTGGCATCAATGGATGTGTGTGTGAATACGTCTATGCCTACTCAATTTTTCAATGAGGATGGTTATGACATGATTCCCATACAAATAATCTCAACCCTTCAAATTGAAGATGAAGTTCAGGAACCCAAGAACTTATTGCAAGCTCAATAAGTCTTTTTAGACCTCTACTATGATGCTACTAGACGAGTTTAAAGAACATTTAGCTACATCTAATGATTATGGGTCAGAAAAAGAACATGCGAGAGCACAACTACTCCTAAAAGGAGTAGTTGAAAGAGTTTTTTGACTTACCAAAACAAAAAACAAGAAGACAGAAATGGTATAGAAGAAAAAGAGAAGCAAAAAACTTGAAAACTAAACCAATGCCATTAGTTTCTAAGTAGAACACAGTTTTTGATGCAGATAGATGCACATGATTATGACGAAGACAAAGTCACGGGTATATATCCTTCAGATAACAAACAAGGGACATCAAAAACATCAAGAAAAATGAGAAAGGAAAATCAATCAAACATAAGCACCAGGATGATGAATCATTCATGACACGGGTTGAACGGAAGAAAAAATATCAAGATTTGAAGAAAACTTTAAAGGAGGTGTATACCAGTGAAATGGAAACAAGCGAGGAAGAGAGTAAAGATGTAATGAGTGTTCCATCCCATCACAAGAAATATACCCTCCAAGACCGAAGGATCATAGTTGAACAACCGGTAAGAGAACTAAGAAAGCGAGGTGAGTCATATGAAGGACCTGCAAATGCAAAGAAAATAGATTTAGCCAAACTAGGAGAAGAGCCTAGACCTGCCTACATTGCGAACGACTCGACTAAAAAAGAAGAAGAGCTTTTGCTAAGCTTACTAAAAGAATACCTATATATCTTTGCTTGGTCTTATAAAGATCTCAAGGATGTTGATCCAGAAATTTGTCAACATACCATACCTATGAGAGAGGATGCAAAACCAAGTAGACAACGGGGATATACTTATAGTGAAACATTTGCCAAAAAGATCAGAGATGAGATAGAGAAACTCAAGGAAGCCAAATTCATTTATGAAAATGAACACACATATTGGGTGTTTCCAATTGTGGTGGGACCCAAGAAAAACGGAAAACTAAGAGTATGTGTCAATCTCAAAAAAGTAAATGTAGCCACCATTAGATATAACTACCCTCTTCCAATCAACGAGCATGTTTTCGAACGAGTTGTAGGAAAGGAAGCTTACAATTTTTTAGACAAATTTTTGGGGTACAATCAACTTTTGGTTGATCCCAAAGATCAGTATAAAACTACCTTTGCAACTGAATAAGGTATTTTTGCCTATATGGTTATGCCTTTTGGGTTAACTAATGCTACTGCCACCTTTCAAAGATTGATGAGCCATGCTTTCAAAGAATATCTTAGGAATTTCTTAGAATTATATATGGATGAGTTATGTGTACATTCATCAATCCGGGAATATCATTTTGAACATCTCAAAAAGATCTTCAAAAAATGTAAACTTTATAGGATTTGCTTAAATCCTAAAAAGTGCACATTTATGGGCAGATAAGGAAAAATACTTGGACATATAGTGTCTAAAAACGGCATAGCATATGATATGGATAAAATTCATGTTATTGATAAATTGCCTAGGCCGAAAAGAGTCAAAGGGGTTCAAGATTTCATGGGACATTGTGGATATTATAGACAATTCATTTACATGTATTCTATAATAGTAAAACCCATGTATGGCCTGATTACTCTCTTTTTATGGACTGATGAGTGTGAAGAATCCTTCATGAAGCTTAAACAAGCTCTCACTTGAGCCCCAATATTGAAAGCACCAGATTGGAATAAGAATTCCATATACATGTTGATGCTTCCAATTTTTTCATTGGGTGTATATTAGCAACTCAAGCTATTACTTAAAGGGGACAACTCTTAGTTCCAATTACACCAAGCAAAGAGGAATGGAAAAGAGGTCATCCACAAAAGAAACTAGGAAATAATCAATCTACGTTAACCTCTAAACGAGCAAATGCTACAAGTAGCATGCAAGAGTCAAACATATTTGGGTACCAAAAGCACAAATCAAGGACAATCCGTCTCAAATTTGGGTGCCCAAAAACTCATCTACCACTGAAAAAAGTTTCACATCTAACAACTCAGAGGAAAACATCTTCCAGAAGAGAAACTAGCACTAGATGGGTTTGGAAACCAAAGGAGCATTTATCTTCTCCACAAACAGTCAATCAGTGGAATATTAAATCTCAAAAAACTCCACCACGACTGTTCATCAATGGAAAACTAAAATACCAATGGAGAGTTAAATCTCAGCAACCGTCATCATTGATACCTACAACTCAAGAAATCAGTGTGCCAAATCATCCAGACGGTACAATCAGGCAAAGAGCACATAAACTACAAAATCTCGTATTAAGAAAACATCAACAAGAAACCTTGACCACGGAAACCCTTGAGTTAACTACTCAAGACCCAACTCTTGCACCGCATACTGGTTTAAATTGCATTGACCTTCAAAGCATGATAGAGCCAACCACGGCTATGCATAGACACGATTGTTCAACCCATGCACACAGTCGTCCCAAAGTACTCCATCTAGGAGGAGTGGAAGGAAACTTCATTAATTAAGAGCAATGTTTGAAGAGGGAGGA
This sequence comes from Adiantum capillus-veneris, assembly GCF_014529385.1. Classification (NCBI taxonomy): domain Eukaryota; kingdom Viridiplantae; phylum Streptophyta; class Polypodiopsida; order Polypodiales; family Pteridaceae; genus Adiantum; species Adiantum capillus-veneris. The sequence goes on from NC_140943.1 coordinate 158,446,858, forward strand.
AAAAGTTAGATGTTAACGTGTGGTTTTTTGATAAATTACCTAATAATGCCCTTAAAAATCATCAAAAGGGGAATTTCAACTGATAACATCTCCCCGATGAGTGTAAATAGTGTACATACTATCAAAAAATACATTAAAAATAGCATTCTCTGCTTATTTTTATTGATTTTTCTTGATATTGGAGCTTAAAAATGGAGAAATCCACTAAAAAGTAATAAAATGGTGTTTTTCAATGGATTTTCTTGATTGTTGACTTTTTAAGTTTCTTTTTTAGTGCATTTTATTATTTTCATTGATTTTTTCAATAAATAAGTCAACAATTAATAATAAATAGCAAATGAGCTTAGATGGAGAAACTGAAGATACGTTGATAATCAAAAGAACAAGACGGACAGGCACAAAGATTTTCAATCAAAATGACAAACGGAAGCAGGAGGCCTAAATTAGGCTACCAGGACCTGTTTTTGCAAATTCTTGCAGAATGAGCTCGATGGAGGAAATTTTTGAGTTTAGCATAGATTTTACGGCCTAGTAGGACTAACAGGGGAATCTGAGGAAAAGTAGTTTGGGAAGTCCGAGTATAAATATCTTACGTAGCCCAAAATCACCTCATTTTCACTAGTCTCTTTTGGAGAAGAGAGCTCTCTACCTTCTTTGCGCACGATTTTCGGAGTCTACATTCGTCCTTTTTTAGCGCCATTTCACATGAGACATGAGGGGTAAGTTCTAAACTCATCAAAGAACGTCTTTGTGTAGTCGGGTAGCTGCGTCTAGGCCCAGGAAAAAACCCTAGAATCTCAGTTGTGTACGAATTTCTACAATACAAAAACGACCATAGTGGCATGTCAGCTCAACCAAATTGGACAAGACTTGAACTGTAGCATGCCCCTAGATAGTAAAACACTTCCATATCATCAGATGACCATTTAGCAAGGGTCAAGGGGGTCCCCAAGTAAATAATCTACGTTTTTGCCATACTCCACGGACAGCTTATAGACAAGGTCTATACACAATGTACCTAGATGGTTTCAAGAAAACAATCAAGGCAAGTTCTCTAACATCAAGAAATAGATCAAATACTACAAAGCATCAATTTTGACAATATGGAGTCAAACTAACTCTGAATGAGCCCAAACAGGATGAGTAGCATCAGGACTATGTAGCGACAAGTCCATGGCTTCAAAAGTGACCAAACAACTCTACACACCAAGTGGTAGCAAAAACCGGTGATTTCAGATTTGACAAGAGCACGAAGTGATGCCGACATGACAAAACCTTACCAAACTCATTTTAGGACTTGTTTTAGATGTAATGAAGATGTGTAGGTCATAAAATTGTCTTTTCAAGCAAAAAATGCAACTATTGTTAATAATCGCAATTATTCACTTTTGTGCACAATTGGCTTGAAAATCATCATTTTGCTTCATCTATCACTTCTCATGTCACATGTCAAAAATGAGCCTAGAAGTTCAAGTAAATTTCAAATTTTCTCAAAAAACGCACTAAAAGCTCTTTAGTCCAAATTCTAAGTTATTTCTCACATTTTTTGATCCAAAACCTCTCATATCTCACACAGAGGGTCTATAGCATGCCTAGGACCAATTTGCAAGAAAAAATGTCCAATTTGATAAAAATGTAAATAATCGCAATTATTTACATTTTTGCCAGAATGAGCTCAAATTTCATCTTTGACCTTATGGGACCAAAGTACATGATGTGACAAGCCCACAAATCAAATTTGATCACATTTGGATGTCAGAAATCCAAAATCCTTTCATATCTACTGTTTCATAGTCTGAAGACTAAATCTCGCACCGTTTTCACCCTGTACACTCAAATGAGCCCACACTTCACTCAGAGTATCTAAATCACATGTTTTTCAAGCCTATGAAGTGAAAAGTGCAAAAAGATGGAAAATTTTCCCTGCTGTAAATAATGAAGATTATTTACTTTGATTGAATTTTTTGCCTGGATTGAATGGTTTTGATATTTACATGTTTTTATGCATCTATGCATGCTCCAAAATTGATTTGAAGCTAAACGGACATCATTTGCCTCATCAATTCAGACATAGGGCATTTCAAAGTGAAATTTGTGGAATTTTCTAACTTTGAAACTGTATTGTACTAATAGGTGCAATGCAAGCTGATGAGAAAGCAAAGAAAAGAATGACCCAGAAAGAAAAGCTGCACGAGCTGCCACCATATCAGTTGGAGCCAAGTTTGGAGCCAAGTTCAGTGAAGACAACATATTTGTCAAAGGAACGGCTTGAGGAGCACCACACTACAGTCTTCACCGGTAGATTCAAGATTGAAGAGGGAAATCAGGTAGAGTTGTAGATGCTACCCAAAGAAGTCTATGATGTAGTAGCAAAGCCAACAACAAAAGAAGCTAATAGAAGGTTAGGACTTCGAGAGTTTTATGATCAAGATCCATGTGGAGTAGACTTCCAAAGATCTTATGAACTATTGTCAACAATCAAAGAGGATGGATCTACCCAAATCACAGCAAGGACAAAAATTCGAAGTGGTCATTAACAAAGACATAGTGGCTGAAGCACTAAAGCTGCCAACTGAAGGCATAACAATGAGAGCTAGAGATCGGAAGATAGCTGGTACATTCACAAAGGATATTGTTGCCGCCACCTTCTCGGACCTTATTCTAAAGCAAGTGGAGGATCTCACTCCATCTCTATCACTAGCACTTCCACTTCCTCGACAAGAAACTACCAAGATACACTACTCCAAATCATGCAATTGCAACCACCTTCATGCAGATATTGAAGTCAACAACAAGACAAACAATAGATCATGCTCAGTATGTGCTTACAACACTCAAGAGCACAAAGAAGAAAGGAAGAGTAACATATTTGGGAGCTCCAGATAGTAAATCTCAACCCTCTCCACAAGCCACTAGATCAAAGAAGAAAGGGATCTATAAATCAGATGAAGAATCAGCAAAAAGATCACCTGAAGCCCATAGCAATGAAGAGAGTTCTGACAATGAAGAAAAAGGGCAAGGAGAGAAGAAATGAAAAGAAAAGCAGTGGCCGCCCATCAGGAAGAACCTCAATAGAAAAAATCAAGGTTTGAAGGAGAGAAAGAATCTTATGAAAGAAGTTACCAAGCTGCAAGACAGAACCCAGAATCATGGAGTCCAATGGAAATCAAGGATCCTAGAACCAAGAGAAGATCTAAGAAGATCCTTCGGATCTTCTAGAAAGAATGTATGCAGAAGCCGAAGCCCTAAAGATACAGAAGGCTTTAGAAGAACAAAGAAAGCAAGAGAAGAGTTGATTGTGCAACAAATACAACAAGCAAAGGCTGCAAAACCGATTGAACCACAACAGGAACAGGGAGAGATGTCCCCAAGACCACCTTCACCCACTATCAAAAAGAAGACCAACCATTTTCTAGTCCAAGCCCTTCACCAACTGACAAATCAGATGAAGGCGAGGAAACAAGAGAAAGAAGAGGAAGAAGCCAGTCAAGAAAAACCCAAGGAAGCAAACAAAGATGAGGCTGAACCTTCTACAAAACCTCAAGCAGAATTCGTTGGACCATCTAAAGAGCCACAAGCCAAATCAGCTGGACCGTCTAAAAAGCCTCAAGTAGAATCTAAAGAGTGGGAAATAGCGGATGAAGTTATCATCCAAGTTAATGAATATGCAAAGCAGATGTAGATGACGACAAAGAAAATGCGAACAAGAACTCTTAGCCGGAGTGCTAAAGCTCGAGAACTTGAACAAGCGATTGATGCTCTCCAAGGTGAGCTTGAAGACAGGATGAATATCATTGAAAATATTCAAGGCCAAATCCAAGACTCAAGATTGATTCTCAGCTTGAAGACGGGATGAATATCATTGAAAATCTTTATACTACTTTCTTTAGTCTTGCCTTCTTCCTGCTTCTTGACTTTACCTTACTCTTGTTTCCACTTTTGATAGTCTTTCTTCATGTGAACCTTTTTGTCACATTTATGACACTCAATTTCTTTTTGGCCACATGATTTGCAACAAGATTTTCCTCTCTGATTTTGCTTGCAATTTCTTGTGATTGACCACGAATGATAAGAGCATTGCTTGTACCACAAGAAGCATCAAGATTTATCTTGCTAACCTCTTCGGTAAGAAAACTATCATCAACATCATCACATATTAAAACCATCAAGAGGTGCTAAGTTATTTTTGGTTGTACGAAAGTATCCCAACTTTTTGGAAACGTAAGTAGCAAAAACATTGCTTTGACTGAATCATCAAAATTGACTCCGTGTGCAAAAAGTGACTGAAAATTATGTTGAACTCATTGAGATGGTTGCATAGGGGTGTACCCTCATCTATCTTCAAAACAACTACCTTTTTCAGTCAATAAACTTGTGATGTTGCATAGACTTTGCTTCTCTTACAGGTCACATAACTTTTTCCACAACTCATAGCTAGTCTTTTCCATGTTTACATTGAAGTTACTGTACACAATATCTGACAAAGTCAGAATGATGGTGGACTTGGCAAGCTCATACAACTCTTGCCAATCATACTAATCCATATCCTCAGGCTTTATCTCCTCCATCTTTATCAACTGAATCTTATTTTTCTTTACTAAGACATTGTAAATTTGTTCCTTCTAAAATGGGAAGTTTTTGCCATCTGACTTCTCATTGTTGAACAAAGGGTTCTCCAATGATGAAGCCATTACTCGACAAGGAACAAAAGTGGTAGACCCATTGAACTAAAAAAGATAACAAAAAACATTAATTTTTTTGGCAAAGTTTCCCTTGTAAGACTGACTTCTGAGTCCAAAACAAATGTGTACAATGATTCAAATGCTGATTAAAGTGGCTAAGCTATCATTGTCATTCTCTCACTATCTCCACAACTCAAGAAGAATGTCTTTGACCAACTGAACATTGTCAAACGCATATACATAAAGATGATAGCAATGCCAACAATGGTGGGTCAGTAGATACACACCAATACTGCACTAAGCGCATAAACATACATCCTATGTTGATGTCAAAACTATGGGGATGTCAGGGGCTTGCTCCAAAACGTGTATCACTGAAAGGATCTCCACATTTGAGAATCTCCCAGCTCAATGAGACCTTAGCATGACCCTCAACAATGGGCTTTGCATATTTTTGTCAATATATAAACCGCATGAGATCTTACATCCACCACAAAAACCTTTTTTTATAACCGCTACAGTGGTTTTCCTGATTTAACATACCCTCAAGATCTTACATCCAATATGCATGTATGACAGAGATTGTAAAAAGAGTTTACAATGAAAACTTGTTTGGAGAAGAATCGACAAAAGTAGACCACCCTGCTATGTGAAGTAGATCTCCTAAACTGTGTAGAATCTGCAAAAAATTTCCTTCTATAAAGTTGTAGAGCACGTGAAAACGGTCAGGAATCGAGGAAATTGACCTCAAATGTTGATTGTAACCAATAAAAATTTGATCTAAAATTTGCAACCTATCCTTCACGACCTGTAGGCAGTTTGAGTGACATATTTAAAAATTGGTGGGAATTTAAAGAAAAATTTCTTCTACAAAGTTGACGAGCACCAAAAACCTGTCAAAAATTGTGAGAATTGGCTTGAGCAAAAACCTTTTGATAGACCAAAACAAATTTGCAAAAGCGTGCTGAAGTTTTTGCTACTTTGTCGTCTGTTTCTCTATTGAGATCTAATGGTGCTCACCAATCCTCAAGCTCTAATACTAGCCGAAGAGCGCGAGCGAGGGGACATGTGTGTTTAGCAATGAGAAGAGAGAATAGAGAGGAGACACATTTTGGTGGACTCCAAACACAATAGTGTTCAGTGTTTTATGTAGAATGAATGGTCATTGTTAGTTTTCGGTTCGTGTTTGACCGTCCAACACTTAGGAGTGGCACATTGGGCTTTACCACCCCAACATCTTGAACCCTCAAATCCACCTTTCATCCACTTACCAAACTTGTGATTATTATCTACAGGGCAAATTTGACCTAGCCATTTTCTACCCCAAATACACCCTAGAGCTTAGCAATAAAGCCACTCCATCCCTCCAATGCATAAAATGGTGTTTGGCTATGTGAATCTAGAGTTATGAGTAGATTAAGGAGTAGGTGAGCAACAACAAAAGTAGAGTTTTACAGCAAGAAAAGCACAATGTTGCAAAGAGCTTTCACCTGTAAGCATAATGAAGCAATCGGTACTTCAAACAAACATTTCACGAGGGAGATATGAGCTTGAGAAAGAAGAAGGAGAGTACATAGTGCTCTACAAGTCAATCGTAATGCTTATTATCCAAAAAGTCTCCTTTAGGTTTTACAAGAAATAGCTTTTATACCGTAGCCAAAGGTTCATGGTTCAAAATGAGCAAATGGTTATAACTCTCAATAGCCTAGGATTGCTTGATACAATCTGGAAGCACGTAGCCCTAGTCTTTCTAGCTCAAGATCATATAATATATACACGAATAATTTTGGAATCAAAAGAATTACATGGCTTAGGGCTACAGGTGTCCAAAATGATCAAACTAGTGAAAAATTACATCAAAATTTACATCAAAGGTTGTATGTGGCCTCCCGATGTTAGCTATGTGCTAACATTTCCCCCCCTCCTAGATTGGGTCATTCTCGACACAGCCTTAAGGAATTGGGTAGTGTTCATGCTTGTGGGCGTGTCGCGGCTTCTTAAGGTCTTTGAGAGAACCATGGTACGTTATCCTGAGTTTCTTGGCTAATGCATTGGAGTATAAAGCTCCATTGTTGTGTAGCCCACAAACCTAGCTCAAAAATTTTCCACCACAACACCAAAGATCTTGGATTTGAAAGTGAAGAACCCTGCATAGAATGCCTCCTCAAAATTTTTGCAAGTAGTAGGAGGGTAAGAACATCACTCTAGCATAGAAGCCATAGAGCACTTCATCTGGTGGCTGATCTGACAAATTGTAGGATAGGCCTTGATTGCCTTCGAGAATTTTCATCTATGGAATTGGAAAGGGGGAAGGAGGTACACACCTAGAACACACAATGTGCGCCTCACTACAGCTCAAGTTACTGTACCAACATGATCAAGATGGCCACCAACCACCGCACACAGCGCGGCAGGGCCACCGTCCCAGCCCACGCCATAGCTCCAAGAGCTCCAAGCTCTAAAGGGCCACTCCCTCAAGTGATGCCTTAAGGGGGCGCCCATTTCTATATAATACCCCGCAATTGGGCTTGTTCACAGCGCATATGGGATTTTTATGGGTCATGTGGCACTCGCAAGTGGTCTGCACCCCTTTGGGTTCACCAAAGCTCATAAGATAACTTAAAAAAAACCCTCTTTTTGCCCCAAATTTAGGGCTTTGCAATCCTTTGCTCACTTGCCCATTTGATGATCTTTAAATTTCCATTGAAAGAGGAAGTTCTCGGCTTTGAATTTCCCTACTTTGGCCCCCTTTCGATCTCGAAGGGACCGCCAACCAAGCCACCCAAAAAAGACAAAAAAATCATTTGGCATTGCCTTGCCGCCTTCTGGCACAAAATTCTGACCGCAATATCTTGGCCCTTGGGACTCTGTTTAACAAACCGTCAATTTTGACTAATCCATACAGTTCATATAACATTCTAGTAAGCACGCTTTCCAATGCAAGAAAGTTGGCCCATAACTAGCCCCTGGCAAACATTTAATTGGCCATAACTTTCTCTATGGAGCTTTGATTGACAATTGAGAAGACCGGAATGCTCCACAACTTGCACTCTTTAGTCTTTTTCATTGACACTAGCTCTTGCCACTCGTCCCCATCTGCCCTTCCCATCAGGGATCTGCAAAGCCTTTTAACTTTGAACTTTAATACCTTTCGCATCATGGCTCCGTTTGATGAGCCATCTGGACCAACTTCTAGAGCACCTTGAATACTACATTTAGAGGCATTAGAACGGCCCTTCGGATACTTGGACCTGATTTCCTAATTGGCCTTTCTAGAGCCTCTTTGGCCCAAAAAACCACATTATGCATATGTTTTTGTTGGCCTTTGCCTGCCCAAGCCTTGGATACTAGCTTAAACGCTAAGCCCCACACTTGTGTGCACCTTTGCATTGTTTGGTACCACTTCTAGATTCGACCAAGTTTGCATGCACTATCATTGCCCACCCCCTTGTTGAACATTCATGTTCAACCAAAAGCAAATTCATTGAACTTGAAACCTGCTACACTTTGCGAACACTCAAGCACACTGAAAAAAGCACAGCTATATGTATAGTATATACAAAACTGTATGTACATTGCCCCCTGAGCCTCTTCAGCTGGGTTGCCCAACCCCCTTGGCCACAATCTGGTTTGCATGGAGCACCAAACTCCTATTGAAGTACAACTTAAGCCGCACCCCGTTCACCCTATTCCTAAGCAACTTGCCATTTTCTCTCATCACTTGATAGGTCCCATTTGGAAAACTTGTACGGACTTGTCCACATTTGCTTGAACTTCTTTGGAAATTAAAATCCAAGTAGCTCTCGTATTTCATTACTAGATCTCCGTTTTCTATCTTCTTGTCAGGTAAGCTCTTATTAAACTTAGCAATCCGTTTCTCCCACTGCTTTACATAATAATCCATTGTTGCCTCCTTGTTCATCTGCAAAGCTTGGAGATTAACAATTGAATCCTACAACGCCCTATGTTGTGTAGCATTGACTCACCACATCCCTTTTAGAGTGCTTAGATGTGTATGTACTGGCAACACCGCCTCCTTACCATAGACAAACTCGAATGGAGTAAAATTGGTTGCCACTTTGTAGGACATCTTGTACGCCCATAAACACTTCTCGAAATTCATCTCCCACTTTGTTTCCTGTTTGTAAACATACTTTGTCAAAATCTTTATGATTTGACCATTTGCACTCTCTACCAAACCTATCACAATATCTAATATCTAACCAACCCAAATGATTTTTTCATATTAAATTGATCATTTAATGTGGGAGAATAAATGGGAACAAGGATTAGAATATAGATTTGTGCTTTAGGTGCATCTTAGCACGAGACCAAAGGTAGTGGGTCCAAACGCGAGAAAGTCTACCAAAGAGCAATGCTAATGGAGCTTAAAGACCTTAGGGTTAGCTTCATTAAAGACCTCCAATGGTTAGTGTAAAAGTCCTTTGACCTTAGGTAAGCTAGGGTTGTGCTTGAAGTGGGAACCCGGCCCAAGATTGAAGTGCTTATCGTGCTTGCTGACTAAGGTGCTTGAGGTGCTTGTCGTGCTTGCTGACTACGGTTCTTAAGGTGCTTGCTTGGGGGGTCCACCTCTATGTATGTAAGTATACCATGAGAGTTCAACGGGAGGCGTTTTTTAATTCAAAAATTTTGGGTAAATTTACATAAGCATATTTAAATAAGGGGTTTTTTTATTGCACTTTGGAAAAAAACCAGTAAGCTCATAAAGAAAGAGGGGTTGTTTTATTAGTTCAAGATTCACAGATAAGGGGTTTTTGAAGTACCCTTTGAACGCACGTTGTATAGATGGTTTACATATAGTGAACCCCTTGAGGGTGCTTAATGAATAAGGTGCTAAGGTACTCCATGACTAGGTGCTTGAGGGGGGAAGGGTTCAAAAATTCAATGCATGAGCCCTACTCATGAGGGGGTGAGCCCTCTTTGTAGGGACTAGAGAGAGAACACATACACCCTCACACAAGGAATCCTTGGTACAAAGAAAGCAACAGGGACACTTGTCAAGCTCCTCTCCATGTTTCCCTCATTAGCCTCCCAAGGGGTCCAATGGTAATTTATGTGAGGGCCATGCCCGGGGACCACCGACTGCACCATCTCAGAATGGATACACCGTAATCTCCAACATCCCTCCCGATTGAGACCAACACCAAGACATGACTCCTCCTATTCTTTGATGCCAACTCAAGGGGGTGATAACATTCAATTTCTCTCATATGGATCCTTTAGCCCGAAGAACCTTTGCTTACCGGTCCCACTTTCCAATCAAAGTCATCAGACTAACTTTGAACTCAACCTTCCATGGTCAATTGGTGGGAGTTTTCTTATTCACCCTTGCTTCAAGGTCACTGACACTTTTTCCCCAGTTATGACCGAGCACAGCCGTCAATGTGTTCCCCTAAGGTGAGTGTATTATAATCTACATGAATCCCTTGATCCCAAGTTTCTCTTGCACTCCGTAGATCGGAAACCCTTTCCCCACTCTTGACTTAATTGCTAGGTCAACATAAAATTGGGTTCAACTTTCGGCCAACAAATTAACCCTCCGAAATTCGCCCACCCACCGAACCATTGGATAAATACACCTTTCCAAGGTAATACTATGGTACTAGAAAACAGTATTCTAATCATGACGAACCAAGAATACATTTCACGCATTTGAAAGAAACATGCAAAATGTTGCATACCCTTACAAATGTGCATTTATCAGGTCATTCCCACCTTTCTCCTTTATATAATATTTTTACTTCCTTTTTCCTATAATATTAGTAAAGTTATCTAGTTATCTTTCAAGCAATCACATATACTCCTCAAGGCATATCCCTATCCTTGTCCTAGGACTCGGGTATCTTGTCTCCTCTGCCACGTGTGGAGGCGGCGCCTTTACACAGATTCTAATTCTTATTTTTCTTTATCTTGTGTGGGAAAGGCTTCAAAGATAATATACTTTAGGTTTCTTTTAAATCAATAATCTTGAGAAGCAAACAAAGGTCCGGATAATGAGGACAATTGCGGAATAGCCCATTTAGGTTCCTAGCCTTTCCAAGGTTCCTTTTTACCAAACAATCTGAAGAGTTCCTTAATTAAATCACATCCACCTCCCTTATCCTGATCCCTCCATGGATCCTTTTTCCTTGCTCCTTTTCCCATCGACATCAGGCCTACCTGGACTACACTAATTTCTAGACGTATCCGCGGGTCCCATTCTTCCGGCCGGGACACACTCCCATTCAATCCGCATTTCTACGGCAGTGAATGAATCCAAGTTCATAACATAGACCAACGGTTATCATTCCTAGCAAAAAAGCACCTCCCGCCATTGTATCTCACAGGTAAACACGTGTGCCGGCCTTTTTCCAAGCACAAAGACAAGTTAACACTTAAATATCTATGTTATGCTAGGGCTATCCACGTCAATCTTCTCGGTAAAGTTTTTATTATTAGCTAAAATTTAGATTAAGCTCCTTGAGGTATAATCTCTTAATTCCTATTTCCTTTTAATTTTCTACTCAAACAAGACCTTAAGAAAACAACAAATCTCTTGGAATCTTAAGGTTTTGTTTCGACGTAAGTTTTGAATTAACCCCGACTTTGATGAATCCCATTTTGGTCCCTTTTCATCACTTGCCATCCATGCGGCATCTCCATGGAAGCGATGGGATTTTTATGGTCAAGCAATACGATCACGACTTCTGTGAAGCTATCTCCTTACTCCCCCCCTTTGAATTTGTTAAACAAACTTGAAAGTAGACAAACTTGAAATGAATAATGCATTTGCTTTCTATAATGAGTTTTCTTTGGTGGGTCTATACGTGATACACACAAAACTTTGGAATGCACCAACTTGCAATCTTGAGATAAATAATTGAGTTCTTATACAAGAGTGAGCCCTTCTATGCATGGTAGTGTAAAAAAAATTGCGAAGTTCCTAAGAGTGGACATGCTAGTGTAGTATTAAATACACATGTAATAGTGTATGAATGATTAACAATTTTTTCTTTGAGAATGGATTTAGACATACCTTTGCTACTATACTGTGGAGAGGATTAATTATGTAGCTAGAAGAGGCTTATGGTTTCAGGACTTTCCAATTGATAAGAGGGAAAGGGTGGGAATGACTTTAAGGGGAATCCTTCTTTTCAAATAACTTCCATTGATTATGCTAATTTAACCTTCAAAACCTCATCTTCTCCTTGAGAAAATTAAGTTTTAACCTAATTTGCATTACTAAACAAAACCTTGCACATATACAACCAACAAAGAATCTATGTCTTCCCCCTAATAAAAAAGGATTGCGTATGAAAATGGAAGAGCTTAAGCGTGAATTTAAGAAATCATGAAAGTAAATCTCTTTCAAGAATGAGAATAACAAGATAACCTTACCTTAGTGTGTATATGGTAGGGTCTTCTCCTTGCTTTGGAAGAGCAACAACGAAGTGTGTTGACGTAGCCCGCTCTTTCTTGCTTCACTTTGCTTAAAGACCACCGATTTGGAAATTGGAAGAATGAGAGGTTAGAAGAATTATTCAAGCTATGGAAAGCTTGAAGGTCAGAAGAGAGAAGGTGAGGATGTAATGGTGATTTTGATTATGGTTATGGACATGGCATCTCTAAGGGAGAGAGGTGTGTGTAGGGATGTGTGTGAAAGAGGATTAACTTTGGCTTTCATAACTCACTATCAAGCTTGCACTTTCAAAAAAGTGAAGAGAAGTGTTTAATGAGTACGGGCCTCCTTTTAAGATTAATTTGATAAGACCCTTAACTTATCTTGATAAGTTACTTTTGCATATCTTGATATCCTTTCTTTCTTTTCAAAGCTACTTTCCCAACAAGTGACTTATGCAATAAGCTATTTTTTCAACAAGTGGCTTATGCAACAAGCTACTTTTTCAACAAGTCACTTTTTCACTTATCCTTATTCTTTCTTTGTTTCCTTATGCAATTTTTTCTTGAGATAAAACTAATTTCCCATGCATTGGTTATAGATTTCGCGTTTCCATGGTGTAAACCAAAAGTGTTTCGTGAGTAACTAGGGTGCTTGATTATAGACCAAATTTACTCGGTTGTTTTCAAAAAGTCGATGGCTTAGATATGTCTTCAAGATTAAGGGCTAAAAGGAGGACCTTACAAACTCCCCAACAAAAAGAAAGAGTTGTCCTCAGCTCAGAACAAATAAGTAAGGTGGTAAATATTCATTCATAAGTTACACTTTCAACTTCTGGGTAATGCTAGTTTATCCTTTGTTTGGCTGGCTTGCATATATAAAGTGAAATATGTTTTCATTTTATAGTATTATTTCCTTTGCTTTCACTTTTCTTTCCATCACTTGTCAAAATTTCTTAGGTTTGTCTCTTTTCTCATTATCTTACTTTATGGATCGGTGGCAAGAGCTAGTTTTATCTGTGGCCATTCCTCATCTACAGCAAGCAAGTGAATCCGTGAGGAGAGATTTTGTGGAGCAATATGGGCGCCTGCTATTTTCTCACTTGGGAACTTCAGTAGCTCAAACCAAATGGCAGACGTTTCAAAGTATAACAAGGGTGACCCTTTGGGGTTGGGATCACTTTCGTAATAATGTCCGTTTGACTATGGTACTAAAACTATGTGTTTGGGTCCTCAATATTATTGCGTGATGAGGTCCATGCATCGAGGTTTTCTAAAACGAGTCTTTTTTCTTGCTCAATTCCTTCCTCATCAAAAGATATATATTTACCCTCAATTTGGTTTACCACTTAGAGGGCCTTTAACTTCACACCTCATACTAGAGAGATCAGTGCAACAATTTCACAGCGAATCCTTCCAATTGATGAGAGGCCTAATATGTGCCCTACTTGTGATAGTTGCTTTTGTGATAATGTAATGGATGGGCTTATTGACCTCTAGAAAATTTATCTTTTTTGTATCCCTTAACATGTTCATCATGTTCTAAGATCTTGGTATCTGTCTTAAGTCTTTCTTTCTCTGATTTTTCTTGATGGATATAATGGAATTGGTTCTGAGTTCTTATATCTTGTATTTGATAGAAGTCCTTGAGTATAAAGCACACTTATTATCTATAGCGCCAATTTGAAACTCTTTTTGCACTTTTTGGACTTGGGCAGGTCTTAGGAAACGTTACCATCCTTTGAATGTGATCTTGCATATTTTGAACTTGAAAGTGGTGCCCTTAGGAAAATTTTTGGGATTTGAAAGCCTTAGTGCATTTTTTGGTGTTGTGAACAAGAAATGAGTGATTTTTGGGTTGTGAAGGGGTTTAGAACCTTGATGCATCATGAGGATAGTTTGCATGAAGAGAAAAAGTGAAATTTGGACTTTTTGGGGCCATGAGATAATAAGCACGCTCATTTTCGATGATTGCAATTTTTTTGTTTTTTTCCTATTGCAGTGTCATACACTTGTCCTATAAGACTAATGAGTAAATTTTTGCCTAATTGGAATTAGTTTTGGTCTTCAAGAGTCTGTTCAGTCCTTGGTCCTCTTACTTTGACGGTTTTGCTCCCAACACCTGAATTGGGTCATTTTTTTCAAAACTTTGAACGTCATGTGATGTCCCCTATGTCTTGAGGATTGGCCCTATCAAGTTTGGTCCAGTTTCAAGCTATTTTGAGGCCTTAACTCAAAAATGATGCTTTGTGGCAATTTGAACCGATTTCATAGTGGTCCCTATGCCCCCCTTCAGGTTTGGTATGATTCGGTCCACAGATCTGGAAGTTACAAGCAATTTTTTATCTGATCTTTTGCTGGAAGGTTTTGCTAACCTAGGGTTTTAATGGCATCCTCGACCCCAAAAATATATACAAGCAGACTCGTTAGCCCGGGGGATTCACAATGGAAAACTTACCGCACCATGTAAGTGCAGGAGAGGGGGTTTTTTTTACAAGTTACATAAGCGTATAAGTTAGAGGCAGACCCCCAATAATTTATCTCCCAAGCTAAAATAAGGGAGGGGGGTTGGCATATTTGGGGGGGGGGGGGTGACTAACCTGGGTTGGTTACTTGTAATGATTGGTCACTGGTGTGCACTAGAACTCGAATGAATTTTGGGGGATTTTTTTATCAAGTCACACATCAAATTTTACATCGAACCGATCATAGATAAGCCTGATTTGGAGCAGGTCAAGGGTTGATTTACACCAGCTTTGGATGGGTCAGAATTAGATGAGTAGCCAGAGTGCATGCTACTTGGGCACATAATTTGAAATTCAAACTAAGACACATTGAGGGTACATCTAGTTATCAATAGAAGTGGTTCCTTTGGTACGTTGCCAGTCACTAGGCTACACAGTCTTTGACTAGTTTTACTCAGTTAGATCATGTGAAACCTAAATTTTATATATAAGATAGGGGTATGATATTTTTCTTCATTGATTGTCGTATAAGCGTAGAAAGGGGGGTCATATTTCCTAATATGAGTCATATATAGGGGTTTTATCAAAGTTGTCCGCTCGCAGGTGGCGTCCCGTTTTGTATATAGAGTGAATCCCCCGGGCTCGTTAGTAAGGGAACGTGCCCCTCATGTCTTGTGCGAGACTATGTAGCATAGAAGCCGGTAGAAGTGTGTGAATGTGCATAGACAAGTGGCTCTGAAGGCTCTCTCCAAGAAGGTCAAAATAGAAATGAGACTAGTTTTGGTCTACCTGGACTATACATACCTGGGCTTCCCGAGTCATATTCCCCAAAAATCCCCAGTTAGTTCTACTAGACTGCTAGTAAAACTTTCCTTTCGAAAAATTTGTCATTTAGATTTCGATTGCTCCTTCTTCAAGGAATTTACCAAATCAAGCATTATGGTCCAATTTAGGCTTTCCATCACTATCGTCAAAATTGAGCAAGATTTAACATGATTGTCTGCCTTCCCTTCTTGATCACTAGGGTATCTTTTGTTTTTCTATCTTAGCTTGTTTACTATTTATTTTCTATTTTTGAATGCTTTTTATTAAAAATTTAATTAAAAAATATGAGAGTAACACAAATAATAGAGAACCAATCCAAAAATTATCTAAACACACATGAACACTATGCTTGGCCATATTTTTGTAGATTTCTCCATTTTTATCACTTTTTGGCCAAAAAACACGCAAAAATATTAAAAATTATAATGTTTTTGAGTTTTTTTGGCAATATTTACACTATTTACACACACACTTAGGGATTATCATATTATCTAATCCCTGTTATTGTTTATTTATCAGGGAATTTTACTTTTGGGTTACAAAAATCCACATATTAACATTCAAACACTTCAAAACATTACCCTTTTACCCTTTTCCTAATCTGCTTTAGATATCTGGGTCCGCATTGAGAATGCCTCCCCCCCTCCTTGTATGAGTCCTCTAGGATGAAGAATTATAGCCCGGGTTGTATAGTGCAAGAGTAACAAAGTCATGTCTATGCATAGCCGAGGTTGTCTTTACCATGCTATTGAACTCAATGCAGTTTAAAACACTATGATTTGCAAGAGATGGGTCTTGAGCGGTGATCTCAAGGGATGTCAATGGTGAAGCATCTTGTTGGTTGACTCTCTTGAAACATAGATCTTGAAGTGATTGTGCTTGTTCCTTGATAGTTCTATAGGTACAATGAGTATCAAAGGCTTTGGAAGCATGTGGCACTGTAATGGATGGGTTTGCTAGTAATGGCTGAAGCTCTGGTATCCACTTATACATGATTGCCCATGGTTTTACCGTGATTTGCCATTTGTAAACGGTCTTTGGCTTGGTCTTGGCTTTAGGTTGCTGCTTGGGTTTTCACATCCATTGAGTTGGTTGTGACTTTGGTGTCCATTGTTTGCGGTTGATTGGGAGGTGTAAATGGAGACTTCTTTTGAGTGTTCAAAATTGTTGGTGAGCTGGGTTTTGGGTACCCTAAATTGCATGGTTCCTTTCATGCTGGTATTATGAGGATGGATTCGGTGTCAAGTAGTGGGCATTGGGTTTGAGTTGCTCTCGATTTTTGGTATCTTTGAAGTTTTGAGAGCGGCTTTCCACCCTTCACGACTATGAGAAAATGGTATTCATAATTGTCCTCCTTTGAGTGTTAACTCAAGAACTGTAGCATCCCAATCCTAGACAGTTCTATAAGTTGTTATCCACGGGACTCCTGGCACAATATCTTCATCCATATGCTGATCAAGAATGCAATAAACATGTGTGGGCATAGAAATCCATGCACAATGATGTTGAGATTAATCAATCCCAATGTTGATGTGAATTCTTTATGACAACCCTTGACTTTAGCTTTGCAATATTATAGGGATTGGGTCTTCACTCTTTTGTATGTCAAATAGTTGACAACATTCAGATGTACACATATGTCGGCTAGTGCTTTGACTCGAAATCCATCTTTCAAGGTAACTGTTATCCTCATATCCAATCCATCCAGCCATTTATCATCTATTTCCACTTCATCTTTAGCTAAAGATTTCTTAAAGTAGTGATGGTGAATTTGAAGGGTATGGAGTGGCAAAACTTTAGGGATTGGTCGCATTGTGGATTTTCTTTTCAAAATTTGAATGTGTGCTTCTTCTTGAGCTTCCTCAATCACCTGTTTTTGTTTTAGCTTTTGTTCTTTTTTTGCATGCATTTGTTGAAATAGATCATTAGTCAATGGTAGGTGGTATTTCCAAAAACGACATCCACTAACAACTCTTTATAATTTCCCCATCTAAGGTAGCTAGTTTAATGGCCTCACTTGGTGAACCATCCTCAATTACAAAAGGATCGTGTCCCTTTTTCATGAATTTAGGACTGTGTTGTTTTAGTGAGTAAAGTACCAGATCTCCCAATTTGAAGGCGTTTCTTAGCAAATGTGAATCAAAGTACTATCTTTGTTTTTGTTTTTGCACATATATATGTGCTATGGACACTAATCTTTGTTCATCTAATCGTTCTAAGTCCTCCAGCCATTCTGACAACTCACTACCTTTCCATTTGAATATGTGTGCAACTCTATGGGTCGGCAATAAGAATTCCATGGGCAATACGGCATCCTCCATAGACCAAGTTAAAGGGAGTGGTGTTCAAAGCCATTTTGAATAACATTCAATAAGCCCACAAGGCTAAATGAAGATGCATTTCCAAATTAGTTCTTCCCAAGCTAACAATCTAATAAGCATTAAGCTCAAAATCTTATTCATTTGTTTGGCTTGACCATTTGCTTGAGGATGATAGGGGGCGCACTTATTACGGATCACCATAAACTCAGTCGGTCAATGGGTTCCTCAATGAGGAAATGGGTTCCTCAATCACTCACAACTCAATAAGAATTCCATACCGCGTATATATGCACTCATACAAGAATATTGTTGTTGCAAGCATCATTCTTCCGAGTGCGCATCGCTTTGGTCCATTTGGTCAAATAATCTATGGCCACAATAATGTATTATGGTGGCTGTATGAACCGACAAAGTCTATATCCCACTTAGCAAATGCACGTGCTCCCATTGCAGGTCGCAATGGCATATTGTCAATTCATGTTGGTATTTTTTCTCATTGACAAGAGTCACATCATTGAACAAATTCCTTGGCATCAGCAAATAGGGTTGGCCACCAAATACTAGTCATCAATATAGCTCTAGTTGTGGTTTCATGAGAGAAATGATCTCTTGCAATACCGGTGTGCACTTGTTCCAAGGTAGGAAGATATTCATCCTCATTGGCAGATAGTCTAAGCCGTTGGTCCTCTATTTGTTAATAGAGTTGATGATCGATCATCACGTAGTTGGCTACTTTCGTCTCGATTACTCTCTATCTTTGTTTACTCATATCTTCAGGGAATTTCTTATTTATCATATACTCTACTAGATATCTACTCCATTGTGGTGTTACATAAATTTGGAATAATGTGGCATGAGGAATGGCTGCTTTTTCCTTACACTGGGAACAATTGTTCACATAGGCGTGGACATCTCTCTTCATGGTAGGCCAATAAACCCCTAACCAGGTTAATCATTGCAAGGTTTGGTCTTTTCCAAAATGAATTCCTACTATTGGTGTATGATCTTGATTCGAATAGTTTGCGTGTTTCTCAGGGCTAATGCACAAAAGTAGAATCTTGTCCTTGTTTTTTTTATACAACCTTCGAGCTAATAAATAGTATAGGGAAGATTGCTCTATCAATCATGGTGTGCTTGGAGGTGGGATCTATAAGTCCACTTGAGCTGTGGTCATTAGGGATAAAAGGTCCTCTGACCATCTAGGAACCATTTTCACTAAGAATAGGTAAGCATCTAGAAAATCATCATCTACCCCTTTTGGTGCTTCCCCTGAAGTTGTCATAAAATCCAATATCTAGCCAACTCAAATGATTTTATCACATTAAATTGATCATTTAATGTGGGAGAATAAGCTATAACAAGGGTTAGAATAAAGACATGTACTTATGGATCTATCGCAACACGGGGTCAAGGTTAAAGCGGTCCAAATGAGAGATGGTATGTCAAAGATCAAGGCTAGCTAATGGAGCTTTAAAACCTTAGGGTTAGCTTCGTTAAAAGACCTCCAAAGGTTAGTGTTAAAATTCTTTTGACCTTAGGCAAGCTAGGGATGTGCTTGAGGTGGGAACCCGGTCCAAGCTTGAGGTGTTGTCGTGCTTGCTGGCTAAGGTGCTTGAGGTGCTTGTCGTGCTTGATGATTAAGATGCTTGAGGTGCTTGTCATGCTTGATGACTAAGTCCTAGCAACAAGCTAACCCATGTAACATTTTTCGGGAGCTTCATTGTAAAATACTTATTATTTTGATAAATTGAGAATATTGTAACTCCTATTTGACCAGTGGATATTGTAATCTATGAGTCGGAGCTATAAGCTTCAAAATTATACCAGTTAATCCGTGATTAGAGCTCCCAGATGATTAGTTTTTGACCTAAGTAACTTTGGCTAAGATATAAATGCCAACTTTGTAAAGTTTTGGATAAGAAATACACAACGTGAGCTTATGGTGCTCTCTTCTCTCCTTCTTTTGCTTCTATCTCCTTTGTTGATTGTCACATTGAAGTGTCATCTATTGCATTGCAACCACAGATAAGAGCTCTACGAATTGACGTAAACATATCATGATAAATTGTAGCATTTGACGTCACTGACCCGCCTCCTAATTTCATCATAAGTAGGAATTTAAGCTAGGAAATCACAAAGTAAGTATAGGCGGGGTATTGGGACATCATTGCTAAGCATTTAGATGCATTCAGGGTCAAAAACGACTAGATCAAAATCTCGCTACTGTTAATAATCACATTTTTTCCACTCATTGAAAGTGATATTTGAGACCATAGGCAGGTGTTCTTAGGTCTTATATACTTGTCCTAGAAGTTTCATAGCATTCAGATGTCGTTTGATGTTGTAACGATCATGGTTTGCTTGCCGATTAGCGACTAGCTTTTGATGACTTAGGTCATTGAGTGTATCTTGAGTTAGATGCGAGTTGTCTATTGTTTTTCAAGAGATTGACACCCTCTTGTAGCCTCCATGCACTAGTCAAGTCAGCTTCGTTTCATGGATTGAAAAGTATGTTTGTGGTTCTCACTATGTCTACAATAAGATAAGAGTGAGGTTAGGAAGCCCACCCGCATTTGGTGCCGCTGTCGGGGACGAGTAGACCTAAACAAAAGAAAACAAGAGCGTCTAGTGTATTTGTCCTTTAACTTCCTCTAGGATCACTTAGAGCTAAACTTTCTCTTTAAAACCGCATAGCTTAAGAGTGTCTTATTTTGCTGTGTGTAGATGTAACATTTAATGGCCTAATAACTTGTGTGTAGCGGAAAATAGCATGAACATAGTGAGCATTTCATTAGAATAGATTCCTAATGAGAATAACAAGAGTGCTTGGGTGGAGAGAGCAACATAAATTATAACACCTAGTTAGATAGCATGCACAATAATTCAAAAGAGAGAGAGAGATTAAGCTATTGACAACAGCAGAGGACCGAACTTATATGGAGCAGGTCCCCCCTCCAAAAGGCTTTGTATTATGGTTTCTCCCATCAAGAGAGAGACATTTTACAATACAATTCTTTGTGTTCCTTCAATACTATCTAGTGCAATGAAGATGGAAGCTTCAAGCACTAAGTAAAACACTTATCAAACACAAATTCAATTCCCTCACGGTCTCAGACCCAAGACCTCACACACCTTCGAAGATGGTGAGAGCTAGCGGGGTATGAGAGTAGATTGAGAGGAAGAAGGAGTAGTCTTACGAGAAAGTTGTACATCTCCTCACATAATCACCCATATTAGCATAGATTAGCTTGATAGTTAGCATGGTAGAGGAGATGAGCATGCATTGAATCTTGGATCTTGGTTGGATTTGCATCACAAAGCGAAGACTTGTTTGGTGTAGGCCTCCCTTCTCACAAGCTTAGAGTAGGTGATAAGATTTCCATTAAAGCTTGAGAAGGGGAGAGAGAGTCTTCTTAATCCACACATGGACTATTGTGAGTGTGTATGCAATAATGCCTTTGAAAAATCAGCCCCTCTCTCTCTCTCTCTCTCTCTCTCTCTCTCTCTCTCTCTCTCTCTCTCTCGGTCAACCCCTCTTGCTATTTGCTCATGCTCACACCCTATTGGCCATTGCTAGGCTTAGCCAATGAAATTTAGGCAGCATAAGTGATAGCCTTCTGACATGTGTCCCCCTTTCCCCTTTTGTGAGAGCTTTTGCTAGTTAATTAATGCAACTAAACTCTCATTGGACCCCTTTGTCTCCTGGCCAATAGGAATCAGGCAAGCCATTTGACTGCTGAATGCTCATTGGACCCCTTGGGAGACTGTCCAATAGTCTTCTAGAGAGCTTAATTCATATTGGTTCTTTTATTAAGTGATTTTAAATTAATTAAACTAGATTTACTCTAGCCTAATTCTCATTGGTCCACCTCCATGGTCATCCAATAGGATTTGAGTACACCTTGTGGGCATATGGGCTAGGGAGCTGACACATGTCCCTCCTTTCCCTTTTGTGAAAAGGAGCTTGTGTGTGTGTGTGTGTGTGTGTGTGTGTGTGTGTGTGTGTTTCTCTCTCATCTCCTACTTCTAATGCTCACCCCCTCCTATGTAGGGATGCATGAAGACTTTTTGAGCACACACAAAGTATCCAATTTTCCTAGGCTTTTGACCTTTGGACACAACCTTTGAATTTTGGAACCTTAGCATTTTGGAAGTCTTAATGGGCTGAACCTTAGGGTCTTTTAAGCCCATTGTTGCACCTTGCTCTTTTGCAGATGCCCCCCCCTTTGGATCCCTATTGTGGCCGGTTTGCCAGCTTAACCAATATTATAGCTTTTTCTCCCCTGGCACTTCCCATATTAAATGATCAGTTTAACATGAGAAAATCATTTAGGAGAATTAGATATTAGTTATTATGATAGTAGAGGTAGATTGGGAGTAAATTATACTTGCTAAGTACCTTGTAGGACTGTAGGATTAGGTTGGGATTTTGAGAATGATTGTTGACGGACAAGACAAGTCTTAAGATCAATGCTCACAAAACCATAAAAACAAGAAAACAAGTGTTTATGGACACCTTCCACAACTCAATTGCAGCATAACCTAGGAGTGGGGTAAGTAGAATCCAAGGTGGGATCTCAAATCATTTCTCACTACAAAAGAATCATTTGTGAGTTGTTTATGTGAAGCTATAGAATTTCAGATCTACGGCTTGAAACAACATCAAAAGAATGTCAACCACTAAAACCAGTTAGAGATTATGCTCATAAAAGTTGTATGAACCAGTGGGTAAGCATAAGGATGCATTTGAGGTAAGTTTTGAAGAGTTGGCAAAAACTTAGATTATTTATAATTTCTTGAGAATTAAGGCCAAATTAATTTTTGACTTGACTCAGAGGCTCAAAGCAGGTCACAAAAAGACTGACTATTGAAAAATTACAAAAAATTATGCATTTTAGGCCAAAAGTAACTAATCTCGATTATTTACATTTGGCTCAAATTGAGCAAGATTGATACAAGAAACTCTATGCATGTTACAAACATCTTTTGTGAAGACTCATAGAGTTTGGATCACAAAACATACCAAAAACTTAAAAAAAACTGAAATCTATAGTAATTGTTGAGAAATTGAGTTTGACTTGATGAATCTTGTTCAAATTTTGTGAAACTTGACTCAGAGGCTTAGTTTAAAGTATTTAACATATATGTATACTCAAATGATAAAAAATATGCTAGAATATGACAATTGTACATAAATTTGATTACTTAATTTTGTTCAATTTTCAAGTATTTTTGGCCAACCAAGCATACCACAGGTTTTATCATGTTGTATTGAACACACATCAAATTTGGTAAAATTTGGATCTTTAAAGTAAAAATTGTGGCCAGTTACACAAAATTGTTGACAAATTGAGGAGGGTTTATCCAGACTTTGAGAAACTTTGTGTAATGGAAATGGCATATGAACTTTGAGAGTAGCGGAATTAGGCAATTAGATAAAGCACTTTTGTGAGAATACTTTGTGAGCAGCATAGATGGTGTACTTAATTGATGGCAGAAACATAAACATGGTACTTAGTTAACTTGGCACAGACAATACTTTTGCAAGAGAGAGAGAGTTTAGAGAACATGACACAGTTGAGGACCGGATTTATGTGGAGTCGGTCCCCCCTCCAATAGGAATTTGTATTATAAATTCTCCCATTAAGAGAGACTCGATACAATACAATCTTTGTGTTCCTTGTGACCTAGGTGATGCAATGAAGATGGAAAGCTTCATGCATCATGAGTATAACATAAACTTTGAAAAGAAAGCATTAACTATCCGAAGTCTCAGTCCCAAGGCCTCAAACACCTTTGAAGGTGGAGAGAGCTAGCGGGGAATGAGGGTAGAGAAGAGGAAGAAGAGACATTTCATAGGAGAAAGAATTAGTTCCTCAGTTATTATCACTCTTCTTGCTAGCATACATAATAGCATAGTAATGAAGATGGAGAATATGGAAAGCTTAAGCATTGAAGCATGGCTCTTGGTTGGATTTGCATTCCATAGCCAAGAGTGTTTGTGTAGGCTCTCAACTTCTCTACTAGCTTGGAGGAGAAGATGGAGATTTTTCACTTTGCACTTCACACAATGAGAGTGTGTGTGAGTTTCTGTGGGAGACTATATCCCTCAAGCAACCCCCTAGCTTGCTTTGGTTGACCCCCCCTTGTAGCTCAAGCTTGAAGCTCATTGGACCCCTGCAAGACTGGCCAATCACATGCAGGATGCATTACAAGCAACAAGGGTAGTCTTGGGACAAGTGTCCCCCTTTCCCCTTTGAGAGAAAGGACTTGAAAAATGCAAAAATAATTAATTTAATCTACTAAATTATCGTTGGACTCCTTGGGAGGTTAACCAATAGGCTTCAGGTACACCATCAGGGAAACATGAGGAAGAACTTGACAAGTGTCCTATATGCTATCTTTTTACCAAGCTTGCCTTGTGTGAAGGTGTGTGTTCTCTCTCTAGCCCCCCCTTACTTGTAGGGATAGTTGTTGACTTTGTGGAACACCTTACCCTCAAGCACCTTAGTCAGCAAGCATGACAAAGAACCTCAAGCTTGGGTAATGTTCCCACAAGCATCTCAAGCTCCTTGGTCGGCAAGCATGACAAGCACCTCAAGCACCTTAGTGAGAAAGCACCTCAAGCACCTTAGTCATCAAGCATGACAAGCACCTCAAGCATCTTAGTCATCAAGCACGACAAGCACCTCAAGCATCTTAGTCATCAAGCACGACAAGAACCTCAAGCTTGGGCCAGGTTCCCACCTCAAGCTCAACCCTAGCTTACCTAAGGTCAAAGGACTTTTTAACACTAACCTTTGGAGGTCTTAAATGAAGCTAACCCTAAGGTCTTTTAAGCTTCATTGGATAGCCTTGCTCTTTGATAGACCATCTCTCATTTGGACCTCTTTACCATTGGCCCCATGGTGAGATATATTTGTAAGCATATGTCTATATTCTAACCCTTGTTCCTGTTTATTCTCCCACATTAAATGATCAGTTTAATATGAGAAAATCATTTGGGCTGGTTAGATATTAGATTTTATGACATTACCTCTCTCTTGAAATCATAGTCGTCCTCGACTATGAGGTAGAAGAGATAAAGCCTTCGTCATTAGCCAATCTTACTTAGTGGGTAGAGGATCCCTTTTCACCCTATAATATTTTTCCAAGATGGATGACTAATCCATTTGGTGCTTGGAAGACATAGTTGCTGTCGCAAGCATGTTTGCTCTTTAGTCCATTTCATTCTCCCAAGTAAAGTGCCAAGTTTTACTTGGTGTTTGAGAGACGTCGTCATCACAAACATGATCATAAGTATGCGTACTACTTAAATTTGCGCACAATAAAAGGAGAAAACTAGTCAAGTATAAGGAAAAAACAATGATCATTCAAAAGAAATTTGTACATTTGCTTACTCTAATGTAGCATTGTAAGCATTGACAAGGTTCATACTATCCTTAAGCTATTTTCCTTGCATCCATCTAGCATCTTCAAAAGGATAATTTTTGAACTTAATAAGATACCGTTTGGATAATCTTACCATGTCGTAGTACCTTGTCTTCATGCTGAAGGATAGCTTCGGGTTGTAGCACCTCTTCTTGGTCTTCAATTTTGGGAGGGTCTTTGATAATTGGTTCACTTGGTGGCTCTCCTTTGTAGGGCTTAAGTAGGCTCACATGAAAAGCATTGTGTATGAGCCAATGGTTGGGCAACTTGAGTTGACAAGCCATGGACTTCAAGATTTGAAAAGGACCATAGTATCTTTTTGCTAGCTTAGCATAATACTTTTGATGGGCCGTAGGATTTTTGCACGTCGTTTGCCTCAATCAAACCTTGGGAAACTTAAGTAATACCCAATCGTTTTCTTTGAATGTTAAGGCCCTTCTGTGCTTGCAGTAGCTTTTTGCCTTTGTTGAGAGATGGATATGGCCTGCTTAATCTTTTGAAAACATTCTTGTAGGTCACGGCTATACTCATCCATAACAAAGATCTTCCCATGTACCTTAAGTAGAAAGGGACTTTTAAGGTCTTCCCTGAAGGATTTCAAAAGATGATTTTCCCATAGAAGTATGTAAAATATTATTGTACGCATACTCTACAAGAGGTAAGTACTTTTCCCATCGTGAGAATTGATCTACTTTGGTGACATATCTCTTTAGTAGATCAAGTATCGTAAGATTGAATATCTCATTTTGGCCATCAGTTTGTGGGTGATAGGCCGAAGAGAAATTCAATCTTGTACCTACATTTTCAAAGAGACCTTTCCAAAAATTACTGGTCATTCTAGGATCTCTATCAGACACGATGGATGTTGGTAATCCATGGTGTTTGAAAATCTATGATATGAAGAGAGTTGCCATTTGGTGTGCCTTAATAGTCTTTTTGACAAGAATAAAGTGTGCTTGCTTGTTGAACCTATAGACTATTGTCCATATTCACGTATTCCCATGGATAGACTTGGGTAATCCAAAGATGAAATCCATGGATATACTCTCCCATGGTGAATTTGGGATAGGCAATGGTTGGAGTAATCCAGGTTGCTTCCCTCTATCATACTTAGTCTTTTGGCATACCACACATTTTGAAACATACTCTTGTATGTCCACTTTCTTGGTAGACCAATAGAAATATGTCTCTACTCCTCGGAGAGTAGGTTGAATGCCTCTATGCCCCGCATAGGGAGGAGCATGGGATTCATACATGAATTTCTCACAAAGGGAGTGGGTGACACATAGCCTATTGCCATGGAGAAGATAACCATCATGCAAGGTGAATGGTTCCTCTTTCTTTCCCAAAGCAAGGGCTGACATTACATCTTTAAATTCAGGGTCAATAGCATACTCATCCATCATAGAAGATAAATAATTGTGAGTTGCTATAGACACCACATTAACTTTTGGTCATCCATAAAAGTGCATTGGCCACTTGATTGTGCTTAGCAGCAATGTGAGCAATATGAAAATTAAATTGCAAAAGAAAATTTTCCCATCTCATTTGTTTATCGGAAAGCTTTGTTTGCATCATGAAGTACTCGAGACTTTGATGGTTTGTTCATAAAATGAATGGAGTCCCCAATAAATAGTGCTTCCATGTGTCTAGGGCATGTAGAACAGCTAAAAGCTCTTTTTCATAAATTCCTAAGACATCCATATTGAGCCTTCAACTCTCATATGCTATGGCATTCCCTTCGTGAAGCAAGACAGCAATCATCACAAGCAACACATTGGACCTCAAATGGCTTTGAGAGATCCGGAAGCATGAGGACTGGTTGGGAGGTAAGCTTCTCTTGAGCTTTTCAAAATCATTTTGCTCCTTAGAAGTCCATGAATACTTAATATTTTTCTTTGTTAAGTCATGTAATGGTCCTGCTATTTGGGAAAATTTTGCTATGAAGCGCCTATAGTATGCACACATACCAATATAGCTTCTTAGCTCATGTAGATTCCTTGGATTAGGCCATGCTTTTATTATCTCCAACTTTGATGGATCCATATGGATACCATCTTGAGAGATAATATGACCTAAGTAAGGAATCTCTTGAAGGAAAAATTCGCTTTTCTTTTGGTTGAGAAAAAGCTTGTTCTCCCTCAATGCTTGAAAAATCACTTGGAGATGTTGCTTATGTTCCTCCAAGGACTCCAAGGACTTGGAATAGTTAATGTTATCATCAAAGAACACTCCAGTGAATTTGCAGTAGGGTCTAAAGATTTTCTATATTATGTGGCTGGTTCATTAGTCAAACCACATTAGGTGAAATTTGGACTCACAAAGGGACCCTTTAAGGAGTTTGACTTTACCTCTCTCTACCAAAACGGACGCATGGATAAATTTTTACAAACAAACCCCAAAGTTGGCGGAGTTTTGACAAGTAGAATTTCCTCTTCAGGCTCTATCTATTTATATATAGCATGCCATGAGATTCCTCATATTTTAGAAGATTCTTTTTTTGATTCGCTTAGATTTTTACAGAGTTGTCACATCATAGGTGAATAAAAAAAGAATCTTCTAAAATATGAGCAATCTCATGGAGTGCTATATATCAATAGATAGAGCTTGAAGAGGACATTCTAACTATCAAACCTCTGCCAACTTTGGAGTTTGTTTGCAAAAATTTATCCATGCACCCATTTTGGTAGAGAGAGGTAAAGTCAAACTCCTTAAAGGGCCCCTTTGGGAGTCCAAATTTCACCTAATGAAAGGCATGACTAGATATTCATAAAGGCCAAACGTTGTATGACATGCGGTCTTTAGGATATCTTCATCCACTATCCTTATTTGATGATAGCCACTTGTAAGGTCAATCCTACTGAAGTAGGTAGAGCCTTGTAGCTTATCAAACAGATCTTCTACCTGAGACACGAAAAATCTGTTTTTGATAGTGATATGGTTTAGTGCTCGATAGTCCACACACATATAGTATGTACCATCTTTCTTTTGAACTAAAAGGACTGGAGAACAAAAGGGAGAGGAGCTAGGCCTCACCATCCCTTTGTCAACCAATTCTTGTACTTGCCCCATGATCTCCTCTTGTTGAGCTTGAGAAACTCGATAAGGAGGCTTGTTAGGCAATGAGCTTCCTAGTAGGCCCGAGGGATTCACTCTATATATAAAACGGGATGCCACCTGCGAGCGAAAATCTTTGATAAAGCCCCTATATACAACTCATACTAAAGTATATGACCCCCTTTCTACGCTTATACGACAATCAATGCAGAAAATTATCATACCCCTATCTTACATATAAAATTTAGGTCTCACGTGATCCAACTGAGTAAAACTAGTCAAAGAGCGTTTAGCATAGTGACTGGCAATGTACTAAGAAACCCGTTATGTTGATAGCTAGATGTACCCTCAATGTGTCTTAGTTTGACTTCCAAACTATGTAACCGCTCAGCTTGCACTCTAGCTACTCGTCCAATTATGCCCCATCTAAATTACTCAAACAATAGGGTGTGCTAGGTTCTTTGTGTAAATTTGCATCTATACAAACTCTTTATAGTTTTCATCCCTCAACAAATGAGCTATAATCACAAACAAACAATTGGTACAAAGCAGTGTTAGTTCTTGCATCGATCTTTGTAGCTATTGACTCAAAAGTTCAAGGGAAGACTCTTTTGGGAAGCCATGATTTTGAAACAAACTCTTTATAGCTTTCATCCATCAACAAATGAGCTATAATCACAAACAAACAATTGGTACAAAGCAGTGTTAGTTCTTGCATGGATCTTTGTAGCTATTGACTCAAAAGTTCAAGGGAAGACTCTTTTGGGAAGCCATGATTTTGAAACACAAAAACTTCCTCTCATTTTTTTCTTTTCTCACTTCTCCTCCCCTCCCCCAACCATTAAATATGATATCCCCTCCCTTACTTTTAAGCTTGGGAGATAAATTATTGGGGGCCTACCCCTAACTTATATGCTTATGTAACTTGTAAAAAAACCCCCTTCCTTTGCACTTACGTGGTCCCGTAAGTTTTCCATGGTGAATCCCCCGGGCTGGTAGGAGCCAATGCGATAGTCGTCATCGCCTCAATTTGTAGGTAAGTCCATAAGGATATCATCGATGAACACATCTTGGAGTCCTTTTAGAAAATTAGACAAGTTTAACTCTTCTTGACTCCTACCATTTACATTTGATGAAACATTAGGACTTTTTAGGGACTCTTTGACAAAAATCATGTACGCAAAAACTGAGCTCTTAATTGATTTATCAAAAGTAGGAGGATTTACAAGTGGTATAGTATGACCAAACTCACTAGCATCTATATACATGTTCTTTCCTATGTAGGTGAAGTAGATTCTCCTTTCGGGGTTCATGTTGGTAGCCATGCGGTTGAACGATGGTGCCCCTAGGATAGCATCCTCATTTTGGAGAGGAGAGATAAAAAAGTCTTCTTTGTCAACATAGCTTTGGAAATGAAGCCTCAACTTCTCGACAATCAAGGGAGTAACGGAGGCTTGCTGTCCCTTGAAAGTTGTATCGGCAGTTACAACATCTCCATCTCAAAAGTTTGAATACACAACTTGTTGGCCAACTCCGTTATATGAAGTTTTGAGTAGAGCAAGGGTCAAACAAGATGAAGGCATCATGCTCCATTATCTTTCCACAAGCATAGGAGAGAGGTGATCCTTTGCAATGAGCATCCTCTTTGGAGCTTCTATGGTGGAAGCTCTAGGAGTCTCATTGCGAGTATTTCTCTTGGGGTAAGAACGATAGCCACGTCCTTGCTCCCCACACTTAAAACATTTATGGTCTTTGCAAAAATCTTCAAACTCTTCAAGATAGATTTTGTTTTTATCTTTGTAATCTCCCTTCTCCTTGGACCGATTGTTGTTGTTGTTATTGGAATTTCCTTGGGAAGAATTTTGGCATTGGTTTTCCCTGTTGCATCACTCTTGTCATTGTTTTCCATGGGCTTGACACTCCGTCTAGCCCCTTGTTGGAAATTGATGCATGAAGCAACCATGGTGTGGTGGATTACTTTGGTGATAGAACCAGGCCGTTAAGAGTTGACATATTTGGCCATCTCTTGAGGTAATCCCGCACATAATTGTTGCTTTTTCTTGAGGAAGTCTATATTATTTTGAAAGACAGTAGTCTTGAGATGTAAATCCCAAAACTTGTCTACATACTTGTGGATAGACTCATGAGAGAGAAGCTTTAAATTGTGCCATTTGGTAAGCACTTTGTCCTATGCATCGCTTGCAAGGAGTTGCTTCACGATGGAAACTCGTAGAGTTTTCTATGTCCTTTGAGGCTTCACCATTGCCACAAAGGCTAGTCCACCATTGACGAGCCAATTTTTGGAAATGCATAGCTACATGGTGTATCTTAGAGGACTCAGTGAAGCCCTCATCTCCAAAGGCCGCATCAAATTGTTGGATAAAGGCCAATACTTTGTCGGTGGCACCAAAGGTACCATCATAGGTGAGAAAAGAGATGCTCTTTCCTGCCTCTTTGAACTTCTTGAACTTTTGTGACCTTTGCCATATGCAAGATATGATTTGTGATGTCCTCCCCTCTTGTATTCTCGAGGAGAATAGCCATAGCTTTCATCGGAAGAAGAGGAAGGTGAACAAGAAGGAGAAGAGGGTGACCTCTTTCTTGCCCTTTTCTTCCTTTGTTTCCTCTCTTCCCTTTCAGAGTGACGAGGATAAGGACTGTGTGTTGATTGTTTCCTCTTGGGAGGAGTTGGCGATTGTCTAGACTACCATCTTTGTGGAACCACATCTTCAAAGGAAATTCAAGTTTCATTACTTTCTTGCTCTTTGGATTCCTCCTCTTGTATGGGAGAGATTCTTCTTTTGGGGTCCTCTTCAAGAGGCCTCCTAAGCTCTCTCTCCTTTTGGAGAGGAAAGGAAATCCCATAAGCACAAAGTCGTTGAGTAACTTCGGCTTGCAAAAAAGGGTTGCCCATAGCTTGCTGCAACCTAGTAACAAGATTATTGACAAACATGGGGGCATCATCATTAGCACCTTCATGTGCAAAATCAAATCTATCAATGTTCATTCTACTCTCTTGGTTATCGTCAGCCATGTTAACAAAATTTGAGTACTTGCTTAGTGTATGCTTTGGCAATTCAAAACCTTAGTTTCTAGTCCTCTTAGCCTTTGAAAATTGGCACGTAAGTATCTACACCCACGGCTTGAATTGGTTAATTATAGAGAGTAGTGGAGTGGGTCTAACATTGCAGAGTTGCCGAGATTGTACACCAAGCTCTAGATGCTTGCTTCAAACCATACAATGCTTTCTTCAACTTACACACATAATATGGAAACTCTGGATGTTGAGATAACCCTCTGGCTGTATCATATAAACTTATTCTTCCAAGTCACCATTCAAGAATGCATTATCGACATCCATTTGCTGTAACTTCCAACCGAACATACTTGCCATTGCTATCACAAATCTGATTGTTGTCATCTTTGCAACTGGACTAAATGTCTCATCATAATCAAGACCTTTTGTTTGTGCATAACCTTTAGCAACAAGCCTCGCTTTGTATGTTTCCACACTACCACTTGACCTTGTATACCCATTTTGAACCAATTGCTTTCTTTCCACTTGGCAAGCGAACCAAATCCCAAGTGTCATTCTTCACAAGAGCATCCATCTCATCATCCATAGCTGACTCCCATTCTGATTTTCCAATTGCCTCTTGAAAACATGTAGGCTCTTTATGTTGCACACGTGAAACCATGTATGCGTAATGTGTACGTATGTAACTGTTGTATGTCAATCTATCAACTGGATACTACGCACCCTGTCTGATCTTCTCAACTATGGTGTACTCTTCTCTTCAACTCTTGCATATGGGGGTACATATTTCTCAATATGCTTACTGCCAGGTGTCCTCAAATGTGGTAAACCATGCTCTTCATCGAGACTTTCATCTCCAGAACTCTCTTCAACCACTTTCTTCTTGCCTTTCTCGTCTTGCTTCTTATCTCGCAAATGACCACTCCATGGGTTGACACTTCCTGTACTCTCCTCTGCCATATGTGGTCCTGAAATAGCTCTTGTTGATGGTCCTGGCTTATCAACAACATGACGCACATTCTCTTGCTCTTCATACTCATCTTCTATCATCACTGGCTTTGGTTTATACCATGGTTCATGCTCACAAAATCTGACATCTCTACTGACATAAACTTGTCTTGTCGTAGGATCATAGCACTTGTAACCTTTCTTTTCAACTGGGTAGCCCAAGAATATACACTTCACTGCCTTTGGCTCCATCTTCTTTCTTGCTTCATTTAGCACATGAACATAGCAAACACATCCAAAAACTTTCATGTAGGAAACTGTTGGCTTGATCCCATAAAATCTCTCATAAGGTGAAATTTCATGAATGACAGCTGTTGGTGTTCGATTCATAATGTGTACTGCTGTATGAACTGCTTCAGCCCAATATGTTAATGGCATATTCATCTCATTCATCATGGCTCTTGCAATCTCTGCTATGACTCTATTCTTTCTCTCAGCAACTCCATTTTGTTGTGGTGTGTATCTGCAAGTAATCTGTCTTCTTATGCCTTGTTCACGTAAGTAATCATCAAAACTGTGTGACATGTACTCTCCCCCTCCATTTGTACGTAGGCATTTAATTTGACAACCATTCTCTTTCTCAACCATAACTTTGAACTCCAAGAATATCTCAAATGCCTCTGACTTTGCCTTTAGAAAGTAAACCCATGTCATTCTGCTGTAATCATCCGTGAATGTGATAAAATATCGACAACCATTTGGCGTAGCATGATCACAAGGTCCCCAAATATCTGAATGAACAATTTCCAAAGGACTTTGGCTAATTCTCCCCCTCTTTGGAAATGGTAAACGAGATTGCTTTCCGAATTGACAAGCTTCACAAACATGATCAAAGTTCAATCTGCCAAACTTTGGTAATCCACGTACAATTTGATTTGATTGCATATGCTTTAGTCTTCTAAAATTGACATGACCAATCCTCTTATGCCATAACTCTGCCCAATTATCTTGAGTGGCTGATTTGTTTGCATACATACCGTTGTGTAAACATGGATCAACTTCCAATGAGAACAAACGACCTTTCTTTCTTCCATGTGCCAATATCTTGCCTGGTCTGCCTTTGTGAAAATCCTCTATGAAGCAGCCATAACGATTAAAACGGACTTGCAACCCTTGATCTGTCATTTGTCCAACTGATGCTAAATTCTTTGTGATTGAAGGCACATATAGAACATCTCCCAATGTGTTGTATGTCCCGTCTTTTTCTAGCAATGGAACTGAACCAACATGTGTAATCCGATGCATAGTATCATCACCTGTAGCAACAAACTCATCCTCTTCTAATTTCTCTTTTCTGTCAAACCATTCACCATGATATGTCATATGATTTGTGGCACCACTATCTAAATACAAATCATGTATATGATGTGGCTCCACCATGCTTCCAACAACATGCTTCATAGGAAATAAATGTCCACTCGATCTATTGTCATATATATTTTGATCATGAGGATTGTATCCAGCAAAGTTTCCTCCATGTCTGCCATAACCTCGGCCTCTTCCACCATGATCACGATTTTGATTTAGCCTTGTGTAACATTCTCTTTCAAAGTGATCATAAATGCCACATCTGTTACAATATCCATCTCTTTGAGGATGTACAAATCGTCCACCTCCACGTCCACAAGGTTGGGCTCTCCCCCTGCCTCTTTGGATATAATCATTGTAACTTTGACTTTGTTGGTTTTTCCATTGACCTCTTCCAGCATTGTTTCCACGACCAGAGTTTCCTCTTCCACCTCTATTGTTTCCACGACCTCTAGAGTAAAAAACCTGATCTCTGGAATTGTTATTTGATGTAGAAGGACCTGACTTGCATAACTTCACATCTTCTTGCAAACAAAGGTTTACTAACTCTTCAAAATCAGGCATGTGTCCTTGAACAGATATAGATGTATCCAATGACTTGTATTCCAGTCCCAAACCATTCAATGTCACTGAAACTAAGTCATCATCTGGAACTTCAACATTAATGCTCGCAAGATCTTCCTGTATTTGCTTTATCTCTATCACATAATGTAATATGGATCTATTTCCTCGCCATACACGATGTAACCTTTGCTTCAAGTGAACTTTTCGTGGTTCTGTATTGGAGCTGTTCATTCTTGCTAGTATCTCCCATGCTTCCTTTGGAGATTGAGCCTTCTTCACATGTGGTATAAAGAAGTCACTAATGCATAGTGAAATCCAATGCATCACTTTCCTTGAATTCTCGATCCACTTCTTGTAAGATTCTACTCCTGCTTGCCATGTTTTATGTGCTTCAACATTCTCTCTATTTGGTTCCAAACCAACCTCGGGACACTCTTATTCACCTGTAATGTAATCCCATAAACCTTTGCCCATGATAAAGTTCTCCATCCTGTAAGACCATATGCTGTAGTTCTCTCTGGTCAATTTCTCTCCAATGATCTGTGTGACTTGAGTTGAACTTTCTGCCATCTTCACTCTCTCAATTGCTTCCAAAGGATTTTGACAAAATTTTGGCAGAGTTTCGTTTGTATTTGGACAATATCTCAAGTGACAATCTCAACCAAAGTGCTCATAAACACTGACAGAAAATCTCTCACTGCCAAGGGAAAATCTAGTGACTCACTTTGCCACAGACTGACTCAATACTATGCATAAATACTCTAAAACAATGTCCACATGGATGTGTATGCAAATGCAATCCATACGCTGTCCTGTACCACATTTCCATGTATCCACCTTCTTTCCATAGTCGTAAACGACATATGAGGTCTTTCGCGGGGCTAGTCGGGGGTTCGCTCCAGCACCTAATCCACCTTGTCAAGGTACCAAAGCTCCCAAGGCAAGGCTTCAAAAAACCTCACTCGACCCTCACAAAGGCTGCAGTTTTCCAAAATACGTTAACCGCATATCCATACATAACCACAAAGTACTCAATCTGACGATATAACCGCCTCAACTTCTTTCCACAACCTTTCTTACATAGGCGGCTGTCCATAACGGACCCACAAAAACCAAACATAATCTTCGATAACACAATATCATGATGCAAAAGCTCTATGTCGCTCTCCAAAACCTGTGTAAATGTTGAATTCTTCACCTGTAACCTGTAAATCTACTGCCGAGTGCAAAAATGGACATCTCTTATGCTTGTGTGAGCTGGCTGTTTGCTGCAAAAAATTACACATTTTGGCAAATCTGAGTATGCCAATGCGTCCGGAATGCCCAAAAACATAAAGATAGACTCCTGGATCACTGTATTTCGAGTTCGGGTGAGGGAGTTATGACCAAAAAACCTCTCTTTTTGGTTGTTTTCCAGAGCTACGGAAATCTGTGTATTGACTGTAGCTCCTTAAACTGAGCTCTGATACCACTTTGTAGAGTGCGCAGGGTAACGATTGTGTGTGTCTCGGTAACGATTGTGTGTGAGTGTGTCTCGGTGTGTGTGCGTAGTCTTCTTTCCTACCTTCTCCATCATCTGCGCCAGCAACAGCCATTCAACGTTCCCCTTTCCCCTTTGAGAGAGAGGACTTGAAAAATACAAAAACAATTAATTAAATCTACTAAATTATCGTTGGACACCTTGGAAGGTTAACCAATAGGATTTAGGCACACCATGAGGAAAACATGAGGAGGAACTTGACAAGTTTCCTATATGCTTTCTTTGTACCAAGCTTGCCTTGTGTGAGGGTGTGTGTGTTCTCTCTCTAGTCCCCTCTTGTAGGGCTCGCCCCCTCCTTGTAGGGATAGTATTTGACTTTGTGGAACACCTTACCCTCAAGCACCTTAGTCAAGCAAGCATGACAAGAACCTCAAGCTTGGGTAATGTTCCCACAAGCATCTCAAGCTCCCTAGTTGGAAAGCACGACAAGCACCTTAGTCATCAAGCACGACAAGCACCTCAAGCTTGGGCCGGGCTCCCACCTCAAGCTCAGCCCTAGCCCTAGCTTACCTAAGGTCAAAGGACCTTTTAACACTAACCTCTGGAGGTCTTCAATGAAGATAACCCTAAGGTCTTTTAAGCTCCATTTGGAAGCCTTGCTGTTTGACAGACCATCTTTCATTTGGACCCCTTCACCATTGACCCTTGGTGAGATAGATCTGTAAGATACAATGTTGATAGTCTCTTTTTCAAGTGTTAGCAAGCAACAAATATAGATACCATTAATGCTAGATTCAGAGTTGCAAAAGTCACAAGAATAAAAAAAAAATCTTGCACACAAAGGTAAAGCCAAAGTGGACCTTCCACCGATTAGCACAAAATGTGTGACAGCATATGCCTCTACATCAAAGAATCCTCGTGGATCAAATACTTCTAGCAAGACAGGCTTTCAAAACTTCACGTCAATTGCTGACCCAATTGAAATCTCTAAGGAGACACCGATAAAAGCAAAGACATATCAGCCTGAGTACTCAAGAAATCAAAAGAAAGTATAGCAAGTGTTTGTTCCAAGCAGTTTAGTCAAAGTCAATGATCCGGTTTGGATGAAAGACATACAATCAACACAGAAAGACAAACACATGTGGATAGCATCACAATGGAGCTTAAAAGAACAAGAGTACTATAGAGGTAATAGACACATATGGGTACCAAAACTGCAGGTAAGGGCATATAAAGTAACATCAAGACCCTCCCAAGAAAGAAGGCCCACTAGGTATCAATCTCAACAATATTTCATGATACCTAAGAAGAAAATATACAAAAAGACAATATCGAATACTACTACAGTCCGCAACTCTCAAGGGGATATAGAACAAAGATAGATCTCAAAGAATCTTCCTCTTAGACAAGGATTCTACACAGGCTATACAAAGATTTTGCTACCAATTAACCACAAGCCAACTGTAACTACACCAGAATTGCATGAAGATCTCAAGAACTCAACAAGACCTAAAGCGAAGCAAAGTCAACAAAGGATATACAAAGGTCATCATCAAGAGATTTGGATTCCTAAGTCTTCCAATGCTCCTAGTCAAAAGCCAAATACCGACGGTGAAGAGAGGCCTACAACAACATCAAAGACTCCTATCAACATTCTTAATTGGAGAATCAAGCAGATGATGGAGTCTTCATAGTCAAAGAAGGACAAGTGAACCAACGCAAATGCAGATTTGAAGAAGATAAAATAGGTATGGCAAAAGAAACCTTCAATGCCAACTTGGCCCTTCACTAATCCTATTTTTTAGGATTCAAGCTTACTTTTACCTAAATAAATGTTTTTAGTAAGCACAAGAATGTAAAAAGTCAAGTCGCTAAGGTGCCAAAAACACTCTTTGGCATAGTCAGAGTCAGGCTGTTGAGCCATAAAATGAGCAAAGCATTAGTCCCAAAGCTTCAAGTCATAATAAAATTTGTGCTAAGAGTCGTAGTTATTAGGATTATGCTCAAGTAGGAAGAGTTCAACATATCTAAGTCATTTCGCTCATGTTGGATGAGGTGAGCATAATAGTCAAAGTCTATTAACTTACAATTGGTGGAGTGCCATAGAGTCCAACACTCACACATGGTGCACAGTAAGATGAGAGCACATATCCTCAACATCAAAAAATCTTCTTAAAGGGGTGACAACTTGTAAAGCCATGACATATGCTTTTATAGCTACACCATCTTTCTGAAGAACCCCTCGGTATCTTTCTTGCACAACATATTGTTTCCTATGCATTTCTATGTATGCATATAGGATGTCCCATCATCGGACATATACATTAGACACTCTTTTTTGCTTCCACCTATGCACCTTGAGCAGCAGGCAAACCAATGTTCCATCATACTACCTTCAAATATTTTTTGTCTTCTTATTTTAATATCTATTAGCAAATAATCCCTTTAGTGCTTTTTTACTATTTCCCATGCTAATCAGTACTTCATAATGCGCTTATCCTCACCACTGGGTTTTTTCCCTTTGGTCATCTAGGTATTAGACCCTAATTTAGATCCTCATTGTTCTACTTCCCGTGTACATACTTTTCATAAATAAACAGCAGCCTCGTCATCTTTTATACCTTAGCTAGCAGTCTTTTATACCTTTTAAAATCTACAAAATGTTTCTCACATGTATCCAAGTTTTTCATGAGCCTGAACAAGCAGGAGCCCCGTGGATGTCCTTTTTTAGAGCGTAATCAGGGCTTATGCTATGATTTAAGTGGGCAACCTTCAGAAGAAGTCCTTACAGCTTCTATGCCAGATGCATGTTCTTGCCATCGGGCAATATGTTAGAATTCAAGGAAGCCTTTTACGCCGGGTTTTTCACATGGCGTACAAATTGTTTTGAACCCGTGATCAGCAATTTAACTACAAGGTTCATCAGATATTCAGCCATAGAACTCAAGAATAGAGTTACTACTCAATTTTTGCACAAGTGCTTGACAAAGAATGGCGCATTCGATATCAAAAAGCTCTTCAAGCACTTAAAGACTACTTCGCCAGCCGTCAACCCAAAGACTACTTTAGTCCATGAGACTGTGTTAAGGGATGACACAGTCGAGGAGGGGGGGAATGTTAGCAGCAAGCTAACCCACGTAACATTTTTTGGGAGCTTCATTGTAAAAACACTTATTCTTTTGATAAATCGAGAATATTGTAACTTCTATTTGACGCGTGGATATTGTAATCTATGAGGCGGAGCTATAAGCTTGTAGATTGTATCAGTTAATCCTTGATTAGAGCTCCTAGATGATTAGTTTTTGACCTAAGAAACCTGGGCTAAGGTATAAAATCAAACTTTATAAAGTTTTTATTAAGTTTTTGGATAAGAAATACACATCGTGAGCTTACGACACTCTCTTCCCTCCTTCTCCTGCTTCTATCTCCATTGTTGATTGTCACATTGCAGTGTTGTCTATTGTGTTGCGAACACAAGTAAGAGCTCTCCATATTGAAGTAAATATATCATAATAAATTTTTGTATTTGATGTTGTTGACTTGCATCCTAATTTTATCATAAGTAGAAATTTAAACTAGGAAATCACAAAGTAAGTATAGGCGGGGTATTGGGGCATCATTGTGTAGTGTGTTTGAAATAGAACAATTGCTCTAGACCAAAGAGTGTTGTGCGTTTCGGCGAATTGGGGCATCATTGCTAAGCATTTACATGCATTTGGAGTAAAAAATGACTAGGTCAAAATCTCACTACTGCTAATAATCACATTTTTTGCCACTAATTGAAAGTGAAATTTGAGACCATAAGCATGTGTGCTTAGGTCTTATTACTTGTCCTAGAAGATTCATAGCATTCAGATGTTGTTTGATGCTATAATGATCATGGTTTTTTTTGACAATTAGCGATTAGCTTTTGATGACTTAGGTCATTTGAGTGTAGTTTGAGTTAGATGCGAGTTGTCTATTGTTTTTGATTGACACCCTCTTGTAGCCTCCATGCACTAATCAAGTCAGCTTCATCCCATGGATTGAAAAATTATGTTTTTGGTTCTTGCTATGTTTGCAATAAGATAAGAGTGAGGTTAGGAAACCCATCCACACTAAGGTGCTTGAGATGCTTGTTGTGCTTGAGGTGCTACGGCTGAGCTTGATGTGTGAACCTTCTCCAAGCTTGATAGAATTGAGCTTGATGTTAACTGAGTCAAAGTCACTTAACAAGAGCTAGTAAAGATCGAAGACGTATGAATGCACATCGAAGATCAACAGAAAGAAGTAGTGAAGATTGGAGTTACACATTTTTCCAAAATGGTCATGTATTGTAAATTCTCGATTTAGTTCAAGCCATTGTAATATTTTAAAGTGTTACGGGCTCAATGGGAGTTCCAAGCTATAAAGAACATGTCAGTTAGTGTGCCTAGGTTGCAGATTTAGTAAGTGGTGGAGCCCTAAAGGCCTTGGGCACCCGGACATTCCATATTTTTACCCTAGGTATATAAGGCAATGTGTAAAAAAAATTAGGGTTCTCAAGCTCATTTATTGAGAGCACTCTTTGGAGAGAGCTCTTGAGGTGTGTGGCTATGGAGTCCTTAAGCTTCTCCTTGCTCATGTGACTTGGTTAACACTAATCAATGCTTAATTCTCTTTCACTATGCCTCTCTCATATTTCTTGTGATTGCCTATGATGCTTTGATTAGCTAAATCTTAACTAATTAGTGGTTAATCCCGCTCTAATCTTGTGTGAGTGCCCTCTTTTGCTTGTGTGTGCATGTAGGTTTGATTAGCGTGTGGTGCTTGATAGATCTATATGTGTGTGCTTGCGATTAGTATGTTGCATGATAGGATTAGTGTTGTGTGCGTCTTGCAATCTTGAGTGTGTGTGATTGGGTTGATTGGAGGTGAAGGGAAGTGGATGTGGAGACTGTCAATTGTTGTGGCTTAGCTCCTCCATAGGCCGAGAAGCTCACCTCATAGAGTCAACCATTCGTGCTGCCATGATTAGCTCACTAATTGTGTGAGTGTTTCCATGCCCTAACCGGGTAGCTCATCCCTTTAGATTGATAATTTTGTTGGTCCTTGGAGCTATGAAACGATGGAACCCCCAATATTTGGCGTTGTTGCTGGGGACGATGGCCTATGCTAGTGTAATTGTGGCATAATAGGATGTGTTTCCTCATTAATTTCACTTGTGTGTTTATGGTTTTGTGGATTTTGGATGTGTGTGCATGAAGCAATGTGTTTGTTATTCCTTAATTGGCCACCGTATCTTGCCAATTGTGTGTTTACACACTCTAATTTCACACTAGCCCTTTTATAATTTCACTAATTTTGCTAACTTACACAGTAATTTTCTACCAAGGATTGGAGATTTCAACCGTTCAATCCATTTTCATTGGAAAGGTAATCAAGGTGGTATTCTCAACCTCTCTAGAATCTAAACATGTGTAGAATTGTGTAGAGACTCCACAATGATGAAATGTAATGTCAATGACAATGCAATGTTGATGCTATGTTCATCGCAATGCAATGTTGATGGTATGATGCTATGAAATTTTTTGAATTGTTCGTTTTCATGCCGTCGTAATGCGAAAATTTTCCAGATTTGATGGCGTATGAAATTGACAAGTTTCAATTGCTAATTGGTGAATGTGTGTTGCTAATTGTGTGCCTAATTGATCAAATTGCATGCTTGAATGGTCAATTGCAAGTGTGTGTGCATTCTAATTGAGTGTGTGTATGCCTAATTTTAGGTGTGTGTACACTATTTTCCCCTTGTTTGTGCACCTAAAAATCAATGTGTGCTTAATGATTTTCCAATTGTGATGATTGAAACGTGTTGTGGTCATGCCCAACTAGAGATTTTTGAAATCACATTACAATTTTGAAAAGATTAACCCTTTTGTGTGTGCACCTAAAGATTGTAAAAAACTGCCAATTTTATTAGCGTGTGTGTGCCTAAAAAGTGCTTAATGTGCATGATTAATTCAATGTTTTGATTGCATATTTGATGTATGTAATGGTTAGTTTCTTCATTTTTTAGCTCAAAACAGGGATTTGCATACTCCAAATGCGTCAAATTTGACCTAATTTTGCCACTAATTTTGTCGATTTAATTACCTAGTTTGGATTTTTTTGATCGAACTATTTGGCAATTGAACTGATGTGCTTATAATTATTTTATTTGGCTGCACTAATCCCTTATGTGTGGGAATTCTTAAAAAAAAAGGGTATTTTTTGGTAATTTTTGTATTAGTTTTTGCTTAATTCCGTAAAAAATTGATATTGTGTGATCTTTATGAACTGTTTTATGCGTGTATTTGGGCTTCCATTCGCCAAATTTTGAGCATTTTGCTATTTCCTGGGTTGGGTCAATGATTTTGCATTTTCGGTAAAAATTGCTATTTTTGGTGTACTTATGTGTGTCGAAAGTATTCGATTGTGATTGGCGATGATTTTCTAAGATTTCTAGAGTTTTCCAAAAAAAAAAAGGAATTTTTGGAATTTTTGGTGATTTTTAGCATTTTGGCTAATTTTCGGACTAAATTCAGTTTTCTTTCGGTTCTCGAGCGTGCCTTTTGGTGCATGAACTTTCCTCGTCGGAGAGATCTTTACGGTCTCTTGGAATAGTTTCCTACGATGTTAAAATAATCTTCTTCTTTCTTCTTCTTCTGTTGCCACCGCTCTTTCTCGCTTCGTAGCGTGTGAATCCACCCCATCACACACTCCAACTCTCTCTCTCTCTCTAGCTTCCTCTCTCTCTCCTCCCCTAACGATTATTATCTCTATCTCTCATCTCCCTCACTCTCTCTCTCTAACCCCCTCTTTCTCTCTCTCAAATCGCAATAATTAACATCCTCTCTCAACTCTCTCCTCTCCCCCTCTCTCTCTTCTTTCGCTCTCTTGCGTGGACGTACCCTCTCTCTCCCTCTCTCTTCCCCCTTGTCCTATTCACACACACACACACACACACACACAGAGACACACACACACACACACCGATTTTGGCCGCTTACTGCACAATGCGCGCCACGCTGTTTCTCTCTTCTCTTGTCTCATCTACGCCCCACTAGTCAACTGTCAGCCTGTCAACCCCGTCTCGACGTCTCCCATGCATGCAGCTGCCACGTCAGCACCGTCAGACTCTCTCTCTCTCTCTCTCTCTCTCTCTCTCTCTCTCTCTCTCTCTCTCTCTCTCTCTCTCTCTCTCTCTTTTGCTGCCGCCTTGCACTCCAGGCCTGTCCTACTACACCTTGCATACTCTCTCTCTCTTCTCTCTCTCCCGCAGCTCTTGCTCAAGCCGAGCCGCGCATCCGGCATGTCGCACAGTGCTACACACGTCCACCATCTCCCTGTGTTCTACGCGGCGTTCATGCTGCCGTCATCACCTTCAACCCCGCTATCAACACATGCCAACCAGGTAAGTCAAAGGTGATGTTTTTTTTTAAAAAAAGTCAATTGCAAAAAATAATAAAAAATAAACAATATAAAATCCATTAAAAACTCCAAAAATTAAAAATTAAAGATTAAAAAATACTTTTAATTTTTTTAAAATATAATTAAAAAATCCCAAAAAACATTAAAAAGCATAAAAACAATAACAAAGGCAAAAAACCTAATAAAAAATATTTTTTTTTCACAAA
Organism: Adiantum capillus-veneris; assembly: GCF_014529385.1. Lineage (NCBI taxonomy): Eukaryota > Viridiplantae > Streptophyta > Polypodiopsida > Polypodiales > Pteridaceae > Adiantum > Adiantum capillus-veneris. The sequence goes on from NC_140943.1 coordinate 158,490,068, forward strand.
ATAAAAAGAAAAAAGGTTATATATATATATATATATATATATATATATATATATATATATATATATATATATATATATATATATAACTCACCAAAAAACTTGTAAAAAATAATAACCTCATAAAAAATTCATAAAAAATAAAAAATAAAAATACAAATAAATCACAAAAAATGTAAAAATTTCATAAAAGCTCATAGAAAATCCTTTAAAAATCCAAAATTGTTCGGAAAAATCATGATAAATCATTAAGAAACCTTCAAAACTTTCCAAAAGAAATTAGACTATTCACAAAAAAATTCTTTAAAAATCAAAACTATCCCAAAAAAATTATTAAAAAGCATAAAAATCTCAAAAAATTTAGAAAATTCAAAATTTCACAAAAAATTTAATAAAAATAAAAATAAAGTCATCGAAAGAGGCAGAAAAGCAGAAGACATATCGTCAGATGAATCACACACCGAGCAAACAAGCAAAAAAGTAGAAAACATACTGCCGAGAGAATCCCACACCGCAATGCGACCCAGATTAGGAAAAAAATGGTCGAAAAAAGCGAGCAAAAAGACCAACTCGAAGCAGTAGAGCGGCTGATAAATTTCAAAATTTTGCACGCTAGAAATGGGCTAGTGCAATAATTGCATCGCAAATTAGCTTCTAATTGGACGAACAGGGGCACAAATCACGGTGGATTGCAAATTAGGTTGTTCAAGGCCAAGGTTTTCATCGTTTCAAAAGGTAGCAATCAATTCGAAAACTTTCAAGCTAGAGTTAATTAACTCTTGTGAGTCTAAGAGTAGCCAACTGCAAAAGTTCTTTGGCTAAAGGAGTTTAATCTAAACCGAGCGAGAGAAATTATGCTAATCAATATCAGAATCTGCTAGGAGACAGTTTTTGTAAATTAAGCCAGCATGGACTCAAATCGAGCCGAGAATTCAAGTACAATAGAGCAAGCCAATAAAAACGACAACACAGGCTTAACTGCAACAGAGAAAATTTTACAGCTATATGGCTACAATGGAGATAAAGTCTTTTATGTAGATTCAAAAGACCATAGATATCTAATGAGCAAAAAAATCAGCATAGGAGCCACGATCCTACTGATCAGAGTAAAGCCAGATTTAAAGAACTCCCAGATGTTCACAGACTTTAGTGGAGCCAGGTATTGCAAGCTCAAAGATGAAGTGCAGATAGAAGTTCAAAAAGTTAATCCAAGTGTTTATCCAAAAATCTGCACAAGCCAACAAAACATACAGTTGGTGCATATGCAATCAGGGTCATTGTACATGGATTATAATGGTCAGATCTATAGGCAAAAACCAGAATTGCAAGATCCAACAAAACCAATAGAAGCCAGTCTAATTGGAGAACAAAGCCAAAGACGATACAAAGGTCTAGATGGAGCAATCTACAACTTGATGCTCAGTGTTTTAAAAGAAGATGCCGACAACTTGGCAAGCATATAAGAAAAAAATTCTCAAGTAGAGCTTGACATGACAGAACCAAATGAAATACCATGAGTCATGGCATATTGCTCAGATTGTGGACGAAAAGGTGGACGTTTTTCTGAAGATTGTCTCAGAAATCTAGACAATAGGGACACATCAACTGCTAAGCAAAGTGCATAGAAAATTGGAAATGCGAATCTCGATGTAAGTGCATTTAACTCGTCACTTCTAATGCAATCAAATGATTCTGCATTACCGTTAGAAGCACTAGTAAAAGCACTGCAAGTTCAAAATCAGCATAGAGATGCACAGACACCTAAAAAGCTTAAAATTGATTCTTTGAAGAACAAATTCCTGCATGAATTTGGTCAAGGTGTCCAGATATCACAGATTGTAGAAAAGACTATTAAGTTTGCAAATGATTCTGCATCCAATGCCACAAGTGTGCAATCAATCATGAGTCTCAGGGACACATCAAACAAAATGCTGTTAGCATTGTATGGTACACATAATTCATATGCACACTATATAAACCAAAAAGGGAAACTGTACAAAAAGGATCAACTAGTGTTTGAACGGCCCACATACCAGCTCATAGAAGTGCATCCAGTGATAGATAAAAAAGGATGGTTTATTTCAGAGGAAAGAATCTATTATAGCCCATCCTCTCTAGATCTGAAGGATATTACCCGAGTGAACCCAAAAATTTGTTCAGAGCCAAACTCTCCTCCATCGAAAATCAAGCTTCGACGTTGTAGCCAAACGAGCATATACTTTGATCAAAACAGTTGTAGATATAGATGAGAGTCTAGCATCTATGATGCCTTGGGTCGTAAAATCACAGAAGCTCATATCATAGGAGACCCATGGGATAGAAAATACCAAGGCAAAGATAATGCTATCTACAGTTTGACTTGGGGAATAATTTGTCATGTTTCATAGAGATACATAGGAAACTACATAGAAAACTTACAGATGCCAAATGTCAACAATGCTACCCAAAGTGTACCTTCACAGTCCCAAAAGGTGAGACTAAACCAGAACCAAACAATTTTGAACTCTTATAATGAAGCAGGCTATAGTGATCACCGTAGGAAGGGAGGAGCTGCAAATGCATCAAGCTCAACTTATGTACCAGAAATTGCAATGTCTGTTAGAAGCCCTAGAACTTCTAGCTAGTAAACTCCTTCAAAGCAAAAACCATTGAAAGTTCATATGGTTGTTCGAAGTTTCCAATTGACCTAGATTCCATCAAAATCTGCAAACAATTGCTTATATGAAGATCATCAGGGACAAAAGTTTCAATTGATCTCCACAAGTCAGATTCAAAAGCCGACAAATCCAATAATATTCAAACAATTACATGTGATCAAGCTCACATATGCATATCAAGATGCACATGGTAACAAATATCAACAAGATCATGAACTTGTACAAACCCCTAGGGATGGCCCGCCGATTGAAGTCAAAGACTATCTGAAGATGATGCAAAGCCTCAAGTTGCCAGAACATGTGATAGAAAATTCAAAGTCAATGGGAGATAAAGTCCAGAAAGCTACACAAAGGTCACCACCAAAATCTCCTCCAAAGAGACAGATTCTACCAAAAAGTACAATGGATATTTTAAGGTCAAAAGTTACCCAGATGTAGGTAAACAATGCTCAAAAATTGCAAAAAGGTGCAATATTACTGCGAATGGAGCCAACATTGATTGAAGTAGGTGGTTAAAGCAAAGAAAATGCAGATAAAGCTCAATCAAAGGACACTATTACAGCAAAAGCAGTCAACTTAGACACGTATCCTGAGATGATCAAGTGCAACATTGTTGGTGAAAACGAAGAGAAGCTATCAAGAAAAGTAAAGCTAGATTTTCAGTTAGACAAGAACCTCATGTCTTTTTGCACTTGGAAAAGATGTGCACAACCATAGCTGAAAGATGCTCCTGCATGTGTGAGCATACCTAGAAACAAATGAGCAGAATGCTGGGGAATCATCTCCACCTCCATTCAAATAGATTCACAGATCATCACAACCCAATTCCACGTGATCACAGCAAAGGATGTACCAGATAACATCATATTGGGAATTTCATTGGCCTAAAATCTCCTAGAGATACAGAGTTCAATGAAGATGCAGTTTTTACAGACAACCAAGAATGAAGACCAAGACTAGTCACCTGCGGGGACGACAACACAAGGTCCTCAAGCACAGTTAAAATGGAGACTTATATCAAAGGAGATCTTATTGAAGATGATTTATCTCCATCAACTAGAACTTTAGAAGAGCTTAAAGAAAATCAGGAAATACCAAGTGTAGATCAAACAGAATAAAGAACAACCACGGTAGCTATTGAGTAGAGAATGCCACCAAGGCCAGAAGTACAGAAGAACAAGGTTACAGACAACCAGGAAACAATAGGAAGTCCAAAGGTCAATCACTCATTTCCAGCTAAATCAGTTGATGAAAGTCAGATTGGAAAACAAGGTCTCAAGCCACTCTCCATAGAGACACAATTAGATCAAGATGAGATCATGGCAAAAGCAGGACAAAAATCTTCAATAGAACCAACAATGAGAATAGCTATAGTCCTCATTAGTGTAAATGGAGCAAGTGGCAAATGCAATGCTCTACTAGATAAAGAAGCAAAATGCAATATGGTTGCAGACAACATTCAGAGCATTCTAGAGATTACTCAAGGCAAGCCAGGCAGTAGAGAAATCATGGGTAAGGCTACAAGTCAAAAAGACATGGTTGCTACCCTTAGCAAAATCATGAAGAGCAAGTAAAGTTTCAGGTGAAACCTTCAAAGGAAATACATGCAGATTTCATCCTTGGACGTCAGTGGCTAGACCAACACAAGGCCTACAAAGAAGATAAAATGCTAATACTCTCTTTTCCAAGAGGTAGCAAGCAACAATCACAGATACCATTAATGCTAGATTCAGAGTTGCAGAAGTCACAAGAAACAAAGACAAATTGTGCAGACAAAGGTAAATTCAAAGTGGACCTTCCATCGACTAGCAAAGAAGGTGTGACAACATATGCCTCTACATCAAAGAACCCACATGGATCAGCTTCTTCAAGCAAGTTAGGCTTTCAAAATTTCAAGTCAATTGCTAACGCACCAACTCAAACCTCTAAAGGAGACACCCAAAAAAGCAAAGGTATATCAGCCAAAGTACTCAAGAAAGAAAAGAAAAGTCAAGCAAGTGTTTTTTTGAGCAATTTAGTCAAAGTCAATGATCCGGTTTGGATTAAGGACAAGAAATCAACAGAGAAAGACAAACACATGGGATGGATAGCATCATAGTGGAGCTTAAAGGAAAAGGAGTACTATGGAGGTAACAGACAGATATGGATACCAAAATCGCAGGTTATAGCATATGAAGTAACGTCAAGTCCTTCCCAAGAAAGAAGGCCAACAAGGTATCAACCTTGACAATATTCCAGGATACGTACGAAGGAGGTTTACAATAGAACAACATCGAAAGATGCTAAAGTCTACCACAACTCTCAAGAGGATATAGAACAAAGACGGATCTCAAAGAATGTTCCTCTTCGACAAGGATTTTACACAGGGTATACAAAGATTTGGCTACCAGTCAAGAACAAGCCAACTGCAACTACACCAGACCTACATGAAGATCTTAAGAACTCAACAAGACCTGAGCAAAACAAAGTCAACAATGGAGATACAAATGTCATCAAGAGTTTTGGATTCCTAAGTCTTCCAATGCTCCTAGTCAAAAGCCAGATGCTGACAGTGAACAGAGGCATACAACAACATCAAAGACTCCTATCAACATACCTAATTGGATGATAAAAAAGATAATGGATTCTTTACAGTCAAAGAAGGACAACCCAACCAACGTGAATGCAGATTCAAAGATGATAAAAGATGTATGGCAAAAGTAACCTTCAATGCCAACTTGGTCCTTCACAAATCCTCTTTTTGAGGATTCAAGCTTACTTTTACCTGAATAAATGTTTGTAGTAAGCACAAGAATGTAAAAGTTCAAGTCACTAGGGTGTAGAAAACACTCTTTGGCATAGTTAGAGTTGGGCTGCTCAGCCATTAAATGAGCAAAGAATTACTCCCAAAGCTTCAAGTCATATTAAACTATGTGCTAAGAGTCATAGTTATTAGGCTTACACTCAAGCTGGAGTTGAGCATATCTAAGCCGTGTTGCTCATGCTGGATGAGATGAGCATAAGATTCAAAGTCTATTAACTTACAATTGGTGGAGTTTCATAAAGTTCAACACTCACGCACAGTGCGCAGTAAGATGAGAGCACATATCCTCATCAACGAAAACCATTCTGAAAGGGGTGCCAATTTGCAAAGCCATGTCGAATGCTTTTATAGCTTCACCATCTTTTTGAAGAACCCCTCAAAATCCTTCTTGCACAACATATTATTTTTCGTGCATTTCTATGTATGCATAAATAGGATGTCCCATCATTGGACATATGCATTAGACACTCTTTTTGCTTCCACCTATGCACCTTGAGTGGACTACAATAGGCAAACCAATGTCATGCTAACCGACAAGTCATGCAGTGGAGTCAATACCGGGCGAATAGAAAGCTTGGTGACTGTCCAATGCTCCCCATCGCTTGGTGTTGACCTTGGTGTGTTAAAACTATTACAAGAGACATCAAAGACCTTGGGGCATGATAACCGACAACGGGAAGACAAGTCATACAGTGGAGTCAATACTAGGCGAATACGAAGCTTGGGGACTGCCCAATGCTCCCCATCACTTGATGTTGACCTTGGTGTTGAAGTCATTACATGCGACAGTGGAGTCAGCACCGAGCGAATAGGAGGCTTGGTGACTGTCCAACGCTCCCCATCGCTTGGTGCTGACCTTGGCAGATTGGCGTTGGCCCAATAAACTTCCACGGATATCACATTGTTTAATTCTCTATCTATCAACAAATAATTCCTTCAGTACTTTATTAATATTTTCCATGCTAATAAGTACTTTAATAACGTGCTTATCCCAAAGGCACTTTTTCACGGGTTTTTTCCCTTTGGTCATCCAGGTATTAGACCCTAATTTAGAACCTCATCATTCTACTTCCCTTGTACATACTTTTCATAAATAAACAACAGTCTCATCATTATGCTTTTACAACAAACAAATGCAACATCATCTCTCACATCATACATATTTGGACCAATGAAGATGCTACAACAAATTGAACCTCATCAACAAATTTAACGACAAATGATTCGATCATCCCATCAACAACCAATCAAAACCTTCCCTTGCCTCCACGGACACTTTTCAACAGTGCCCGAGGATGGGCACTAAAATCAAAAGGGGGGAATGTTAAGTGAGTCAACATCAGTTAACAAGAGCTGCTAAAGACCGAAGAAATACACATACACATTCAAGATCAACAAAAAGAAGCAGTGAATATTGGAGCTACACATTTTCCACATTTTCCCAAAATGGTCATGTATTGTAAATTCTCGATTTATTTCAAGCCATTGTAATATCTTAAAGTATTACAGGCTCAATGGGAGTTCCAAGCTATAAAGAACAAGTCAATTAGTGTTCCTAGGTTGCAAATTCAGTAAGTGGTGGAGCCCTAAAGGCCTTGGGCACCTGAAAATTGCATATTTTTACCCTAGGTATATAAGGCAGTGTGTAAAAGAAATTAGGGTTCTCAAGCTCATTTTTGAGAGTACTCTTTGGTAAGAGCTCTTGAGGTGTGTGGCTATGGAATCCTTGAGCTTCTCTTTGCTCATGTGACTTGGTTAACACTAATCAATGCTTAATTCTCTTTCACTGTGCCTCTCTCATACTTCTTGTGATTGCCTATGATGCTTTGATTAGCTAGATCTTAACTAATTAGTGGTTAATCCCGCTCTAATCTTGAGTGAGTGCCCTATTTTTCTTGTGTGTGCATGTAGGTTTGATTGGAGTGTGGTGCTTGATAGATCTATGTGTGTGTGCCTGAGATTAGAGTGTTACATGATAGGATTAGCGTTGTGTGCGTCTTGCAATCGTTAGTGTGTGTGATTGGGTTGGGGTGAATTGAAGTGGATGTGGAGATTGCCAATCGTTGTGGCTTAGCTCCTCCATAGGCCGAGAAGCTCACCTCATAGAGTCAACCATTCGTGTTGCCATGATTAGCTCACTAATCGTGTGAGTGTTTCCATGCCCTAGACGCGTAGCTCATCCCTCTAGATTGATAATTTTGTTGGTCATTGGAGCTATGCAACGATGGAACCCCCTAGCACTTGAGGTGGGAACCATCTCCAAGCATGAAGGGCTTAAGGTGTTCCAAAAGTCAACAAGGATCCCTACAAGGAGGGGGCGAGCTCTACAAGTAGGGGCAAGAGAGATAATACACACACCCTCACACAAGGCAAGCCTAGTCGAAGGAGACAACAAGGATACATGTCAAGTTCCTCTCCATGTTGCCCTCATAAGGTTCCTAAAGCCTATTGGTTGGCCTCTCAAGGGGTCCAATGATAATCTAGCTAATTTAATTAATTGTGTATGCATTTATCAAGTCCTCTCTCTCAAAGGGGAAAGCGGGACACTTATCCCAAGGCTAGCATGCTTGCTTGATATGCACTCTACATGTGATTGGCTAGCTTGAAGGGGTCCAATGAGCTTCCACCAAGAGCTAGAAGGGGGGGTTGACCAAGGAGGGGGCTAGCTTGGGGGGTATACTCTCCCATAGCTCCATCTCCTTCTCCAAGATTTTTGAGAAGTTGCGAGCCTACACCAACACTCTTGGCTATAGAATGCAAATCCAACCAAGAGCCATGCTTCAATGCTTAAGCTTACCATCTTCTTCATCTTCATTACAAGTTCATTACTATGCTATTATGCTATGCTTTCTTTCTCCTATGAATGCTTCTTCTTCCTCTTCCTTATCCTCATTCCCCGCTAGCTATCTCCACCTTTCAAAGTGTTTGAGGCCTTGGGACTGAGGTTGGGGATGGTGAATGCTTTTAAAAAAGTTTATGTTATGCTCATGATGCATGCATGAAGATTTCCATCTTCATTGCATCACCTAGGTCACAAGGAACACAAATATTGTGTTGTACCAAGTCTCTCTTGATGGGAGAATCTATAATACAAAAGCCTATTGGAGGGGGGACCGGCTCCACATAAATCCGGTCCTCAACTGTTGTCATGTTCTCTATTTCTCTCTCTCTCTTAAAAAATTATTGTTCATTCCAAGTTAATTAAGTATAATTGTTATGTTGCTACCCTAGAGTCAGTCCCAAGACCTCACACATTCAAATATGGTGAGAGCTAGCGGGGAATGAGGATAGGTTGAGAGGAAGAAGAGGTATCTTACAAGAAAGAAGTATTCTCCTCACATAATCACTCTAATGGCATAGATTAGCTTAGTAATTAGCATGGTAGAGGATATGAGCATGCCATTGAAGCTTGGATCTTGGTTGGATTTGCATTCCAAAGCCAAGAGTCATTGGTGTACGCCTCTACTTCTCAATGCTTGGAGAAGGAGATAGAGTTCTTCTTGCACACATGAGTTGTGTGTGTGTGTAGCATTGTGTATGAGTGAAATGCAGCCCCTTCTCTCATCTTGGTCGACCCCTCTTACTAAATGCTCATGATGGCCTCCCATTGGCTCCTGTAAAGCTTAGCCAATCACAAATTAGAAGCATAATTGATAGCCTTTTGACAAGTGTCCCCCTTTTCCCTTTTGTGAGAGCTTTAGGTATTTAAATAATTCATCTAAACTCTCATTGGACCTTTTTGTCTTCTGGCCAATAGGAATCAGGCAAGTCATTGGGCTGCTGAATGCTCATTGGACCCCTTGGTAGACTGTCCAATAGTCTTCTAGGGAGCTTAATTTCTACTGGTTCTTTTATCAAGAGTTTTTAAAATGATTAGACTAAATTTACCCTAGCCTAATTCTCATGGGTCCACCTCTATGGCCATCGAATAGGATTTGAGGGGAGGTTGGGGGCAACTGGCCTAGAAGCTTGACATGTGTCCAGTATTCCCTTTGTGTAAAGGGGAAGCGTTGGAGTGTGTGTGTGTGTGTGTTTCTCTCTCGTCCCCTACAAAATGGGCTCGCCCCCTCCTTCCTAGGGATTTGGGAAGACTTTTTAGTCTTCCCATGACCATCCAATTTCCCTATGCTTTGGCCATTGGATAAAAGATTTAATTTTTGAAACCTTAGCCTATGGAAGTCTTAATGGAGCTAAACCTTAGGTCTTTTAAGCCCCATTGAAGCACAATGCTCTTTTGCAGGCTATTCCCCTTTGGATCCCTATTTTCCCTCCTTTGGATCCCTGACAGAGACTGGTCTACAGCCTTACCAATATTCTAGCTTTTACTCTCCTGGTACTTCCTCAGATTCAATGATCATTTTAACATGAGAAAATCATTTGGGAGTAGAGAGAGAGAGAGAGAGAGAGAGAGAGAGAGAGAGAGAGAGAGAGAGAGAGAGAGAGAGAGAGAGAGAGAGAGTATGTGTGTGTGTAGAGAGACAAGGAACATGTGTGAGAAGAGAGAGATATATTTTTTGATATTATTTTAATATAACTTTTTAATATTTTAATAAAAAGTGGATTCTTGCAAAATAGATATTAATAGAAGACTTGCAGCCATTCTTTTCTCTAAAAGCAAGCACCTCTCCCTTCCTTTTTCTCATACACTACATCTTCCTCTCAAGACTCTTTCTCTTTTTCTCTCTCTTTGTCTCTCTCTCCTTCCCTAACACTAACCTCCATCAAATCTCTCTCTCTCTCTCTCTCTCTCTCTCTCTCTCTCACACACACACACACACACACACACACACACACACACACACACACACACACACACACACACACACACACACACACACACAATGACATCATGATCATCACGCTTCGACGTTTTGCTAATCAAGAATGCATTCAATTCTAAAAAATCCACCTTGAAGAATGAAGAGGATACACACAAAGCAAGGACACCATAGAAGATCAAGGACAAAATAGCTCAACTCGTCAATTACGTTGATAATGGGCTTGCATACTTGGGAGAACTTGAGTCCGAACTTGATGACGATCAATGTTGCCAAAAAAGTGACTGATACTTGTGCATCAAGAAGCACAAAATTTTGAGTGTTAGTCCCAAGCACCTCTATCTCTTGGGAGTTAACGTGGTATATTTTATAGTTGTGGCAAGAAAAACCACTTTCTTCTAGCGATAGGTTCATAAATCTTACAAATAAACAAGGGTAGATTTTAAAACCTTTAAAAGTTAGACATGCAAAAGATAGATCCTCTTTATCACGTCCAAAATTTTCATTTGGGGAAAGATTAACGATCAAGGGAAGCACTTCTTTAGTATTTCCTAAATGCTAAGTTCTTCCATTTCACTTTTTTCTTTCTGAGAGGACTACCGTTAATACTCGAGGGCTGATAGTGAAGAAAAAATACAATATTCTAAACTTGGATAAAATTTGAGAGGAGGAGTTTTTTGTCAATTCTTTTTGAGAATATATCTCGATATCTTACTTGTATCTTGTTCCCTTTAGTTGTATGCAAATGTTACGTTCCCTTGATTGCAATAACTTTATTTTTGGCTCAACCACTCTATCACTAAATGTACACAAAGTTGAATGAGAAGTAGAATTACCTTTAAGTTGGAATGAAAGGTCTATGCCTTCCTTGTTGGTGAAAATAGTGGACCTACTAGCCAATGATGCTCTCAACTCCTTCCTCGTGGGAAAATCCTTGAACTCCAATATCTTAATGGAAAAAATTAGACTTGAACTTATCTTGAGCAGTCTTGTTTGTTTCTTTGTTTCTTCAAAATCTTAATTTCCAACACGATATTATTAATTCTGATTCACATACAAAAATTTGTTACAAACTCTCATTGGCTTCACTACTTTCAAGGGAGATTTTCTTGCTCTACCTTGCACAAAAACTTATTCATCATTGAGTATGGAAAAGAAGCAACCCCTTTTGTAGGAGAGATGGACAAAACGATCTAGCATAGTCTACTTTTCTTTTCTAGAGTTGCTACTTCCATTTACTCTTGCACAATTCTAAGAGCTTCTTCTTCTCAAGAGTTCCATGCCATTTTCTTTTGTCTATACCTCACTCTCTTCCTACAAAAGTGCTACTAAAACCTCTATCTAGCCAAAGATAGAAATTGTGCTCTGATACAACTTGTGAGGGCCATGCCAGGGACCAATGGCTACACCATCTCTGAATGGATATACCGCAATTCCTAAACATTCCTCCTGCTTCAGCCCAACAACAAGACAAGACTCCTGTTCTTCTTTGATGCCAACTCAAGGGGGTGATAATATTCCATTTTTGCTACACGGATCCCTTAAACCCAAGGAGTACTTCCTTATCAAATCAACCTTTTAATTTGAAGTCATTAGACTAAATTGAAGAAAAACGTTCCAGGGCCAACTAGCAGGAGTTCTCTAATTCACCCTTGGTTCAAGGTCACCGGCTTTTTCTTGGTTAATGATCGAGCACAACCATTAGAACATTCTAAGATAAGTTTATCTACTAACTACTAGAATCCCTTGTTCTCAAGTTTGATCCCTACTCGGTAAATCGTAATTGCTTTCCCCGTTCTTAACTTAATATAAAACATAAAAATTTGGAACACTTTTAGGCCAACAATGTAACCCTCCAGAATCCACTCTCACACCAAACTGTTTGGTAAATGCACATTCCCAAGGTAGTACTATGATACTAGGAAAACAAGATTCCAATCAAGTCAACCAAAGAATACATTTCAAGCATTCAAAACCAGTATACAAACTATTGCATATTTTTGCGAGTGTGCATTTATCAGGTTGTTCCCACCTTTTTTCTTTTAAGAATATTTTACATCCTTTTTTCTTTAGTATTATTAATGTTATCTAGTTATCTTTCAAGCATTCGCATATACTTCTCCATGTATATCGTTTCCTTTGCCACATGTGGAGGTGGCTCCTTTACACGATTTCCAATTCTTATTTTTCTTTATCTTATTTAGGAAAGGCTTACAAATTTAATCTACCTTAAGTTTATTTTAGGTAAATATTCTGAGAAGCACAACAAAGGTCCACTAATTGATGTGGAGAATTGTGAAATAGCCCATTTAGGTACCTAACCTTTCCAAGGTTCATTTTTACCAAACAATTAGAAGAGTTCCTTAATTAAATCATATCTTTCTCACTTATCCGATCCCTTCTTGGATCCATTTTCCTTCCTCCATTCCCATCGGCATCAGGCCTACCCGGATGAGGCCAATTTCCAGACGCATCCGTGGGTCCTCCCACCCAATCAGGACTCACTCCCCTCCAATCTCAATTCTAGGAAAGTGAATGAACCCGAGCTCAAAATATAGATCAACAGTTATCAGCCCTAACCAAAAAGGACCATCTCCCACTGCATCCAAGAGGTAAATACCTTCGTCGATCTTTCTCCAAACATTTAAGACAAATTTCACACTTAAACCTTCTATGTTATATTAGGGCTATCCATGTCAAATCTTCTTAGTAAGCTTTTAATTCAATTTAAAATCTAGATTAGGTTCATTGAGTTATAGTCCCTTAGTTTCTACTTCCTTTTAATGTCTACTCTAACAAGATCTTAAGAAAACAACGAATCTCTTGGGAGTTAAGGTTTTTGTTTCGATGTAAGTTTAAGGTAATGTTTTCTTATAATCTTCATGATATTTCACATCTTTGAAATTGGGTTACTTTTCATTCTAAGTTGATTCATGCTTGAGCTCTCATGTTTTCATAAGCAAGCTTTCCTCTTGCTTAAAAGAACAAATTATTAATTTTTCTTGTTAACCAACAACGTTGCTAACCACTAACTACAATTTAATTTTAAGTTCTGTTATTTCAAGTTCTTTAGAGTACTAGGCTAATATGCACTAGAGAGAGTAGAAAGCACTCTCTTTATCCATAGAGGCTTATAGATCATACTTATCTAAACATTATGCATGGTGAATGGTGACTAATATCTATACTTACCTCCTAATTCCTCACAAAAAATTCTTATCAACTTTTAAGCTACTCTTATTCTCTTACATAAATTAATTAATAAAGATAAATGCCATGAATCAAAGGCAAATAAGTATTGGATTTCTTTTTGTGTGAAACTTGGAACTAACCTTATTTAGACATTATAATGTCACCAAAAGAAATGCTCTCAGGAAAGACTCACAAATTTTTTCTTTGATTATTCATTCAAGTCAAATGAAGAAATAGAATCTTTTTTTTTCTCTCTATAAAGTGTGTGTTAGATTTTTAGTGATATAACAAAGTTTATATCTAATTCTTTCAAGAGGAAGTTGAGTTTTGATAGGTAATTTTATCATAATCAAAGGGTTTTTTTTTCTTTGAAACAGGATTCCCATTCCAAGTAAAGTTATCCCCCTCTTGTCATTTGGGAAACCCCAAATATTTAAGCCTCTCCTAGCAATGAGATTAATCCTCTCCATGGTAGAAAAGGTATGCTAAATCCCATCTTGAAGAATAATTTGTTAATCATTCATACTCCATTGCATGATAAATTTTCATTACACTAGCATGTCCACTCTTAGGAATTTTGCATCTTACTCTTACAAACACTACCATTCATTAAAGGATTCTACTCTTGCATAATCAATCATCTACTCTGTTTAATCAATTAAGGAAACTTTTACAATTATTTGCCTTAAGATTAAAAGTTGATGCACTCTAAAGTTTTGTATTAACATCTCATGGTTCACACTAAAGCAAAGATCATTGTAGAGAGCATATGTATTGTTCATTTCAACTTGGTGATGTATGTATAGTAGAGTCTTCCCCTTGCTTTAGGGATTATTGAAGAATCTTGGTGACGTTGTCAACCCTCTTCTTCTTCAACTTTCACTTGAAGACCACAAATTGTGCTACTTGGAATGAGACAGACAAGGGAGATTCAAGCTATGGAAATCTTGAGGGTTAAGAGCGAGGAGAGAGAGAGAGAGAGTGTGTAATGAGAAGAAGAAGATCAAGTTATAGCAAGCGTGGTTATGGTTTTGGCCATGGCTCCTCTTGGAGAGGAGGTGTGTGTAGGAGATGTGTCTTACAAGAGGCTTAAGTATGGATTTTTATGAACATTTTTTAATAAGTGCCTTCTCTTATCTTGATAGGCTTATCTTCCTTATCGATAAGTTCTTTTTACTTATATTTATAATTTATCGTCCTCTTCAAATCTTTTTCAGCAAGGTACTTATTCACCTTATCCTTATCCTTCTTTTCTCTTATCCTATTTCATGCTAATTTTCTTGAGATGAAAATCTAATTACTCATGCATTGCTTATACCCATGTTCCCATGGTGTAAACCTAAAGTGTCTCGTGAGTAATCTTGGTTGCTTTGATTTGACCCAAATTAGCCCAAGCTATTCTCGATTTTTTTTTAATTTTATTTTATTTTTCTTGAGTCGATGGCTTAGATGTGTTGGTCAAGAGTAAGGGATAGGAGGAGACCCTTACATCCAAATCTATGATTTGTTAACTCTACCAAATATTTGCTTCGTTTTAGTACAATTGATATTTGAGACAAAGTAGCATGGTGTATAGGTGCTCTTTTTTTGCATTGGAAACATTGATTAACATATGCATGAACATTTCTTTTCATGGTTGGCCAATATATCCCAATCATGTAGGCCTTCTCATGGTTTGGTCTTCAGCAAAATGGATTCCAATTACTATTGTATGGGGCTTGAGTTAGATAGTTGGTTTGTCTGATGGGATTATGCACAAGAGCAGGACTATTGGGGTCTAGGCCAACTCATTGGATGTCCATTACCAACCTATCACTATGGGATTATGCACAAGAGCATGAATATTGGGATTTAGGATTACTCCTCAAATGCCCATAGTACCTAACCCATCACTAACCCTCTTATTCTTTACACATAAACAAAAAGAATAAGGATCGTGAGGATATTATCCTCATTGTAGCTCCACCATATTGTGGTCTCACTCTCCATCCTCACAAGACATGCTCGTACACCACTCGTTTTCCCAATGCACAAGTGGTGTTAGAGCAGATGTTAGCACTTCTTAATGTGCACAAATCTCCTATTGCAAGCAAGAGGTCTTCGATGTTAGGCTTGGACTCTATGAAAGGTTGAAGTGTACATAGCAAAACACAAGAAGGGGGTTCATCTTGGGATTGTCCGTGTGAAACCAATTGTAAACATAAGAGGGGGCTGTCCACATCTCATATGTGTGAGGTGTACAGGAGTGAATGCAATTGAGTCTCCCACTGGTCACAAGGAGGAAAGAGCACATGCAAATTCCTGCTTGTATACAAGAAGCAAAGGGGAGCCACACTAAAAAAATAAGCAAAATAGAAAGCAGCACTACAATAGGCAAATTGAACAACAAGAAAAGCAACATGCTAGAGTTTTTAAAGTAGTGCAACAGAAAGAGTGTGTGTGTGTGTGTTTAATATGGAAATCCCCTTTGATATACAAACTATATAAATAAATTAGATTAAACACCGGCATAATACAAAACACATGTGACATATGTCAAACACTTCATATTAATAGTGATCCAAATACAATCATTTTGTACAAAGGTTGTGGGACGAATCCTCTAAGGAACAAGACTAAAGTTTATACCTACCACCATCCAACAAGACAGACGTATTAGAACATACTCTGACATTGTAGGAAGACAGGTACCATGCAACCTCAGTTGCTTGTTAGCGCTGTCAATCCCAAAAAAATCCTTTGCACACAAAATTGAAACTACATTTTATTCTGGATAGTGTACATCATTTTTGGCCTTTCGAGCCAGATAAGGTCTAGTCCTAGTCAATGGTTTTTTATGCCTAATTACTTTAGGTTCACGATCCTGCATTTTACGTTTTTTGAGCATTTTTTCACTGCTAGCTGCCATCATGGCTGGGTCTGTACAAACATGCATCCTAGTTGTGAACTTGTATTTGAAATCCATATGGTAATAGCTTTTTCCTTACAAAACATACTAATCATGAGATACTTGCTACCATTGGAAAATGTTATAGATAATACCATATAGTTATGCAAATTTATTGACATGATGAACATAGGATACATCCCCAATTGTGAATAATTTTTTGCATCTCTATTTATTCAAACAAAGTACTTATATAAAGTATGTATCAATGTGAGAGTTTATCCCCCTTCCTAGTTATAACATCCTAATGCATTTGGCTTTTCAAAATATGATATCTTCAAGCAAAAAACTAAGCAACAATTTGTTTGTTTTTAGTGCCTATTGTAACAAGCCACATGTCAGCATGATGTATTCTGATACATGTGGAAAAACCTTGTAACACAAATCATAAACAATACAGGGGTTAGTAACTAGCAGAGTTTAGAGCATAATTACATTATCCATTAGTGAGACAACATCCAAGAATTATTATGGAGAACAAATATCTTATGCTTGAATTGCGGGTAGGAAAAAGTGTGCCCATTACTTGCTTTATGTTCAAATACTATTATACGTATCTAATCATAGTTATCTAATACCTCAAACCAAGCCAATTTTGGTTAGGCACCCGTTTCTTACAAGATATCAACTTAGTGTGTGTTGCATAAATCCACCAGTATTTGCCACTCTAACCTTTTTATTATGTAAATATCATTAACCTCATTTTCATCTCGGATACAATCCGTATTTTATATGCTGTTTTTACAATATACAACATATTGCTATTGCTTCAGTGAAAGGACTAGACAAAAGACCAGAAAAAAGACTTATTTAATGATCCCATCCAGGTGTTAATCATGAGAAAAAGAGAATAGATTTGTCTTATCCTTTACTACCCTCCACTGAGTATGTTTATCCAAGAAACCTGATGTACTTTTTGTATTGTTTGTAGGATCAAATGAGGTTTACTAAATGCAAAAAACCATGTTGTTAAATGTATAGAATCCCAGTATTTACCTTATAGAGATTGCTTCATTACAAGATAAATTCAAGTTATGAATAATCGGCCATTTTATGCAAAGTTACCTATCAAACAACCAGCACATTATGTAATGCCACATCAACCGTATACTCATCTCTCAACCTTGTATTTTGTAAAAATGACCAGATAATGACCACGTCCATCTTATTACAACCATTCCCATATTGTTTTATGTAAGTGTATTATACATGTTGTATATAGATACACAGTCAGCCAAACAACTCTATGTATTGCTTGAAATGAACAGATATTGTCAAATAATATGCTGGTTAAAAAACCTGGTTAAAAAACCAGTTTTGATATCTTTGTCGATGCGAACTTGTAAATACCAAGCCCATGTCCCCATTTATTTTACGTAAAAAAGCCAGATATATTCACAACATGCAAACCCCAAAAAGTTATTGTCTCATATACATCATCCGTACCATCATAATGAAACCATTTAAATAATGAACCGTAAACTTTCTTTTACACTACTGTAGATCAAGTGATGTATTCTGAGATAGAAACAAGTATTATTGAAACCGACTTTCATTCATTCAAGATGTATCAAAAGAGGAAATAGTAGATCTCAGTAGGTGCAAAGACCTACCTGATGGTTAGAAGTGGCCACCATGTGTGAAATAACACAGCAGGAGCTTTATGGCTATGTAGTCGTACCAAGAGAAACCGCAAGACCCTGGTCTTTTTCTTGTCACACAGTCTAATCCAAGATACACATGATGATGGGGAACCCCATGTGTGTGTGTGAATACGTACGTGTGTTTGTGAGTGTGTGTTCCCAAACTGTAAATGCGCATGTATGCACCTGTGGTGACAATAAATAAGGTTTGCTTTATTTAGGATGAGAGCCGCTAAAAAATATCACTGGCCGGCTTAGCATAGACCCATATGCACGTTACAAGAAATTTAGGGAGCTCCAAAATAGAACTACAAAAGTTTGCATCAAACAATGTCAATTTACAATGAGTGCCAAAGTTTGTAAATGGTAACACCATGGTTTATTGCAAAAACCAAACACCCATACTTTGGTTATATACCGCTCAAAAGATTGCTTGAAGATAACGTACCTCCTGAAGGAGTTTTTGTTTGCACAAGAATATATATAATTAATCTTGTCACCTCATACATTACATTGTAAAAACTGGTAGCCAAATTATCCTAGCCTAAAGTATCAAATTAGTAACTCAACATATGGGATCTTAAGGTCCGACATTTATTAGGATATGTATTACATGTAAGGGTGCTATTCTGATAAGTCTTCTGGACCCACCAATGTTATGTGTGTGTGTGTGTTGGAATAATTATACAAGACATGCAAATCTAGAAAATAATTAGAGGTAGTGCAACTCTCTCTAGCATTTAAAACATTGTTGAAATTTGGAGAAGTAGAGAGAAAGAGTATGTGTGCATGCTACACATGCACACATTTTCCCTACTCCCTTGGCCCTTGAATCTTTGCATCGATTCACATCTCTTGGCAAACATTCAATCGACCCATCATCTTTGACATCGGCACCCTATTCATCGTTGAGAATCTCCTAATCTTGATATCTTTAGCACAACTTTGACAACATCGGCCTTGATCGATCTCTAGACACACATACACTTCCATTCAGTATAGGCTTATCCTTCGGCATGACACCATTTTTCACAGATGGCTACATCATTGATGCGCTTAAATGAAGTGCCATTTCTATAGAGGAGTGACACCCGGCATCAACATTGGTGAATGACCTTATAGGTGGTGTGATTTGTTTAGGCCATGGACA
The DNA here is from genome assembly GCF_014529385.1 of Adiantum capillus-veneris. Taxonomy (NCBI): domain Eukaryota; kingdom Viridiplantae; phylum Streptophyta; class Polypodiopsida; order Polypodiales; family Pteridaceae; genus Adiantum; species Adiantum capillus-veneris. Next base: position 158,509,235 of record NC_140943.1, read on the forward strand.
CGTTCTTAATAGTGTTTTGCATTTCCATATGCATTTTTTGCCATGATATATGTTCTTTGTGGTATTGCATATACATAGCCAATGAAGGCTTCTTAAAGACATCTCATAGATATAGCTTTACATGCATAGGGGCAATCACAGGTTCTTTTGGCACATTGGATTTTCTAGTATCTTGGAAAGTGACAAGTATCACATGCATATGTATGATATTTATGGTTTGACTTGCTCTAGCCTAGTTGGCTATCAACAAAGTGGTGTTTACAAGCATTTCAGTGATTTCAATTTTAGTGAGACTTTGTGTTAACTGAGTCAATGTCAGTTAACAGAAGCTGCTAAAGACTGAAGACGTATGGATGCACATTGAAAATCAACGTGAAGAAGCAGTAAAGATTGGATTTACACACTTTTCACGTTTTCTCAAAATGGTCACGTATTGTAAATTCCTGATTTATTTCAAGCCATTGTAATATTTTAATGTGTTACGGGCTCAATGGGAGTTCCAACTTGTAAAGAATAGGTCACTTACTGTGTCTAGGTTGCAGATTCAGTAAGTGGTGAGCCCTAAAGGCCTTGGGTGCCTGGACATTGCATATTTTTAACCTAGGTATATAAGGTAGTGTGTAAAAGAAATTAGGGTTTTCAAGCTCACTTGTTAAGAGCACTCTTTGGTGAGATCTCTTGAGGTGTGTGGCTATGGAGTCCTTGAGCTTCTCCTTGCTCATGAGACTTGATTAACACTAATCAATGATTCATTCTCTTTCACTATGCCTCTCTCATGCTTCTTATGATTGCCTATGATGCTTAGATTAACTAGATATTAATTAATTAGTGGTTAATCCCTCTCTAATCTTGTGTGATTGCCCTCTTTTTCTTGTGTGTGCATGTAGGTTTGATTGGAGTGTGGTGCTCGATAGATCTATGTGTGTGTGCTTGCGATTAGTGTGTTGCATGATAGGATTAGTGTTGTGTGCATCTTGCAATCGTAGTGTGTGTGATTGGGTTGATTGAAGGTGAAGAGAAGTGGATATGGAGATTGCCCTTCATTGCATTTTAGCTCCTCCATAGGCTGAGAAGCTCACCTTGTAGAGTTAACCATTTGTGTTGCCATGATTAACTCACTAACCGTGTGAGTGTTTCCATGCCCTAGCCATCGGGTAGCTCATCCCTCCGGATTGATAATTTTGTTGGCCATTGGAGCTATTGCAATGATGGGACCCCCAACATTTGGCACCATTGCTGGGGACGATGGCCTACGCTAGTGTAATTGTGGCATAAACATATGCGTTCCCTCACTAATTTAACTTTTATGTTTATGTTTTTGTGGATTTTCTCACTAACCCCTTGCTAATTTGACTAATTTTTGCTAACTTATTAATTTGCTATGAAGGATTGGAGCATTCGACCATTCAATTGATCTTCAACGAAAAGGTAATCAAGGTGGTATTCTCAACCTCCCTAGAATCTAGAGATGTGTAGAATTGTGTAGAAATCCCACCATGATGATGCAATGTAATGCTATGCTATGTTGATGTTATGGATTGAAAATTTTGCGATTATTCATTTTCACGCCGTCATAATGCCGAAAGTTTAAAGAATTGGTGGCATATGATTTGACAAGTTTCAATTGCTAATTGGTGATTGTAGGTTGCTAATTGGGTGCCTAATTGAGCTAACTGCATGCTTGGATGGTCAATTTCAAGTGTGTGTGCACTCTAATAGAGTGTGTATATGCTAATTTTAGGTGTGTGTGCACATATTTTGTCCATGTTTGAGCACCTAGAAATCAATGTGTGCGTTATGATTTTTCAATTGTGATGATTGATTTGTGTTGTGCACATTCTCGACTAATGATTTGTGAAATCACATTGCAAATCCAACAAATTTAACAATTTTGTGTGCGCACCTAAAGATTGGTAAAAACTGCCAATTTTTTAGTGTGTATGTGCCTAAAAAAGTGTTTGATTTGCATCGTTAATTCAATGTTTCGATTGCATAAATGATGTGTGTAATGATGGAATGCTGCATTTTTTTTGCTCAAAACAGTGATTTACACACTATAATTGCGTCAATTGTTGACCTACTTTTGTCGGTAATTTTGCCGGTTTAATTGCCTAGTCTTGATTTTATTGATAAAATTGTTGGCAATTGAATTGATGTGATTTGTGAAAATTTTATTTGTGTGCACCATTCCCCAATGTGAGGAGAATTTGTAGAATTTTTTTTGATATTTTTCAGATAATTTTTATATTTTTTTGCTAATTTTTGCATTAAGTTTTGGGTAATTCCATAAAAATTGATATGTTGCGATCTTTATGAGCCATTTTTTGTGTGCATAACTAGGCATCATTTTGTTCACATTTGTGCCATCCGTGGTCGAGTTTTGAGCGTTTTGTTATTTCCGGGGGCCCGGTTGACGATTCTGTCGCAAATTGCATTTTGGGTAAAATTTTCTATTTTTGGTGTGCTTTTGTGTGTCGAAAATGCTCAATAGTGAATTACAATGATTTTCTAAGATTTCTAGAATTTTTTGGGAATTTTTGGGAAATTTTTTGGCAAATTGTGGGATTTTCTGGCGATTTTTTTGAGTTTCAGCTAATTTTCGGCCCATTTTGGCATTTCTTGAAAATTTGAAAATAAAAAATGAAAAATAAATAAAATGAAGCGGGTTTTAAGCTTTGGTACCGTGCCTTGTGGCGCATAAAAAATCTCCGAGTCGGATAGATCTTTACTTTACAATGGTTGGTGAAAGCTTGGTTTTTTGCAATTTGTGAAGGAGAGATGGTTTAGTTTCATAAGGAACAAAGGGTAAGCAAGCTTCCAAAATGGAGGGGCGATAGCCTTTTGCTCTAAGCCTTGCAAAGAAGAGGTTACGAATAGTGACAAAACCCAAAAGAGGGCTTTCCCAAATGATGTACCTTTTGAGTTCCAAAAGAATAAAAGAAATCTTTTGGTGTGTTGGATGCCAAGACTGCCAAGGGATGTAGTTGTAGGAATTGAGGGGTTTTTGTTGACAATGTGAGTCAAGGTATACCATAGGTGGCAAACCAGGCTCCTTTGAAGAAATGGATATCCAAAATAAAAGCCTCTTGAGAGCAGATGGAAGAAGAGATTTTGATATGCTCTTGGAGAGGATGCCCATAGCTTTGAAGAAGCTTTCTTAAACTAGAAGAAGGACCATCCCAAATGCCAAAAGAGTCATCTATGAGTCTCTTAAATAAAGAAGAGAAGGGGAGGTGAGTAGCTTCATGCCTTCTTCTAAAGATCAAAGAAAAAGGCAAGCATAAACGAGTGTAAAATTTGATCCCATTGCCGTGCCTTTGGTTTGGTGCCAGAGAAAAGATTCTTGGATGGAATTCTTGAGAGCTGAGAGTCCCTCCATGATGGGGATGCTAGGATATAGGGATTCTACGTCAAAAGAAAAAAGGATAATATGGGGAGGAAATGGTGTGGAGTTAAGGTCCAAGATAAGGGAGTGGGAATCTTTGAGGTGCTGGGTTTTGGTTAAGAGAATAGGGTAGAGCTATGCGTGGAGCCATTTAGACTCACTTTCCACAATGTAACCTTTGTAAGAGAAAATGGGGCGGCCAACAAGGGAGGGTTTATGGATTTTTGGTAGGAGAAAAAAGGGGCAAGGTTTTGGTTTAACTAGAGAGGAGGAGAGGATGAAATCTCTTTCATTGTTGGGGAGAAGGGGGTAATTCAAAACAATGGAGGTGAGGAGGGAAGAAACAAAAGCTAGAGGAGGGGAAGAAAATTTGGAGTAGGTAAGCGGGTCCATGAGGTGACGAAGGGCTTCCTTATTATACCAATTTTGGAGAGGATAATGGGTCCTAGGTTTTTATCGGCCGGTTTGATAACAATGTTATTGTCATTTTTAAAGGAAGATAGGGCTTCAATAAAGAATGGTTTTATGTGGAAGGAAGGAAAGAAAGAGAGAAGGGGTTTAAGGAGGGTGAAGATATGATTGAAGGCAAGGTTAAGGGTAGAGGAAGGAGAGGGAGGATTCTAAGAAGGGTTAGAAGACCGCTGAAGACTCACACAAAGACAAGGTGGAAAGTCTCTTCAAAACACAAACAAAGCAGGGACAAGTATGGGTTCCCAAACGAGCATCATCAACAAAACAACCAATAATCACAAAGAAGTGGGTCCTAAAGGGAGCCAGTAACCCTACTTTCACTGCACCACCGCTTGAATTCTTTCATTTCCTCATATGGTTACAATACAGCTAGAAGAGAACCCACTCTGAGGAACAATGTAATTACGACAACCAACCACAAGATTAAAATGGATCCCAAAAAGCCTCAAACAGATAAGTAAGCCTTCAACAAGCTCTATAACCTCAATCAAGCAAACGGCACATGAGCTTCAAAGATCATCACATTGCTTAGAATAGGAAGCCTCGCCAGCAAATTCCAATAAGAAAATTGCTTATACCCACATCTTGCACATCATAAGTCTTTTCCATGCATTGATTGTGTATTCATAATAGGGCTACATTACAAGGCTTGCATAGGCACATTTTTTGATTGCTCAAGCACAACACATACCCTTGGTGATACCCTGTCATCAAGGAGGACTCCCAATAGGAGGTAGGGAGGCATTCTAAATGCGGACCTCATATATGAATATTAGAGGGAAATGTTTTGTGAGTTGTATTGAATTTTTGCGTTCGATTGTGACATTTTTTGACAAATTCAGAGTATATGCCCTCATAGTAGCATTACAAGAGAAGTACAGGAGCAAAATCCATATATGAGCCCCTAGGGACATGTGTATAGTGTACATAGCATTATAATTCTATTAAATTGATTTTTCTTTTTGGTTGAGTTGATTTTTAATTTTATTTAGATCTTTTTGAGACTTTCAAAAAAGAAAAAGGAAAAAAAACCATTATCTAGATGAAGAAAATACTGAAGCGGTGTCGAGCTATACAAAGAGAAGAAGGTCCAAGAAAATGATGACACTTCAAGAAGCATGTCTCGAAAGCCATATGCAACAATTCTTTGTTAGAGGGAAGAAATGAATGCCGATCAGCCTTCAATAACAACATGAGGCCAAACATGATTGAGAGTGGTCATAAAAATCTTGGATGGAATACAAGGACATAGGAAGTTGGTGATGCGACTAAATGAAAGCACCCAGCAAGTGTAAAGTTTCCATTAGACACTTCACACGATGACAAGGCCATATACAGGAAGTAGATCTTTATACTATAATCTTCTATCTTGTATGTGACTTAATGAAGTCTAACAAACAAAAGGGACTAACAACACTGACAGAAACAAAAGGGGCGGAAATGATAGTTCAATCATTTATCATGATAGAGATTTGCAGAAGCAACCAAGAGTCAAGCCAAATTTTGGTTATCACATCATTGGTTCTACATAATTTGGCAGCCAAAAGATGCCAAAAATGCCCATCATCCGTTTTGAGATTGAAATCCAAAAAGTTAGCTTGTAAAGCCAAATCAAGCCAAATTTTGTCGGGAGTGAGTGTACAAGCTAAGGGTTTCAAAAAAAAGAAAAAGAACCCTTGCTAGCCAAAGATGCAATTTTTTAAAATCTGAAGCCAAGATAGCCACCTACATACCCTGTACATCATGTATATGAATTTTGGGGACAAATTAACAATGATAGCTCGTCGATGGTCATCTATCGCAAATCATGCCAGATAAATCCCTTTTGAAGAAAGTTACTAACTTGGGAAATTAGATGGGGTTTGTCAGGCTTTAATTAAGTCATGTATCAAGTAGAAGCAGTATATTGATTTATAGCACATCAAAGCTAACAGTGCAAAATGCATTTTGATCACCTTGATGTAGGAACAAAGGAGTCACCAACGAAGAAGAGCAGACACAGAAGTAATCACCGTTTCTGAATTGGCTGCCCTTAATGAGGCAGATCAAATGCTAGACATGGGTTTTGAACCTCAAACAGATTTGGCATGACAGACAGATTTTGTATTGAAGTGAAACTTGGCCTAAATGAATTGAAGGTTTAGCCATCCAATTTCTACAAATGTTTACAAAGTTAACATTGGTTCACAAGATTTGAAAGCCAATCACTCATTTCTACAGATTGTAGAAGTTATTTCTAAGAATCACAAATACTTAGATTGAAAAATTTGTTAGAGCAAGTGATGGATGGAGCTTTCTCTATCCATGATGATAAGAGTCGAGCTGAACGAGATTAGGTTCCTTCTGAATTTAGATCTGGCAATAGACCTTTAATGACAGAAACAGATAGTTGCATCTAAGCATGGATGTGAAGGACATAAATTTTTCATCAATTATGATTTTCCTAAATCATGTGAAGACTATGTACATTGGATTGGATGAATAGGACAAGCTCGCGCAAAGGGTACATCCTATACTTTCTTCACAATAGCAAAACAACAACAAAGACCGCACCGACATCGACAACCAGGTCATGTCAGGGATGACATGATTGCGGAGAGGGGGAATGTTGATGGCAGGGTCAACATCACAACATAACTGTGACAAAGCCTTATTTTTTGAGAGTTATGGTATGCTGAGGATTATGGTTATAAAATTTATTTGTAATAAGTAGGTAGTCTAGTTGCAGAAGCCGAGGTGCAATGGCACTTCCAGATTGTATAGAAAAATCCATTTTACCCCTTGAACTCTATTTTAGCTTTAACCTAAGGTGAACTTTGTATAAAGGTACCTAGGTCACCACTTTTGTAACAACACTTTCATCATAATCATAAGTTTTAAGCTGTCGTCAACTATGTGTGAGAGAGAGGGGGAGAGAGAGTGTGTGAGTTTCATCCTGGTGCTACTCCCCGCTCTTTCATCACATTTTAGATCCAACCGCACTATTGTGCTAGCCTTGGCAAGATCTACACGACAATGCTAAGCATTCCTCCCAGAATAGAGCGAACGCGCTCGTGCATCTACGAGCTATTTGCGGCCGTAAATATATCAAACAATGTCTAGTTTTTGCGTGAAATTTTTCGTCAGAATCGTGATGACATAAGCTACACATAGGTACTCTTAGATTTTTGTTTTGGGCACTTTCAAAATTCTTCTCTGTCTTTATATGCGTTTTATGTAGATGGGTTTAGAGCTAGGGTTTTGAGTGTAGAGGCTTAGGGACGGCTGTATCCTAGTGAGGGGATGGTGTTCCTTAAGTTTTGTACGATTTTGGTATGTGTTAGTGAGTTTCCTTCCGTTTGTGTGTATGTGGCTAGGTGGTGTAGTTGAGAGCAGTGAGACTCTAGGTTGTGGTTTAGTTGGCCTTCCAGAGTGTTGTATGTGTAGGATGGCCTTAGCTTGACAAGCTAAAGAGATTTCCTCCGTGTGCCTATCATGTCATCTATGTCCTCGATTGATATTATTTTGATCTAGGTTGTGTTGCATACACTTTATGGGTGGTGTGCTTCGCTCTCACAACACCATGTGTAGATATCCACCAAACATGGCACAAGTTCAAAAACCACCTATGGCTATGGAAAGACCACAATCAGTATTAGGCCAACATCCACCACTACTAGGAACCAATCATATACCAATTAAGTTGCGAGGTCCCCAACCCCGAGAAGATTGGGGAAACTTGATAGATGGCCTTCCCTTATTCTCAAGTTCCATTGACCACACCCTACTCCGTTTTCACAAAACAGAGATACGAGTAACAGAAGAGAAGAAGTTCTCTATCCATAGTGATCGTGGTTGTAAGGGTCATACGCCACAAGCCAGATTGATAAATCAAGGATTCTAAAAGAAGCTATTTACTATAACATAGATATGAAATCCCATTGACATATTTAGAATCCATAAACAACGCCTTTTCCCCCAGTTTAAAAGCACGACTGCCATTCATAAACCCTGAATATGATATGAGACATAGTGTAAACTAACTAGTAATCTTATGAAAGGCACCTGGCTAATCGGGTCCATAGCTTTCAGGGGCATGTATCTTTAGGACTTCTCGACTCCTGGTACAGTGAGTCTCTAATTTCGCTTCTCTTAATAAGAGGGAGTGGAGAGTTTCTTGACTAATCGAGACCACCCATCCTTGAATAGAAACCTGAGCCAACCCCCACTTTCCACCCCACGCTCACACTTTTTGTCTTGTTTTCTAATTACTACCACACTGTTTTATATATACAAACAGTGTTCCTTAGATAATTCCAGACATAGATTCTTTTATACAACCCTTCAAACAATACCAAAACAATTCAAACAAGGTCTAGTGAAGAAAATCCTATATTTCAATAAAAAGAAATTTTCCAATTTCTTATGAGTTTGTCGCTACCCGCCGCAGACTTTCTCTGTTTAACCAACAGAGCCTTTGCAAAGGATTTATTTGCTAATCGCAAATTATCCAAACTTCCCATCTCGCTAACCTTGAGGCATCCCGCTAATCGCAAGGCATCTTGCTAACCGCCAGGCATCCTGCTAACCACGAGGCATCCCGCTAACCGCGAGGAACAAAAGAGAGCCGATAACCTCAGCTTAATCTGTGCTAACCACAAAAGATATTCTTTCAACAATTCTTCTCTTCAAGTGATTTTCCAAACATGATCAACCAACTCTTCATATCAACCAGTAACAACTTATCAAATAATAACAATTTATCAAACAATGACAATTTATCAAATTGTGACTTTCACTAATCTATGAAAACATATGCTTGTTTCTTGTGGATAGAATCACGTTTCTTGGATGGTTTAAGAGATTCCCTATACTTGACTTCCCAAGTCAACATGAATAGCAATGCAAAATTATAAATTTGTCTTACCGGATTAGCGACATGTTCGATTACTCCCGTGTTGGAGGTTGGATGGTTTGAACTTCTTGTAGAGTCAATACCTTTGCTTGAGTTATGATTGGAGTAGATGATACCTTCTTTTGTACCTTTCTTGGAGGTGGAGCGACATGAGCGTGCTTCAAACTTCAAGTCACTCATTTTGGGGCCATCATATCGAGATAGAGAAGAGAGAAAGAGAACTCAAGAATACAAGGGCAATACAATGATGGTAGAGAGGGAGTTAGAGATGGAGATGGGTTAGGGTGAGAGGTTGAGGGAGAGAAGGTAACTCTAGCGTTATGGCAAGAGATCTTCCGCTTCTGAGAACTTCTGTGTTTGTGTGTTTTGAAATTGAGGGAAGAGGGGTCTTTATATAGACTCTCAAGAGCCAAAAGCACAAGCTAAGAATAGCACAAAGCACAAAGATAAGTTCGCGTACGTTCGCGGATCTAAAAAATAAATTAATTAATAACAAGCATTTTGATTCGTGATTTTGAGTCTCTAATGTTATAAGGAGCTTGGCTTCCAAGAAAAGAGACTCTCACTTCTCTAAAAATACTCCATCTTTCCTAAAAATATTCCTTCTACTCCTTCTCTTCTAAAAATACTCCTCGTTTCTTAAGGGTCAACTCTTATCTTTAGAGATAGACTTGAGGCTTAAGTTTTCCATATCAACCTATTGTTTCCAAGTGAATAAAGACCATTAATAGTCCAAGAGTTCGATTTTTGATCCCATCATTCATTTAAAACGCTTTATGACTTCTTAAAATGCGAACCTTAAATATTTGCAAAGTAAATAAAATAATTTTATTGAAAAATATTGGGTACATGACATGAGTACATGATACCTGGAGGAGGACAAGTGGAGGAGTAGGCTCTAGTACCAGTCATTATAACGAAACAAGTTCTGTGATGGTGGATGATAGAGGACAAGTGATACACTTAGTCATCAACACCCGTCAAACAGTGGAACAAGTTTATCAGGCACCACCCAATGCGACACTAGTTTACTTCATTGCAGACCAAGGGGATAGACCACCTATGATGAAACCAATTCCTAAACCAAGAACATGGAATAGCCATAATTGTGACACAAATGACCATTGGAAAAATCATTTTCCTGAGCCAGAGAAGAATGTAAACCCAATTGAGGCATATTGTGGGGAGTGCGGCCACAAGCACAGACATTTTCCAAAAGATTGTCTTAGGAACCCAACAAACAAAGGAAAGGCAATCATAAATGTAGTTCAAGTCATGCCAAGTAGCTCATTAGAAGGGAAATCCATAGTTCAAATTCAAGTAGTTACGATGGCACAAGCTAGAGCTAATCATGAGAAAAATGCAAATGGGTCAAAGACACCCAATAAACCTTCAAAAAACTCCAAAAAAGGGCGACGCAAATGATATAATCTTAGAAGACAAAAGCAATGAGATTGAAGAAAAAGTACAAAAGAAGGTAGAGAAAATGACGCAGACATTGTCTTCGAAATTTAAAGAGTCAAAACAGAGATCATCAAAATTTGGACGAAGCAATTAACATAGCTTTCAAAGCTTTCCAAGCGGGATTGCAGACATTAGAGACCAAATGGAAAAATAACCCAAAACCTGACATGGAAGCCACTAAACTTGAAGCTTACAAGAACTTGGTGCAAATCACACAGTCTATGTTGGAGAAACAAAAACCTCAGTTGGAAGTCATAGGAAAATCAACAAATATCGTGACCAAGTTGAACAAAGACAAACCGCAAAATGATGAAGAGTTGAGAAAAATGCTAGCAAACTCTGATACACCGGAACTAATAGTTCCAGATAGTGAGGAGGGGCTAGATGGAGTTCCCCTAGTTCACGAAGACTAGCCAAACCACCTCTGGGAATGGGTTAAGGAAGCGAAGGAAAGAAGCCTACCTCTAAAATCAGTTTCTATCAAAGAGATGTGGCTAGATCAACCACCTATGGAACTAGATGAACAATCCTTGTATGGAGACTGGGGAACTAAGCAGTCAAGCTTATCAAAAGCTCAAATAGTGTAGACATTGCCTTCATACCTAGGGGAAAATGAAGAAAAGTCACTGGTGTGTAACAGACTTTGAAGGTTTGGCCTACTGAAATGGAGTTAGAATATGATAAACCAAGGGAAATCAATGTTCCTTTTCACTACAAGAAATACACCTTGCAAGATCAACGAATCATTGTAGAGAAACCATTTCCACAATTGAAATAACTGGAAAAATCCTATGAGGGACCTAAAAATGCCAAACAAATTGACTTAGCAGAGCCAAGAGGAACTCAAAACTAGCATACATAGCTACAAATTTTTCTCCTGGGGAGGAACCAAATCTCATTCGAACATTAAAAGAGTATAGGGATGTTTTGCTTGGTCGATTGAGCAATTAGCCATATATCAATTGATTGAGAAATTAGCCATAATTGATTGAGCAAATTAGCCATAGATCAGTTGTTGGCTAGAACGCTTTATCGGAAAGACAAAGATGGAATTCTATTGTTGTGCATCGGCCCTAAGGAACATGTAAACTATTTGCAAAAAGCTCATATGATGGTTGAAGGACTCCACTTTGTGGAGAAGACCAAACCTTATGGTGATTAACCTGGCTAGGGGTCTATTGTCCTATGATTAGGAGATATGTTCATGATTATGTGAACAATTGCTTTCAATGTAAGGAAAAGACTGATGTACCTCATGCAAAATTATTCGAGATATATGTGACACCACAATGGAGTAGATCTCTGGTAGAATATCTTACCAATAGGACATTCCCTGAGGATATGAGTAAGAGAAGATAGAGAGATGAAAGCTACCAACTACATGATGGTTGGAAGTCAATTTTATCAATGCAAAAAATACCAACAACTCAGAATATGTGCCAATGAGGATGAATACCTTCCTATCTTAGAACAAGCACATGTCAGTCTAGCAAGAGGTAATTTGTAAGATCCCAAACCGCCTATACCAAGATCGGGATGGGATCCTTGATAGGTCTCTAGGCCTAATAAAAATCAGAGTCTCTAAACAAGAAAAATCTAGGGAATAGACCTTTACTATTGACAATGGTTTGGGTCTATAGCCCTAGAATAATACCTAGTCCTGCCTCGTAGCAGAAACGGAACAACATATTAAAAATCCAAAACTATTTCGGCCCTATAACTTCAATAATTTGGGTTAAGGTATCCTTAACCAACGCTTTTTTCCCCCTAACAGATGTGAGGGAACAGCCACATGTGGACTCCTCTTCCAAGTGAAGAAGTTTTCTAAATGTTTTTAGTGCGCAAGGATGGATAGTTACCTGACTAATCAGGTCCACCCGTCCATGATTGACAATCTTAGTCAATCCCCACGTACCAACCCGCACTCACACGTGATTCATTTATTTTCTAATTATTATCACCTTGTTTTAACATTTAAAATAATGATTTCTTTTATCCTTCATAACCAGATTTCATTAAAACATCCCTTGAAAACAGTATTGAAAACTTTCTTTTTGCAAATAGACATCTTTAAACTTAAGACAGGGTACTGTCAATGAAAACATTGTCCATAACAACCATGACCAGTACTCTTCTTGTCTCAAGACCACCTAAGGGTGAAAAAATGGCACCCATTCCTTATTCACAATCCGGAGTGGATAAACCCCCACCCAAGGTTCCGGGTGTCCATACACCAAACCAGTTGCCCATACAACCGGACGGCTACCCTAGGATAAAAATGGTATCCTAACTTATGTAGAAATATCAAGACATGACACGGAGTAGAAAATCATCGTTCATGGGGGTAATCGACTTATCCATGGCTGGAAAGCCATCAATATCATCAATTTATACCAAGGAGTTGGAGGTGTCTTGAGACAAGCTATCTTAAAGATGATCAATCATATCTTTCCTAATTCAACCAGTTTTAACCCAAACAATTCTTTCCTACATTATAAACAAATACATGTTGGAAGTTACCTTCCGTTTTTGGTCAATTATTTCTTGTTTGATTCTTACTCACTCCTTACATATGCAATGATAACTTATAAAAGAACTTAAACTATTTAAAAACTTAATTGAATAATGGGAAACCCCCCTAAGACTGATCGGCCATCTGCTGCTGCACTGGTGCGTGAAGACTCTCCTCCGTAGGCCTACTACTAGGCCCAGCTTCATCGTCGTGCGACACTCTAGTTCTTTTTAGAGCTCTTTCCTCATCATCATATGTAGGATTGGCTCGGGTACTTTTAGGTGCCATAACTTCTTATCCTTATAAAAAGGACGTCTAATCATTAGGTAAAATATCCAAAAGCTAAACTTAACTTTTTTATGGTTAAATTTATAGTTTTAATTGGTAAATTCTTAACCTAGTAATCTAATATTTTTCTATAAGGGTATGATAACTTTTCCAAAGCTTTCCTAAGGGTTTTCTAAGCTCTCCTAATTTTCTATATCTTTTTCCTAATTTCTCCATCGAGTTTTAAGCTTGGAATCTGCTTATTGTGAGCTTAATATTTATTCTATTTATTTTCTCTTAAAGATTTCATTTTCTCAACTTTATACCACAGGTTTACACTTAGTATAATTTTTCTAAAAACTTTTGACCGCAAAGTCTATTTATTTTAATTAATCTTTTGCTAAAAATAGGTATTTTGGTCAATTATAATTTCCTAACCTCACTAATTAACTATGGTATAATTATCACAAGTAGATAAGAATATTTTTGACCTCTGGTAATTATCTTCTTATTTTCCAACTCAATTATCTAATTTCCATCTTTAATTTTTAGTTAAAAATAGTATAATTTGACTTAAATAAATATCTATACTAATTTTCTAACCTTAAAATAATTATCTGTAATTTAACTCTGATAAATAGCATGTAATCCTATAACATGATTTACTAATTTCTCCCTTTAGTTCTTAGCTATAATTAGTATAATTTGACTAAACTAAATATCTATACTAAGTTTCTAACCTTGACATAATTATCACAGCTCCTTTATGATGTAATATACTTCTAAAAAATATCATGTAGTCATCTAACATGATTTACTAATTTTTCTTCTTTACTTCTTAGCTAAAATTAGTATAATTTGACTAAGATTAATATCTATACTAATTTTCTAACCTTGATAAAATTTTAACGGCCTCTTGATCATATAATCTAACTTTAATAAATAGCATGTAATCATTTAACATGATTTACTAATTTCTCTCTTTACTTTGTATCTAAAATTAGTATAATTTGACTCAAATAAATATCTACACTAATTTTCTAGCTTTGACATAATTATCACAGCCTTTTTATCATGTATTCTAACACTGATAAATAGCATGCAATTATCTAACATGATTTACTAAGTTCCCTCTTTAGTATAATTTGACTCAAATAAATATCTACACTAATTTTTTAGACTTGATATAATTATCACGACCTTTTTATCATGTATTCTAACACTGATAAATAGCATGTAATCATATAACATGATTTACTAATTTTCCCCTTTACTTTTAATCTGAAATTAGTATAATTTGACTCAAATAAATATCTACACTAATTTTCTAACCTTGACATAATTATCACGGACTTTTTATCATGTGTTCTAACATTGATAAATAACATGTAATCATCTAACATGATTTGATTATTTTTCCCTTTAATTTTTTTTAAAAACAATGTTTCTTTACTAAGATAATTATCTAAACTAATTATCTGTAATCAATATAGTTATCACAGTTCCTTAAGATGTGTTTTAGCTCTGGAAATTATCTCAAAGCTTTTTAGTCTAATTTGCTAGTTTTTTACTAAGATAATTAGCTAAACAAACTATCTGTGGTTAAGATAATTATCACTGGTTCCCTAAGATGTCTTTCTCCCTGTGAAAATTATTTCAAAGCTTTTTAGTATAATTTTCCTTTTTCCTCCTTTAATGTTTCTTTAAAAAAAATGTTTTTTTACTTAGATAATTAGCTAAACTAATTATCTATAATTAAGATAATTATCATGGGTTCCCTAATATGTGTTTTACTTTTAAAAATTATTTCAAAATTTTTTAGTCTAATTTTCTATTTTCTTCGTTTAATTTTTCCTTGAAAATAGAGTCTTTCTACTAAGAGAATTAGCTAAACTAATTATCTATAGTTAAGATAATTATCACGGGTTTCCTAACATGTATTTCACCTTTGAAAATTATTTCAAAGCTTTTTAGTCTAATTTGCTATTTCCCCCCTTTAAGATTCTCTTAAAAGTAGTGTTTTACTACTGAGATAATTAGCTAAACTAGTTATCTGTGGTTAAGATAATTATAACGGGTTTCTTAAGATGTATTTCACCTCTAAAATTATCTCAAAGTTTTTTAGTCTAATTTTCTATTTTCCTCCTTTAATTTTTCCTTGAAAATAATGTAATTTGTTTGAATTAATTACAAAAATTATTCAAAAAATTAAGAGATAATTTTTCTAACATCTTGACAGTCTAACACAGCTTTGATAATTATATTATCTTAATCTAAGTTTAACTAGTATAACTATCATTGATTTATGATTAAAATGAGTAATTTTAATTGTAATATAATATAATAATTAATTAGATTAGTATCCCTAAGCTTAATCTCAATAATAAAGAGAGAATAAAGAATTAGGAAAGAATTTTAGAGTGTAAGTAAGTTTAATCTTCTTAATTAATTGAATTAATTAAGAAAATATAAATAGATTAACATAATTCTGCTAATTAAAAAGGTTTAGTGCTTATTACCATGGATTAACCAACTAGAGCTTTGCTCTCTAGTGATTTTTGAGTAGAGATCTCTCTAGGTGAGAGAGAATTTGTCAGGACTCTGAGTCTAGTCAAAATGTGAAGCAAGGGGTCTTATTTATAGGTTTCTGAGCGCTCATAGGATCTCATAGGCTGAAAATGATAGTTTCTTGCAGCTCAAGCAGCCCTACAACTCAAGATGGCATCCCCTACTGTTAATTGTGTCCTTGGTAGGTCAGTGATGACGCCTCCCATTACCTGCCAGCTTTAAACTATCCATTTTGCTATATTTTGACTTATTTTTGCTTAATTGGTAAATATCTAGGAGGCCTTTAGTAAAGTCTATGCTTAAATGATTACTGCAACCATTCAATTTTTCTTAATAATTTAATTTACATTGAATCTTTCGAAAGGACTAGCGATGTCAGTTTTTGTCCGAATTTAAATCTGAAAATTTCTAGCCCGAGGTTTGCTGTGCTTAAGATTTCAAAAATACCATTTTAAATTGCTTTAGAGATAGTGCTTTACCTGTTTGTAAGTCCAATGCTTTCCTCTAAACTTTGAGTTCATCCCTCGACAGCTAGAAAGATGGAGACCTTACAATCACCCTAACTTAAGAATTTGAGATGCCCTCATCTCAACCGAAATTAAGAAAATCTTTGAGAAAAAGAGGTTTCATTTTTCCAAGTGGGATCCTTGGTGGAATAATATTTCCACTTTACCAAGTGTTCCTGATTACTCTAAGAATTCTTTCTAGTTTCAAGGATTCAATCCGGTTGGAGTTACTTTTTGCTAGTCAATTCTCCCCAAAGGAACTCTTAGTGTTAAGCCCATCTTAAAAACCTTTACAAACCATTTGTATCATCTCAAAACCCAGGTTAAATCAATTCCATAAAAGATCCATATATTCACCTTGTCAACATGAACGCGCTCTGTCTAACTGACCATTCAGAGCAATCAACGTTCAACAAGTATCATGTATTCCAACTTTGCCAATCTGAACGCGCTCGGCGTGTTCTTGCCATTCTGAGCAATCTCCGTTCGGCACAAGCTTCCACCATTGCACCAGAGGTATCCCCTCTGTGCTCTAACCTGGTTGACCAACAATATGTAAAGGGTTTTAAGAAGTATCATACCAAGAGTTCTTTTTGGCTTCCTATTAGTCTCGTACATTAATACTTTCATATCTAGGTCATTTTTCAAGGAAGGCTATCGTGTGCACAAAGAATGTGAGTTGGTTTCTTGATAACTATCTCAGTCTCAAGATTCAAATTCTTTTCATACTATCAAGAACCTCTATCTCATTTGCTAGATCAATCCTTAATTTCTAGATTGAATACTAACTTAACTTTAGATTCCTTAAGTTATTATGGAAAAGAAAATCATGTATACCATTATAATAAATAAGTAACTCAAAGTTTTACATTGTTGATTTATAGTGGTTTACAAATCTCTAGGATTGCTAACTGTGGCCAAGTGAGTGGCTCTTTTATCTTCCTTATTCATAAGGTTGGTTCTCCCATGATTGCATAAGATTTGGCTCCTCTTGCTCTTCCTCTACCTCATCCTCCATTTCTACCTCGTCTTAGATTATCTCCTTGATTTTGAGGAATGGCTCTAGCAGTAGTTTGAGGGTTTTACTCTTCTGGACAGTTATTTCTATGGTGCTCCATTTGATTGCATCCATAGCACCTAACATTTGGTAAGGTCTGCTCCAAGCTCACTACTGCAGCTACTCCACGTCGTTGATATCCTTGGTTGAAGGTTCCATTAGGAAAAGTTTGGACTAAAAAATGGGCCTTGTAAGAATTGTTGATGTGGCATAGCTTTCAAAAAGTGGGGATTAGTAAATTTTTTGCAAATAACATCCAAACTTGTTGGAGGTTGGATATTTAGAATCTACTCTTCAAATGCTATCTATTGATATATAGCATGCATGTATCGGACATTGCCTTCATGTAGATATAGAAAAAGGTGATTTTAGATTACCGTAACGGTAACAAAACCTGGCTGATTGAAAAAAAATGGCATAAATTTCATAGAAGTCATCCAAAGTTTTCGGACCTTGGCTCTTTAGAATCCATTTTTCAAGAACTTTCCAATGATAGGTCATATCATGGGGTTCTAAGCAATATTTAGAGGGGTCTACCGGGTTGCTTTCTTTTGTACAACTTTGATGATGTGGCACTCTTAAAAGGCCCAAAAATGAGTTCAAAATTTTCCTAATGTCTGGCTCTTCCGCTAAAGTTATTAAATCCATTATAGTTCCTTGTAGAGTGGGTTCTTTTGGCTGCAAGAGGCTTAGCCTTGAGAAGGGCATCCTGTATTGATGTAGGCCTCATGGCTTCGAGACGTGTACTCAGGGGTTTATTGAGGCCTTGATAGAAACGGGCAATTTGTTGCTCCATGGTCATCTGAGGAGCATAGCATTGTAAATACACAAACTTGGTATAGTACTCCTCTAATGAAAGTCCTAGCTGGCGTAGACCAAAGACTTCGTTCATCTTGATAGCCGGATGTGAAGGAGGGAGATAGCGCTCTTTGATTGCGTGCTTCATTTTCTCCCAAGACGGACTACTCGTGGGATTATCTCTGCAGTGTTGCTTCCACCAAAGTTTGGCATCTCCGCTGAGACGGAACATACCCAACATTGTTTGGTTTTCTTAAGCAGTTCCTGCAGTTTTAAAATAGTTGTCCATAGCATCTAACCATGCTTCGGCATCTCACTCTAAATGGGTCCCTGTCCGTTGAAAGTAGGGAGTTGAACTTTATTTAGTAGTAGTGTTTTCTCTTGAGCAATAGTGTAAAGGCTATTTACACGAGTATTTACCTGAGGTTAAATTAGTGGAATTTGGTACCAAATGAAATCTCTCTTACTTATGCTTTTAACTTATTTGCACACAGGATAAAGACAATTGCCAAGCCATAAACAAAACTGCTTATAGCATACCCATGAGAACCATAATATGTACAAGAGTTAATACAATCCATGGAGGTCCTACTATGTACAAGGGTGACGATAATCCTATACTAGAATCTTGTGGACTTTGGGTGGATCAGATATAGGATCAAAATATACAACATCTTTTGGTCCATTAAAACTAGGGCCTACACCTATGGGCCTAATTCTACCTGGGTAGATTACTTTAGACACCTGATCAAACGCCCACTGATTTTGTGATACTTGGACATCATTTATTACAAGGTTTTCCTCTAGATTCTCCGTTCTAATGAAAAAGTATACTTCAATCACTTGAAGATCTTCAACCCATTTGAGTCTCTTCATATTTATTTCTAAACCTTCTAACTCTCCCGCATCAATGAAGAAAATTCCACCAAATCCTGACCAGTTGATCCTCCAAGTGGAAGGAGAAAATCTCTTATCTAGCCATTTCATCACTCTTTTTTGCATTGAATTGTGTCGGGATAGGCAAACTCTCATAAACCTAATGTTGAAATCCATGGATTTACAGTAGGCCTGATGGAAGTCTTCTTGCAAAGATGGGGTTAATTCTCTCTCTTTCTTTCTCTCCCTCTTTTCAATAAAATCCGTCTTTAATTTGAATTTCTCAGAGATCACTTATTTCAACCTAATAGCTTAAACTTTTCTCTAGGTCCAAGACGTTAATTAACACACGCTCTGATACCACTTGTAATATCCCAACCCGCCTATACCAAGATCAGTATGGGATCCTTGACAAGTCTCTAGGCCTAATAAAAATCAGAGTCTCTAAACAAGAAAAATCAAAGGAATAGACCTTTACCATTGGCAGTGGTTTAGGTCGATAGCCCTAGAATAAGACCTAGTCCTGCCTCGCAGCGGAAATGGAACAACATATTAAAAGTCCAAAACTATTTCGGCCCTATAACTTCAATAATTTGGGTTAAGGTATCCTTAACCAACGCTTTTTTCCCCCTAACAGATGTGAGGGCACAGCCACTAGTGGACTCCTCTTCCAAGTGAAGAAGTTTTCTAAACGTTTTTAATGCGCAGGGATGGATAGTTACCTGACTAATCAGGTCCACCCGTCCGTCCATGATTGACAACCTTAGTCAATACCCACTTACCACCCCGCACTCACACATGATTCATTTATTTTCTAATTACTATCACCTTGTTTTAACATTTAAAATAATGATTTCTTTCATCCTTCATAACCATATTTCATTAAAACAGCCCTTGAAAACAGTATTGAAAACATTCTCTTTGCAAACAGACATCTTTAAACTTAAGACAGGGTACTGTCAATAAAAAATTTATCCATAACAACCATGACCAGTACTCTTCTTGTCTCAAGACCACCTAAGGGTGAAAAATGGCACCCATTCTTTATTCACAATCTGGAGTGGATAAACCCCCACCCAAGGTTCTGGGTGCCCATACACCAAACCAGTCGCCCATACAACCGGGCGGCTCCCCTAGGATAAAAACGGTATCCTAACTTATGTAGAAACATCAAGACATGACACAGAGTAGAAACTCATTGTTCATGGGGATAACCGACTTATCCGTGGCTGGAAAGCCATCATTATCATCAATTTATACCAAGGGGTCGGAGGTGTCTTGAGACAAGCTGTTTTAAGGATGATCAATCATATCTTTCCTAATTCAACCAGTTTTAATCCAAACAATTCTTTCTTGCATTATAAACAAATGCACATTGGAAGTTACCTTCCGTTTTTGATCAATTATTCCTTTTCTGATTCTTACTTAGTCCTTACGTATGCAATGCAATGCTAACTTATAAAAGAACTTAAACTATTTAAAGACTTAATGGAATAATGGGAAACCCACCTGGGACTGATCGGCCATCTGCTGTTGCAATGGTGCCTGAAGAATCTCCTTTGTAGGCTTACTACTAGGCCCAGCTTCATCGTCGTGCGACGCTCTAGTTCTTTTTAGAGCTCTGTCCTCATCATCAAATATAAGATTGTCTCGGATCCTTTTAGGTGCCATAACTTCTTATCCTTATAAAAGGACGTCTAATCATTAGGTAAAATATCCAAAAGCTAAACTTAACCTCTGTATGGTTGATTTAAAGTCTTAATTGATAAATTCTTGACCTAGTAATTTCTTATTTTCCTATATGGGTATGATAACTTTTTCCAAAACTTTTCTAAGGGTTTTCTAAGCTCTCCTAATTTTCTTATAATTTTCTATATCTTTTTCCTAAATTCTCCATCAAATTTTAAGCTTGGAATCTGATTATTTTGAGCTTAATATTTATTCTATTTTTTTTCTCTCAAAGATTTTATTTCCTCAACTTTATATCAGAGGTTTACACTTACTATAAATTTCCTAAAAACTTTTGACCGGAAAGTCTATTTATTTTAATTAATCTTTTGCTAAAAATAAGATTTTTGGTTAATTATAATTTCCTAACCTCACTAATTAACTATGGTATAATTATCACAAGTAGATAAGAATATTTTTGACCACTGGTAATTATCTTTTA
The DNA here is from genome assembly GCF_014529385.1 of Adiantum capillus-veneris. NCBI lineage: Eukaryota > Viridiplantae > Streptophyta > Polypodiopsida > Polypodiales > Pteridaceae > Adiantum > Adiantum capillus-veneris. Next base: position 158,530,203 of record NC_140943.1, read on the forward strand.
ATTTTCCAACTGAATTATTTAATTTCCATCTTTAATTTTTAGCTAAAATTAGTATAACTTGACTTAGATAAATATCTATACTAATTTTCTAACCTTGAAATAATTATCACGACCTTTTTTGAATGTAATATAGCTCTAATAAATAGCATGTAATTATATAACATGATTTACTAATTTTTTCCTTTAGTTCTTAGCTAGAATTAGTATAATTTGACTAAACTTAATATCTATACTAAGTTTCTAACCTTGATATAATTATCACATCTCCTTTATGATGTAATATAGCTCTCAAAAATAGCATGTAATCATCTAACATGATTTACTAATTTTTCTCCTTTACTTTTTAGATAAAATTAGTATAATTTGACTTAGATAAATATCTATACTAAATTTCTAACCTTGACATAATTTTCACGGCCTCTTGGTCGTGTAATCTAACTTTGATAAATAGCATGTAATCATTTAACATGATTTACTAATTTTCCCCTTTACTTTTTATTTAAAATTAATATAATTTGACTCAAATAAATCTCTACACTAATTTTCTAGCCTTGACATAACTATCAAGACCTTTTTATCATGTATTCTAACACTGATAAATAGCATGTAATCATATAACATGATTTACTAATGTCCCCCTTTACTTTTTAACTACGATTAGTATAATTTGACTCAAATAAATATCTACACTAATTTTCTAATCTTGACATAATTACCATGGACTTTTTATCATGTATTCTAACATTGATAGATAGCAAGTAATCATCTAACATGATTTACTAATTTCTCCCTTCAATTTTCTCTTAAAAATAGTATTTTTTTATTAAGATAATTATCTAAAATAATTATTTGTAATTAATATAGTTATCATGGTTCCTTAAGATGTGTTTTAGCTCTGAAAACTATCTCAAAGCTTTTTAGTCTAATTTGCTAATTTTCCCCTTTATTTTTTCTCTTAAAAATAGTGTTTTTCTACTAAGGTAATTAGCTAAACAAATTATCTGTGGTTAAGATAATTATCACTGGTTCCCTAAGATGTCTTTCTTCCTCTGAAAATTATCTCAAAGCTTTTGAGTCTAATTTGCTATTTCCCTCCTTTAATGTTTTCTTAAAAACAATGTTTTTTTACTAAGATAATTAGCTAAACTAATCAAATGTGGTTAAGATAATTATCACGGGTTCCTTAATATATATTTTACCCTTGAAAGTGATTTCAAATCTTTTAGTCTAATTTGCTATTTTCCTCCTTTAATTTTTCCTTGAAAATAGTGTTTTTCTACTAAGACAATTAGCTAAACTAATTATCTGGTAAATAACTTAACTCTAGGTTCCTTAAGTAATTTTGAAAAAGAAAATCATGTATACCATTGTAATATATAAGTAACTCAAAGTTTTACATTGTTGATTTATAGTGGTTTACAAAGCTCTAGGATTGCTAACTGTGGCCAAGCGAGTGGCTCCTTTATCTTCCTTATTCATAAGGTTGGTTCTCCCATGATTGCATAGGATCTGGATCCTCTTGCTCTTCCTCTACCTCGTCCTCTATATCTACCTCCTCGTAGATTATCTCCTTGATTTTGAGGAATGGCTCTAGCAGTAGTTCGAGGGTTTTGCTCTTCTGGACAGTTATTTCTATGGTGCCCCATTTGATTGCATCCATAGCACCTAACGTTTGGGAAGGTTTGCTCCAAGTTCATTGCTGCAGCTACTCCATGTGGTTGATATCCTTGGTTGAAAGTACTCTGGCTCTTTCCCTAAAGTTATTAAATCCATTATAGTTCCTTGTAGAGTGGGTTTCTTCGGCTGCAAGAGGCTTAGCCCTGAGAAGGCTCAAATAATTTGACTCAAATAAATATCCACACTAATTTTCTAGCCTTGACATAATAATCTTGGACTTTTTTTTAATCATGTATTCTAACACTGATATATAGCATGTAATTATCTAACATGTTTTACTAATTTCCACCTTTACTTTTTATCTAAAATTAGTATAATTGGACTCAAAAAAATATTTACACTAATTTTCTACCCTTGACATAATTATCATGGCCTTTTTATCGTGTATTCTAACACTAATAAATAGCATGGAACTTCTATTCAATGGAGATGAATCATCTTCAATATGCTTTTCTTTGGCATAAGTCTCCATTTTAACTGTGCTTGAGGACTTTGTGCTGTCGTCCATGGGTGACCATTCTTGATCTCCATTCTTTGTTGTCTGTGATGACTTTGTCATGTTTGCATTCTGTATCTCTAACATATTCTGGGCCATTGGCATTCCCATTATGATGTCGCCTGGCATATCTTTTGATGTGATCACATGGAATTGAGCTATGATGATCTGTGAACTTACTTCAATGGTGGTGGAGATGATTCCCCAGCATTCTGATTGTTTGTTTCTTGATATGCTCACAAATTCATGAGAATCTTTCATTGTGGTTGGCCACATCTTTTCCAAGTGCGAAAGGACATGAGGTTCTTGTCTAGCTGAAAATCTAGCTTTACTTCTCTTGACAGCCTTTCTTTGTTTTCACCAACAATGTTGCACTTTACCTTCTCAGGATTTCTTTTTGTATTGATTGATTTTGTTGTGGTAGCATCCTTGAATTGAAATTTTTCTTCAACTTCTTTGCTTCGACCACCTGCTTTCGTTGGTGTCGACTTGTTTTGCTATAACATTGCACCTTTTTGCAATTGTCGAGAATTGTCCACCTACATTTGGGTAACCTTTAATCTTAAAAGATCCATTGTACTTTCTTGCAGGATCTGTCTCTTCGGAGGAGATTTTGGTGGTTACTTTTGTGTAGCTTTCTGGACTTTAGCAGCTTGACTTTGAATTTTGTGCCACCTGTTCTGGCAGCTTGAGACTTTGCACCATCTTTAGATAGTCTTTGACTTCAGGTCGTGCCATCCGTATGGGTCTGTACAAGATCATGATCTTTCTGATATTTGTTACCATGTGCATCTTAATATGTATATGTGAGCTTGATCACATGTAACTTTTTGAACACTATTGGATTTGTCGATTTTTTACTTTGACTTGTGGAGATCAGGTGAAACTTCTGTCCTTGATGATCTTCATAGAGGCATTGGTTTGCAGATTCTGAGGGAACCTCGGTCAATTGGAAACTTCCAACAACCAAATGATCTTTCAATGGTTTTTGCTTTGAAGAGGTCTGTTGGCTAGAAGCTCTAGGGCTTCTAACTGATATTGCGGTTCCTGGTACAAGCGATGAGCGTGATGAATTTACAGCTCCCCCCTCCCTAGAGTGATCACTATAGCTTGCTTCATTGTAAGAGTTCAAAGTTGTTTGGATCTGGTTCAGTCTCACCTTTTGGGACTGTGAAGGTACACTTTGGGTAGCACTGCTGGAATTTGGCATCTGTAAACCTTCTACATAGTTTCCTATGTATCTTCCTGAAACATGACAAATTATTCCCCAAGTCAAGCTGTAGATAGCATTATCTTTGCCCTGATATTGTCTATCCCATGGGTCTCCTATGATATGAGCTTCTGTGGTTTCAGGACCCAAGGCATCATAGATGCTAGACTCTTGTCTATATCTACGATTGTTTTGGTCAAAGTATGTGCTCGTTTGGTCACAACATCGAAGCTTGATCTTCGATGGAGGAGAGTTTGGCTCTGAATAGATTTTTGGGTTCACTCGGGTAATATCCTTCAGCTCTAGAGAGGAGTGGCTATAATAGATTCTTTCTTTTGAATGAACCATCCTTTCTGATCTATCACTGGATGCACTTCTATGAGCTGGTATATGGGTTGTTCAAACACACGTTGATCCTTTTTGTACAGTTTTCCTTTTTGGTCTACATAGTACATATGAATTATGTGTACCATACAAAGCTAACATCATTCTGTTTGATGTGTCCTTTAGACTCATAAATGATTGCACACTTGTGTCAGTAAATGCAGAATCATTTGCAAACCTAACAGTCTTTTCAACCTTTGGTGATATCTCGACACCTTGACTAAATTCATGCAAGAATTTTTTGTTTAAAGAGTCAATTTTAGGCTTTTCAGGTGTTTGTGCATCTTTATGCTGATTTTGAACTTGCAGTGCTTTTAGTGGTGCTTCTAATTGTAATGCAAAATCATCTGATTGCATTAAAAGTGACAAGTTAAATGCACTTACATCGAGATTCGCATTTCCATTTTGCTCTGTACCTTGCTTCGCTGTTGATGTGTCCCTGTTGTCTGGATTTCTTGGACAATCTTCAGAAAAATTTCCACCTTTTCTTCCACAATCTGAGCAGTATGCCATGACTGGTGGTATTTCATCTGGTTCTGTCATGTCAAGATTTAGCTAAGAAGTTTTAGCTTTTGTGCTGACCAAGTTATCGGCATCTTCTTTCAAAACACTAAGCATCAAGCTGTAGATTGCTCCATCTTGACCTTTATACCGTCTTTGGCCTGGTTCTCCAATTAGACTAGCTTCTATTGGTTGATCTGTTGGATCTTGCAATTCTGGCTCTCGATTATAGATCTGACCACTCTAATCCATGTACAATGACCCTAATTGCATATGCACCAACTGTATGTTTTGTTGGCTTGTGCAGATTTCTGGATAAACATTTTGGTCAATTTTGTGCACTCCTATCTGCACTTCGTCTTTGAGCTTGCAATACCTGGCTCCTCTGAAGTCAGTGAACATCTAGGAGTTCTCTAAATCTGGCTTTACTTTGATCAATAAGATCTTGGCTTCTGCGCTGCTTTTACTGCTCATTAGATATCTATGGCCTTCTGAATTTGTGTACAAGACTTTATCTCCATCGTAGCCATATAGTTGTAAAATCTGGTCGGTTGCTATTGCACTTGTGGTGCCACTCCTATTGGCTTGTCCTGTTGTACTTGAACTCTCAGATCGATTTGAGTCCATGTTGACTGGTTTGTAAAAACTGTCTCATTGCAGATTTTGATATCAATTAGCAGAATTTATGCTGCTTGTACTAGATTAATATGCACTCACATGTGAGTTTTCCCTGTTCGTCCAATTAGAAGCTAATTTGCAATGCAATTGCTTGCACTAGCCAATTTTTAGCATGCAAAATTTGAAAATTTGCATGCCGCTCAACTGCTTCGAGTTGATCTTTTTTCTCGCTTTCTCTGGCTAATCTCTGGTTCACTTTGCACGGTTTGCTCGGTTTATGGCTCTTCTAGCTTTTTCGCGATTTGTTCAGTGTGCGATACAGTACTTCTCGGCTTCCCCGGTGTTGTTTTTTGCTTTTCAGCCTCGTTCTGGCTTTTTCTGGCACTTTCTGCGCCTTCCTTTTTATTTTTTCTAATTATTTGTAAAATTTTGGATTTTCTATTTCTTTGTATTTTTATGATTTTTTTAGGAAAGTTATAGTTTTTATAAATTTTTTTATAATTTTATAATTTTTATGAGTTTTTATGAATTGTTATGATTTATTGACATTTTTCCAGTCAATTTTGGACTTTTTAAGGATTTTTTGCAAATTTTCTAACTTTTTTACTATTTTTGTAAAATTTTTGTGAATTTTTTAATTTTTTGTGATTTTCTATGTGTTTTTTATTTTTTTGTGAATTTTCTATGTTTTTTTCTATTTTTTTAAACAGATTAAAAAAATTATTTAATCTTTTTAAATACGTTTTCTATTTTTTATACTTTTCTAACTCTTTTTTTGAATTTTTATTGGTTTTTGAAAATTTTTATTGTTTTTATAAAATTTTATGGTTTTTTTTAAATTATCTGTGGAGTTTTTGAATTTTTAAAGATTTTCTTCAATTATTGGGATTTTTTAAATCCTTTTTTTAAATTTTTATGAATTTTTTTATTGATTTTGTGATTTTTTTGTCAAAATTTTTTTTACTGAATTTTCTAAGAAGTTTTCTATTTTTTATGAGTTTTTATTTTTGATTGGATTTTTAATATTTTTTTAAATTCTGTTCATTGTTCTTTAATGTTTTTTTTGGGGTAATTTTTAAAACTCTTTTATGTTAAAAAAGAAAAAGAAAAAGTGAATACACTAAATTAAATAAGAAACAAAACAAAATAAATTTTTGTTTCACCTTTACTTACTAGTCTTAACTGTCTGCATCGTTAAGTGTGTGCTGTCGAGTTCTGACAGCAGCGAAGACTCAGAGTGTGGCGCGCAGACACAGAGAGGGAGAGTGGGGCAGCCTAGCACCGTCAGCAGAGCAGGTGGGTGGGCAGTGTCAGCGCGTGGGCCGAGAACGTGCAGAGCGAGGTTGAGGGCGGACTCAACGGACACGCGCGAGAGAGAGCGAGGTGGGGAGACGTGGGTGTGTGTGGGTGGAAACGACAAGAGAAGAGAGAGAGAGTTAGAGAGAAAAAGGGAGAGAGTGGAGAGAGAGAGAGAGAGAGTAAGACAGAGAGTAGGGGGAGAGAGAGGGAGAGGAGAGAGAGAGTGTTCCCGCGTAGGGCTACCCGGTTTTTAGGTCAAAAGTTGAAGCTTTTGTCGGTAACTACACTAAACTTGTGGAAATTTCTCGGTTTTCTTCAAGGCAAGCTCAAAATATAACCGGATGTTTTGGATTTCCGCCGGTTAAAATACATTGGACCTCGGTTTTTATTCTATCTTTGGGTTCACGCACTGCACCGAAAGGCAGAGAGAGAAAGAGAGTAAGTTAGAGAGAGAGAGAGGAAGTTAGAGAAGAGAGAGAGGGTGAGGGGGTGTGTTCATAGGGAACGAGAAGAAGAAGAAGAGAAGTATTTTATGCGCTGCAAGGCACGACACCAAAGCTTGAAACCCGTTTTTTATTAATTTTTTATTTTCAAATATCCACAAATGCAAAAATTAAGCCGAAACTCCAAAATATCACCAGAAAAATCCAAAAAATTTCCTAAAATTTTTGAGGAGTCTTAGAAAATCATCATCATTCACAATATCATTTTTGACAGGCAAAAGCACACCGAAAATAGCAGATTTTATCAAAAATGCCAATTTTGACAAAATTGTCCACCTAGCGTCCGGAAATAGTAAAACGCTCAAAACTCAAACAGGGAGGGTACAAATTCGAACAAAATGATGCCATAATTTTGCACACACAAAATAGCTTGTAAAGATCGCAAAATCAAATTTTTATGGAGTTATACAAAAATTAATGCAAAAATTGCCAAAAAATTACAAAAATTATCCAAAAAATACCCAAATTTTTAAAATAAATTCTCCACACATTGGGAAATAGTGCAGTCAAATAAAATTGCACAAATCACATCAATTCAATTGCCAATAATTTCATCAAATAAATCAAGACTAGACAATTAAACTGGCAAAATTATCGACAAAATTAGGTTAAAATTTGACACAATTAGAGTTTGTAAATCCCTGTTTTGAGCACAAAAACATAGCATTTAATCATTACACACATCAATTATGCAATCAAAACATTGAATTAACCATGCAAATTACACACTTTTTAGGCACACACACTAAAAAATTGGCAGTTTTTACTAAACTTTAGGTGCGCACACAAAAGGGTTAAATTTTTTGGATTTTCATTGTGACTTCACAAATCATTATTTGGGTATGAGCACAACACAAATTAAGCATCACAATTGAAAAATCATAACGCACACATTGATTTCTAGGTGCACAAACATGGGCAAAATAGTGCACACACACCTAAAATTAGCATACACACACTCAATTAGAATGCACACACACTTGATTTTTACACACACACACACTTGAAATTGACCATCCAAGCATGCAATTAACTCAATTAGGCATCCAATTAGCAACACAGATTCATCAATTAGCAATTGAAACTTGTCAAATTCATGCGCCACCAATTCTTAAAAATTTCGGCATTACGACGGGGCGTGAAAACGAATAATCGCAAAATTTTCAATCCATAACATCAACATTGAATTGCATCAACATAGCATAGCATTACATTGCATCAATATTACATTGCATCATGGTGGGATTTCTACACAATTTTACACATCTCTAGATTCTAGGGAGGTTGAAAATACCACCTTAATTACCTTTCCGTTGAAGATCAATTGAATGGTCGAATGCTCCAATCCTTCATAGCAAGTTAGTAAATTAGCAAAAATTAGTGAAATTAGCAAGGGGTTAGTGAGAAATGAGAGTGTGTAAACACACAATTGGCAAGATACGATGACCCATTAGGGAATTATGAACACATTGCTTCATGCACACACATTCAAAATCCACAAAAACATAAACACACAAGTGAAATTAGTGAGGAAACGCATTCGATTATGTCACAATTACACTAGCGTAGGCCATCATCCCCGGCAACGACGCCAATATTGGGGGTCCCATCGTTGCAATAGCTCCAACGACCAACAAAATTATCAATCCAGAGGGATGATCTACCCGGCTAGGGCATGGAAACACTCACACGGTTAGTGAGCTAATCGTGGCAACACAAATGGTTAACTCTACAAAGTGAGATTCTCCGCCTATGGAGGATCTAAGCCGCAATGAAGGGCAATCTCCATATCCACTTCTCTTCACCTCCAATCAACCCAATCACACACACTACAATCTCCATATCCACTTCTCTTCACCTCCAAACAACCGAATCACACACACTACAATTGCAAGACGCACACAACACTAATCCTATCATGCAACACACTAATCCCAAGCACACACACATATATCTATTGAGCACCACACTCCAATCAAATCTACATGCACACACAAGCAAAATAGGGCAATCACACAAGACTAGAGAGGGATTAACCACCAATTAGTTAAGATCTAGCTAATCTAAGCATCATAGGCAATCATAAGAAGCATGAGAGAGGCATACTGAAAGAGATTGAATCATTGATTAGTGTTAATCAAGTCTCATGAGCAAGAAGAAGCTCAAGGACTCCATAGCCACACACCTCAAGAGCTCTCACCCAAAGAGTGCTCTCAACAAATGAGCTTGAGAACCCTAATTTCTTTTACACACTGCCTTATATACCTAGGTTAAAAATATGCAATGTCCGGGCGCCCAAGGCCTTTAGAACTCACCACTTACTGAATCTGTAACCTAGGCACAGTAAGTGACCTATTCTTTACCACTTGGAACTCCCATTGAGCCCATAACACATTAAAATATTACAATGGCTTGAAATAAATCGAGAATTTATAATACGTGACCATTTTTGGAAAAACGTGGAAAATGTGTAACTCTAATCTTTACTGCTTCTTCGTATTCATCCTCGATATGCATCCGTACGTCTTCGGTCTTTAGTAGCTTCTGTTAACTGACGTTGACTCAGTTAACACAGACAGACCAGCCTCTAGTCCAGACCGCTGGTGGAACCAGCCAGCCAGCAAGGCAAAGATCAGCGACCACCAGTGCAGGAAAAGACTAGCCACATAGGACCAATGATGAGCAATCGGTGGTTCATACTGATAAGGAAAAAGGACCAACACCTTCTAGTCCAATTGGTAAAGTTTTCATCCCTTACAATGAATTGGCTTTGACTTTAACCAAGAAGGCAGGTTACAATAGTTGCAGACTCATCCGCTCAGAGGACGATTAGTCCTGCATAAACCTGATTCTACCTCATTACCCTATACGGATCCTGTCACAGTTTATGAGCCAGTTGCTTGTGACCCATCAATGTTGAATGATGGTTGTTCAATACTTATTCAGTTGATTGTTAATGCTATAGGACAAACGTTGGATGCCTCAGGGCCTAATGATGAATTGACCAAGTTAAAGGCCGAACTGAGGGAGACTAAGCAGCAAGTTGAGAAGTTGGATCAAGATAGAGGAGCACGTTCCCTCCGGCACAATATCCTTGAAAATCAATCATCTAGGACCATTCAAACTTTAGAAAATAAGTTGTCAAAGATGGAGTCTAAGGTGAGGATGCTAAAAGAAGAAAAGGCAGAGGCCGAGAGAGCTATTGAGAGATTTGAAACCATGCTGCGAGTGAAGAGGGTTGATTTCAACTCATTGCTGACCAACCACACTGCATTGAAAGCCACTTTAACTCAAAGATATGTCTATAATAATTTGATTGATATATTGAATCCAGTGGGAAATGTTGTTTTCAATATAGATAATCTGAGGGTGCTCATGGAAACAATACAAAGTGATTTGCAGGATAAAATTGTTGAACACGATGCTTTGGAAAATCAAGCCATCTTGCACTATATTGAATAGTAGAATAACCTTGATAAGGATGATGATAAAGCAGTAGAGGAGGAAGAGAAGGAGGATGAACTAGTAGAAAGGCATGATGATGACGACTCTCCTCCATCTCCACCTTCAGGATATGGTGTTGGTGGACCAGCTGCAACAGGGGGCAATCAGCCCAATACAAAGCAGCCAGACCAGTATAGGGGTCAGTAGTAGTTGGGTGATCAGCAGGTTGGAGATCAATAACCTAGAAACACTCAAAATTCACCAGTACACAAATCACAGCACAGTTCGGATGTGAAGGGGAAAGGTAAAGCTGTGATTGAGATTCTTAAAGGTGATGAGCAACATTCATTACAGCTCATCACACTGAACAAGAGGCTAAGACATCAGCAAGCTCCTATAACTAGGATGTATTTGGAGGATGATAATCTTCTTTCTAATCTTGAACGATTTCAGCGACTATATGTCGGCGCCAGAGAAATAATCTAGCATTGGAAATCAACCGCTTTTTATGATCAGGAATTGTGCCAGTTACCTGAACATCCTAGCAAAATTCATTTGCTAAAGAGAGTACCTAAATGGGCACTAACTACTGATGATAAACTAGCTAATCCACACTTGTAGCGGCATTCTACTGCAGACTGTCATTCCCTAGCCTTCGAAATAGAGCTCTTGTTGGGGAACATGCAAACATATAAATGTATGAAAGAGGTCAGAAGTCAATTGAAAGAAGTTTTACTACAAATGAAAATTGCCAGGGGAGTTCTGGATCAGAGGGTACAAGCTATTATTGAAGATCAGGCTACCACTAGTAAGGGGCCTCAAACTTAAATGACAGCAGGAGAATAAGCAACTGCTCTCCGAAGACTGTTTCAGCTAGTTAGAGTTACCAGAAAGATGATGCAGCAAGAGAACTAAGCTGTCCTCAACTTTTTGGAGTTTGTACCCGATTCCCTAGTCCTCCTGCATGATTTACCAGCTAGAGAAATTGAGCTGCCAAGGTTTTTCCTAGCACTGTATCATCAACATCTAGAACTAGTAGATTGGCTCACATACTATAATATCATTGATGATCTTCAAGATTGGTATGAGCGATCCATTGTAGAATGGAAATCCTGGTAGAGACTGATTGTTGATGCTCTACAAGTGGATGATGTATTGAAACTGCAAGGAGAAATGCAGAGAATCAAGTTATGTATGGGCCAATGGAAGATCCAGGTCAGAGGGCTCACCAAGATCACAAATCAACTACTTCAACTTACTGTGGAGTCCTCTAAGATCCTTGAAAAGGATATTACGGCTAAACCAAGTTTAGGCCCATAGTATAGGTAAATGGTTGAAATACTCTTTGAAGCTAGGATTAAAACAAATCAGCCTCTCCCTGAAGGATGGCTCCATACGGCTTCTCATTGTCATAAGTTGGCCAGATGCCAACTGACAAAGGGAAGACGTACATTGTATGATCCCAACACTAAAAATATAATCCTCTCATGCCTTATGAATTGGAGATGTCCACGGTCAGAGGAGGGATCAGCTGGAGCAGGAGGCCATTAATCAACTTATCCAGAAGGAAAATGCTGGCATTGGAACTTCTAAATCACTAGCACCAAAGAAGGGCAAGCGGAAGCGGGTCAGTGGAAGGATACTGGGTAGTTCCATCTCAGAATTAGACAATGGATTTTCCGAGTAAGGCGTTGGAATTTCTTTGGCAGGACACCCTTGGAATTACAATTATAGGGGTGTCAAGCACTCGACAAGCATGAAATATGGAATACAGCTAACAATACGAGGAGAGCTAGTGACTCAAGAGGAGTACTATCATGAGGAGCATAGGCCAACTCAAGAGGAACATCGGCCAACTCAGGAAACAGACATATGGGTTTAGGGTTTAGGATTTGGACCTCAACTACAAATCTAAACGGGTTCCTCAGCACTAATTTAGAATCAGCTGGTGGATTTTTCAAAAATTTTGGAGTCGTACCAAAATTCAAGAAAGGAGGGAAGGATGTAGAAGGCGAAGACAGTCTCAGTAGACGGAAACTGTCTCCTGGAAGCCGAACAGTGGATCAGTCAGTAGTTACCACGGTAGTTACCACAGTAACTTTGAGAAGGCTATAAATAGGACCCATTACAAGTAATCGGGTTGCTTAATTCTTGCTTCTTACTTCGGAGTTCTTTTGGCTTAACCTTCGAGCAATTTCCTAGTAGCAATCTATTCGCTTGTAATCTTGTAATCCTTACTACTGTAATCATTCGAGCTTCAAACCATTCCATCTTGTACTGATTATCTGAAACTGCAATCACTTTTCCAATTGTCCAGTATGTCTACCTTTCAATTGATTAATTCACTTCAGATAACCATTTTAGTTTAGTTTTGGTCTCTATTCCAATTTTACTAACTGAACTGACAACTTACCATTAGCTTTAAATCCTAACACTAGAATTAGCTATCCGAAGAGATCATGTCCAATTCCAATACGGTTTACGACATTTACGCTTTGAAAGTGTGACAGTTTATAATTTGAATAATAGTTTTTTTGTTTTTTCTTATCTTGTCAACAAGTTTCCCTCTAAAATGCCAATTTTCAACGTAACGTTAGCCTCTTCCTCATCGGTGGAGCGCCACTCTCTCTCTAGAACTAAAAAGCCCAAAAGTGAGTCCAAATTTCTTCGAATGGCACCTAGAATTTTCTCCCCTCACCTCTGTTATCACTCTACCTCTAGCCTTTTTATTATACCCAATTTTATGGGGAATGAGGAAGCCACTACACAATCCTTTCCTCAACCTTGAGTTGATCCACCAACACCCATGATTGTCTCAACAACATGACCCAGCACCCTTATTTGCTTGTGCTACTGAGGTTGATCCTTCACCCACTTGCTCACCTTCCATCCCTCCTAACTCTCCCTCTATACCTTTCTATAGAGAGCCTTTACATTCTACTGATGATCATCAAGCCCGAGAAAGTTATACCTAGTATTGCAAAAGATAGTTAAAACTCAACATATTTGATTGGAAAATACAATTTACATGATTATATGCAATGTAAAGATAAGTCAAAATAGAAAAAACAATTGTGCTCAGACTATATTTGCAAGAAAATTGTTTTTTAATTGACGTATGTATGACAATTACTGAGTTTTTGTGTACGACTTCATTACAAAATTGTAGCGTAGAGCATCATGGTGCTTTTGATCAAGATTGTGCCTTGAATTATGAGTTGCACTACACCACAAATAGAATATGATCATATCTTATCTCTACATAAACTATCTCCTTCTCCTTTCTTTGAGGAACATATACAATAGAGTTAATCCAACATAATGATTAGACCAAATTATTGTGACAATGATTTACGGGGAATGAAAACAATGTAAAGTCAATGTGTACTTCAAAACATATTACCTTTTGCATGTTGCATTGAAAAAGAAATTTTGGAGGTAGGTTGAGGTCAACCACATTCTCTAAGTCCTCATGCACTTGTCATAGTGTGGCACTACCTTGAATGATAAGAATTGTCACTAGGTCAGGTCCACAACACACCTCAAGCATCTTCATTAGATTGTTCATGTCATCAATTAAATCATAGTCCACAACTATGAATTCGCCATGCATTGGATGCCATCTTATGTAGTGAGGCTATCACATACTTACACACAATATACTTCTTATCCACCTTGCACAAGACATCATCAGAATCATGGACATCCCAAGCATCATCTAAAGAATCAAGGCATTTGTTTAACTTGTAGATAAGAATGGCACCAGTCTTTCTAAGTCCTCATCATGGAAGAATTCAATAAACACATGTATGGGCATGAAGATGGAGACACATATCACATGACTAGAAACATTTGGTCTTAAGTATCTCTTGATGGAGATTTAGTCAAAGGCACTCAGATGTTTTAGGGACATGAATTGGACTCTGGAATTTTCTTTGTAGGACGTGGGAGATATCAAAGCATGAAAAATTTAAGTGCAAAACGAGGAGCATTGTAAAAGTGGTGGTAGAAATTCAGCTAATTCTCTTCTAGAACTAGTGTTGTAGAGAAGCTCACACACCAGTGCATGGGATGCATAAAAGATTCCCCTAATGCATTCCCTTGTCTTCTAGTCTTCATTATCCAAGGGATAGATATCTACAATAATTGGGTGTATGCAAGATAGAGTGTACCCACTTCTCGTAGTCCGCACCCAAGTGTGACCTCCGCAATGCGGCTAACTCACCGAGTTACCGTCGTGTCCGAAGTAGGAAATTGGGATGCATGGCATACTTCTAGAACTCGGCGAGTTACTGGTAAGAAGCTCCACATAACTCGCCAAGTGATGTGGTCATGCCACAAAGGTGACGTGTTATTTCCACGTACATGCACACACAGCATTGCCACATAACTCACTGAGTAACGTGGCTATGCCAACATAGGCAAGCCACGTAACTCAGAGAGTTACATGGAAAAGCCTACTAGATTGCTACATAGGCAGGCCACATAACTCGGCAATTTACGTGGATTCCTTCTTGTAAAAACTCTCAACAATGACGTGGCATACACATCATAAGTCCACGTAACTCGGCGGGTTATGTGGTGGCCACGTAACTCGACGAGTTACATGGACACATCTCCAACCGTTTGCATTCCACGCAACTCGGTGAGTTACGTGGCACCCAATGAGACTTGCAGAGATGATCTTCACACCCATTTGTGTAATGTATCACGGCCATCTTATATGGTTTGGTCGGTCCCGACCCATACTATGTGCTAAAATGGGTTATATGAGCCATATGTTCCATTTTAGTGCATAGTATGGGCCTTGATTGTCCATACCATATTGGATGGCTGTGAAAATTTGTAGGGGTGGTTAAGTGTTACTCACCCATTCGTGAAAAGTCTCATGGCCATCTAATACGGTTTGGAAAATAGTCCCAAACCATACTATGCGCTAAAATGGGTCGTATGGCTCATATGACACATTTTAGCACGTATTATGGGCTTTGACCACCCATACCATATTGGATGGCTATGAAACTTTGCACGGGTTGTAAAATGGTTCTCAACCCCACCCATGAAAAGTCCTGTGGCCATCCAATATGTTTTGGGTGGTCGCAAATCATACTATGTACTCAAATGGCCATACGGCCCAGTTTAGCGCATAGTATGGGCCTTGACCACCCATGCCAGTTTCGATGGCTATGAAAATTTTTAGGGGTGGGGGTGGGGATTATTTTCCTACCTATGAAAATTTTCACAGCCATCCACTATGGTATGGGCAATCAAGGCCGATAATATGCGCTAAAATGGGTTGTATGTGCCAAATGGCCCATTTTAGCGCATAGTATGGATCGGGACCATTTAACCATCCAATCAAACTGGTGTGGGTGATCAAGGCCCATACTATGCGCTAAAATGGGATGTATGACTCATACGGGCCTATTTTAGCGCATAGTATGGATCAAGACCGCCCAAACCATATTGGATGGCTGTGAAAAATGGTACGGATGGGAGTGAGAACTATTATTCCACCCGTGAAAATTTGCACATTCATCCGATATGGTATGGGCTATCAAGTCCCATACTATGCGCTAAAATGGGTTGTATGAGCCATATATTCCATTTAAGCACATAGTATGCGTTTTAACTGTCCATATCATATCGGATACTTGTGTAACATTTCAAAGGTGAAATAATGGTTCTCACCTCCACCTGTGAAAAGTATTGTGGCTAGTTTGGGCGGTCCCGAAACAAACTATGTGCTAAAATGGACTTTATGTCTCATGCGGCCCATTTTAGCACATATTATGGGCCTTAATAGCCTATACCATATCGAATGGCTATGAGACATTATAGGGATGGGATAATAGAGCTCACCCCCAACCATGTAAAGTCTTGTGGCAATCCAATATGATTTGGGTGGTCTCGAACCATACTATGCGCAAGAATGAGTCGTATGCTTCATACGGTTCATTTTAGCCCATAGTATGGGCTTTGACCACCCAAACCATATCAAATAGCTATGAGACTTTTCACAATGAGTAAATAGTACTTAACCCAGCCCATGCAAAGTCTTAAGGCCATCCAATATGGTTTGAGAGGTATCGACCCATACTATGTGCTAAAATTTGTTGTATGAGCCATATATCTCATTTTAGCACATAGTATGGGCCTTGACTGCCCATACCATATCAAATGGGTGGGAAAATTTTTAGGGGTGGAAAACTTATACTCTCCCTTACTTGGGCAAAATTCCGACCCATAATATACGCTAAAATGGGCCGTATGGCTCATACGTCCCATTTTAGCGCATAATATGGGCCTTGACCGTCCATACCATATTGGATGGTTGTGTAACATTGCAGGGGTGAAGTAACATTGATCATACCCATCCTTGTAGTTTCTTGTGGCCATCTGATATGTTTTGGACGGTCCTTAACCATACTATGTGCTAAAATGGACCATATGTCTTATACGGCCCATTTTACCACATATTATGGGTTTAATGGTCCATACCATATTGAATGGCTATGAAAAGTTGTAGGGATGGAAAAATAGTTATCATACCCACCCTTACAAATTCTTGTGGCCATTCAATATGGTTTAGGTGGTCTCAAACCATATTATGAGCTAGAATGGGTCGTACGGATCATACGGTCCATTTTAGCGCATAGTATGGGCTTTGACCACGCAAACCATATCGAATAGATGTGAGAATTTTCATGAGTTAGGAAATAGTAATCAACCCTATCCATTAAAAGTATTATGGCCATCCAATATGGTTTCAGAGGTCTCGACCTATACTATGTGCTAAAATTTGTTGTATGAGTCATATGTCTCATTTTAGCACATAGTATGGGCCTTGACTGCCCATATCATATCAGATGGCTGGGAAAATTTGTAAGGGTGAAAAAATTATACTCTGCCCCACTCATGAAATGTCTTGTGGCCATCCAATATAGGAGGTCCTTCTCAGGTACATTTTTGTAGTCTTCACCTACAAATATTTAATTGGTAGAGCGGTGGGTAATACTTTTTAAAAAAAATGCTAGGTGTCATTATGTGCACTTAAATACCCATCACTATAAAGTTTCATGGGTAACACAATCTGTCTCGACGGTCTACTGTGGCACAATCGCCAGTTTTTTACCATTGGGCCCTTAGCGAAACGAAAACGAAAAAATTGGTAATTGTGCCACCCTAAACCAATGACATGGGAGTCGATGGCCATGAAACATTGCAAGGGTAGGGAAAGCACCTAAGTACCTGCCTCTACAAAGTTTCATGGGCATTGCAATCCGTCTCAATGGTCTACGGTGGCACAATCACCAGTTAGCAAAGCCAAAACAAAAAAATTAGCGATTGTACCACCCTAGACCGACGAGATGGGAGCAGATGGCCATGAAACATTGCAGGGGTAGGGAAAGAACCTCAATCCCCATCCTTGCCAAATTTCATGGGCATGGCAATCCGTCTCGATGGTCTAAAGATGGCACAATTGCCAGTTTTCGACCACTGGGTCCTTAGCAAAGCCAAAACGAAAAATTTGGCAATTGTGCCACCCTAGACCGACAAGACGGGAGCCGATGACCATGAAACTTTGCAGGGGAAGGGAAAGAACATTAAATACCCATCCCTACAAAGTTTCATGGGCAAAACAATCCGTCTTGATTGTCTACTATGGCACAATCTCCAGTTTTTTACCATTGGGCACTTAGCGAAGCCAAAACAAAAAAATTGGCGATTGTGCCACCCTAGACTGACGAGACGGGAGAGGATGGCCATGAAAATGGGCATGGGTAGGGAAAGCACTTTAAACCCCACCCCTACAAAGTTTCATGGGCAATGCAATCCCTCTCGACGGTCTATTGTGGCATGATCGCCAGTTTTTTATCATTGCGCCCTTAGTGAAGCCAAAACGAATAACTTGGAGATTGTCCCACCCTACACCAAAAGAGACAAGGGAAAGCACCTAAATACCCCCCCTTGCAAAGTTTCATGGGCATCTCAATCCATCTCGACGGGCTACGGTGGCACAACTACCAGTTTTTTACCATTGGGCCCTTAGCGAAGCCAAAACAAAAAAATTGGCGATTGTGCGACCCTAGACATATGAGACGGGAGCGGATGACCATGAAACATTGTAGGGGTAGGGAAAGCACATAAATCCCTACCCTTGAAAATTTTCATGGGCAACGCAATCTGTCTCGACGGGCTACGGTGGCACAATCGCCAGTTTTGACCATTGGGCCCTTAGCGAAGCTAAAACAAAAAAAATTGGCGATTGTGCCACCCTAGACCAACGAGACGAGAGCGGATGGCCATGAAACATTGCAAGGGTAGGGAAAGCACCTAAATTCTATCTTTGCAAAGTTTCATGGGCATTGCAATCTGTCTCGATGGTCTACGGTGGCATAATTATCAGTTTTTAACCATTGGACCCTTAGCGAAGCCAAAACGAGAAAATCGGCGATTGTGCCACCCTAGACCAACAAGATGGGAGCGGATGGACATGAAACTTTGTAGATATAGAGAAAGCACCTAAATCACCACCCATGAAAAGTTTCATGGGCATCGCAATCCATCTCGATGGGCTACAGTGGCACAATCACTAGTTTTGGACCAGTGGGCCCTTAGCGAAGCCAAAACAAAGAATTTGGCGATTGTGCCACCCTAGACCGACGAGACGAGAGGGGATGGCCATGAAACTCTACAAGGGTAGGGAAAGTACTTAAATTCCTTTCCTTGCAAAGTTTCATGGGTAATGCAATCCGTCTCAACAGTCTAATATGGCACAATCGCCAGTTTTTTACCATTGGGCCGTTAGCAAAGCCAAAACGAAGAAAATGGCGATTGTGCCACCCTAGACTGAGGAGATGGGAGCGGATGGCCATGAAACTTTTCAAGGGCATGGAAAGCATCCAAATCACTTCCCTACAAACTTTCATGGTCATCGCAATCCGTCTCGACGGTCTACGGTGGCACAATCGTTGCCAATTTTTTACCATTGGGCCCTTAGCGAAGCCAAAACAAAAAAATTGGTGATTGTGCCACCCTAGACCGATGAGACGGGAATGGATGGCCATGAAACATTGCAAGGGCAAAGAAAGAACCTAAATTCCCAACCCTACAAAGTTTCATGGGCATCGCAATCCGTCTTAACGGTCTCCAGTGGCAGAATCGCCAGTTTTTTACCATTGGGCCCCTAGCGAAGCCAAAATGAAAAAACTGGCGATTGTGCCACCCTAGACCGACGAGACGGGAGCGGATGGCCATGAAACTTTGCAAGGGCAGGGAAAGCACCTAAATGCTCACCCTTGCAAAGTTTCATGGCAACGCAATCTGTCTCGAAGGTCTATTGTTGGACAATCGCTAGTTTTTTACCATTGGGCTCTTATGGAAGCCATAACAAAAAGATTGGCGATGTGCCAACCTAGACCGACGAGACGAGAGTGGATGGCCATGAAACATTGCAAGGGTAAGGAAAGAACCTAAATACACACCCTTGCAAATTTTCTAGGACATTGCAATCTGTCTCGACGGTCTACAATGGTAGAATCGCCAGTTTTTTACTATTGGGCCCTTAGCGAAGCCAAAACAAAAAAATTGGCGATTGTGCAACTCTAGACCGACGAGATGAGACATTGCAGGGACAAGGAAAGCACCTAAAACCCTAAACCCTTGCAAAGTTTCATGGGCATCGTAATTTGTCTTGACGGGCTATGGTGGCACAATCGCCAGTTTTTGACCATTGGGCCCTTAGCAAAGCCAAAACAAAAAAAAGGACAATTGTGAAGGAGTACGAGCAGAAGTGCGACGCGAGAGAGAGTGCGAGAAGAAGAGCACGACGATATGGTGAACTCGCTCTACTATAATGTGTAGAGCATAGTGAGTTCTTATTAGGTTTTTACAAAAGAATATGTGTACATACCTGGCGGCCCGCCCACTTACCTGGGCGACCACATTGGGCTTTATACCCCAACAACCTCCCACTTAAAGTCCAATGTGGTACTTTAAGTGTGAGAGAAGCTACTATACAAGCTAATATACAAGAGATGTAGAGAAGTGATGTACTACCCTACACCTAACTGCTTGCGAAAATGCGCAAAGCTCTCTGAGGAAAGTCCTTTTGTAAGTAGATCAGCAGGATTTTTTGTGGTGTGAACTTTGACAAGCTGAAGTTGCTTATCCTCGAGCATTTCCCTGATGAAATGATACTTCACAACCACATGCTTTGTCTTTGAGTGATAAACTGGATTGCGAGCCAATTGTATAGCACTTTGACTATCACAATATATCACAGGCATCTCTTCTTTGATTCCCAAGTCTGTTACTAGTCGATTAAGCCAAATTGATTCTTTGCATGCCTCTGATGCTGCAACATATTCAGCCTCTGTAGTAGACTGAGTAACACAATCTTGTAATCTAGAACGCCATGATACTGCTCCACCAACCAATGTAAAGACATACCCTGACGTAGACCTTCGGTTGTCTAAGTCACCTGCATAATCTGATTCTGTAAAACCCTTTACACTTAGCTCCTGACTCCCATAGCATATACGCATACTCTTTGTAGCTTTCAGGTATCTCAATAGTCCTTTCACTGCCTCCCAATGTTTCTTGCCTGGGTTTGACATGTATGGACTTACTACTCCCACTGCAAATGCAATGTCTAGGCGAGTAGCAATCATTGCATACATCAAACTACCCACTGCAGACGCATATGGAATCTTATCCACTTCAGCTTGTTCTTCCTCAGACACAGGACAATCTTGTTTGCTAAGTTTCACATATGGTGGCAATGGAACACTCAATGCCTTTCCCTTCTCCATATTGAAACGTTGCAAAACCTTGTCAATATACTCTGTTTGAGATAACCAAATCAACTTCTTTGATCTGTCTCTCTCAATGCGCATACCAAGTATATGACTTGCCTCACCCATGTCTTTCATGTCAAACGATTTTGCCATCTTTGACTTCAAAGCTGAAATTTCTTCCAAGTGCTTGCCAGCAATCAACATGTCATCCGCATACAAAATAAGGATCAGCCAACTGCCATCCTTGGCCTTCTTTGTATATAGATAGTGATCGAACTCACTACGTTTGTAGCCTTGAGAAAGCATAAACTTGTGGAATTTATGGTACCATGCCCTCGGTGATTGTTTTAAGCCATAAAGACTCTTTAACAACTGGCATACCCAATCTTCCTTGCCTTTCTCAACAAACCCTTCTGGCTGCTGCATATAAATTTCCACATCTAAATCACCATGCAAGAACGTTGTCTTGACATCCATTTGGTGCAACACCAAATCTAATATGGAAACCAATGCAAGAAAGCATCTCAATGTAGTCATCTTGACCATCGGAGAGAAGACTTCATCAAAGTCAATGCCTTGTTCTTGCTTAAAGCCCTTGGCAACAAGCCTTGCTTTGTACTTTGGTTGACTATCATGAGCGGTGATCTTATACCTGTAAACCCATTTACAGGGTATAGCCTTTTTGCCCCTTGGTAATTTAACTAGCTTCCATGTCTGGTTTTTATGCAGAGCTGTCATCTCTGACTGCATGGCCAATTGCCAATTCCCGGAGTCCTTCATTTGCATTGCTTCCTTGTAACATAAAGGCTCATTGCAATCAGTCAACATGACATAGTTCATAGATGGAACAAACCTATCAGGAGGTCGCGTGACACGTCCACATCTACGCACAATAGGTGGCTCAGGCTCAACCACAACCTGTGGTTCCACTCTATCCTGTCCTTGCTCCTCTTGAGCCCTGACATTTTGTCTTGCACGTGCAGGTCCATCTTCTTGGAAGACAACTCTTCTAATCTCCTCAACCCTCTCTGGTTTAGAATGATATTTAGATTCATTAAAGTGAACATCATTGCTGCGGACAACCTTTCTAGATTCGGGATCCCAAAGTCTGTACCCCATCTCACCAGAATTACCATAGCCTAGAAAGATGCACTTTCTACTCTTTGGCTCAAGTTTGTTCCTAAATTCCTTTGGAACGTGAGTATATGCCTCACAGCCAAAGACTCTGAGATGCTTGTATGAGGGCATTTTGCCTGACCATACCATCTCTGGCATTGAATCCTTCTGCAAAACCTTGCTAGGAGATCTATTTACAAGATGAACAGTTGTTGATACAGCTTCAACCCAAAACCCATTTGGCAGCTGTGCATTAGACAACATACTTCTGACCTTCTCTTGTATGGTCCTATTCATCCTCTCAGCAACACCATTTTGAGGAGGATTGTAAGGAGCAGTAAGTTCATGTTTTATACCTTTTGACTCACAAAAGTCCTGAAAGGCCTTTGAAACATACTCTCCACCATTGTAGTGCGTAAGCATTTAAGCTTCTTGCCACTCTGATTCTCCACAAGTGTCACAAACGTTTTGAAAACACTAAATGCTTCATCCTTGTGCTTGAGAAAGTAAACCCATACTTTCCTCGAGTAATCATCTATAAATGTCATAAAGTAAGAAGCTCCCCCTAGAGATAGGTTAGGCATAGGTCCACACAAATCACTATGAACAAGTGCCAAATGTGTATCTCTTCTACTGCTTCTATGCTTATGTGGCTGCTGTGTTTGCTTACCATACAGACAATGTTCACAGAATTCAAAATCATTAAATGAAAAGCCAGGCAAATAACCAGAACAAGACAAGATTTCCATTCCCTTCTTGGACATATGTCCTAACCGGCTATGCCACAAAGAAACGTTCGGCTGCTCGGTTACATTGATTACATTTTTAGAGACATTTGATACATAAATCATGTAAAGTCCTCCAGAATTTACTCCATGTGCCACTGTCATAGAACCCTTGGATATCTTCCACATGTTCTGTCCAAAAGTGGTGACGTAGCCAGCATCATCAAGTAAACCTGTGCTGATCAAGCTCTTTGTAATTGCGGGAACATGTCTCACATTCTTCAGCGTGAAAGAAGAGCCATTCTAAAACTTCAATTGAACATCTCCAACACCTAAGATCTCACATGTCTGCCCATTGCCTAGCCGAACATGATCTTTAGTGGTCACATAAGAGGTAAACCACTCCTTGTTTGGAGACACATGAAGTGATGCCCCTAAGTCTATAATCCAGTCACTCAGTGCATTTCCATCAGATGCTGTAAGAAGAGCTGAGTCCATTGTATTCTTCAAGAAGTAGATGTCTCCTGACATAGACTGTCATCCTCTGCAACAGTGTTTGTCACATTTATTTCTTGAATCTTCACTGAGGACTTGTTCTTCTCACCATGGTCTTCAGCTTTCTCTTTGCCTTTTTCTGCTTTCCATTCTCTGCAGTCTCTTTTCATGTGACCCTTCTTGCCACAATGGTAGCATTCTATGTCACTCTTGCCTTTAGCACTGCGGGACTTGCTACGAGACTGATTCCTCTTTCCACCTTTGTACTTTTCTTTGGTCCTTCCCCTGACAACTAAGGCTGCTCCTTTGCCTTTGTCCATTGTCTTTCTATTGGTTTCTTCAGTAAGCAGACTTCCTTCTACACCTGCTATGTTCAAACCATCTGGAGGTGCAGAATTACTCAAAACTGTGCGAAAAGTGTCCCAACTTTCTGGCAATGTGATCAACAGGAACATAGCTCTAACAGGTTCATCAAACTTGACACCTTGAGCTGACAACTGACTATAGATTGTGTTGAATTCATTCAGATGATTGGACATAGGTGTCCCTTCTTTCATCTTCAAGTCAACAAGCTTCTTAAGCCAGTATACCTATGAAGCTGCACTCTGCTTCTCATAAAGATCACTTAGCTTTAACCATGCATGATAAGCCGACATCTCGTCTGCTACATTGAAGTAAACGCTTTCTCCCAAAGTCAGCATAATGGTAGAAAGTGCCAATTCATCCATTTCGTTCCATTCATCTTCGTCCATATCTTCTGGTTTTATCCCCTTGAGATTTATAGGTTTTATCTGCTTCTTTTGTACCAACACGTGCCAAATCTACTGCTTCCACAATGGGAAATTGGTTCCATCTAGCTTCTTGATATTGTAAAGAGAAGTGTCCTGTGATCCAGCCATAGCTACGCTTCACACTAGTTTACTTTCCTGGGAAAAATTCGGCAGAGTTTCCTTTGTAAAATGGATGAAATTTTGGCAGAGTCTCCTTTGTAAAATGGCTCTGGTGTACTAAAAACAGACCAAAAAACAGCTCAAAAAACCACTGTCTCTTTGACACTGTAAGCTGCGGGTAAACCTGTCCTTCACCTGTACTGTCTTGTCATTGTCCTGTAAGCATAGACTGTGAGAATGCCTCAACGGCAGTAAAGCAAAGATGCAATCCCAATTGTCTAACTCAGAGTCAATACATCCTAGCTGCCTATCTAAGGGTGCTCAAGGGATCGCTCCAAGACCTGTATCACCGAAAGGATCTCAACATTCGAGAATCCCCCAGCTCAATAAAACCTCACTCGACCCTTAACAAAGGCTGCAGTAAATCTGACAGTACATAGACTTCCCACAAAGTCATACATCCACAAATTTCCCACTGTATGCTGTAACCGCTGCGGCGGTTGTTTGCTGCGTGACTCACAGCCAGCAAACCCTCAACAGACATACATCATCTCTGACAATACATCCCATGTGGAAGTACCTGCAATGTCAGGATGAAATCTGGAATATCAAGCAGCAAACACAAGCTACCTGATGAACTAGTGGATGTCACCTACAGTCTGTGTGTAGATGCGTCCGTGTCGTATGTGACACACCTCCAAGAACTGTGAGCCGTCCTTCGATGTGTAGACAGCCACAAATCAACACTCTGGGAGTGTCGATATCCTCAGCACCTGCAGTCGTAGGCCGAAAACCCCAAATTTGCAGAGTCGGATCTGCACCCGCCGAGACCACGTAGTCGAAAATGGCCTGCGCAGACCTTTGTCGAAGCCGAACGGTGGCCGAGATGACCTCAGAATGAAATTCTGACAACACCTAGCCCTTCGGACTTTCCCACGAGATTTGGGGCCGTGTCTTCGCCTGTCGAATTTCACTCCAATCTGAGTTGGTGACTCTAGCCTCCTGCAGTGCTGCCCCGAGCCTCGATCTGAGCTCTGATACCAGTTGAAGGAGTACGAGCGGAAGTGTGACGCGCGAGAGAGTGCGAGAAGAAGAGCACGACGATATGGTGAACTCGCTCTACTGTAATGTGTAGATCATAGTGAGTTCTTGTTAGGTTTTTACAAAAGAATATGTGTACATACCTGGCGGCCCGCCCACTTACCTGGGCGACCACATTGGGCTTTATACCCCAACAAATTGTGCCACCCTAAATCGACGAGACGGGAGCGGATGGCCAAAGAACTTTGTAGGGGCAGGGAAAGCACCTAAATACTTTTCCTTGTAAAGTTTTATGGGCAACACAATTCGTCTCGACGGTCTACTGTGGCACAATCGCCAGTTTTTTACCATTGGGCCCTTAGCGAAGCCAAAACAAAAAAATTGGTGATTGTGCCACCCTAGACCAACGAGACGGGAGTGGATGGCCATGAAACATTGCAAGGGCAGGGAAAGCACCTAAATCCCCGCCCTGCAAAGTTTCATGGCCATCGCAATCCGTCTTGTGGAAACCTTCTCTTACAGCCTTTCCCCAACAAGGGGATTTCCCCCATTTGTCAGCCCGTGGGTCATGGTTCTTGGGGGGTTTGTCGGCCCACACTGGATTGTGTACAACTATAAGATAGTGGTGCTCAGTTGATATGAGAAGGGGCACACTATGGTGCAAAGGACAGATGAGGTGAGGCGACAAGTTCCCCACACCCCTCTTATGACGTTGGGATGCAATCCCCCCCCCGGCTCAGGCGAGTGCTAAGGCTACCTTCCACTGACGGGCTTCGGGTTGTTTTCAGGTCTAGGGGGGCTCAACGTTCTCGGGGTGGTTGACGAGGTTCAATAGACGATGAGTGATGGCGGACCGTGTCCAGGACCGAGGCACCGACTACAGTAAGCTCCCGCTTGGGACGCGGTGTGATCAAGGAGCACGGTGGACGTTTTTTTCGCCGTGAGCTACGTGCGGCTTGTATCGATACGAAAGGTCCCAGACCCGTGTGCATAAGTAAACCAAAAGCTATTTTTAAAAGATCTTCTTTTTGTTATCCAATGATATTTCAAATAAATAGAATTTTATTAATTTACACTTTTAAAAAATAAAAAAATGCATAAAAACATTTTTTTTTCTTAAATTACCACGTAAAGAATTAGGTTGAGATATCTTGATTTTTAATTTTACTTTTTTTAAAAAAATGACATGGCTATTGAGGTGGCCAGCATGAATGACATGGTCATCCATGTGGCAAGCTGATGTGGATGATTGATGACATGGAATGCATAGGTGGAAATATGAGGTGGCCGATGGGATCCCCTCATTTGCCATGTCATATGATGACGTGTCAAAATGGTGACATGTAATGATTAAGTGACAAAAAAGGACGTGATGAGTTGGCAAGGTGGCGATGTGGCATGCTTGGTGGCTCATGAGGTTGTGAGTGATGTGGCAAGCCATGCAAGCAATACTTACACGTGGCATGTGAGGTGGTGGATGACATGGCACTTAAGGTGAAGTGGCATGCAAGGTGGCAGTGAAGGGTGGTGGATGAGTTGCCAATTAGAGTAACATGGCAAGCCAAGTGTTACGGTCAAAGTGGTAATTGTTGTGATGTGGAAGGTGAGATGGGTAATGACATGGACCCTTGCTAACGTGGTGGCCTCCTTGTATGAGGTGGACTAGCCAACTAGGATTGGGAGAGTAGAACCAAGCCATGGTTGGTTGACAAGTGTCAAAATTTCTAGGTTTGGTATTCACCAAACCTAAGGAGGCACACCTCAAGTGAAAAAAATTAAAACAATGAAAACGTGTCTTTCCCTTACTCAAATTGACTCAAATTTTTTCTATGAGGACCTTACACTAAGAGTTATGACATATATGAAAATCAAAATGAGTGGCAATGTACATTATTTATTAGATTTAAAAAATATATATATCAAGGTTCTCTAAGCAGTCTTTGTTATTTTCTAAGGTAGATCTTAAAAAAATGAGCCGTTAAAGTTTAATTTTTTTGCATGGTCACATTCCTTGGGTCAAATCTATCAAATGACCATTGGATCTTGCAAAGTAAGCTCTACATCATTAGATATCTAGTGTAAAAAAATGAGGTTTTTATAAATATAAATTCTAACAAAGAAAAATGAATATTAATTATAAAAAGATCCAAAAAATTATCAATAAATCAGATTAAATTTCTTGCCAATTGAACATTTCATGTGCAAGAGGGTAAGTAAAGAAAAAAAGCCCATAAAAAGTTATAAGTATTTCTTCATCAAGGTCACAATGCTGTGAGGTGACAGGGTGTGACAGGCTGAACCAAATTAGTCCTCACACAATAAAACTACCATTTAGATGTGAAAAAATGCAGATTGAAGCTTTCTATTGTGTTTGCAACTATGTGTTTTGTGTGGCTATGAAATCTTGCCTCTTCAAAGTAAGTGCAAGCAAGTCAAATGTACATAGGAATGGCAAAAAAGAGGTTGTTTCTTGGCTGTATTGGTGGGGGAAATTACTGAAAGTGGATACACCTATCATGGATACACCCAATCAAGTTAAGCACATAATATAAGAGTGAGCAGAAAAACCTCTTGTGGAGATTAGAAAACACACAATTTGATTGGTCGATTGGAAACCTTGTCGGTGGTGCTTGTAGATGTAGCACAAAGTTTATATGTGCATGTTCAACAAGCACGTCCTTGATTGTTTTGCCTTTTTGTGATAATAAAAAGTCTTTTCCCTACCTTTGTAGTTGTTCACAAACTCATTTTCCCTATGCTTTCTCTTCCTTGTCGACTTTTAGCTCAAAATGGATCAAGGTTGATATGCATGATTACAAACATCTTTTGTGAAGGCTCATAGAGTTTGGATCACAAAACATACCAAAAACTTGATAAAGACTGAAATTTGTACTGATTGTTGAGAAATTGAGTTTGACTTGATAAATCTTGTTCAAATTTGATGAAACTTGACTCAGAGGCTTAAAACGTGTCACAAAAAGACTGCGTATTTTAAAAAGTTGAAAAAGTGTTCATTTCAGGTCAATAGTAAATAATCGTGATTATTTACTTTTAGCTCAAAATGAATCAATGTTGATACCAAAAACTCTATGCATGATTACAAACATCTTTTGTGAAGGCTTATAGAATTTGGATCACAAAAGTGAGACTTAAGCCAGATTCTTGAAAACTGAGTCTGTGGACACTAAATTGATAACTTGGAAAAATCTTGTTCAAACTCAGTGAACTTATCCAGAGACTTCAACAAGGTGTTTATATGGAAAAACAAGCCTAAAAAGTGAGAAAATTTGAGAAAAGTAAATAGTCAGATTCTTTACATTTGTCCCAGATTTGAGAATTTTTGCACAACTGAGTATATCACAAGGTCAAGCATATCAAGTAGACTCTACATATCAAGTTTGGTGAAATTTGGATCACAAAATTGAGACTTAAGCTAGATTACTGAAAATTAAGTTTGCGAGAACACTAAACAGCTGATAATTTGGACAAATCTTGTTCAAACTCAGGGAAACTTGTCTAGAGACTAGAACAAGGTGTTTATATGGCAAAACTAGCCTAAAAAGTGGAAAAAACTAAGAAAAGACAATAATCAAATTATTTACTTTTGAGCCCCAGAGACAATATTTTGGACTTTTGAGCTTGTACAGTGTTAGAACAACATAATACAAGGCCACTAGTCAAGTTTGGGTTCCATCGGGCCCAGATTGGTACATGTTAACTCAGTTTCCAGGTTGCAGATTAGTCCTTTAGCTCTTTGCAAGGGTAGAATTTGAAAGTCTCATATACCGACCCACTTAGCTTAGCTTGAAGTGATATACACAGATCAATCACAATAGTTAGCAAAAAATTGAGCAATTTGAGCAAACGATCAAAACCCTATCAAAATGGGATCAAGCATATAAAAGTGCACTTCAAAATGGATTTTTAGTAAAATCAAGCCATTAGGGCAGTTTCATGCATGGACTTGCGAATCGGGGCACAAATCACATTGGATTGTAGGTCAGGTTATTCAAGGCCTAGATTTTCATCATTTCAAAGGTTGCATGCAATTCTGACACTTTTGAGCTAGAGTTGATCAATTCTTGTGAGTCTAAGAGCAATCAACTGCCAAAAGAACTTTTGCAAAAGCAGTCTTATCAAACTCGAGCATGAGTAATTCTGCTAATCAACACTAGGATCAGCTAAGAGATAGTTCTTAGAGACCAAGATAACATGAAGGCAAGTTAAACCAAGAGTTCAAATGCACGAGAACCAAAGCTAACCAGTAGAAGTAGCAACACATGCACAAGTGCAACGGGCCAGATTTTACAGCTCTATGGCTACATTGGAGATAAGGTTTTGTATAGATTCAGAAGGCCGTAGGTATCTTATGAGTAGAAAAAGAAACACAAGAGCCAATATCCTATTGATCAGAGTAAAGCCAAATTTAGAAAACTCCCAGATGTTCTTAGACTTTAGTGGAGCTAGGTATTACAAGCTCAAACACGAGGTGCATATAGAAGCGCAAAAGATGGATCCAAGTGGTTATCCAGAAACCTGCACAAGCTCGCAAAGCATCCATTTAGTGCATATGCAATCAGGATCGTTGTACATGGATTACATTGTTCAAATCTATAGTCAAGAGCTAGTAATGGAAGATCCAACAGATCAGCCAATTGAAGCCAATCTAATTGGAAAACTGTTTCAACAACAAGATAAAGGTCAAGATGGAACAGTCTACAACTTGATGCTCAGTGTTTTAAACAAAGATGTTGACAACTTGGCGAGAACACAAACTGAAACTTCTTAGCTAGATCTTAACATGACAAAACCAAATGAAATACCACCAGTCATGGCGTATTTCTCAAATTGTGGAAGAAAACGTGGACATTTTTATGAAGATTGTTCACGAAATCCAAACAACAGGGACACATCAACTGGCAAGCAAAACATGGAGCAAACTGGAAATGTGAATCCTGATTTATCACCAAAGGTCAAAAAGAGTGTAAGGTTTGAAAATGATTTTGCATCCACTACCACAAGTGTGCAATCATTTATGAGTCTAAGAGACACATCAAAGCGAATGATGTTAGCTTTGTATGGCACACATAATTCATATGCACACTATGTGGAGCAAAAAGGGCAACTGTACAAAAAGGATCAACCAGTGTTTGAACGGCCCACATCCTAGCTCATAGAAGTGCGTCTAGTGATAGATAAAAAAGGATGGTTCATTTCAAAGGATAGAATCTATTATAGCCCATCCTCTCTAGAGCTGAAGGATATTACCCGAGTGAGCCTAGAAATCTATCAAAGCCAAACTCTCCTCCATCAAAAATCAAGCTTCGATGTTATGACCAAACAAGCATATACTTTGACCAAAAAAACGTACATATAGACGAGAGTCTAGAATCTATGATGCCTTGGGTCCTGAAACCACAGAAGCTCATATCATAGGAGACCTTTGGGATAGACAATATCAGGGCAAAGATAATGCTATTTATAGCTTGACTTGGAGAATAATTTGACATGTTTCATGGAGATGCATAGGAAACTATGCAGAAGGTTTACAGATGCTAAACGTCAATAGTGCTACCCAAAAGTGTGCCTTCACAGTCCCAAAAGATGAGACAAAACCAAAGCCAAATAGTTTTGAACTCTCATAATGGGGTAGGATATAGTGATCACCCTAGGAAGGGGGGAGCTGCAAATCCATCAAGCTTAGCTCTATTAGAAGCCCAGGAACTTCTAGCCATCAGACCCTTCAAAGCAAAAACCATTGAAAGATCATATGGTTGTTGGAAGTTCCCAATTGACACACATTCCATTAGAAACCTGTAGACAAATTCTTCTATGAAGATCATCAAGGGAAAAGTTTATGAGGATCTCCACAAGTCAAAGCCAAAAGCCAAAAAATCCCATAGTGTTCAAGCAAGTGCATATGTGACCAAGCTGACATATGCATATTGAGATACAGACAGTAATGAGTATCAACAGGTTCATGACCTTTTACAAGCCCCTCGGGATGTTAAACTTGGAGTCAAAGACTATCTCAAGATGATGCAAAGCCTCAAGTTACCAGAACAAGTGATAGCTTGGTCAAATTCAATGGAAGCTAAATTCTAGAAATCTACACAAAGTTCACCACCAAAATATCCTCCAAAGAGACAGATTCTGCCAGAAAGTACATTGGATCTTATAAGATCAAAAGTTACTCAAATGCAGGCAGACAATGCTCAACAGTTGCAAGAAAAAGGTGCAGTATCACAGTCATACAAGTCAACATCAACGGAGGCAGGTGATAAAGACAAATCTTATGTAGAAAAATTTCAATCCACGGACACTGCCACAACAAAATCAATTAGTATAGAAAGAAATCCTGAGAAGATCAAGTGCAACATCACCAGTGAAAACAAAGAAAAGCTATTGAGTGAAATAAGGCTATATTTTCAGCTAGACAAAAACCTCATGTCTTTTCAAACTTAGAAAAAATGTGGCCAACCATAGTTGGAAGATGTTCCTGAATTTGTGAGCATATCTGGAGACAAATGAGGAGAATGTGGGGGAATTATCTCCACCACCATTCAAATCGGTTCATAGATCATCAAAGCCCAATTTTGATAATAGCAAAAGATGTACCAGACAACATCATAGTGGGAATGCCAATGGTCCAGAAGATGCTAGAGATATGGAGTTCAAACATGACGAAGTCATCACAAAGAACAAAGAATGAAGACCAAGACTGGTCACTCATGGACAACAACACAAAGTCCTCAAAGCACATTTAAAATGGAGACCGATGCCAAAGAGAAGCTTATTGAAGATGATTCATCTCCATCAAACTTAACTTAAAGCAGATTAGACATCAAGAAGTGCATATCAAACAGAGCAAAGAGAAACCATGATAGCTATTGAGAAGAGAATGCCACCAAAGCCATAAGTTAAGAAGAACGGGGTTGCAAATAGCCAAGAAGTTATAAGAAGTCCACAAATCTAGACATTGATAGTCGAATCAACCGTTGTAAGTCAGAGTGGAACACAAAGTCTCAAGTCACCTTTCATAAAGACACAACTAGATCAAGATGAAACCACAACAAAAGCAAGACATAGATCTTCAAGAGAACCTCCAATGTGAATAGCTATAGTTCTCAGCAATACAAATGGACCGAGTGTCAGATGCAATGCTCTATTGGATAAAACAACAAACTGCAATATAGTTGCAGAGAACATAGGATCCTCCAGATCACTTCATGAAAACATGATAGAAAAACAATGCTAGGTATGCAATACAGCGTAAGAAGACATGGTTGCTATTTTTAGCATCCAGAAGCATTAAGAGCATATAAAGTTTTAAGTAAAGCCTTCAAAAGACATGCATGCAGATGTCATCCTTGGACATCAGTGGTTAAACCAACACAAGGCCTACAAAGAAGATACAATACTACTACTCTACTTTCTAAGAGATAGCAAGCAACACATACAGTAATGCTATATCCCGGGGACGTCACCTAAGAAAAATGTAACCAATCACGTGAGTTAAACAGAAGGGTATTTAAAGCTCTTGAAACTTACAGAAATATATATACATAAGGACATTATTTTTTCAAATTAAAAAAAAAATACAGATTTTAAAAGAAAAGGGTACATTATACTCCTAACAAAATTCACAGATAAGGGGTTTTACAAAAATGTCTTGAACGCACGTGATATGGTAGTTTTACACATAGTGAACCCCCCGAGTGCTACATTCAAAGTTGCAAAAGTCACAAGAATCAATGACAAGTATTGTATACAAAGGTAAAGCTAAAATGAACCTTCCACCCATTATCACAAAAGGTGTGACAGCATATGCCTCTACATCAAAGAACACTCGTGGATCATATACTTCTAGCAAGTCAGGATTTCAAAAATTCAAGTCAATTGCTGACCAAACTAAAACCTCTAAGGAGAGACCAGCAAAGATATATCATCCCAAGTACTCAAGAAATCAAAAGAAGGTAAATCAAGTGTTTGTTCAAAGAAATTTAGTCAAAGTCAATGTTCTGGTTTGGATTAAAGATAGGAAATCAACACAAAAAAACAAACACATGGGATGGATAGCATCACAATGGAGCTTAAAAGAACATGAGTACTATAGAGGTAATAGATATATATGGATATCGAAACTGTAGGTAAGAGCATATGAAGTAACATCAAGATCCTCCCAAGAAAGAAGGCCCACAAGGTATCAACCTCAAGAATATTCTAAGATACCTAAGAAGAAAATATACAAAATGACAATATCAAATAATGCTACAATCAACCACAACTCTCAAGGAAATACATAATAGAGACAGATCTCAAAGAATATTATCTTAGGCAAGGATTCTACATAGGTTATACAAAGATTTGGCTACCAGTCAACCACAAGCCAACTACAACTACACCAGACATGCATGAAGATCTCAAGAGCTCAACAAGACCTAGAGCTAAGCAAAGTCAACAAAGGAGTTACAAAGGTCCTCAAGAGATTTGGATTCCTAATTCTTGCAATGAACCGAGTCAAAAGCCAGATAGCGATAGCCAACAGAGGCCTACAACAACCTCAAAGACTCCTTGCAATAGGCCCAATTGGAGAATCGCACAAACAATGGAGTCTTCACAGTCAAAGAAGGACAACCCAACCAAGAAAGCTTTTGATTCAAAGATGATAAAACAGGTATGGCAAAAGAAACCTTCAATGCCAAATTGGTCCTTCACTAATCCTCTTTTTGAGGATTCAAGCTTACTTTTACATGAATCAATGTTTATAGTAAGCACAAGAATGTAAAAAGTCAAGTCGCCAGGGTGCAAAACACTCTTTCGCATAGTTAGAGTTGGGTTGTTGAGCCATAAAATGAGCAAATCATTAGTTCCAAAGCTTCAAGTTATATTAAACTCTGTGCTAAGAGTCGTAGGTATTAGGCTTACGCTCAAGCTGGAAGAGTTCAACATAACTAAGTCATGTCGCTCATGCTGGTGGATGAGATGAGTATAAGAGTCAAAGTCTATTAACGTACAATTGATGGAGTGTCGCAAAGTCCAACACTCACGCACAGTGAACAATAAGATGAGATCACTTTTCCTTGACAATGAAAACCATTCTTAAAGGGTGCTAGCTTGCAAAGCCATGTCATGTGATTTTATAGCTACACCATCTTTCTGAAGAACCCCTCAAAATCTTTCTTGCACAACATATTGTTTTCCATGCATTTTCGTGTATGCATATATAGGAAGTCCCACCATTGGACAATATGCACTAAACACATTTTTTTTCTTCCATCTATGCACCTTGAGTGGACTACAACAGGCAAACCAATGTTCCATCATGCTACCTCTCATATTTGCTGAATTTTTAATTCCATATCTATTAGAAAATAATCCTTTGAGTATTTTATTAATATTTCCCATGCTAATCAGTACTTCATAATGCGCTTATCCCAAAGGATCTTTTTTCCCACTGGGTTTTTTTTGCCTTTGGTCATCCAAGTAGTAGACCATAATTTAAATCCTCATCATTCTACTTCTCTTGTACATACTCACAATAAATAAACAACATCCTCGCCATTATGTTGCTACAACGGACAAATGACATTATCTCTCACATTAGACATATTCGAACCAATCAAGATGCTACAGCGGAATGAACCTCATCAAAAAATTCAATGACAAATGAAGACAATCAACCCATAAACAACCAATCAAAAACCTTCCATAGACTCCTCAGACACTTTCCAGTAGTGCCCAAGGACAGGAACTAAAATCAGACGGGGGGAATGTTAACTGAGCCAACGTCAATTAAAAGGAGCTACTAAAGATTGAAGCCTTATGAATGCACATCGAAGATGAATATGAAGAATCAGTGAATATTGGAGTTACACACTTTTCATTTTTTTCCAAAATGGCCATGTATTGTAATTTCCCAATTTATTTAGCCATTGTGATAATTGTAATGTGTTACGGGCTCAATAAGAGTTCAAAGATGTAAGTAATAGGTCAGTTTGTGTACCTAGATTGCAGATATAGTAAGCTGTGGAGCCTAAAAGGTCTTGGGTTCCAAGACATTATACATTGTAAACCTTCGCTAAGGTATAAAAGACAACTTTGTAAAGATTTTACTAAGTTTTGGATAAGTAATACACAACATGAGATAACAACACTCACCTCTCTCCTTCTCATGCTTCCTACTTCCTTGTCGGTTGTCACATTGCAGTGCCGTCTGTTGCATTGCAACCACAAGTAAGAGCTCTATGCATTGACATAAACATATCATGGTAAATCATAGCTTTTGGCATCGCCAACCCATGGACTAACTCCATCATAAGTAGGAATTTAAGCTAGGAAACCACAAAGTAAGCATAGGCGGGATATTGGGGCATCATTACTAAGCATGTAGATGCATTCGGGGTCAGAAATAACTAGGTCAAAATCTCACTGTTGTAATCATGATTCCTGCACTTCATCAAAAGTGAGGTTTGAGACCATAAGCATGTGTGCTTAGGTCTTATATACTTGTCCTAGAAGTTTCATAACATTCAGATGTCGTTTGATGTTGTAACGGTCATGTTTTGTTTGTCAATTGTTAGTGACTAGCTTTTGATGACTTAGGTCATTCGAGTGTAGCTTGTGTTATATGCGAGTTTTTTGTTGTTTTCCATGAGATTGACACCCTATTGTAGACTCTATGCACTAGTCGAGTCAGCTTTGTCCCATGGATTGACAATTATGTTTGTGGTTCTTACTATTTCTGCAATAAGATAAGAGTGAGGTTAGGAAACCCATCCATAGATGACAAAGAAGATTAAGAATAAGATAACATTGAGGGGGATCCATTGTCAAATAAGTATGATGATGACCCAATGGATGCTCCTAGTTCTAGTCACATAGGGGGTTAGCCCAGTCACCACCTACTAAGTCCCAAGCCCAACTTAACCAAAAAGTGGAAAACATTGCAGTCGAGACAATAGGGGGCATGGAAATGTATTTGCAGACCA
The DNA here is from genome assembly GCF_014529385.1 of Adiantum capillus-veneris. NCBI lineage: Eukaryota > Viridiplantae > Streptophyta > Polypodiopsida > Polypodiales > Pteridaceae > Adiantum > Adiantum capillus-veneris. Next base: position 158,566,395 of record NC_140943.1, read on the forward strand.
TCACACTAAAGAGAACCAAAAACAAATGATCCTCACATATAGAGATAATGGGAAAAAAATTTAGGAGTAGCCAAACTTAGAACATACTTCATATTTTTCAAATCAATGTCTGAGTTCAAGGAAACTCTTAAAAGAAAAATTCAGCTTTAGATCTGCACATACCTTCAAGACAATGATGCCTATTCAGATCTAGAATGCTATCAAATACTATATGTGGAAGCTAGCAGGATGACAAGGCAATGGAAAGTGATCATCTACCACAAATAATAGACTCACACTTTAAAAGCACATTCAAATGTACTTCAGATATTAGACAAAATATTTGAATACATTTGTCATAAAATCTAATATCTAACCAACCAAAATGATTTTCTCATATTAAACTAATCATTTATGTGGGAGAATAAGCGAGAAAAAGGGTTAGAATATAGACATGTGCTTATAGATTTATCTCAACACGGGGCCAATGGTAAAGGTGTCCGTATGAGAGATGGTTTGCCAAAGAGCAAGGCTAGCCAATGGAGCTTAAACACCTTAGGGTTAGGTTCATTGAAGACCTCCAAAGGTTTGTGTTAAAAGTCCTTTGACCTTAGGTAGGCTAGGGCCGAGCTTGAGGTGGGAACCTTGCCCCAGCTTGAGGTGCTTGTCATGTGCTTGATGACTAAGGTGCTTGAGGTTCGTGTCCTGCTTGTTGACTAGGGAGCTTGAAAAACTTCTAGGAACACTACCCAAACTTCAGGTTCTTTGTCATGCTTGCTGACTAAGGTGCTTGTGTCTCATAATTCAAAGGCATCCCTACAAAGGAGGGGGCGAGCCCCAAATCTAGGGGGATGAGAGAGAACACACACACACACACACACACACACACACACACACACACACACACACACACACACACACACACACACACACACACACACACACACACACACACACACACACAAGGTAAGCCAAGCCTCAAGAGGCAACAAGGACACATGCCAAGCCCCTACCCATGTTACCCTCATGAAGTGCCTGAATCCTATTGGATATGCTTAAAAGGGGGTCCAATGAGCATTTATATTAATTAATTATTTATCTAAGCAATTATCAAGCCTCTCTCTCAAAAGGGGAAAGAAGGACACTTGTCCAAAACCTACCCTTGTTTCTTGATATGCCTCTTACATGTGATTGGCTAGGCCTAGAGGGGGTCAAATGAGCTTCAACCATGAGCTACAAGGGGGGGAGTCAACCAAAGCAAGAAGTGGGGTTTCTTGGGGGTATACTCTCCCACACACACTCTCATTGTGTGAAGTGCAAAGTGCAAGAGCTCCATCTCCTTCTCCAAGCTAGTAGAGAAGTTGAGAGCCTACACCAACACTCTTGGCTATGGAATGCAAATCTAACCATGAGCCATGATTCAATGCTTAATCTTGCCATCTCTCCATCTTCATTACTGTGCTATTATATATGCTAGCAAGAAGAGTGATGATAAGTGAGGAACTATTTCTTTCTCCTATGAATGTTTCTTCTTCCTCTTCCCTACCCTCATTCTCCACTAGCTCTCCCACCTTTGAAGGTGTTTGAGGCCTTGGTACCAAGGCTTGGGATAGTTAATGCTTTTTACAAAGTCTATATTATGCTCGTGATGCATGAATATCTCCATCTTCATTGCATCACCTAAGTCACAAGGAACACAAATATTATATTGTACCAAGTCTCTCTTGATGGGAGAACCTATAATACAAAATCCTATTGGAGAGGGTACTGGCTCCTAATAAATGTGGTCCTTAACTATTGTAAAGTTCTCTAAACTCTCTCTCTTAGAAAAGTATTGTTCATGCCAAGTTAATTAAGTACTATGTTTATGTTTCTACCATTAATTAAGTTCACCCTCTATGTTCTCAACGTAGTCTCACAACAATGCTTTCTTGAATTCTCCTATTATGCTATTCTTAAAGTTCATAGGCCATTTCCATTACATTGGTATCAGAGCATTTGGTTTCTCTTTTCTTGCTTAAGAAGAGAGGTCCTTAAGTAGCCTATTAATGGTTGATTTTGTTAATTATATAAGGGTAAGTGGGACTGGGATCTATTATCGATTTTGTTGAGCCCACTATGTGGGATATGGTGCACACCTCAAGAGCTTTGATCTTAAGAATGGGGTCTTTTTAGACTTGCCTATGGCTTCACCATTATTGAGCCATAAGAAGTCTGAAAGGAGCTATCCCTCGTCAATTTTGCAATATTAGACCCACTCCACTACTCTTTATAATTAACCAATTCGATCCGTGGGAGTAAATGCTTAAGTGCTGATTTTCAAAGGCTAAGAGGAGTAGCAACTAAGGTTTTGAATTGCCAAAGAATACATTAAGTAAACACACAAAGTATTTTATACATAAGTATAATTAGCATGGCTGACAATAACCAAGAGAATAGAATGAACATTGATAACTTTGATTTTGCACTTGAAGGTGCTAATGATGATGCCCCCATGTTTGTCAATTATCTTGTTACTAGGTTGCAGCAAGCTATGGGAAACCTTGCTTTGCAAGCCAAAGTTACTCAACAACTTTGTGGTTATGGGATTTCCTTTCCTCTACAAGAGGAGAGAGAGATTAGAGGGCCTCTTGATGAGACCCCCAAAAGAAGAGACTCTCCCATATGAGAGGAGGAATCCAAAGAAGGGGAAAGTAATGAATCCCTAAGTTTCTCTAAAGATGTGGCTCCACGAAGACGGCGGTCTAGATGATCATCAACTCCTCTCAAGAGGAAACGGTCAACCCATAAACCTTGTCCTCGTCACTCTGAAAGGGAAGAGAGGGAAAAAAGGAAGAAAAGGACACTCTTCTCCTTCTTCTGCACCTTTCTTCTCTTCTAATGAAAGCTATGGCTATTCTCCTAGAGAATACAAGAGAGGAGGACATCGCAAATATTAACCTGCATGGTGAAGGTCACAAAAGATCAAGAAGTTCAAAGAGGGAGGAAAGAGTATCTCTTTTCTCGCCTATGATGGCACCTTTGGTGCCACCAACAAAGTATTGGCCTTCATCCAGCAATTTGATGTGGCCTTTGGAGAGGAGGGCTTCATGGTGTCCTCCAAGCTATGCCATGTAGCTATGCACTTCTAAAAATTTTCTCCTCAATGGTGGGCTAGCATTTGTGGCAACAATGAATCCCCAAAGACATGGAAAACACTATGAGTTTCCATCATGAAGCAATTTCTACCAATCGATGCAAAGGACAAAGTACTTACCAAATGGCGAAGTTTGAAGATTCCCTCCCATGAGTCTATTCACAAATATGTGGACAAGTTTTGGGATATACATTTCAAGGCTACTATCTTTCAAAAGATAGACTTCGCCGAGAAAAAGAAACAATTTTGTACAAGATTACGAGAAGAGATGGCCAAGTATGCAACTCTCAACGGCCTGGTTCTATCACCAAAGTAATCCACCACACCATGGTTGCTTTGCACATCAATTTCTAACAAGGGGCTAGACGGAATGTCAAGCCCATGGAAAACAAAGACAAGAGTGATACAAAGGGGAAAACCAATGCCCAAAATTCTCCCAAGGCAATTTCAACAATAACAGCAACAACAACAATTAGTCCAAGGAGAAGGGACTCTACAAAGGTAGAGATAAACTCTCTACTGAAGAGCTTGAAGATTTTTGCAAGGAGCACAAATGCTTTAAGTGTGGGGAGCAAGGACATGGCTATCATTCTTGTGCCAAGAGAAATGCCCGCAATGAGACTCCTAGATCTTCCACCATCGAAGTTCCAAAAGAGGATGCTCATTGCAAAGGATCACCTCTCTCCTATGCTTGGGGGAAGGTAAGGGGGCATGATGCCTTCATCTTGTTTTACACTGGCTCTACTCACAACTTCATATCAATAGAGTTGGCCACCAAGTTGGGCATTCAAGATTTCAAGATGATGGAAATTGTAACGGTGGCTGACACAACTTTCAAGGGACAAAAAGCCACCGTTACTCCCTTGATTAGGATGTTGAGGCTTCATGTCCAAAGCTATGTCACCAAAGAAGACTTTTTCATCTCTCCTCTCCAACATGAGGATGCTATACTAGGGGCACCATGGTTCAACCACATGGCTTCCAACATGAAGTTCCTTGAAAGGAGAATCTACTTCTCCTACAGGGGAAAGAACATGTGTATAGATGCTAGTGAGCCAGGTCGTACTATACCACTTGTAAATCCTCCTGCTTTTGATAAATCAATGAAGATCTCAGTTTTTACGTACATGATTTTTGTCAAAGAGTTCCTAAAAAGTCCTAATATTTCATCAAATGTAAATGATAGGAATCAAGAAGAGCTAGACTTGTCTTATTTTCTAAAAGGATTCCAAGTTGTGTTCATCGATGATATCCCTGTGGAATTACCTCCAAAACGAGGGGATGATGACCATCAAATTGCACTCCTACTAGGAATCTCACCGCCTAACAAGCCTCCTTATTGAGTTTCCCAAGATCAACAAGAGGAGATCATGAGGCAAGTACAAGAATTGGTAGACAAAGGGATGGTGAGGCCTAGATAATCTCCCTTTTTTCCTCCAGTCCTTTTAGTGCAAAAGAAATATGGTACATATTGTATGTGTGTGGTCTATCGAGCACTAAACCATATCACTATCAAAAACAGATTTCTCGTGCCTCAAGTAGAAGATCTGTTTGATAAGCTACAAGGATCTACCTACTTTAGTAGGATTGAACTTAAAGTGGATATCATCAAATAAGGATAGTGGATGAAGATATCCTAAAGACCGTGTTTTGTACAATGTTTGGTCTTTATGAATATGTAGTCATGCCTTTTGGCTTGACCAATGCACTAGCCACTTTCAATCGTCTGATGGAGAAAATCTTTAGACCCTACCGTAAATTCACTGGAGTGTTCTTTGATGATATCATCATCTACTCCAAGTCCTTGGAGGAACACAAGCAACATCTCCAAGTGATTTTTCAAGCATTGAGGGAGAACAATCTTTTTCTCAACCAAAATAAAAGAAAATTTTTCCTTCAAGAGATTCAATACTTAGGTCATATTATCTCTCAGGATGGTATCCGTATGTATCCATCAAAGTTAGAGGTAATAAAAGCATGGCTTAATCCAAGGAATCTACATGAGCTAAGAAGCTTTATTGGTATGTGTGCATACTATAGACGCTTCATAGCAAAATTTTTGCAAATAGAAGGACCATTACATGACTTAACAAAGAAGAACGCTAAGTATTTATAGACTCCTAAGGAGAAAAATGCTTTTGACGAGCTCAAAGAGAAGCTCACCTCCCAACCAGTCCTCATGCTTCCGGATCTCTCAAAGCCATTTGAGGTCCCATGTGATGCTTGTGGTGATTCCCTTGGAGCATTCTTTCTTCAAGAAGGACATGCCATAGCAACCAGTCCTCATGCTTCCGGATCTCTCAAAGCCATTTGAGGTCCCATGTGATGCTTGTGGTGATTCCCTTGGAGCATTCTTTCTTCAAGAAGGACATGCCATAGCGTATGAAAGCTGAAGGCTCTATAAACGAGTCTTGGGAATTTATGAGAAAGAGCTTTTAGCTGTTCTACATGTCTTAGACACATGGAAGCACTATCTATTGGGGACTCCATTTATTCTACGAACCGACCACCAAAGTCTCAAGTACTTAATGACGCAAACAAAGCTTTCCAACAAAAAAATTAGGTGGGAAAATATTCTTTTGCAATTTAATTTTCATATTTCTCAAATTGCCGATAAGCACAATCAAGTGGCCTATGCAATTTCATGAACGACCAAAAGTTAATGCGGTGTCTATAGCAACTCACAATGATCTATCTTCTGTGATAGATGAGTATGCTACTAACCTTGTCTTTAGAGACATAATGTCAGCGCTTGCTTTGGGGAAGAAAGAGAAATGATTCACCTTGCAGGATGGTTATCTTGTCCATGGAAATAGGCTATGTGTCACCCACTCTTTTTGTGAGAAAGTCATGTATGAATCCCATGCTCCTTCCTATGCAGGGAATAGAGGGATTCAACCTACTCTTCAAGGAGTAGAGACATACTTCTAATGGCCTACCATGAAGGTGGACATGCAAGAGTATGTTTCAAAATGTGTGGTATGCCAAAAGACTAAGTATGATAGAGGGAAGCAACATGGATTACTCTAGCCATTGTCAATCTCTAATTCACCATGGGAGAGTATATCCATGAACAATAGTTGATGGGTTTAGTAAGCAAGCACACTTTATCCTGTCAAAAGGACTAGCACATCAAATGGAAAATGTCTTCATATCTCATATTTTCAAACACCATGGATTGCCAACATCCATTGTGTCAGATAGAGATCCTAGAATGACCAATAATTTTTGGAAAGGTCTCTTTGAAAATCTAGGTACAAGATTGAATATCTCTTCGGCCTATCACCCACAAACGGATGGCCAAAGTGAGATAGTCAATCTTATGATACTCGATCTAGTAAAGACTTATGTTATATAAGTAGATCAATGCTCACAATGGAAAAAGTACTTACCTCTTGTAGAGTATGCATACAATAAAATTGTCCATACTTCTACGGGAAAAGCACCTTTTGAAATCATAGAGGGAAGACCTAAAAGTCCCTTGCTACTTAAAGTACATGGGAAGATCTTCACTACTGATGAGTATAGCCGTGACCTACAAGAATCCTTTCAAAATATTAAGGAGGCTATATCCATCTCTCAACAAAGGAAAAAAGCCGCTGCCACAAGCATAGCAGGGCCTTAACGTTCAAAGAAAATGATTGGGTCTTACTTAAGTCTCCCAAGGCTCGATTGTTGAGGCAAACGACGAGCAAAAATCCTACGGGCCATCAAAAATATTATGCTAAATTAGCAAAAAGATACTATGGTCCTTTGCAAATCTTGAAGCCAATCAATGAGATGGTTTATCAACTCAAGTTGCCCAACCATTGGCTCATACACAATGCTTTTCATGTGAGCCTACTTAAGCCCTACAAAGGAGAGCCACCAAGTGAACCAATTATTGAAGACCCTCCCAAAATTGAAGACCAAGAAGAGCTACTACAACCCAAAGCTTTCCTTTGGCATGAAAACAAGGTACTACGACATGGTAAGATTATGTGACGGTATCTTATTAAGTTCAAAAGTTATACTTTTGAAGATGCTAGATGGATGCAAGAAATACAGCTTAAGGATAGTATAAACCTTGTCAATGCTTACAATGCTACATTAGAGTAAGCAAATGTACAATTTTCTTTTAAATGACCAATGAATTTTTTGTCTTATAAGACTAATTCTCTTTTTATTGTGCACAAATTGAAATAGTATACATGCCTAGAATCATGTTTGTGATGACGACGTCTCTCAAACACCAAGTAGAATTTGTCACTCTACTTTGGGAGAATGAAATGGACTAAAGAGCAGACATGCTTGTGTCAGCTATGTCTCCCAAGCACCAAATGGACTAGTCATCCATCTTGAATAAATGTCGTAGGGTAAAAAGGAATCCTCTATCCACTAAGAAACATTGACTAATGACTAAGGATTTATCTCTTCTACCTCATAGTCAAGGACGACTATGATTTCAAGAGAGAGGTAATGTCATAAAATCTAATATCTAAACAATCCAAATAATTTTCTCATATTAAACTGATCATTTAATGTGGGAGAATAAACGAGAACAAGGGTTAGAATATAGACACGTGCTCATAGATCTATCTCAACACCTGGCCAATGGTAAAGGGGTCCGAATGAGAGATATGTCAAAGAGCAAGGCTAGCCAATGGAGCTTAAAGACCTTAGGGTTAGCTTCATTGAAGACCTCCAAAGGTTAGAGATAAAAGTCCTTTAACCTTAGGTATGGCCGAGCTTGAGGTGGGAACCATTTCCCAGCTTGAGGTGCTTGTCGTGCTTGATGACTACGGTGCTTGAGATGCTTGTCGTGCTTGCTAACTAAGATGCTTGAAGTGCTTTTTGTGCTTGCCGACTAGGGATATTGAAGTGCTTGTGGGAACAATATCCAAGCTTGAGGTGCTTTGTTATGCTTGTTGACTAAGGTGCTTGTGTCTCATAGGTCAAAGGCATCCCTACAAAGGAGGGGGCGAGCCCCAAATCTAGGGGGATGAGAGAGAACACACACACACAAACACACACACACACACACACACACACACACACACACACACACACACACACACACACACACAAGGTAATCCAAGCCTCAAGAGGCAACAAGGAAATATTTCAAGCCCCTACCCATGTTACCCTCATGAAGTGCCTGAATCCTATTGGATAGGCTTAAAAGGGGTCCAATAAGCATTTAGGTTAATTAATTAGTTATCTACGCAATTATCAAGCCTCTCTCTCAAAAGAGGAAATAAGGAAACTTGTCCAAAACCTACCCTTGTTGTTTGATATGCCTCCTGCATGTGATTGGCTAGGCCTGGAGGGGGTCCAATGAGCTTCAAGCATGAGATACAAGGGGGGGTCAACCAAAGCAAGAAGGGGGGTTGCTTGGGGGGCATACTCTCCCACACACACTCACACACACTCTCATTGTGAGAAGTGGAAAGTGCAAGAGCTCCATCTCCTTCTCCAAGCTAGTAGAGAAGTTGAGAGCCTACACCAACACTCTTGGCTATGGAATGAAAATCTAACCAAGAGCCATGCTTCAATGCTTAAGCTTGCCATCTTCTCCACCTTCATTACTATGCTATTATGTATGCTAGCAAGAAGAGTGATGATAAATGACGAACTATTTCTTTCTCCTATGAATGTTTATTCTTCCTCTTCCCTACCCTCATTACCCACTAGCTCTCTCGACCTTCGAAGGTGTTTGAGGCTTTGGGATTGAGGCTTGGGATAGTTAATTCTTTTTACAAAGTCTATGTTATACTCGTGATACATGAATCTTTCCATCTTCATTGCATCACCTCAGTCACAAGGAACACAAAGATTGTATTGTACCAAGTCTCTCTTGATGGGAAAACGTAAAATACAAAAGCCTATTGGAAGGGGGACCGGCTCCACATAAATTTGGTTCTCAACTGCTGTCAAGTACTCTAAACTCTTTCTTGAAAAAGTATTGTTCATGCCAAGTTAATTAAGTACTATGTTTATGTTGCTACCATCAATTAAGTTCACCATCTATGTTCTCAAAGTAGTCTTACAAAATGATTTTCTTAAATTCTCCTAATTCCTCTATTCTCAAAGTTCATAGGCCATTTCCATTACAACATTCTTACATAGGATGAAACTTTAGTGAATCCCTAGACAAAGCAACTAACTACCATGAATATTCAGAGTTTGGGAATTCAATTAGAAGTCTTACAAGGAAATAAGCCATCTTACCAATGCATGAAAAACATTAGAAATGAAGATAAAGGGATGCTACTAAAGATGCAAATAGCAGAAGGATTTTGGACCACCATGTTGTGGCCATGCTAGAAAACAATGCATCCAACAGTTAGGGGCTACAGATTGAAATGACCATCAATAGGGAACAACAATAGGATCAAAAAATTATATTTTATGTTTCAAATTAAAATTCTTTGAAAGCTGATACATCAAGACAACCAAATCATACCTAATTACATTGAGGCAGTGTCATAATCACCAATCTTAATGTATACACTCCTAAATAAAAGAAGACACGTTGCCAAAGTTCTATATAGGCTAGTTTATGATGAGACTACTGATCTAATGAGGTACATCCAAAATTTCTATCAAATAAGGGACTGGTACAAATAGAGTAAGGCTCTATGGGTGTCCTGGAAATATATCCTCAATGACACTGAACAAAGAAGCGTAGTCTCAGAGCTCAAAGATAAATTGATCAACTTCAGAGGCATGATGACACAATGGAGATTTGTCCTTCCAAATTTTTATTTCAAGATTTGTGCTTTTGAACTAGCTACAAACTCAAATATCTCATTCCAATTGTCTCAACTCATGTCATGTCATATGAAGTCTTTCATTTCATTTCAATTGTGTCTGACTTTTCCATTTGGTTTTTTGAAATTAATCTAATATTTGGCATCTGAATCTCAAGTTCAAACCCTAGAATAGTTGTCAAGTAATCAACTCATTCCAAGACTACACTATCTTCTCGCATTATATTATTCTTTATGAGCCCTATGTAGCTACCAAATGTAACCCATATTAGACTCCATGATTAAAATGCATGCTCATCATGTAAGCTTCAGCTTACAGAGGTGCTGATTGGGGTAGGCCTTTAGCTTACACCCATAGTGAATGCAGTACCTAAAAGCCAAGCATGCATCATTATGTGCATAGTCACACGTTTTTATTGGAACTCTATATGTCACACATGCTACTCATTCCATAAACACATGCTACACACTTGAGAGACACATGCTACTTGTGGTAGCTCACATGATCCTTTCCATTACCATATGTGGTGCATATCCATCATTGATTCCACTCTCCCACTTGGAGCCTACATAAGTCCACTATCTAAATCTTGTAATCTCTCTCATGCCTTTTTATTGTCCTTTAGTTTTTTTTGAGCCATTGTTAGGGACGCTTGCAAAATCAGCTATCTGCTTTCAATATGCTTCCTCCTTGGTCATGAATGAGAGTGAGAGATCCCTTCTTTGCATCTATTCCAATGTAATATCTATCTTTAAGTATTTGCTCCTCTTTTCCATTGCTTGATATAGCAGGTTGGACCATTGCAATGTGAGTACGTTTGGTTGACCTTTAGTAGCTCACTTTGATATTTGAGTCTCACTTCAGCTTGTGTTTCTTGGAGGTTTGAACTTTTGACTGTGTCTGTAGCCACTTTGCATGAGCATTAGTATCCAATAGAGTGGCATTGAATTCTTTTAGCTTCTTTTCATGTCCTTCACTAGTAGTTGTTAGCTGATCCACCAAAATGGTCATTTGATGTAGCTTTGAGAGATACTTAGTACTCTTTGAGACTATAAATCTTTGCTTGGGATTGATTATACAAGTTGTTGTACTCTTCTACAAATATTTGCTACATCTATTTTGGTAATCAGGTGTAAGTTTGCACGCTTGACACCTCTTTTGGGAGGAGAGAGAGTGGAATAAGGCGGGCTATCAAAAGAGATTTTAAATTCAAATATAAGAAAATGGCTCAACCTCCTTTCATTAACTCCAACTAAAAGTTCCAATTTCATTTTGTTCCACTCCTAGTACATGCCTCAGCTGCCATCAGTATTGTGGTGCTCTCTCTCTCTCTCTCTCTCTCTCTCTCTCTCTCTCTCTCTCTCTCTCTCTCTCTCTCTCTCTCTCTCTCTCTCTCTCTCTCTCTCTCTCTCTCTCTCTCTCTCTCTCTCTCTCTCTCTCTCTCTCTCTCTCTCTCTCTCTCTCTCAAACCCTGCCCGTGACGCCCAAGCTGCGGGTTGCTGCCGAATACAGAGCCGAGCTTCTCTCGAATACAGAGGGGGCACAAGCCCTTCTCTCTCTCTCTCTCTCTCTCTCTCTCTCTCTCTCTCTCTCTCTCTCTCTCTCTCTCTCTCTCTCTCTCTCTCTCTCTCTCTCTCTATGTGTGTGTGTGTACACCTGCCGTCACTTGCCCAACAGCCTTGGTCGGCCTACAGCAGTCACGACAGTCGCAGAACCAGCCCTTCCTCTTAAGCATTAAGTTCATTTTTTGAAAGTCTGCAAGAGTGGGGTCGCACAACAGATTTTTCTCACAAAGCAGAGCTTGGCCACAGACCCAAAGCTTTCCGCATAGTCATGACTTCCTTCAACACACCAATTTCCAACACACACAAGAGTTTTCTTACTGTGGCAGCTGCGCCCAGAAAGGATCCCGCTACTCGCCAAGACGCAAGGATCACAGCTTTAGAGGTTCAGATCCAAGAACTCTCCTTGGAGAATGCTGAACTGAAAAAACGCTTGATTAAGCTCGAGGACACAAAGGCTAAGGAGAGCGAAACTTTGCTTGCAAAGAAACTCAAAGTTGAAGCGTCTCTCACTGAGACTGTCAAGACAACCCAGAAAGAAGCCAATGAGGCAGCGCATAAAAAGATTGACACCGAAATACAAGCTGCCATACAAGAATGCCGGATACAACAATCCCTTGCCTTAAAGATTAGGATTGGAGGACTCCCCTCACCATGGTGCACTGAGGAGGATACCCTCGAAGAATCTATCATCAAACTCAATGACCTTCTTCAACCAGTCAACGTCGAGCCCGACACTATCTCTTGGATCAATGACACACATAGGCGTGTGCCCCATGGCCAATGCATCCTCACTTTCAAGAACAAAGAAGAACGGATGAGGTTGCTACGTCAATCCTATCACCTCAAGGGGACAAAGTTTTGGATTGCCGAGGAATTGACTGCAAATCAACTCAAGCGTAAAGCAAGCGAGCTCAAAAAGATGCATGAAGCTCGTAGACAAGGTAAATGGGCAGTCTACCGTGGCGGTAAAGCCATCATTCAAGAGTTTCGAACTCCCAAGCCAGCTCCCCCTCAACATGACCCCCCTTAGGTTTTGTTTTGTTTCGTTCCTATCCTTCCCTTTTCCCCCTTTCTCCTTTATCCCTGTTGGACCCTCAGTCCCTAACTGATATGTATCGAACGCTTCACCCTAAAAGAACACATGTAATGCTTTTGTTTCGGTCCCAAGGGTCATATTTGACCTCCGTGGACGATAATTAAATCTATCTATCTATATCTCTCTCAGTATCCTCTACTTCTAAATTTCACAGCTCCATGCTTGTCTTCCCACCTTAGGCATGGAAGGATGATGTTTCTGATGAAGTCCATCTGACCATGACTATTGCATCTTCTCCAGTAGCAACTCAACACCTTACATGCTCTCTCTCTCTCTCTCTCTCTCTCTGTGTGAATACTATGGAAGTGTTTTGATGGTCTTCTATGATATATCATTAACTTGTTCCACATGGAATCTCATAGTGTTTAGAATGGTAGTGCAAGCACCCATCTGCCTTCAGTGTCTATTACACAACACATCCCGAGGTATCTTCTACCCGGTCTACAAAACTACTGGGCTACAAAGAAGAGGGAACAAAGAAGCATTGAGAAGAGGATGCACACACACATGATGATGATGACATTGACGAGTGAGAGGCAAAGAAAATCTATAGGGTAGTTGCTAAGTGCTGGCATAAACAAACAAACAAGATTTTTGAGCCTCTTCAAATGAGGATTCTACATCAACTCCTCCTTCATCCAACATTCTCAGTTTAGCAACACACGTCGGAGATAGTTGAGAGAGTCATTTTCTCTAACATTCATCATACATTATATGAGGTGAAGACACCCCATTCAAATAATGAGTTGTTTTTAAACGGGCTACTATAATGGCATGCATAATGGAGTCAGCGGTCGTGATGATCAAATGAATAGTAAAGATTTTGCCAAGGCTTTAGGACTGCACCAAAGAAATATCATTGTTGCAACTTTTGGCTTCATCAGGATGTGGAGGAAGGATCACTTCCCTTAGACACTTTCACCATCAAGTGCATAGAGAAAGCATCATAACAGCCACCTTGCATCTCCCCAAACAAGAAATATGTTGTTCAAAAGAAAATAGGCAAGAGTGTGCATGTATTGCATCCAGTCAATCTACTCAATTTGCATCATCCTCCTCTAGTGTTAAACCAAATTCTGTGAACTGCATGGGAGAGTCTAGAACTTCCTCGACTATAATGACCCCAAACATGTGAGAGTGTCTCATAATGCTTTACTCTATGCTTGTAATCCCTTCCAAATGCTTTATCAACCTTGAAGGTGCCTCCAATTTCTTAACAGCTTTCATGTGTATGTTAGTCCATTATAGTTTGTTGTAATTTCAAGTGCTTCTGAGTCTTTGCGTGCTTCCAGCTGCCTCCAAGTGGACCCATATGCTTGTTAGTGCATTACAATACTTTACCAACCTTTATGATTTTTGACAGATCTTTTTAATTCTTTTTTGTGCATTAAAGTTCTTGACCTTGCTCTATGGTGCTTGAGAGACGTTTGTAGGTGTTTACATATGTCTCTTGGGGCTTGTAAGTTCTTTTTGGTTTTTGAGAGGTTTATAAGTGTTTACATGTATCTTTAAGAGTTTGTAAGTGCTTTTGAGTGCCTCCAAGTGCTTTAAGTATATCCATATTTCAAAATTCTTCTAATAGTGATTTCCATATCTTTCAAGTGATTCTAGGTTCTTTTAAGTGCTTCCAAAGGCTTTCATATTATATTACTTATGAGTTCTTTCAAGAGGTCATAAGTGATCCCACGCATAGAAAGTGCAGATAAAGACAAAAGGTTCTTTTTAATCCCAGGCATAGAAAGTGCATCAACAAGTGTAAAAGAATTGCCATTCGGAGTAGTCAGCACAATCTTTCCAACTCCCTTGACCACATAAGAGGAATTGTTGGCACAAGTGACTGCATTCCCATGAGGGGCATCTTTGAGAGAGGAAAACAAGTCACGATGAGAGGTAATGTGCTTTGTAGCACCACTGTCAAAGTACCACACATGAGCATCTACAACAAACTGACATACATGCATCATGGACAAAAGGATCATAGTGCACTTTGCACTAAAAGCCCATTCTGCATTTACATCAACATTACAATTCCTTTCATAGAAGACTCTACAATTGATGCACTTGTAGTGAAACTAGCCTCTTTTGCCTTCAATTTTAGGCACTACTTGATCAAGTGATCAATAGCTTTATAGTAATGGTAACACATCTTATTTCTAGGCACTACTTGATCAAGTGATCATTAGCTTTACAATAATGGTAACACATCTTATTTTTGCATTTTTCACCAAAATTTAGAAGCATTGGAAATAGGTGATTTGCCACTCGCCAAAGAACCATGAGAAGTGGCAACATTGTTGTTACCACTTTTCCTCTGAGCAGCAATAAAAGCGTGTTCAACTGCACACTATTTAGCCCTATATTTTTGGAAAGTGACTCTTGCAAAAACAATGTGCATAATGTAAATCAGGTTGTGTCCTCTCTGAATTGTAGGAAAATTCACACAACTTGGAGAAGATGAAGGAAGCTCAAGGCACACAACAAAGAGTATATTACTTAGTGTGCAATTGAAGGATAAGATAGCCCTAGAGTGATGGGGATATATACAATGCACGCGGGGAAAAACTCGACCACAAACAAAAAATTAGACATAGCTAGTGAAATCTTTATCCAAACTTGACCAAAATTCATTTATGGACTTATATAACATTGTCCACAAGTGCAAGAGTCTGCTAGTCAAAATGAGAAAAAAGTTCATTGGTCATTTGCAACTTTGATTTTGATGGTGTAAGTTGGCTCATAATGATGAATGGGTTCTACAGGTACCACTTGTGTGTGATTTGGATCATTGGTTGAAAATATCAGTTCTTTTTTGCAATTTTCAAAGCCTTGGATGGAAAATTTGGCTTAGGCTAGGGTTTTGTCCTTTGAGCTTCAAAGAGATGGTGAAATTTGCATGTAATCATCCTCTAGAGAAAGTCTTTGTACTCAGTGTTTGATTTGGGTGTGGTACATGGATCACAATCCAAAAATTTTGGGCTTTGTGGGTGAGACTAAAGAACTTGTTTCTAGTAGTCACCTTAAGACTATTGGAGAAGTTAGATGCAACTTTGAGCTTAGGAAACAAAAGTTAGGCCCCATTTTGTGTTTGTGGCCATATTTTTGTATCTTTTGCACTAATTTTATTGTTTGGTCTCCTTTTTCCCATGATTGGAGAACTTTTCATTTTCCTCTGTTAGGATCTCTACATCCCTTTGTGTAGGTGTGTTAGAGATTCAACTTACCAGTTTTCAGCTTGGTGTTTGGGATCTGAACTCCTTGATATAAGTGTTAGAAAGTTGGTTTCATTTTCATGCAGTCTCTCGAATTTTTTAGTGTTTGTGTTAGGGCCTTTTTTTATAGCTTGGTGTCTTCCTTGGTTGGTTGTACCTGTCTTGCACCATGTAGCATTTTCCCTCCGGCTAGGTACATGAATTGTGATTCATATTCCTTTGCCAAATCTTACCAGACTTATACCATGACTTTCTTGGGCTTGGGTATGAGGTCCTAGTTTTGAGGAGTTGAGACCATGACTGTGCAAAATTATGGTGATCCCTGGGGTTTTTGAATTTGAAAGCCTTGGGATGGGTTTTTCTTGGGTCACATCATTGATTTGGATTCAAGGTACCTTCTTCTTGATGCAAATACTTTTGTGTTCCCATTGTGTTAAGGTAGATAAATCACATTCCATGTGCTTGCAAGTTCTGGACAATTTATTATTGTAGTGCATAGGCACTAGGCTCTCTACTATTGATGCCATGTGAGCTAGATTTGGATAACCCTAACCCCTGCATAGAGAGGTCCTTCTTTGTGGTTTTTGAATCCATCCCTTGATGGATCAAGGACCTATTTATTGTACATGTGTATACCATTTATACCATTTGTAAGCATTAAGCATTGTACTAGGAGCATACCTATCCGATCTAGTGGGTAATGATGGCATCCGGGTAGTTTGTAGCAAGCAAAACAATGTAGCTCTCTCAATGGCACAAAAGCTGTGTGTGTGTGTGTGTGTGTGTGTGTGTGTGTCCCCTGGCAAGGTTATCCATATGGGGGGGTGTTAAGTCTCAACCTCACCCTCTCTCACAAAGAAGCATCTCCCTGTGACAATCCTTGTCTTCGAACAATTTTGTGCCTCCAAGTAGTGGGCTGCAACTCTGCATTTACTAGGGTGGAGATTAGGTAGACACATACATGTACAACATGCATAGGCATCTCCTCACGCTGAGTCTGCATCCTAGATCATCATTTACTCTACACTTTAACCTTCCATATTTAACCTTAAATCTTAAGAACCAATCACACCTCGACAAAGAACGTTAAAGAGGGGGAATGGGAACACACCCAAAAACACAACACATATGCCTCTCTATAGCCCAAGGTACTCACAACACTCCTGTCCACTAGAAACCACAACCAAAACCACACATCTTGGGTCATAAAATCTAATATCTAACAAACCCAAATTATTTTCTTATATTAAACTAATCATTTAATGTGGGAGAATAGACGGGAACAAGGGTTAGAATATGGACACGTGCTTATGGGTCTATCTCAACACGGGGTCAATGGTAAAGGGGTCCAAATAAGAGATGATCTATCAAAGAGCAAGGCTAGAGAATGGAGCTTAAATATCTTAGGGTTAGCTTCATTGAAGGCCTCCAAAGGTTAGTGTTAAAATTCCTTTCACCTTAGGTAAGCTAGGTACAAGCTTGAGGTAGGAACCCTGCCCAAGCTTGAGGTGCTTATCATGCTTGATGACTAAGGTCCTTGAGGTTCTTGTTGTGCTTGATGACTAAGGTGCTTGTTGTGATTGTTGACTAAGATTCTTGAGGTGCTTGTCATGCTTGTGGACTAGGGAGCTTGAAGGGCTTGTGGGAACACTACCCAAGCTTGAGGTGATTTGTCATGCTGCTGACTAAGGTGCTTGTGTCTCATAAGCCAAAGGCATCCCTACAAAGGAGGGGGCAAGCCCCAAAACTAGGGGCATGAGAGAGAACACACACACACACACACACACACACACACACACACACACACACACACACACACACACACACACACACACACACACACACACACACACACAAGGTAAGCCCAAGCCTCAAGAGACAGCAAGGACAGATGTCAAGCCCCTACCAATGTTGCCCTCATGGTGTGCCTAAAGCCTATTGGCTAGCCTCCCAAGGGGTTCATAATAATTTAGTTGACTTTAATTAATTATTTTTTCATTTATCAAGTCCTCTCTCTCTAGGAGAAAGGGAAACACTTATCTGAAGACTGTTGCTTGATATGCATTTTGCATGTGATTGTCCAGGCTTGCAATGAGCTTTGCATGTGATTGTCCAAGCTTGCAAGGGTCCAATGAGCTTCCAAGTTGAGTTAGAAGAAGGGGTCAACCAAAGCAAGAAGGGGGGTTGCTTGGGGGTTATACTCTCCCACACACTCTCACACACTCTCATTCTGTGAAGTGCAAAGTGCAAGAGCTCCATCTCCTTCTCCAGGCTAGTAGAGAAGCTAAGAGCCTACACCAACACTCTTGGCTATGGAATGCAAATCCAACCAAGAGCCATGCTTCAATGCTTAAGCTTGCCATCTTCTTCATCTTCATTACTATGCTATTATGTATACTAGCAAGAAGAGTGATGATAAGTGAGGAACTAATTCTTTCTCCTAAGAAATTTTTCTTCTTCCTCTTCCCTACCCTCATTCCTTGCTAGCTCTCTCCACCTTCAAAGGTGTTTGAGGCCTTGGGACCAAGGCTGGGGATAGTTAATGTTTTTTTTTTACAAAATCTATGTTATGCTCGTGATGCATGAAACTCTCCACGTTCATTGCATCACCTAGGTCACAAGGACACAAAGATTGTATTGTACCAAGTCTCTCTTGATGGGAGAATCTATAATACAAAAGCCCATTGGAGGGGGCACCGACTCTACATAAATGCGATCCTCAAATATTGTCAATGTCTCTAATTCTCTCTCTTTTTCAAGTTATTGCTCATGCAATGTTAGCTAGGAAATGTGTTTAATGTTTCTCTCTCCATTAAAGCACTCCCTCTACCTACAAGAAGGAATTTCCTTAATGAAATGCTCACTATTTTATTCTCTTTTTGCTACATCTAGGTTAATAGGCCAATTCCATTACATTGGTATCAGAGCATTTGATTTTCTCTTTTCTTGCTTAAGAAGAGAGGTCCTTAAATCTCCTATTAATCTTTTATCTTGTTAATTATATTATCATTTTTATTGAGCCCATTATGTGGGATATGGTGCATACCTCAAGAGCTTTGGGTGTTTTTAGACATGCCTATAGCTTTACCATTATTGATCCATAAGAAGTCTGAAAGGAGCTATCCCTTGTCAATTTTGCAATATTCAACCCACACCACTACTCTCTATAATTAACCATTTTGAGTTGTGGGTGTAGATGCTTAAGTTCTAATTTGGCAAAGGCTAAGAGGAGCAGCAACTAAGGTTTTGAATTGCCAAAGTATACACTAAGTAAACGCACAAAGTATTCTATACATAAAGTATAATTAGCATGTAACATTTAATGGCCTAAAACTTGTGTGTAGCGGAAATTAGCATGAACATAGTGGGCATTTCATTAGGATAGATTCCTAATGAGAATTACAAGAGAGCAAAAAAAATCATAACACCTAGTTAGATAGCATGAACAATACTTCCAAAGAGAGAAATTAATCTATTGACAACAGTTGAGGACCGGATTTACATGGAGCCGGTCCCCCCTCCAAAAGGCTTTGTATTATGGTTTCTCTCATCAAGAGAGACATTGTACAATACAATTCTTTGTGTTCCTTCAAGACTAGCTAGTGCAATGAAGATGAAAGATTCATGCACTAAGCAGAACATTTATCAAACACAACATCAATTCTCTCCGGTCTCAGACCCAAGACCTCACACACCTTCGAAGATGGTGAGAGCTAGCGGGGTATGAGAGTAGATTGAGAGGAAGGAGTATTCTTATGAGAAAGATGAAAATATCCTCACATAATCACTCATGGTTTGCATTGAAGCTTGGATCTTGGTTGGATTTGCATCACAAAGCCAAGAGTTGTTGGTGTAGGCCTCCCTTCTCACAAGCTCGGAGTAGATGGTTAGCTTTCCATTAAAGCTTGAGAAGGAGAGAGAGTCTTCTTTACTTCACACATGAGATTGTGTGAGTGTTTGTGTGTGATAATGCCTTGCAAAAATGATCCCCCTGTCTCTCTTGGTCGAACCCTCTTGCTATTTGCTCATGCTCCACTCTCATTGGACCTCCCTAGGGCTAGCCAATGATAATTAAGCAGTATAAGTGAGCCTTCTGACATGTGTCCCCCTTCCCCTTTTGTGAGAGCTTTATGTAATTAATAAATTCAACTAAACTCTCATTGGACCCCTTTGCCTCCTGGCTAATAGGAATCAGGCAAGCCATTGGGCTGCTGAATGCTCATTGGACCCCTTGGGAGACTGTCCAATAGTCTTCTAGAGAGCTTAATTCTCATTGGTTCTTTTATTTAAGTGTTTTTAAATTAATTAAACTAGATTTACTCTAGCCTAATTCTCATTGGTCCACCTCCAAGTCCATCTAATAGGAATTGGGTACACCTTGTGGGCATCTGGGCTAGGGAGCTGACATGTGTCCCTCATTCCCTTTGTGTAAAGGGATCTTGTGTGTGTGTGTGTGTGTGTGTGTGTGTGAGTTTCTCTCTCATCCCCTACTCCCAAGGTTCGCCCCCTCCTATGTAGGGATTGATAAAGACTTTTGGGACACACACAAAGCATCCAATTCCCTCCGGTAAGGTATCTGACCCCGATCAAAAAGAGCACCCGTGTACCATGAACTGAATATAATGGAATAAGTTACTATTTTTAGCAGTTTTCCAAATTCTGTCAGTGCCATGATGTTTAGAATGTTCTAAAGCTCCGAAATGTGAATTAAAATAATTTTTGAAACAAAATTCCAAAAATAGTAAGTTTTTGGTCACCCAACACGTTCAGTTCTGATCGTCTTAAAAAACTGCACCCGTACCCCGAATTTCAAAAAAATGCATTTTCGAACCCCAAGGGCTGCTAAATATGGCAGGTACTCGGGCCAGTATGCCTTAGTTAGAGCTTGCTATAGCAATTTTCGGCATCAAAATCCGACTCGCATGACCCGTTTTAGCCTAGAACCAATTTTCCTAAAAATTGCCCGGGGATGTACCGGGGGCCCGGGACTGTGTGGGAACAGGTTCCAGCCCACTCCAGATCAGCTTTAGCAGCTAGGGGGCGCCCTCTTGCTTTGTGGGAGTCCTGGGAGAGTTTCCAAGCCACTAACTAAGTCTTAGAGTCAGTTAAACTAGCCAACCTAACACTTGGTGAGTAGGCAACTAGACTTGCCAATGCAGTGAACTGAGTGCTCCTCCAGATGCTAATAGCAGGGCTGGCCGATTTTCAGCCTGTAGGAGCCTATTTAAAGTCCTGCACACACACACACACACACACACACACACACACACACACACACACACACACACACACACACACACACACACACACACACACACACACACACATATGCTCACACACACACACACACACACACACACACCTACACACACTCTGGGAAGGTGCTGCCGGAACACACACCTTTTGAAGGAGAAGCAAGGAGGGAGGTGCTGTCAAATTCTTGCCTCACGAAGCTCGATTAGATCAGAGAATCGATAGGATTAGCATCCCTTAATCACGGTAACCACGGTTTAATTAATGCTTTCTACAAATCCTTTTCATTACCATCTAAATTTCTCGTCTATTATGCTTATTCCTAGTCGTAATTCTCTATAATCACTCTCTAAATTCTCCTTAACCATATTCTATTATGTAATCATCATCCCATAGCTGAATTATCAGCCATTCATCACTCTTAATTAATTATTAGTGCACGATTATTAGAATTTTCTCTCTAGGTAGCATAGAAATTAATCAATAAGCTGGTAATTGTGTAGATTGATGAGAATCACTCTTTCTATCACGCATTGATATTGTAGCTGATTTAGATCCATCTTTGTTATGCATTAAGATATAATTAAGGTAAGATTAATCTGTCATTAAGTCTCTAAGAGGTGGTTTTTCTCACACCTATGCATGCGGTGATTCTGCACCCTCTAATTGCAAGGAAAGAGATTAATCGTGCTTAATTCATCTCTCTAGTAATTCCATTAGTGAAATCGTATTATTCTTAATCATGTAAGCCGAGTAATTATCTTTAGAGCCGGTTCTCATAGGATTATGTGTCATCCATAATGATTGCTATATGGAAAAATCTAAACCTCTCATGTAGCAGGGATTGTTTGATGTTTCTAACCTATCCTTTGGCTTGTTATGATGCCTACGGACATTAGCTCGTTTCCCCAAGTTAATTACTTAAAGTCGTAAGTTTAAAATGGTTAAGAGGACTCGCTTTGGTGGAGCCCACGACCACGAGGTAGGAACGAGCAAGGTGAACGGAAAGGGAAAAGCTCCCATGGAGGAACAAATACCGGCCATCTCACGGGCCATCGACGAAGAAATGGAAGAGGTAGAACATAATTTCATTCAAGTTATTTAATTTAACATTGCACACCTTTAGTTAGGAATGAAAATATCCCCAAACATGCTGGAGAAATCCGACGGAAACCTCGGTATTGAATTCATTGTACATTAAGTTCTAAAGTAGGAAGGAAATGATTGATGGGTATGCTGGTTGCAATTAGGAAAGAATGTCTGCTAGGGAAAATTTAGCTCGACATGTTCATTTTATTTCCAATGTTGAATCAGTCCTGACCCCCCTACTGATCACAGGGGGCAGAGTTCCTCGTTAAGGACTCTTGAATCCACGACTTGCTTTCTATGCGGTGGATACCACGAGTTGCTTTCTATGCAGTGGGAACCCACGTCTTGCTTTCTATGCGGTGGGAGTGTCCATGACGTGCTTTCTATGCGGTGGACATACCTAGTTGTATGGGCAGCTAGGCGACAACGGGAGGAGTGAACTCTCGCTGGAGGGGGGATGTTGTACCTCCAGAACATTGGAACTTTTATGAATAAGTTTGAGTAGAATTTTTACTAGAATTATGTCTTAGTGTTGTTTGCAATACTGGTTGAAGGGCTGTATTAATGAACAATGTGATTCGGAATTAACAAGGAATCTTTATGTTGAACAACCTTTGTGGTAGTAATTAGGTCACACAAAGAAGTGTGAGTGTGGGGGTGGAAAGTGGGGGCTTGGCTCAGGTTGCCAATGCCTACGAGATGGGTGGTCCCGATTGGTCAGAAACTCTCTGTCCCCATTGTGCTTACTTCGATATTAGTAATACTCATTGCCCCTAGAGTGGTGAAATCTCGAGAGTACGTGACTCTGAAACATGGGGAAAAAGGAACTCGAGGTTTCTCTCCTCTTGGAAGGTGGGTCTTAGGATCGCTACATAGGTTAAATCACGCTTCCCCTACGAGGTGGAGCTAGATCTCCTTGCTAGTAGGCTCGAACTCAATTCACTTTGTGATAAGAGATCATCCGCTAGATGAACCCATACCACTTTGTTTGCTTCTGCTATAGATCTAGTGGCCACCAGGTTTACCAATAGATCCGTTGTTGAGACGACGGGGTAGGGACCTCACACCTGGTATCAGAGCCTAAGTTAGGCTGGGAAATAAAGTCGTATTGTTTGAACATTTAAAAGGAACTGAAAGTATATAGGTAGTTGATCCGAATACCTTGCATTGGTTTTGCAGGAAGACCCCGTGCTCGAATATTGGAAGTTCCAAGTGCTTGAGATTATTTATGAGCAAGCTCGAAGATCCCCAGTTTACCAGTTCAGGCGAGATGTCATGGAGATACTTTTGAAGGCTTATACGTCACACTCCACTCGCATTGATAGAGGATGGTAACTTGATTGGACATTTCCAGGAGGGGTTTACTACATCAATGCTCGGAAGCTAGGATGCCTGGCTACCGACTTGAAGAAGATACGTTGGGGAGAAGAGTTGAGAGTAATAGAGATATTCTACTTGGTGCCTACACGATTGGACCAGACTGTTTCAGACAACTCCAATCAAACCATCAATGACTAGCTCTTGGAGAAGGTCACCAACGTGATCCCAGCGAACCGAGTCAAAACCTTTGGATTACTGAAAGCGTAACTCCGGCTTGATATCCTAGTTTATTATCCACTCAAGAATGAGTATAGGAACTATTACACGAATGAAGTAGTGCATCATGTGAATACCATCTCCTAAGTGTATTTTATACGCAATCCATAAAGCCATGTAATAAGCTGATCATCAGTTATCCTAAACCTTGAGGGGTTTCAATTGTAATAAACTTTCATCAATAAAGTGCTTTTTGTCTCTGAATCTCTGTCTCTTGATAAAGTAGAATATTGAATTTTATGTAAAGTCTCGTGTCTATTTTGAAATCCAAGTAATGTATCAAGAATTCGTATAACCCATGTAGGCACCGCCTGTTGCTCTGTACTCGGCAGCGCAAGAGAAGAAGCTCCTCCTTAAGCAAGCCCAACCTACAATATTTAAGGGCGAGGGGGCAAATGTGGAGAGAGATGCAGAAGTATGGATGGAAGCCATGGACTACTACTTTGAAGCTGCGGGGACCCAACCCATAAATCAGACCATGCTTGCGATGTTCAGCTTGACTGGCGATGCCAAGATATGGTGGAAGCAACATTGCAGGGACATGGATATTAAGGGATCTTCCCAGTCCTGGGAAGACATCAAAGCTGCAATAATGGGACGTTATTTACCGCCTGCCTATAGAACCTTGAGGATGAATGAATTCTTTTCACTTTGGCAGCTGAATTCATCTCTCGAAGAATACTATGCAAATTTTGTCACTCTTCGGAGATATGCTCCTAAGATGACCTTGGAACAACAGGTGGCAAGGTTCTATCAAGGACTAATCGATCCCCTGAATACTCGGCTGGAAGCTCTCAGGCCGACGACGCTACAGGATGCCTTGTTAAGGGACAAATCTCTAGCTCTCGAAGTACAAAAGGCTAATCAGAACAGAAGGAATCATTGGGCAAAGAGGGCAAGGACCACTGCTTGGGATAACAGGCCAGCCAACCAAGCGTATAACCAGCGCCCTATTGTGGCTACCACCACAACCATGGAGTTCCCCGATGTTCGATGCTATGGTTGCGGCGAGCATGGACATTACAGATCCAATTGCCTCAGGAACATTTAGGCAACCAACGCCGATGCCATACCCTTGAATACCCGTGGGCGTGGCCAAGCTAATGGAAGAGGAGGACGAGGAAGGATGAACAGAGGGAGAGGGCGTGGAGCTACCGCCAGAGTGAATGCCGCAGTAGTACAACCAACTGTGGGTGATGAAGCAGTGGAGAGAGCAACCCTACATGCTGCAATTGACAATCCAAATGGTTGCAAGCAATACGCAGTCATTCATACGCCAGGATCTCTCAGAGGTGAACAAGTTAACT
This sequence comes from Adiantum capillus-veneris, assembly GCF_014529385.1. Classification (NCBI taxonomy): domain Eukaryota; kingdom Viridiplantae; phylum Streptophyta; class Polypodiopsida; order Polypodiales; family Pteridaceae; genus Adiantum; species Adiantum capillus-veneris. The sequence goes on from NC_140943.1 coordinate 158,591,378, forward strand.
TCCTTATAGATTGTGGTAGTACTCTTTCATTTCTTTCACCCTGATGCATGAGGAAGCTAAAGCTAGATAAGTATCCAACAAGCAAGCTAGTTGTAGAGTTAGCAAACGGAAAGGAGGTAGTATCTCAACACTCTGCAGGCAAAATTGACTTTGATTTAGGGGGACACCCAACTTCTGCCCAATTTCGAACCCTACCCTTAGGATTCTTTGATGGGATACTAGGGATGGACTGGCTAAAGCAAAATAGGGCCCACATACATTGTGCACAAGGGAACTTTACTTTTACAGATAACTTGGGTAATGAAGCCTTAATCCAGGGGGGAAAATGGGAGACCTAAGGCTACTCTAGTTAAGGCCAACAGACTTTTGAAGGGACTAAGGAAGGGTCAGCAAATATATGCAGTTAAACTCAACAAGGTGGACCAATCAGATACCTCACTTCGACCAAACTGGTTGAGGGAATATGACGATGTGTTCCCAGAAGACCTTACGAATCTTCCGCCACACAGAGAGGTAGATCATGAGATTGAGACTATTCCTGGATGTGAACCTATCTCAAAAAGACCTTATAAAATGTCACTTCCAGAGGCCATCGAACTCAAAGAACAGCTTAGGCAACTCATTGAGCAGGGATTCATTCGACCCAGTACTTCTCCTTGGGGTGCTCCAGTTCTTTTTCAGAAAAAGAAGGATGAGACCTTAAGGCTATGCATAGACTACTGGGGACTGAACCAGGTAACTGTCAAGAAAAAGTATCCAATTCCAAGGATTGATGAACTCTTGGATAGGCTCCACGGCGCCAAAATATTTACAAAGATTGATCTAAGGTCAGGATATTACCAAATCAGGATCAAGGAATCAGATATTCCAAAGACAGCTTTCAATACTAGGTATGGGCACTACGAGTTCACAGTAATGTCTTTTGGTATAACAAACGCTCCTGCAAGCTTCAATCGACTTATGCAGGATATTTTTAGACCTTACCTGGATGATTTTGTCTTGGTTTTATTTGATGACATTCTGATCTACTCTAAAAACGAGGCAGATCATGAAGAACACGTTCGCAAAGTACTTGATCTTCTCCGAAAACACCAACTTTACGCCAAAGAGAGCAAGTGCACTTTTTGCTCGTCTAAAGTCCACTATCTTGGATTTGTAATATCAACTGAGGGGATTTCAGTGGACCCAGACAAGGTCAAGGACATCGTTGATTGGCCTCAACCATCCACCGTCAGCGAAGTAAGAGGATTTCTTGGAATAACGGGATGGTACAGGATTTTTGTCAAGGACTATGCACGTATTGCTGCACCTTTGACGGAACTCCTGAAGAAAGGAATGAGGATCGAATGGAAGACCGAGCACGAGTCTAGCTTTGCTAAGCTAAAAGAGTTCTTGGTCTCGGCTCCTATTTCAAATCTTCCAGATTTCAGCAAGGAATTTGAAGTAGCGACCGACGCTAGAAAATTTGCTCTAGGCGGAGTTCTTACTCAAGAAGGAAGACCAGTGGCGTATACTTCGTGAAAGCTGAGATATCATGAGAAGAATTATCCTACTCATGATTTGGAACTTTTAGCAGTTATTCATGCGTTGAAGTTATGGAGACATTATCTTCTTGGGCGCAAGTTTCAACTGGTTACAGACCACAAGAGCTTAAAATGGGTTTTTACTCAAACTATTCTCAATATGCGACAACGACGATGGATAGAGATGTTACAAGAATATGAACTTGACATAAAGTATAGACCAGGAAAGGAAAATGCAGTTGCAGATGGTCTTAGCCAAAAATCCTTTCTCGGAGCTATCTTTATTCCAAATAACCCTATCTGGGATAGAATCAAAGAAGCATCTTTGGTAGATCCAGAGTACCAACGTATAGTATCTCTAGTCCAGCAGAATAAGATGTCTGAAGCTAAAGATTATTCTCTTATGGGAGGATGTCTTTACTACAGACATAAACTCTGTGTACCCAGATACCCAGCTCTAAAGAAGACTATTCTGTATGAAGCACATGATAGCCCTATATCCAGACATCCAGGCTATGCTAAGACTCTTCATGCTGTCAGGAGGAGTTATTTTTGGTCTGGGATGAAAGGAGACATACTTCGCTATGTGAGGCAATGTCTTTCTTGTCAGTGGATAAAGGCCGAAAGAATCAAGTTACCAGGGTAACTTCAACCTCTTGACATACCCCAGATGAAATGGGAATGCATCAGTATGGATTTTGTTACAGGATTACCTTCTACAGGAGGTTATGACTCTGTTTTTGTGGTTGTTGATATGCTCACAAAAGTGGCTCATCTAATACCCGTAAAGACAACCTTTACTGCTTCAGATGTTAGTCGGGTATTCATCAAGGAGATTTTTAGGTTACATGGTCTACCCAAGCGTATCGTCAGCGATAGAGATGCCAAGTTTACATCAAAATTTTGGACTTCTCTTTTCCAATCTATTGGGTCACAATTAGCCTTTAGTACAACGTATCATCCACAGACAGATGGGGAAACTGAGAGAGTTATCAAAGTCATTGAGGACATTCTCAGAGCCTATTGTTCGCAAGAGCCAAAGAAGTGGTTACAATATCTACCTTTGGTGGAGTATGCTTACAACTCTTCCGAGCACAGAAGCATTGGAATGTCACCTTTCAAAGCTCTTTATGGACAGGACTGTTTAGCACCACTGAAATTCTCAGATCCAACCATTAGGGTAGAAGCCTCTAGAAAGATGTTAGAGGATATGGAAGCACAGACTAGAGCTATTCGCCAGGACATTCAGGCCGCTCAGGATAGACAGAAGCACTATGCAGATAAGAACCGTTCAGAAAGAACTTTCAAAGAAGGAGATAAGGTTTTTCTGCGAGTTCGACCAAAGAAAAGCAACTTATCTCTAGGCAGATATAAGAAGCTAAGCCCAAGGTATTGTGGACCATTCAAGATCGTTAAGGTTGTGAGTGGCCAAGCCTACAAGCTAAAGTTACCTGCAAACTTGAAGGTTCATGATGTATTCCACGTCAGCTTACTCAAACCCTATATTCCTAACCCTGATCAATTCTTGGACTCAGATCAGATAGTCATGCCAGCACAAGGAGTTCTTGAGCTCCAACCTGACTACGTACTGGAAACAAGGGAAAGGAAGTTACACAACAGAACTATCACGGAGCATCTGGTAAAGTGGAAGGATTACCCTGAAGAAGATGCAACTTGGGAGGACAAACCAACACTCATAAAGGATTACCCAAACACATTCTTGAGATGAGGACATCTCAATTTTTCACGTTGGGGAGGTTGTAAGGTCTCTGACCCCGATCAAAAAGAGCACCCTTGTACCATGAACTGAATATAATGAAATAAGTTACTATTTTTAGTAGTTTTCCAGATTCTGTCAGTGCCATGATGTTTAGAATGTTCTAAAGCTCCGAAATGTGAATTAAAATAATTTTTGTAAAAAAATTCCAAAAAATGTAAGTTTTTGGTCACCCGATCCGTCCAGTTCTGATCGTCTCGAAAAACTGCTGCCGTACCCCGAATTTCAAAAAAATGCATTTTTGGACCTCGAGGGCTGCTAAATATGGCAGGTACTCGGGCCAGTACGCCTTAGTTAGAGCTTGCTATAGCAATTTTCAGGATCAAAATCCGACTCGTATGACCCGTTTTAGCCTAGAACCAACTTTCCTAAAAATTGCCCGAGGAGGTACCGGGGGCCCGGGACTGTGTGGGAACAGGTTCCAGCCCACTCCAGATCAGCTTTAGCTGCTAGGGGGCGCCCTCTTGCTTTGTGGGAGTCCTGGGAGAATTTCCAAGCCAGTAACTAAGTCTTAGAGTCAGTTAAACTAGCCAACCTGACACTTGGTGAGTAGGCAACTAGACTTGCCAATGCAGTGAACTGAGTGCTCCTCCAGATGCTAATAGCAGAGCTGGCCGATTTTCAGCCTGTAGGAGCCTATTTAAAGGCCTGCACACACACACACACACACACACACACACACACACACACACACACACACACACACACACACACACACACACACATATGCTCACACACACACACAGTGCACACACACACACCTACACACACACTCTGGGAAGGTGCTGCCGGAACACACACCTTTTGAAGGAGAAGCAAGGAGGGAGGTGCTGTCGAATTCTCGCCTCAAGAAGCTCGATTAGATCAGAGAATCGAGAGGATTATCAGCCCTTAATCACGGTAACCACGGTTTAATTAATGCTTTCTGCAAATCCTTTTCATTACCATCTAAATTTCTCGTCTATTATGCTTATTCCTAGTCGTAATTCTCTATAATCACTCTCTAAATTCTCCTTAACCATATTCTATTATGTAATCATCATCCCATATCTGAATTATCAGCCATTCATCACTCTTAATTAATGATTAGTGCACGATTATTAGAATTTTCTCTCTCTAGGTAGCATAGAAATTAATCAATAAGCTGGTAATTGTGTAGATTGATGATAATCACTCTTTCTATCACGCATTGATATTGTAGCTGATTTAGATCCATCTTTGTTATGCATTAAGATATAATTAAGGTAAGATTAATCTGTCATTAAGTCTCTAAGAGGTGGTTTTTCTCACACCTATGCATGCGGTGATTCTGCACCCTCTAATTGCAAGGAAAGAGATTAATCGTGCTTAATTCATCTCTCTGGTAATTCCATTAGTGAAATCGTATTATTCTTAATCATGTAAGCCGAGTAATTATCTTTAGAGCCGGTTCCCATAGGATTATGTGTCATCCATAATGATTGCTATATGGAAAAATCTAAACCTCTCATGTAGCAGGGATTGTTTGATGTTGCTAACCTATCCTTTGGCTTGTTATGATGCCTACGGACATTAGCTCGTTTCCCCAAGTTAATTACTTAAAGTAGTAAGTTTAAAATGGCCCCGGTTAAGAGGACTCGCTTTGGTGGAGCCCACAACCACGAGGTAGGAACGAGCAAGGTGAACGGAAAGGGAAAAGCTCACATGGAGGAACAAATACCGGCCATCTCACGGGCCATCGACGAAGAAATGGAAGAGGTAGATCATAATTTCATTCAAGTTGTTTAATGTAACATTGCACACCTTTAGTTAGGAATGAAAATATCCCCAAACATGTTGGAGAAATCCGACGAAAACCTCGGCATTGAATTCATTGTACATTAAGTTCTAAAGTAGGAAGGAAATGATTGATGGGTATGCTGGTTGCAATTAGGAAAGAATGTCTGCTAGGGAAAATTTAGCTCGACATGTTCATTTTATTTCCAATGTTGAATCAGTCCTGACCCCCCTACTGATCACAGGGGGCAGAGTTCCTCGTTAAGGACTCTTGAATCCACGACTTACTTTCTATGCGGTGGATACCCACGACTTGCTTTCTATGCGGTGGGAACCCACGTCTTGCTTTCTATGCGGTGGGAGTGTCCATGACGTGCTTTCTATGCGGTGGACATACCTAGTTGTATGGGAAGCTAGGCGACAACAGGAGGAGTGAACTCTCGCTGGAGCGGGGATGTTGTACCTCCAGAACATTGGAACTTTTATGAATAAGTTTGAGTATAATTTTTACTAGAATTCTGTCTTGGTGTTGTTTGCAATACTGGTTGAAGGGTTGTATTAACGAACAATGTGATTCGGAATTAACAAGGAATATTTATGTTGAACAACCTTTGTGGTAGTAATTAGGTCACACAAAGAAGTGTGAGTGTGGGGGTGGAAAGTGGGGGCTTGGCTCAGGTTGCCAATGCCTACGAGATGGGTGGTCCCGATTGGTCGGGAACTCTTTGTCCCCATTGTGCTTACTTCAATATTAGTAATACTCATTGCCCCTAGAGTGGTGAAATCTCGAGAGTACGTGCCTCTAAAACATGGGGAAAAAGGCACTCGAGGTTTCTCTCCTCTTGGAAGGTGGGTCTTAGGATCGCTACATAGGTTAAATCACGCTTCTCCTACGAGGTGGAGCTATATCTCCTTGGTAGTAGGCTCAAACTCAATTCACTTTGTGATGAGAGATTGTCCGCTAGATGAAACCAGAACACTTTGTTTGCTTCCGCTATAGATCTAGTTGCCACCAGGTTTACCATCAAATCCGTTGTGATGAGAGATTGTCCGCTAGATGAAACCAGACCACTTTGTTTGCTTCCGCTATAGATCTAGTTGCCACCAGGTTTACCATCAAATCCGTTGTTGAGACGACGGGGTGGGGACCTCACACCCCCATGCTTGACCTTTGGACACAACCTTTGAATTTTAAAACCTTAGGATTTTGGAAGTCTTAATGGGCTGAACCTTAGGGTCTTTTAAGCCCATTGTTTCACATGGCTCTTTTGCAGATGGCACCCCCTTTGGATCCCTATTTTCCCTCCTTTGGATCCCTACTGTGGTCAGTCTGCTAGCTTAACCAATATTCTAGCTTTTTCTCCCCTGGCACTTCCCCATATTAAATGATCAGTTTAACATGAGAAAATCATTTAGGAGAATTAGATATTGATTATTATGACATTACCTCTCTCTTGAAATCATAGTCATCCTCGACTATGGGGTAGAGAAGATAAAGTATATTTATTAGTCCTTTTTCTTAGCGGGTAGAGGATCCCTATGTTACCCTACGAAACCATTCCATAATGGATGACTAGTCCATTTGGCGCTTCAGAGCCTTAGGCTGCCAGAAGCATGTCTGCACATTAGTCCTATCAATCTTCTATAGTAGAGTGACAAGCTCTACTTGGTGTTTGGGAGACGTCGTCTCCGCAAACTTGATCTAAGCATGCATACTACTTCATTTTTGTGCACAATAAAGAAAAAGAGAGTCTTATAAGACAAAAACTTTGTTCAATTTTAACATTTTGTACATTTGCTTACTCTTGGGAAGCATTGTAAGCATTGACAAGGTTTAGGTTATCCTTTAATTGTATGCCTTGCATCCATCTAGCATCTTCAAAAGGATAATTCTTAAACTTAATAAGATATCGTCGGCCGGATAGTCTTACCACCTCTTAGTACCTTGTCTTCATGTCAGAGAATGGACTCGGGCTGCAGCACCTCTTCTTGGTCCTCGATCTCCGGTGGGTCTTCAGTAGTTGGTTCTTGAGGTGGATCTCCTTTGTAAGGCTTTAATAGGCTCACATGGAAAGCATTGTGTTTGAGCCAATGATTTGTCAACTTGAGTTGATAGGCCATCTCATTGATTGGCCTAAGAATCTGGAAGGGACCATAGTACCTTTTTGCTAGTTTAGCATAGTACTTTTGGTGTCCCGCAGGATTCTTGCCCGTCGTGTGCCTTAATCGAGCCTTGGGAAATTTCAATAAGACCCAATCATTTTCTTTTAAGGATTGGACTCTTCTGTGCTTGTTAGCAGCAGCCTTTTTCCTTTGTTGTGAGATAGAGATAGCATCCTTAATCTTTTGAAAATATTCTTGTAGGTCTCGGCTATACTCATCTGCAGTGAAGATCTTCCCATGTACCTTAAGTAGCAAGGGACTTTTTGATCTTCCCTCAATTACCTCGAAAGGTGCTTTTCCTGTGGAAGTATGTACAGTGTTATTGTAAGCATACTCCACTAAGGGTAAGTACTTATCCCATTGGGATCTTTGATCTACTTCCGTTACATAGGCTTTTAGTAGATCGAGAATTGTTAGGTTAGCTATTTCACTTTGGCCATCCGTTTGTGGATGATAGGCCGAAGAGAAGTTTAGCCTTGTGCCTAAATTCTCAAAGAGATCCTTCCAAAAATTACTGGTCATTCTAGGATCTCTATTCAACATGATGGACATTGGCAAGCCATGGTACTTGAAAATTTGTGAAATGAAGAGGATTGCCATTTGATGGGCTTTGATAGTCTTTTTGACAGATATAAATGAGCTTGTTTACTGAACCTGTCTACTATCGTCCATATTCCCGTATTCCCATGGATAGACTTAGACAATCCAAAGATAAAATCCATGGATCTCCCATGGTGAATTAGGGATTGGAAAGGGTTGAAGCAATCCAAGTTGCTTCCCTCTATCAAATTTTGTCTTTTGGCATATCACACATTTAGAAACATACTCTTGTATGTTCAATTTCATGGTAGGCCAATAGAAATATGTTTCAATTCACTTTAAGGTAGACTGAATCCCTCTATGCCCTGCATAAGGAGGAGCATGAGATTCATACATTACTTTCTCACGTAGTGAGTTAGTAACGCATAGTCTATTGCCATAGAGAAGATAACCATCTTGTAAAGTAAATGGTTCTTCTTTCTTCCCTAATGCAAGGGCTGAAATCACATCTCTAAAATCGGGGTCAATAGCATACTCATCTATCATTGAAGATAGATCATTGTGAGTTGCTATGGAAACCGCATTCACTCTCGACCGTCTTGAGAATGCATCTGCTACTTGATTATGCTTGCTAGCAATGTGAGCAATATGAAAATGAAATTGCGAAAGGAAATTTGCCCACCTCATTTGTTTGTCGGAGAGCTTGGTCTGCGTCATGAAGTACTTAAGACTTTGGTGATCCGTTCGCAGAATGAAAGGAGTCCCCAATAAATAGTGCTTCCATGAGTCTAAGGCATGTAGAACTGCAAGGAGTTCTTTTCCATATATGCCTAGAGCTTGCTAAACAGGATAGAGCCTTCGACTTTCATAGCCTATGGCGTACCCTTCTTGAAGCAAAACAGCTCCAAGGCAATCACCACAAGCATCACATTGGTCCTCAAATGGTTTTGAGAGATCCGATAATGTAAGCACAGGTTGAGAGATAAGCTTTTCGAAAGCATTGTTATCCTTAGCAGGCCATGTATACCTAACGCTCTTCTTTGTTAGGTCATGTAACCCATTTCATTCTGATTGCATAGCCTGCTCCCACTTAACGCTATCCTCCATTTGTATAGCTTCTTTGTAGCAGGTTGGCTCTCCACTGTCAGTGACCAAAATGTGGTGTATACTCGGCTCAAACCGCTCGGGCGCACGTGATACTCTCTCAGAGAATCTCAGTTCCGACTGCTAGACTCTGCTCTCTCCGGAGCAATAGTAGTATTTTGCACTTGAGGAGTAGGTGCAACACTACTGAACTGAGTTGGTTCGGAGGATACATCCTCAAAACAAACATGTATGTACTCAACATCTTTGATGGGCTTTTTGTGCATTTTTGATTCATTGAAAATCACACGTGAGCTACGAATGACTTTGTTTGATTTTGGGTGCTAGAGACGATATCCCATCTCTCCGTTTGCACCATAGCCAATAAAGATGCATTTGTGTGATCTGGGATCTAACTTCCGACGAAGTTCTTTGGGCACATGTGCATATGCCTCACATCCAAATACACGTAAATGTTCATAGCTTGGCCTTTTGCCAGTCCATAATTCCTCTGGAATTTTGAAATTCAAAGGAGAACTAGGTGACCTGTTGATGATGTGCACTGCTGTCAGAACAGCTTCCTCCAAAAACTCTGGAGTAAGCTTCGCCATAGACATCATAGAGACAACTCTCTCTTGAATCGTACGATCCATTCTTTCAGCTATCCCATTTTGTGCAGGTGTGTATGGAGCAGTAAACTGCCGCCGAATGCCTCTTCTATTGCAAAAATCCTTTAACTCTGTGGAGACGTATTCTCCACCATTGTCCGTGCGAAAAGCTTTGAGCTTTGTTCCTGATTGGTTCTCAACCATGGCGAGGAATTTTTGGAATGTCGAAAAGACTTCTTCCTTACGCTTAAGGAGATACACCCACAACTTTCTGGTAGAATCATCTATGAACGTGAGAAAGTAGTTCGCCCCCCCTAGAGTTTTATGTGGCATTGGACCACACAAATCACTGTGCACCAAGTCTAGAGGTTCGCCTAGTTTCTTATTCAATGGCGAAGATGTCAATCTAATCTGTTTGCCATATAGACAATTCTCACACAATGGAAAGTCCGTGTAATCTAACACAAGTAAGTAGCCAAAACGCTGAAGTGTTTTCATTCCCTTTTGGCTAATATGCCCTAGCCGGCTATGCCACAACTCAGGAGATGGCAGCTCGGCAACATAGATAGAGTGTTCGTCAACACTCGAAACAAACAAAGAGTACATGGATCCATTTTTATTACCTTTCATCATGATAAGGTTGTTCTTGCGGATCATCCAAGAACGATTACCAAAAACTTTAGTGTAGCCAAGATCATCCAATTGCCCTATAGAAAGAAAACTTTTCGTAAGCTTGGGCACATGTCTGACATTCTGCAGCACAAAAGTAGTGCCATTATGCATCTGAAGTTTCACATCACCAATGCCAATAATGTCAAGCTCATAGGAATCACCAAGCTTGACTATTCCATGCATGGATGCATAAGAGGAAAACCACTCTCTATGCGGTGTGACATGAAAACTTGCACCAGAATCAAGGATCCAATTCTGTGCATAACCCTCATCCTATGCAGCCAAAGCATCTGGAGTAAAAATGAAAACATCTGAGGCATCTTCTATCACCTCGGCATGAATCTTTGTGGGCATAATGAACATCAATGGAGGAGGAGCATCCTCTACTACAGTGGTAGGTATGGGAGACTCAAAAATATTGAGCTCCTCAATCTTTACTGTACTTTTGACTTTGCCAGAATTATCCTTTTGCATGTTTTTCTGATGGAAACTGCGACAATCCTTTTTGTAATGACCCTTCTTGTGGCAATAGTAACACTCAAAATTTCTGGCATTGCAGTCTCTACTTTGGTTCCCGTGTCTGCTAGGACTACGAGGATTTCGCTCTCTACTTTTGCTTTTGTATTTGTTCCTGTCTCACGGCCTCTTGCCTTTGTTGAACTGCCAACCATATATGCATCCCCATGACTAGCATTATCGAGAGATTTACGACAAATCTCTTCAGTGAGTAATGCTTCTGTGACAGCATTGAACCCTAACTTGCCATTCGGAGCTGAATTGCTAATGGCTATGCAAAAGATATCACATGAAATAGGTAGAGAGCATAACAAGAAGATAGACTTTAGTTCATCGTCAAACTCCTTAAAGCCTGAGATGTCAGCGAACTGAACAAGGAGTTGAACTCATTTAAGTGACTGGAAATTGTGCTACCTTCTTTCATGTTGAGCTTCATAAGATTTTTCATGAGAAAAACTTTTTTGGATGCACTTTTGCTCTCCCATGCTGAACATAAGCTATCCCAAAGTTTCTTGGTTGTTTTCTTCCCTATGATAGTGAAGAAGACTGACTCGGCTAGATGTAGACGTATTGTAGCCATGGATTTTGCATCCAAAAGCTCCCATTGAGCTTGTGTATAATCATCATCCTCTGCATGCTCTTTCAACGGTTCTGAGACGCCTTTGTTTATCAAAACATCTTTCATGCGCTCTTTCCACATGGTGAAGTTGCTGCCATCGAACTTCCGAATGAAATACTCCTCCTTTTCTGAAGAAGAAGCCATCGCTGATAAGAGGGTTTGAGAGGTGCCAAACTATGGCGAGAAGCTGTAGAAATTTGGGTAGAGTAACCTTTGTATCGGGAGTAAAATCTCAACCAAAATAGGCTCAAAAGTGCCAACAATGGAAGTCACGACTTGCGGGAAGTAAATCCGGTAGAGTCTCCTTTGTATGAGGAGTCAAAGCTCAACTCAAAATGCATATAAATGTGCCAACTGCACTAACTGGGCATCTGCTGCACAAAACGACTGTTATGTGAGTGCCAACTCAGCGTCAAAAGCATAAATAACCGTTCAGATACATATCCTATGGCGAGGGTATCGTAAAGGGGAACTCCAGCTACCTGTATCACCGAAAGTATCTCAACATTCGAGCACACCCCAGCTCAAAGAAAACCTCATGCTATCGACCCTCCAAAGGCTAATGCAGACACAAATGGACTAGCCACAGTCTCAGAAAGGGCTCTTCCGGTCCGAGTCTCAGAAACGGCCGGGAAAAACTACCAAAATAGCCAAAAATGGCTCCACACGTAGTACAGTGGGCAGTGTCCGCAACTCAACGTCCATGAGTAAAATCGCGCTCAAACAGGCGCCAAGAACTGCTACATGCAATGAAAGTGATCCCTGCGGGGATATCTGCTCTCGAAAGAGCTCAGTAGCACTAGGTATGCTCACAACAAAATGCATCTGTCAATGCATGTGTCCGCAGAGAACTTGCTGTCGAAATGACTGTCAAATCGCCTGTGAAAGCGCTGTGTCTGGTAACCTAGAGAATCTGGGAGTGAATGGGCTGAAAACCCCCCTTGTAACCTGTAACCTGCGTGTCGGTGTCGCTATGTGCCAATTTCTGCCGCCGTCGAGCATTACTATGCTAGTCGAATAGCCGCCAAAGGTGTCGTATCCGTAAACTGTGTCGTACAAGGCAATCGGTGCACTCGATACCGATGTCGGGTGTCACTCCTCTATGACAGAGGTACCTCACCCGCGCATGTCGCAAGCACGGTTGTCGATCGTGGGAACACGCTCTTCTGGGGGAAACTCCCGGTGTCTGGGTCGGATGTTGGAGATCCGTCGCAATGAGAAGTGTCGAGCCGGTGCGCATGAGCGGTGTCGATGTCGATGTCGCCTTCCGCCGAAAGTGGCTAGCCGAGTAGACGTAAAATGCCAATGCTCGAAGTCGATATCGAGCGGTCAATGCCGAGTCGAATCGGTATCGGTCGTAGATCTCGCTCGATCTGTCAAGATCGCTCTCAAGCTTGTCGGACTCGGTGTGCGGACATCAAAGTTGGGTGACGATGTCGAAGAAGTCGATGTCAAAATCGGAGAATCGCTGATGTCGATGATGAGACCCTGGTCTAAGTCTCTCACTCACTCACTCGCTCTGTGTGTTGCTTGGGCTCGCTCGCAAGCTCGGTGTCAAGCTCACCTTTTTGTTTTTGTTCGAGAAAAAGTATCTTCCAATCTCTTAATCCAGCTCTCTTTCTCTCTCACACAACTGTAAATTTCTGAGAAACTTTCTTTTCACGAGCTCGAGGAGAGGAATCGGGGGTCGGAGCATCAAAATGGGCTTTGTCGAGGGCTCTGTGTGGGAATGATTCCTTCCACACAAAGAGGTTTTTAAGGCTCAAAGAAAAATTTGATTTTTTATTTTTACTGCTGAGTCTGCTTGTGCCAGCGCTGACGAGCAAGCACACACAGTGAGTGTGTGTGTGTGTGTGTGTGTGTGTGTGTGTAGCGCTGCTTTGCTCATGGCCTTGTAATTGCACCCAATTCCAAGTTCATTTGCAAGAAATGCTTCTTTTGCTCTCGGTTCTGCTCAAGCCTTGCTTGGTGTAGGGCTGTTTGAATACACACGCAAGGGAGTGTGTGTGCACTGTGTGTGTGTGTGTGTGTGTGTGTGTGTGTGTGTGTGTGTGTGTGTAACACACCACAAGCTTGCCAATGTCCTTCTCGAATTCCACCCCAGCTCAAGCTATCGAGCTTTGTTCTGCTGCCCTCTGTTGGCGGCTGCTCCCGACCGACCACTCTTGGCCCATTGTACACACTGTGTGTGTGTGTGATGCGAGATGACAAAGCACTGCTGCTCGGGTTGCACTTGCAATTCCCCCCTGCTCAAGCTGTCAAATAGCACTTGAGCCTTGTATATTTGCTTGCTTGCCTTGCAACTCGATCTCAGGCACTTGATTCCCAATTTTGCAAATTCACCTGCTACCCGATTCTGTCAATGCAACTATTGCTTCAATTTTGCACCTATTGCAGCTCCGAAATGCTCTCGAATGCTAGTGGCTTTACAAGTCTTGAAGGATTCACTGCGGTCCCTTGGTGCTGACTCCCCACAAACTCTATCTTGCTCGGCTTACTCGTTGCCCCAACGTTGAGCTGCAAGTGTGTGTGTGTGTGTGTGTTGTGACACAGTTCGATCCCCTGTTGAATGCCCTTCAGGCCCTCGATTTCAGCTGGTTGCAACCCTCTTTTGTCCCTGCTTGGATCTCTGGCTGCTGCCTATTCACTTCAAAGCCCCCCAAATTCACAACGTTGCCAAGCACGATTTCAAAGCTTGTGAATTCACTGCAAGGTTTCCCGAAAAAAAAAACTTAAGGCTCGATTTGCCTGCTGCCTCAGCTTTGCTTGGCTTGCTACATGCAATTTTTCTTATCTGCTCAATGCCGAGCTATTGTTTCGATTTTCTCACAGTGTTCTCGACTTCCTGCATAGTTTGCCAAGCTCCCCCATCCCGGGGTCGGTACACACACGATTAGGATGGCAGGAGATGTCGGGGGTCCCGGTCGGATGCAGATGCCCTGAGCTCTGATACCAATTGTTGTGCGTGTACGGAGTGTGTGCAAGAGAGGGGAAGAAGAAGGATGGGGAATGGGATGAATCACAGACAGCCTGTGTTGGGTTAGTGGAGAAGAAAGAGAGAAGAGTCAACTCTATCTCTTTTTCTCCCTATATTGATTAGGTGAAAGTATGAACAGGGGCCGTTTCCCACGGCCACCTGGCCTACACCCCAACATGCAGTAGCTTGGGGGTGAATAGGAATGCTTTGTCAGTTGAGGTTGGCAAAGACTCGCAGCCGAAAATCCTGCAACCATGCATCCACCCGTCTGAGATCCAGTTGTTGCACATGTGTGAAAGGGATGCACTAGAGCAAAGAATCCATCATGGTGGCAAGAGCACACAAAAGAAGAGATAAACACTAAGACGTAGCAGTGCAAAAGCTCTACAAACAGCACGAATAAAGTATAAGGAATCTGCTGCATGCACAAAACCACTCACATAGAGTTCTAAAAATAGGTAGTGCCACGAGGTCACAACCATCATAGCCCTTTTTCCACTTTTAAAGATTGCATGGCAAAGAATCCACAATCATGATTAAGGTGGCTTTCGGCTCTTGTACCACAGCAAAGGGACACTTGACAACGGTAGGTGAAAAATAATGGCGAAGTCAGAAACCATTCACCGGAACAACAATCACCTCCCCCCGTAAATCAGCCAAATAAAAGGAAGTGGGTCCACATGATTTAAAGATCCAGAACGGCCCAGACCACCATCATTTTAGCTTCTTGGACATCTCCCAAGACGAGAATTAAATACAAGAACCAACTGGCCCTGCAAAAATTGCCGCGACCATTTCTTTCATCGGGATTGCAGATCTTGCAACACCGCAAAACTGCACAATCGCTCTTCATCTAGCTCTTGCAAAACATCCAAATGATAAATGACTGAAGCTTCCGAAAGGAGCCTATCTGCAATCATCATTAGCAAGATTGGCACGACATGCTCCACCAGGGTAATTGCCTCCATACCAAATGCCAATTTGAAAGGGATTATGCCTGTTGCCATATGATAGGCCCATAATGCGGAAGGAAGTTTGACATTCCAATCCCTTCGGTGCAGATTGACTAGCTTTGTCAAGATGCGGACCAATTGCTTATTAGTTGATTTTGCCTATCCATTTTCTTGAGGACAATATGGGGAAGATTTCCTATGTAACACAAAATAGAATTGCAACATTTTCTCCATCAGCTTATTCAAGAAATTGTGACCCCGATCACTAAACAACTCAATGAGACATCCATAACAAGAAAAGATATCCTTATATAAGCACCCAGCAACAGAAACCATTGTATTATCTTTCAAAGGCCTTTCCACTCACTTAGCTGCATAATCCGTGGCCGTCAAAATATACCGATTGCCAATGCTAGTTGTCGTTGGTTTAAAAGGTCCAATAAACTCCAATCCCCATTACTGAAATGGCTCCAAAGGTAACACTCTCTATAAAGGCATTCTAGAAATCTTAGTAGGTTTTCCCACACATTAAAAAACATCGCAATGCTGTACAAAATCCCTCAAATCTTGAAATAACTTCGGCCACCATAATCGAGATTGTAGCACTTTTCGTGCCATGATCAAAGCTGCAAAGTGACCCCGAGCAATGCCTGTATGAACCTCCTCTAGAACAGGTCCTTGCTCTTGTGGTAGGACACATCCTAGCAAAATATCCACCACTGTGTGATAATATAACTTCCCCATCACTATTTCAAAATTCCGGCTACAAATAGCCATCTGGCGATGTTGATGTCGTGACAAAAATGAAGGCATTTTTCCACTATCTAGAAAATGAAACATCTCCTCATACCAGGTCCAGGGAATGCTGGAAATCATTTGGGATGATTGCACAACTAGAACCTCATCTGCAACTACTCCTGTTAAAAATAAAGACGCATCCAAAAATTCTTTTGCAACTCCCATCGGTGGCTCGCCAGAATCAAGCCTAGACAGGTAATCAGCAACCGCATGCTGCGTTCTGGGACAATGTATGACTTCAAAATCAAATTCTTGTAACAAGAGCACCCATTTGGCTAAATTTCTAGTCAAATTTTGTTGGTGTGCCAAATATAAGAGAGCCAAATGATCCACATGAAAGAAAAACCGCCACCCCAATAGATAATGACAAAATTTCTTCTCTGAATAAATCATGTCTAAGCATTCTCTTTCTGTCACGGAATAATTTTTCTCTGCATATGATAATCGCTTGCTACCATAATAAACAGGTCAAAATCACCCCTGAGTTTGTCCTTGCATCAGCACACTGCCAATAGCCCTATCAGAAGCATCCACAAAAACATAAACATCCCTCGGGGAGGTCACCTAATAAAAATGTAACCTATCACCTGAGTTCAACAGAAGGGTATTTAAAGTTCTTGAAACTTACAAAAAATATATATAGAAGGGTATTATTTTTTCAAATTTGAAAAAAACTTACAGATTTTAAAAGAAAAGGGTACATTATATTCCTAACAAAATTCACAGATAAGGGGTTTTACAAACATGTCTTGAACGCACGTGATATGGTAGTTTTACACATAGTGAACCCCCCAAGGAAAATCCTGACCCCAATTCGGAGGAATCATGATAGGAGCTTTGGATGGCTGAATTTTTAATCTTCACCAGGCCAGATCATATTCTTGGGTCCATTCAAAAACTTTAACATGGGTTGTATGGTTAAGAGGAATTGCCGAATGTGCCACAAAGTGCAAATGCCTCCCATGCCACCGAGCTTGACCCAAAACACTGCTTTGGATTTGTCGACGGAGGTGCCTCCATAATTATTGCTATTTTATTAGGGTCCACTAAAATTTCGTCCTCAGAAATCACATGGCCCAATAATCTATCACTTCGCACTGCGAATGCATATTTTAGAGGATTTAAACTGAATTTCACCTCTTGACATTTCATAAAACATAATCGCAATTGCTTCAAATGCTCTAATTGCGCTCCAAAGACATTGAGGTCATCCAAAAAGATTCGCATAAAATCTGTCAAGTAAGGACCAAAAATCTGAAACATATCCCTTTGAAAAATTGAGGGCACATTCCATAATCCAAACCACATTACTATGCATGCAAAAACACCCCATGTTGTAATGAAAGCTGTTTTAGCCTGATCTTCTTCAACCATCTGAATTTGATTATAGACACTAAATCCATCCAAAAAAGAATAAATTTCATGACCTATCACATCATCTAAAATAGAATCCAAAAATGGAAGCGAAAAAGGGTCTGGAAGAGTAGCCGCATTCAGCTTCCTATAATCTACACAAATTCGAATTTTCTTGTTCTTCTTTGGTACCACCACAATAGGAGAAATCCATTCTAGATTATCAATAGGAGTAATAAAACCCACTTGCAATAAGCGATCAATTTCCACCTTGACTTGCTTGGCTACATTCGGATTCATCCTATGAATGCTGCTTCACTAGCACTACATTTGGTTTTAAATGAATCTTATGATGATAAAACTTTGGATCCAATCCTTTCATATCCACATACTCCCATGCAAGAACATCCTTAAATTATGTCAGTAGATTAATCAAGTCCTCTCAGAATTGGGCCTCAAGTCATCGAGACTGATATGGATTGGCTTAGTCTCCTTTGGAGCTCCTAGAAAGATTGTATCCAGTTCATCCTCCTTCACCCTTTTTACTTTACTCATCTGTGCTTCAAAGTCATGTTCTTGCCAAATAACCTCCTGCAATGGTTCTGGCATAGGCAAGGCTTCTTCTTTCCCTTGTGGCACTACTATTTCTTGATCCCATACTAACTTCCCCTCCAAAATCATAGAAACATTTGCAAGATAAAGAGAAACAAAATCCGGATTAGCCTTCAGGAATTTCTCCTCTTCATCCTCTTCTAATCCTTCCACCATATTCATTGTTTTTGCTATCACAGGCCATGTTGCCTGAACTGGTTGTCTGCAAGTTTCCAGCATCACCCAAACTTTCTTGCGACCCTTTTTTTTTGTCAGCATGTTTGCCTCCCAATTATGCTTTACCTTGGCTTGGCATAGCCATGGTCTCCCCAAAATAATATAATAATCCTAACTGTAATCTTCAATATTTAACACCACTAGAAAAACAACAAAGGATAGACTAGCCACATCTAGTAAAATTCCTCTGAGCAATCCTATTGGCTATAATCTTCTTTGATCCGCCATGAGAACTACAAAGGAAGTAGATTCCCAATCACCAAGATCAAAGTGCTCACAAGTTGCTTGAGTAATAATATTAACTCCCGCACCTCCATCTAATAGGACTTTGTCGATATACATTCCATGATATCGTAATGAAAGCTCCAGGTTGCGTGTATCCGTAATCCTAGTTGCAAGAAATGGGACCGAATCATCCCACACGTCTTCAACTACCGCAACATTGATTTCCATCTTCTTTATTCCTTTGAGCTCATGACTCAGCAAAGGTTAATGAATATTTCAAACTACTTCCAATAGTGATCCCAATCAAACCTGTAAACGGTGATTCTAGTGCCTCCTTCCAAACAGAATCCCAATTATCCTCTTCCATAGTACTAGTCCTGTTTATGGATTTTTCGTCTTTCTTCTCCAAAGAGCTCATTGAAGATCCTCATGATTGCAACGGTGGCACTGACTACGTCATCCATGTTACAGTCTTTTTACGTACATCCTCTTGAGTTGACCAATCCAGAAGCTTAACATTTGATGTTGGTACCATATTTTTTCCAAAACGGGTAATCAACGAAACCACCAACTCAGATTCCTCCAATCCCTTAATCTCAACCATAGCTCTACTAGGCTAATTTTTGGCAACATGTTCTTGTTTATTTCAATTATATTCCAAGGCTTCTGAACACTCCTACCTCCAATGCCCCTCTCTTAAACAGAAAAGGCAGGTCTTGGGTTGATTCGGATCCGGCCACCTCCTCCGGCCCCCCCCCCCCCCCCCCCCCCCCCCCCCTTAACCTCGTCCGTCGGCTAGTCCTGGAAAAAGGGCCTCTGATGTATGAGCATGAGCCAGTGTCACCGTAGGCTCTTGTCGTGACTGCCATGCAGAAGAATCCCGACTCCTACGGCCATGACCATTGTAATAACATTCCACTATATTATGTGTATTAGCTGTGCAAATCACACACCATTTCTAATTTATTGCGCAATCTTGATTGGCATCTCCAGGATTCCGGCACTGATTATACCATAGCTCCTTCAGACTCTTTACCATCGCAAAAGATTCTACATATCCGGATGAAACACCTTTCCCTTGACGCTGGGATTTTTTTCGGGGTGCCTGCTCTGACTCTTTCACTGAACTACTGCTCCCTAAATCTGATGATTTTGAGTCTATACTCTCTGACTCTAAACTATCACTACCACTTGCTTGAGATTTACAATGAGATTTCTTGTGATCCTTTTTCTTTGATTTCCTTGATGACTCCGTATCTTCTAAGGCTTCCACTGCTACAACAGCTCATGCGATCACATTATCGAGTGGAGTGGTTACCTTATCAACTGTTGCCATAGCAGTTCCGAGATCCTTATTTAGTCCTTGCAAAAAATAATCATTCAATACCGTGGTTTCTGGCCATTGTGCCTGAGGTACTTATTGCAAGAACATCCGAAACTTTGCAGCATAATTCTCTATTGGCAACGACTTTTGATGCAACGTCTAAAGATTTTCCAAATGTTGAGGGACTGTCTTTTCCGTTCTAAATCGATGCAAGAACGCTCTAGAACCTTCAACAAAAGTTTAAAAGTGATCGTCAGGATACTGTGAAATCCATTTTGCAGCTTTCCCTGAAAGTGTGGATTCAAACACCGATTGTTGATGGAGAGGAATCACTACACTAGGTTGATTCAATCCATACACTTTATTAAATTGTCACAAATGTGCATCAGGATCTTCCTTTGAGCGACCCCAAAAGTTACTATACTTAATCTAACCACCCACCACTGGTCGCACCATAGCCCCTTGTCCAATTGTGCCACCTCTTAGAAAGAATTTCCAAACAATAGGAGGCGGGGACGATGGTGGGGTAGCCCCGGGATGGCTTACTCGAGTCGGTGGTGGAGTGACATGAGTAGGTGAGGAAGAGCACACGGTAGGAGGACATGATGACTACGTGGAGTACGCCGTGCACACCAAATGCACCGGCCACGAACCAGGCTTGGCAACGGAGACATATGTTCCTCTGCCTGGGGTGTGGAAAAAAAAAATTCATCCGAACCACCTCTCCCTTGTCGTTTGCCCACAACTGGAACAACTAGGTCAAGAGGACCCTGTGACCTAGTGTGCATGCATGTTCATAGCATGCCACCCATCATGCATGGTGGTCACTAGATGCAATGCTTATGGCTCCGTAGTGGAGCAATAAGCACTACGGGAATGGATACCCTCACACTTCCTTACATTTATATGAAGCAACAATGTATAAGAAGACAAAATAGATAGTACATAGGTACAGAACACCATCTTCTTCATTGATACACAACAAAACACATGATTACATGATAATGATATCAATTGATTGAGATATCCCCACAATGAATGGTATGCCCCCCAAATACACCCGTTGCTCAAGCGCAGATCGAGAACGATGCAAAACCTGTCCTGTCCCATGGTATCCCGTGAAGAACTATCCGTAGCCGCATGAAGCCCTAGTCCACAGAGTCCACACATCCGTAGGATCCGGAGTGTGCGGCTTATGCCATAACA
Source organism: Adiantum capillus-veneris (assembly GCF_014529385.1). Taxonomy (NCBI): domain Eukaryota; kingdom Viridiplantae; phylum Streptophyta; class Polypodiopsida; order Polypodiales; family Pteridaceae; genus Adiantum; species Adiantum capillus-veneris. Next base: position 158,612,298 of record NC_140943.1, read on the forward strand.
CTTGAAGGAGTCCCTCGACACTTTTATCCCATCATAACAGAGTCACAACTACGGCCTCCACCTCGGAGATACATAGAGGTGCCTCACGCAACACAAAAACATTAGGAGAACTTTGGACTCACTTTTGGGACCTGTAAGAAGTTCCAGTTCATCTTAGAGAGAGAAAATGAAAATTTTAGTATATATTTTAGGTGAAGCTTTTTTGCACCAACAAACAACCAAAATGATATTCACTGTTTGGTAGCGGCCGTCTTCTTTTCTTGTCCTTTTTTCTCTTGTCAAGAATCTAAATAACCGTATGACTAATGATTTGAAACACCAATTTACAAGCACTCCCTCCAAAAAACATAAGCTATAGGAACTCTATCAACTTTAAACATGGGACTACAATGATTTCAAACACGAGCTTCCATGCCTTTTCTGCCAAAACTTGACATATTTTATCAATCATAGGAATAAAACACTTCTTTTCCTAATGAAAACATCAATTTGAACTTGCAGTCCCTAGTCCCTTCATCTTCAATACTTACCCAAAGAAAGAACACCCATCATCTTCACGTTGATGTATTGCAAGCGTACGCACCATTGCAAAAATGTAGGAAGGAGTCTTTCTTATCCCAACAAGAGAAATAACTTAGAAGGGCAAACAAGGAACATCATTTGGATTTGTGGACCAATGGGTCTATTTATCCAAAGGATCCCATAGCAAATGCGCCACCTCCCTTTGCTCATATCACTGAACTTTTTCATTTCACAGGTGATAGCAAGGATGGGCTACTTGGATACATCGAACATTTGGAAATGCGAGGATTGAATACGGAAAAGAAAATAAACATCCTAGCGATGGAGAACATGCAGCTGAAGAAACTTAATGAATCATGAACTTTCATCAAACAGAGAGACAATACAAAACCTTGAGAAGAAGATCACAAGTTTGCATGTGCGAAAAAAACAAAGAGGAACTACAAATGCTTGTCAATTTTGCACCTCTTCAAGCACATATTTCTCTTCTCGGATGATCAGAGGTGGCCTCCGCTATCAATCTCAATTGACAAGATTTTCTCTGCATGCACAATTTCTCCAACGTCAACGCAATGGATGCAGTTGCCCACGCTGCTATGTGGTAAAGATAAGGTTCATTATGTGACGTTGTCGAGGTCAGTACCAAGCAAATAGGTACCCTTAAAAATTTACAAGGTCACGATTTGCTCGATATTGACTTTAGTTTGAGGTCAGTACCAAGCGAATAGAGACACTTGGAAATCTTTAACGCCATTAAATTGCTTGGTATTGACCTGGGTCAGAACCAAGCAATTAGGGACTTAGATGACTATTTCAAGATCTATATTTTCTTCGTTCTGACCTATCTCTATATATCTAGTAACCATTTTAAAGGCTAGTTCTTTTTAATGTCAGGCACGCTATCTCGCTTTTGCCTGCAATGTGCAGGACAAAATATATGTAATAGATCCTCTTATATCACCTATGCTTCATAACAATGGAATGCCATTTCTGACGTTGTTGGGATGGTTTCGTAGAGTAAACTGGGATCTAGTGTGCTTTTTGGTCACTGCCTACAATCAAAGGTGAGTTTTGTGTTGGTATGCAAAGCTATGTTGGATTTAGGGTCTTGCTATTTCTCATCGTCATCGCTGATAGTTTTGATGTTCTTTTTTGGTGTAGTGAACATTGGAGTCTGGTGTTATTTGACATTGAAGCGAATGTCATCTACTACAAAAACTCTGAGAAAAGCAGGGGATTCCATGGGCGTGTAAAGACGTAAGGTTTATCTTTATGCTTTTGCATGTAGTGTCTATTTCTAATGCCCTACTGAGCAAGTGCTTATGTATGTAGTTCCACAAAAAAAATTATTAACTGTGTGGAACACATTTTGATAGAACATGATCTAGGTGCTGCCAACTGAGCACTGACAGGTCATCGTGCCCACTTAGATTGAGAATTTCAGTTGTGGCTAGAGGAGGTGTATGAATGCTATGCTCCTTCTAAGCCAAATTTTGGATGTACCAAATGTAAGTACGCATGTTGTTTAAGTGCTTGTATCGCTGCAATGCCTTTATGAAGAGAAGATGCACGCATCTACAAGACCTTCAACTACATAACTATAACCCTATGATGTGCCCAATGTTTTTGTAATGGCCATTCAACATATTATAATTTTGGTGCATAATCGGTCAAGAGAGGAAAGCACACGAGTTGAGGAGTTTGAACAAGTCTGCATCGAAGAAATCATGTAGAGGTACTACAAGATTCAAGAGGAGGTTTGAGACATGCAAGAAGCAATCAATCAATATTATGTGAGCACCACAAAAGTAGAGGATTTGGTTACACATCAATGTCAAGAGAGAGAACGTAGTGAATCTTCACACGTTCAAGATGCATGGGAAACCATGGATGAAGCCTAGGCATTTGAGATACACAAAAGGGCACCCAAGACCACTGTCCCTCGAGGGAGAAGGAGAAGCAACCGGAGGAGAGGGCAGGGGAGTAGTGGTAGCAACAGGAGCAAGGGGCATGCAAACAGTGGTAGAAACCGAGGTAGGGGGCAAGGGAGCAGTGGTAGCAACACGGGCAGGAGGCTGTAATCTAGGAGAATGGAAAATGGAAAATTTTCCCTTGTTTTCAATGTCTTAAATTCTATTGTTTTCAATGCCTTGAATGTCTTCAATTTACTTTTCTATTGTTGAGATTGAATGCATACACTTGTGGCAGTAGTGGCATGTCTTCATATGTAATATCTATCCTAAGCTGTGCAAGAGTTGTACTTGACATTTTGTCCATGACACTAAGTAGGCATCTCGAAAGTAGATCTCCATTGCTAAAGGTTTGTTCTCATAGCTAGACTCTATACCTTGGTCGAGTGGAATAAGCTACCCACTAAGAAGATGATATCTAAAATAGTAAAATGATACTATAAAATTTTGAGAGCTTATAATGTACTTGCAAATTATGGACTTCCTTTGCAAATTACAATTTTTTTCCTCCGACTATTTTCTATCCCAATTATCATCTAAAATATCCAAACATCTCTCAGACTTGCAAATGAACATTGTTGTGGTAGTTCTTATTTTCTCTCATCGAAGAAGAAATATACAAACACTTCAATAGACATAAATAGAGTGAGCCTAAAAATCTTTGTATCAATCAAATACTTGAGGGACTTCTGTATATCTTGAAACAACCTATTCCTGAAGCTTTCACTAGTTTGAGACACTGGCAAAGACCAATCCTTGCTGTCAAATGATGGAAGTGGCAAATGAGTCACACGACCCCAGGCAAACAATATTCAAGGTTCCAAATATGACATATCATAAAATAATATTTTCCATTATTTGCAAGCTCCTTGTATGATCCTCCTCGGTACATTATAACTGCATGGAAAGCATAAGAAATCCCAAGTATGCTCTCAACTAGTTGCCAGTCCGTCCTTCTAGATGGATAAATATCCACATCACATCAAACATGATATCAACCATAAGCCTTCGGAAATAAACATGCACTGAATGAAGATATATGCTCAAAATAGCATACAGTTGGGTCAATTCCGTGGAAAACTAGGAGGAGATGTTTGCAACCTTAAGTCTGCATGTTGGAAAGCTTGTTGTAAGAGGGCCTCTTTCACCCGCTTGCTTTGTGCACACACTTTAAACTCTTTAACTTGAACCTTGAAAGCCTCCACAAAATCATTGCGTTGCCTCCTCTTCCTCCTCCTCGTCTGCAATAGTACCCATGATTGATCATTTGTAGTATAACTATTAAAAATGGTAATAGAGTCAATTGTAGTGCTAGGCCTTTGAGAGGTAGTCATGGTGTGCACTAGACCAGACAGTAGAGTTAACAAAAATATGAAAAAGGGAAGACAGTTTTGAGAGGGAAGTAGAGTTACTCAAAGTTACATTTGGGTGGGAACAAAGGTACAAAGGTAGTACGTGTAGAAGGCGAAGACAGTCGCAGCTGGTGGGAGCTGTCTCCTGGAAGACGAACAGTGGATCAGTCAGAAATTACCACGACACTTACCATAATAACTTTGAGAAGGCTATAAATAAGACCCATTACATTGTTATCAAGCTGCTTAATCCTTGCTTCTTACTTCAGAGTTCTTTTCACTTAACCTTTGAGCAATTTCCTACCAGCAATCTATTCGCCTGTAATCTTGTAATCCTTACTACTGTAATCATTCGAGATTCAAAAAATTACATCTTGTACTGATTATCTTGAATACGAATCTGAAACTGCAATCACGTTTCCATTTGTCTAGTCTGTCTATCCTTTCAATTGACTAATTCAGTTCAGATAACCATTTTAGTCTAGTTCTGGTCTTTATTCTAGTTTTACTGATTGAACTGATGACTTACCATTAGCTTTAAATCCTAACACTGGAATTAGATATCTGAAGAGATCAGCTCCAATTACATTTTGGCGACCATGGTGGTTAGAGATGTTGCTCGTTGACCAGAAAACTCTTCTCCTAGTTAAGATTTTTAGCTGAAGAATGGCGCCCAAAACTAGTCGTGGTCAGAAACCATCACACCGTGTTGACCCTGTTCCTGAGGAATCTGATCGTGACTCTAATCCCAAGAAGGACCTGGAGATTGAAATTGAGGCTCAAGAGGAGCACAATTATGCTGATGAGGCTAAGGACTCTCAGCACTCCAATCAGTCCAGAAGGAGAAGAGATGAGAGGGAAGAACGCAAGGCCAGGAGTTCTTGAGCCACACAAAGGGATGATGGGGACAAAGGCAGCAAGGGGAGTCGCCATAGTTATGGTAGAAAAGCCAGAGAGGAGACAAAAACTGAGACAGATGAAGGAATTGATTGGGACGTGGATACGGACCATTACAAAAAGTCCTCAAAAAGGAGTCAGGTTCCGAAGGTCAAAAGAGGCAAAGAAAATGTTGATCGACATGATTATACCTCTTCATTAAAAGTTTATTTTCCAGTATTCAAGGGTGGGAAGAAGGATTATCCGAATGTTCATATCCAAGCCTTTGAACAATATGCTGAGTTGAAAAATATTGATGAAGATGACTGGGGTGAATACTTTCCTCATACATTAAAATATGCAGCAATGAAATGCTACTCCCATTACCCAGCTTGCGAGATCATACAATAAATTACTCAAAGCTTTCAGGCTGGAATATTAAGACAACACAGGAGATGAGGATATCCTCTGCGAACTAGATAAGATAAAGCAAGGAAAATTACCAGTCAGAAGTTATGTTGAAAAAATCAAGGAGCTAACCAGGCACTTGTAGGAGCCTTCATCAGAAAAGAGGCTACGGGCATGGTTTTTAAATGGGTTGTAAAAATCTTAGGTAACAGGAAGTACCTACACCAACAAAGGAATTCAATGATTTGGTACAGCGCACCGCCCTGAAGCTGGAACACGAGGCAAAGAAAGAGAGGAGTCACAAGAAGAGGAGGTCCGGTACTAGTAGTTCTTTCACTGAGAATTTTGATTCCAGTAAGACCTCTAGTAGTTCTGAAAGCAGCTCAGAGGAAAAAAGCAAGGATAAAACCAAGAAGGGGTCTTGGTCTAGGAAGATTGATGAAATGGCCTGGCAGATTGCTGAGATCAGCTAGACCAAACAATTAGTTAGAAGAATGAAAACTTGGTGTTCAAAATGTAAATCTAAATATCATGTTTCCAATGAATGTCCACAATGTACCTACTGCAAAGCGTATGGTCATTTATGGAATAATTGTGGCATCCGTATCCATCACTTTAAGAAGGTCAAAGATTTGTCTATCGTAGCGTTCACCAATGCTGAACCAGTCAGAGTGGAAACAACCAATATACCCCAAGAGGAGAAACCAAGTACCAGTGATATTGGTACTTGGCGAGGCAGGTATGAGGGAGGTACTGGCAGAGGATGGGGGTGTGGTAATTTTTGGAAAAGAAGTCTGAATTGTTACACTTGTGGTAAGTATGGGCATTTTGCAGCTCAATGTCTAGAAACACCTACTACTGCAACTACTGAGGCAAAGGCCCCAGAGCCAGTTCCTATACGAGCAGTAACACACAGCAAGGGATGGTCATTGAGGAAATTTTAGAGGAGCAGGCAAAACCAGTAAGTCCTGAAAGCAGGGATTTAATATTTACGTAATTATGAAAAATTTTGTGTGATCACAAGGTCTTATTGACACATTTACATGATTACACTAAACATAATAACACAGAATCCGGTTAAGGGCGACCTGCAGACCCACTAAATTCCCGCCGAGCTTTTCAGTTTCCCCAATGGGCCCACTGGGATTTTTCATTTTCCTTACGGGTCCGTCGAGAATACTAAAAAGCCCAGTGGGCTGGCAGAATTATATATATGTGGGTCTGATCTGACTCGTTGGGTGTTATTTCTTGCTTTCATCTTCTGAGAGAGAGAGAGAGAGAGAGAGAGAGAGAGAGAGAGAGAGAGAGAGAGAGAGAGAGAGAGAGAGAGAGAGAGAGAGAGAGAGAGAGAGAGAGAGATCGTCGACCACCTTTGTAGGTATGCCAAGAGGAGAGAGGAGAGAGGAGAGAGGGGGTCGTGTGGGAGCGTGCTCTGCATTGCAGTGCGTGGCAGCAGCAGAGTACCTAACCACACGATCCGGGTATGTGTTGTATGTGTGTGTATGCATTGTGTGGTAGCGTGCCTTTTGTCATATTGCACGATAGTAATAAGCTACCTTACCACACAATGGGAGTGTGTGTAAGCTGTTCTACAGAATAGTGCTTATCACGGGGGCATCACCTCGGTGACGCGGGGAAGATGGTGTCCTTGTGGTAAGTATTGGCTTACTGTCTGGGTACTACATCGGTAACGCGGCGAATCTAGTATCCTTATGGTAATTCAACTTCGCTTCCCCATACCCAAAAAACATATGGGCATCGATCGGTAATGCGGCTATATGATGTTCGTGTGCAAGCCATTGTTTCTCCTTAGATTCAGGCGGCACTCGATCAGTAACGCAACTAATAGAGTATCATTTGTTAGAAGCATCTGTTATTGCATAAATGTGGCATTTAGGTCGTTAACCTGGCTGTACGAACGTCATATAATTTGTATGTGCATGTGCAGGTAATTTTTTAAGTACTAACTATATGAAATACTTGGTCGGTAACGCGGCTGTGAAGAGTATTTCATATACAAAATGTATGAATTGTTTGATTTTGTTGTTTTTAACTGTCCATTTGAAATTATATACTAACTAATCATATTCAAAAGAATATTTTATTCATGAATCATTGCTATTTTAAATGCTCCATTTATATAAATTATATGTAAAAAAGTATTTGCACACAAATTGCATGTTAAATATTCTTCTTTTATCTTTTTAAAGGACTTTCAAGCATTATCGCTATTTTTAATGCTTCATTTACATAAATTCTCTTTAAAAAAATCTAAATGCACACAATTTTCATGTTAAATATTATTTTGTATCTTTTTAAAGAGCATCAATTATCATCGCTTTTTTGATTGCTACATTTACATAAATTCTATGTAAAAAAGTGTGTGAACACAATTTGCTAGTCCAATTTGTATACTTCCAATGTTTTAAATGTTTTTGAAAATTTTAAGTCGGTGTGTGCTTTGTTTTTGAATTAGTATGTGTGCACGGAGAAAAATATAAGTTAAAAATTCAATATATGCTGAAATGTGCCAGACTGTTAACATGTATTGTTTGATTTGAATTAAGTTCTTATAAACCACGTGTTTGATTTGCATTTTACACGTGTAACAGATTGCAATTTTAAGTGAAGATTTTTTTCAATTTTTATCAATACTGCCTTGCACATTTCTTAAAGTCTTCAAGTGGTGGTTAAGGGTTTACTTGAAATAGTGTGAGAGTGTTAGTGTCATTCGACCATGAATGTATATTTGATATGCTGTTTTTTATTGTCCACTGCAATATGATGCCAGATCAAAAGAAAAGTATTATGCGTACCATTCGTAAAGAATTTATTTTTGCAATCTCATCGTGTGCAGATAATTACATACAACAGATCAGTTTAAGTGATGTCTACATCAAAGACCTCACTAGCGCTATTTGGGAGAACACAGAGTGCAGGTTGTGACTTGAAGGCCAATACGAGCTGTTTGTTCCCGTAGGGATTCGAGAATTTGACCCCCACCACAAGGTTATGACTGTGTTGGGAAATATGAAAGTATGTTGTAGAGACTTAAAGGAAGATATTCCACCTGCCTGCGACATGTCAAAATTAGAGATCTGGGATAAATTTTGGGAAGAACAGAAGGTAAAGATGAAGCGTGTGAAAGCGCAGGACCAAGCAACCTTACCCAAGAGATTGAAGATGGCCCAAGATGCGCAAGCAGCTCTCGGAGGTCGATCCGATGCCAGCGGCACTGTCACAATCATGCGCACGGCTTTGAATGCAAAGTGCGCTCATCTTGTTGGCATCCCTCACAAAGCCTTGGTATAAGGTATGAGGATTGGAGCAGGCTCCTTCGGTGTGTGCACATTGTACACCATCAAAGGCATCTCATTTTTTCCAGACCACATTACAGATGTGGGAAAATGTTACAAGGAAGGGAGTGAGGTGAAATTTGACAGCTTTCAGAGCAAGAATGCAAATGCTTTACCCCTCCATTGTAAGGTGCATTGGGTTTACTACCGAAGCTCCTTGGATCACAATATTCTCATACTACAATGGGAGTACCATGGGCGGCATGATGTGCCACTTACCATTCACTCATGGATTGTTCAGACGACACATGCACAGGCTACAACATGGCTAGAGGTCATTGCCTATAGCAAATCTTCTTGTAAGCGAGATAGACACGGTGCGGATCAAAGCAGTGATCGAGCAGATGCCAGCCATTTTTCATGCCTTAATTGACGGCGTTGCGGCTGCCCACTCGGTCGGTATAGTGCACAGTGACCTTCACCCATTCAACATAATGTTGGACTTTACTCACGCCAATAAACCCCGCATCGGCATCATTGATTGGGGTATGATGCTGATAACACTAGCTAAGCACACAACAATTAATTATCTGCATCCAAGTGCGTACTCGAACAAAGAAGTTTTGGATGCACAGAGAGCAAGGAATTCCGAGATGGCTAAGCGACCGTGGATTTCTCCCAAACTATATGATCCATGGTGCACAGATGCATACACAAAAGCAAGCGACATTTATGCATCGGGCTACCTATTAGACATGTTGGAAAATTTTTGGAGTGCGACCAAAAAAGTTTATTTTTCGGAGAAGTTTTTCACCACCCGGACAAAGATATTATGAGGGCTATTCAAATTAAAGTAGATTGTTGGATGAAGTTAAAAGAGAAGGAACAAAGAAGGGATTCTTCTGACGTGTTGATATTTTTCAAAGAACATTTAAAGACAGACCGTAACCCTGTCCAACGTCCCCTTGTTGAACTTGCACCATCATTTTATCCGATTTAAACATTTCTATGATATACATGTCTTGTCCACGGTATTCTATTTTTTATTAAAGTGTATTATCTGGTTTGAAGTGGTTCACCCAATTGAGTCAATTATCTTTAGTCATTTCAAATTTGTCATTTAACTGTCAGTATTTAAAATTTGCCTTGTGGTTCAATTAGTCGCATTTGTTGTGGTTTGATTTAGTGGATTCCGCGTACTTTCCGTGTGAACAAGAAGTTGCTATATTCTGCATCTGTGAGACTGTTGAATCGTGAGAATATATATTTGCCAATGATATTGAATATTTGTTTATCTATTGACTGCAGCTCTAAGAGAAAATGGCCGATGAAGAAAAAGATATTGGCACCCAATCATTGCCCGATGATCAACAACAAGCGGCTGTTAATGCATTTTAGTGCATGAAGTCTCAGGCACACGGCATGTCGAAAAACAAGTGATGTGTACTGCTCGATGACTCTCAAAATGGGAAAATCCAAACCACATGCAATGGAAAGAGATCAATAAAGAAGTGACAAAGGACATGATCAAGACGATGTGGCCATGTAAGGACGCAAAGATCAAGAAAGGAAGGTGGAAGGTTTTGAAGTGCAACCATGATGCGATCAAGAAAATGCTAAGAGTATTTATTTGGTGGTTTATGGCCATCCCCTGCACAATGCAGATTGTGTGCTATATTTTGCAAAAAATGTTATATGTTCACTTTGTGCAACAGCGACCAGTAGACTTCTCGTTAAAGGAGACAACTGTTGCCACTCATGATTTAAGGGAGAGTTGTGTCACTTTCACCGGAGATGATCTGGCATTGATAGTGAAAGGCACCGACCTACAGTTAAAAAGAGAGAAGGATTAGAAGTAAATATCCTGGAGTACATCTTCAACAAAGAATAAGTCTTACAAACATAAAACCAGCACCTTTCAAAGTGTGAATGGCTGATCATCTAGTTGTGCAGGCAACTAGGATACTAGAGGGTATGCAGATGAGAGTAGGCAAGGAAAAGTTCAAAACCAGTTTCCTAGTACTGGATATACAAGGCGCATATGGGATGCTACTGGGGCACCCATGGTTGCAAACAACACAATCTGTTCACGACTATGCCAATCAGACTCTGACTATACAAGGTGCAAATAGCAAAATTCAGATTCAGACAAACAACACTAGGAGCTAGAGGAAGGAACTACGACCAGAAGAGCTTTATGAGAAGTAGAAGGCAAAGAAAATTGAGAGGATGCTGGCGGCAATGAATATTTTTCCATTAGCTGAAATAGATCTCAATGTGGTATTACTAGACAAAGATAAGGTTGAAAAGCAAAAGAAGCAGTTTCTAGATGAGTTCATTGAACTGAATTTTGGGGAATGACCAGTTCAGTTAACTGGAAGGTCAGAAGAACCAATAGATTCTCGTATGTTAGCAATTTTTGAAGAAGTTATTGGGACTCAGAATAGCAATTTAGAGTCTAGAGGACTATCTTCGGATTACGCTGAGGAATCAACCAAATGAAAGGGTGGCAGGCCTAATTAGTTACTTCCAAATGATCAAGAAATAGAGGAATGGAATCTAGATACTGAGGAGAATCCTAGAGTAATCAAAGTTAACAAACATATGAGTCCAATCATGAAAGAGAAAGCGCGACACATGTTCTAGTAGTATAAAGATGTGTTCGCATGGGAACATACTGATCTCAAGGGAGTGGATCTAGAGGTATGTCAACATTGAATACCATTAAAACCAAATACCAGACCCGTGAGGTTGCAAAGATGGTTAACAAAGAGATCGATAACCTTCTGAAGGCTGGGTTCATTATTGAGCTAGACTATAGTGATTGGTTATTTCCTATTGTGGTGGTGCCCAAGAAGAATGGAGAGCTTAGAGTCTGTGTAGATTATTGAAAGTTGAATGCTCAAACCATCAAGGATCCCTTTCCATTACCATTTACAAAAAATTTGCTTGACGAAATTGTAGGTTACGAGATGCATAGCTTTATGGATGGCTATAGTGGTTATAACTAGTTACAAATTGCTCCTACGGATCGGATAAAAAGTACTTTTATTACTGAATGGGGAGCATTCATGTATCTGGTTATGCCATTTGGTCTTTGTAATTCCCCAACAACTTTTCAAAGATATATGATGGAAATATTCAATGAATACCTACACTGATTCCTTGCCATATTTATGGATGACTTCACCATATATTCAATAGACAATAAGCATTTACTTTTTTTGGAAATGGTTTTCTAGCGCCATCAGGAAAAGAAAATTTGTTTAAATCCATTAAAATATATTTTCTTGGTCTAGAAAGGACAGCTTCTGAGACATGTAGTGTCCAAACATGGTATTGAAATGGCCAATGACAAGATTCGGTGTGTCCAACAGGCCAAGATGCCATGCAATGCATCAAAATTAAGTTATTTCTTGGGATATATCAACTTTTACAGAAGGTTTGTGCATCAGTTTGCTTCTCAGGCATTACCTTTGTACGAGTTCACAAAGAAGAACATCAAGTTCATTTGGACTACTGAATGTGATGAGAGCTTTTAGAGTTTGAAGAATGCCATTATCAGTAAACCAGTACTTTGACAACCAAACTCGGATGACATTTTTCATGTACATGTAGATGCTTCACGACTGGTGATGGGGGAAATCTTAGCTCAGCCTGATGGGAAGACTGATTATCCAGTCTATTTTGCCAGTCAAAGATTTAGTCAAGAAAAACAAGGATATACAACTACTGAAAGAGAAGCCTTGGGAATGGTTTTCAATGCTACTAAGTTTTGACACTATTTGTTGGGCAAGATGTTTCATTTTTATGTAGATAATCAAGCATTATTACTCCTAACTAGCAAGGTCATTATTCAAGGGAGATTGACAAGATGGATAATGTTCCTGATGGAATTTGAGTTTCGTATTTTCCATAAGCCTGGTAAAACTCACTATGGTGCTGATTTCCTGTCCAGAAGTACGGATGGCTACTCTGAGACATCTTTGAGAGATGAGCTGGTGAATGTAAAACTATTTCAGATGATAGCTGAGGAAATGACTGATCCAGAATTATATGATGTGTATCAGTTCCTTTCTAAAGGAAATTCCCAGATAACTGGACTCGGATTCAGAAGAAGGCCTTGATAATTAAGAGTCTAAAGTTCACCATCATTGGAGGATCACTCTACAGACTCGGAGTGTATGGGGTTATTTGCAGATGTGTGCCTATGGAAGAAAAAATGAAAGTTACTTCAAAAGCACATGATGGGGATTCTGGAGGACATTTCTCCACTGATAATACTTACAAGAAGATTTTGTAGGCTGGTTTATGGTGGCAAACTTTAATAGCTGATGTCAGAAGCTTTTGTAAAATGTGTTATATATGCCAGAGGATGGGTAGGACCACAATAGCAAATATGACTCCTCTAACTCCAGTCCAGCCCACTGGGAGTGTTTATTCGATTGTGGCTAATGAGACATGGGATTTGGTTGAATTACCAAAAGGAAAAAATGCTTTACCTTGCAATTGGGTATACAAGAAGAAGTATACAGTGGAAGATCCCGAGCCTAGATACAAGGCTCGTCTAGTTGCCAAGGGTTTCAAGCAGCAAAAAGGTGTGGATTTTGATGAGATTGTCTCTCTAGTAGTCAAGATGACTACACTTTGCACCGTGCTTGGCTTAGTTGCTATCCAGGACATGGAACTTGTCCAAATGGATGTGAACACAGCATTTCTTCACAGGGATCTAGATGAAGATGTCTACATGAAAAAACCAGAGGGATTCGTATGTGAAACCCAAAAACCAACGAGGACAGAATTGGTTTGTAAACTTAAAAAGGCACTCTATGGCCTCAAGCAAGGTTCAAGGCAATGGTATCAAAAATTCGACAAATTCATGCAGTCTCAGGGTTACATAAGAATTCAAGAGGATCACTGCTTATACACAAAAAGATTGAACGATGGTTCTTTAATCATCTTGATCTTGTATGTAGATGATATGCTCATCGCAGGCAAATCAATTGATGAAATCAATCAGTTGAAAAAGATGCTAAGCACTCAATTTTCCATGAAGGATTTGGGAGATGCCAATCACTTTCTTGGTATGCACATCATGTAACATTTAATGGCCTAAAATCTTATTTGTAGCGGAAATTAGCATGAACATAGTGGGCATTTCATTAGAATAGATTCCTAATGAGAATTACAAGAGTGCTTGGGTGGAGAGAGAGCAACAAAAAGCATAACACCTAGTTAGATAGCATCGACAATACTTTCAAAAGAGAGAGCAATTAAGCTATTGACAACAGTTTGAGGACCGGATTTGCATGGAGCCGGTCCCCCCTCCAAAAGGCTTTGTATTATGGTTTCTCCCATCAAGAGAGACATTGTACAATACAATTCTTTGTGTTCCTTCAAGACTAGCTAGTGGAATGAAGATGGAAGCTTCATTCACCAAGCAAAACACTTAATCAAACACAACTTGAATTATCCCCGTTCTCAGACCCAAGACCTCACACACCTTCGAAGATGGTGAGAGCTAGCAGGGTATGAGAGTAGATTGAGAGGAAAAAGAAGTATCTTACGAGAAAGAAGTACATCTCCTCACATAATCACTCATATTAGCATAGCTTAGCTTAGTAATTAGCTTGGTAGAGAAGATGAGCATGCATTGAAGCTTGGCTCTTGGTTGGATTTGCATCCACATGCCAAGAGAGTGTTGATGTAGGCTTCTATCTCACAAGCTTGGAGTAGGTGATGAGCTCTCCATTAAAGCTTGGGAGGAGATAGAGTATTTTCCCTTCACACATGGTCAAGTGTGAGAGTGTGTGTGTCAATGCCAAGCAAAAATCAGCCCCCTCTCTCTCTTGGGCGAGCCCTAGCTGCTAATTTAGTCTGGCTTTTGCCTCATTAGACCTCCCCAGGTCAAGCCAATAGGGATTAAGCAGCATAAGTGATAGCCTTCTGACATGTGTCCCCCTTTCCCCTTTTGTGAGAGCTTTAGATAATTAAATAATTAAACTAAACTCTCATTGGACCCCTTTGCCTCCTGGCCAATAGGAATCAGGCAAGCCATGGGGCTCCTGAATGCTCATTGGACCCCTTGGGAGACTGCCCAATAGTCTTCTAGGACACTTAATTCTTATTGGTTTCTTTTATTAAATGTTTTTAAATTAATTAAACTAGATTTACTCTAGCCTAATTCTCATTGGTCCACTTCAAGGTCTTCCAATAGGAATTGGGCATACCTTGTGGGCATCTGGCCTAGGGAGCTGACATGTGTCCCTCATTCCCTTTGTGTAAAGGGAGCCTGTGTGTGTGTGTGTGGCTTTCTCTCTCATCCCCTAGCTTTGGGGCTCGCCCCCTCCCATGTAGGGATGTAGAAAGACTTTTTGGGCACACACTAAGCATCCAATTTTCCCTAAGGTTGACCTTTGGACACTACCTTTGAATTTTGGAACCTTAGCATTTTGGAAGTCTTAATGGGCTGAACCTTAGGGTCTTTTTAGCCCGTTGTTTCACATGGCTCTTTTGCAGATGGCCCCCCCTTTGGATCCCTATTTTCCCTCCTTTGGATCCCTACTGTGGCCGGTCTGCTAACTTAACCAATATTCTAGATTTTTCTCCCTTGGCACTTCCCCACATTAAATGATCAGTTTAATATGAGAAAATCATTTAGGAGAATTAGATATTGATTATTATGACATTACCTCTCTCTTGAAATCATAGTCGTCCTCGACTATGGTGTAGAGAAGATAAAGCATATGCATGAGTCCTTTTCTTAGCGGGTAGAGGATCCCTATGTTACCCTACGACATCATTCCATAATGGATGACTAGTCCATTTGGCGCTTGAGAGCCTGAGGCTGCCGCAAGCATATCTGCACATTAGTCCTATCAATCTTCCATAGTAGAGTGACAAGCTCTACTTGGTGTTCGGGAGACGTCGTCTCCGCAAACTTGATCTAAGCATGCATACTACTTCATTTTTGTGCACAAATAAAGAAAAAGAGAGTCTTATAAGACAAAAATTTTTGTTCATTTTTAACATTTTGTACATTTGCTTACTCTTGGGAAGCATTGCAAGCATTGACAAGGTTTAGGTTATCCTTTAATTGTATGCCTTGCATCCATCTAGCATCTTCAAAAGGATAATTCTTAAACTTAATAAGATATCGTCGGATAGTCTTACCGCCTCTTAATACCTTGTCTTCATGTCGGAGAATGGACTCGGGCTGCAGCACCTCCTCGTGGTCCTCGATCTCCGGTGGGTCTTCAATAGTTGGTTCTTGAGGTGGCTCTCCTTTGTAAGGCTTTAAGAGGCTCACATGAAAAGCATTGTGTATGAGCCAATGATTGGGCAACTTAAGTTGATAGGCCATCTCATTGATTGGCCTAAGAATCTGGAAGGGACCATAGTACCTTTTTGCTAGTTTAGCATAGTACTTTTGGTGTCCCGTAGGATTCTTGCCCGTCGTGTGCCTTAATCGAGCCTTGCGAAACTTTAACAAGACCCAATCGTTTTCTTTAAAGGCTTGGGCTCTTCTGTGCTTGTCAGCAGCAGCCTTTTGCCTTTGCTGTGAGATAGAGATAGCATCCTTAATCTTTTGGAAAGATTCTTGTAGGTCTCGGCTATACTCATCTGCAGCGAAGATCTTCCCATGTACCTTAAGTAGCAAGGGACTTTTTGATCTTCCCTCAATTACCTCGAAAGGTGCTTTTCCTGTAGAAGTATGTACAGTGTTATTGTAAGCATACTCTACTAGGGGTAAGTACTTCTCCCATTGGGATCTTTGATCTACTTCCGTTACATAGGCTTTTAGTAGATCGAGAATAGTTAGGTTAGCTATTTCACTTTGGCCATCAGTTTGTGGATGATAGGCCGAAGAGAAGTTTAGCCTTGTTCCTAAATTCTCAAAGAGACCCTTCCAGAAATTACTGGTCATCCGACACTATGGACATTGGCAAGCCATGGTACTTGAAAATTTGTGAAATGAAGAGGGTTGCCATTTGATGGGCTTTGATAGTCTTTTTGACAGGTATAAAATGAGCTTGTTTACTGAACCTGTCTACTATCGTCCATATTCCCGTATTCCCATGGATAGACTTAGGCAATCCAAAGATAAAATCCATGGATATGCTCTCCCATGGTGAATTAGGGATTGGCAAGGGTTGAAGCAATCCAAGTTGCTTCCCTCTATCAAATTTTGTCTTTTGACATACCACACATTTGGAAACATACTCATGTATGTTCACTTTCATGGTAGGCCAATAGAAATATGTTTCAATTCCCTTTAGGGTAGACTGAATCCCTCTATGCCCCGCATATGGGGGAGCATGAGATTCATACATTACTTTCTCACGTAGTGAGTTAGTAACGCATAGTCTATTGCCATAGAGAAGATAACCATCTTGTAAAGTAAATGGTTCTTCTTTCTTCCCTAATGCAAGGGCTGAAATCACATCTCTAAAATCGGGATCAATAGCATACTCATCTATCATTGAAGATAGATCATTGTGAGTTGCTATGGAAACCGCATTCACTCTCGGTCGTCTTGAGAGTGCATCGGCTACTTGATTATGCTTGCCAGCAATGTGAGCAATATGAAAATGAAATTGCGAAAGGAAATTTGCCCACCTCATTTGTTTGTCGGAGAGCTTGGTCTGCGTCATGAAGTACTTAAGACTTTGGTGATCCGTTCGCAGAATGAAAGGAGTCCCCAATAAATAGTGCTTCCATGAGTCTAAGGCATGTAGAACTGCAAGGAGTTCTTTTTCGTATATGCCTAGAGCTTGCTCAACAGGGTCGAGCCTTCGACTCTCATAGCCTATGGCGTGCCCTTCTTGGAGCAAAACAGCCCCAAGGCAATCACCACAAGCATCACATTGGACCTCAAATGGTTTTGAGAGATCCGGTAGTGTAAGCACAGGTTGAGAGATAAGCTTTTCGAAAGCATTGTTCTCCTTAGCAGACCACGTATACCTAACATTTTTCTTTGTTAGGTCATGTAATGGTCCCGCAATTTGTGAGAACTTTTCTATGAAGCGTCTATAGTATGCACACATACCTATAAAGCTTCTTAGTTCATGAAGATTCCTTGGTTTAGGCCATCCTTTTATTACCTCTAACTTGGATGGATCCATTTGGATTCCATCTTGAGAGATAATGTGACCTAAATATTGAATCTCTTGCAAGAAAAATTCACTTTTCTTTCGATTAACATAAAGTTTATTCTCTCTTAAAACTTGAAATATTACCTGGAGGTGTTGCTTGTGTTCCTCTAATGAATTAGAGTAGATGATAATATCATCAAAGAACACTCCAGTGAAGGTTCGATGAGGCCTGAACAGCTTTTCCATCAAGCGGTTGAATGTGGCTGGTGCATTAGTCAAGCCAAAAGGCATGACAATGTATTCGTAAAGACCAAATGTAGTACGAAATGCGGTCTTTACAATGTCTTGATCAACTATCCTTATTTGATGATAGCCACTTTTTAGGTCAATCCTACTGAAGTAGGTCGATCCTTGTAGCTTATCAAATAGGTCTTCTACCCGTGGAACGGGAAACCTATTCTTGATAGTGATCCTATTTAGTGCTCTATAGTCGACACACATACGATATGTGCCGTCTTTCTTTTGCACTAATAGCACAGGTGAGCAAAATGGAGATGAGCTAGGCCTAACCATGCCCTTCTCAATTAACTCATGCACTTGCCGCATAATCTCCTCTTGTTGAGCTTGAGAAACTCTATAAGGAGGTTTGTTAGGCGGTGAACTTCCTGGAAGAAGTTCAATTGCATGGTCGTCATTACCTCGTTTAGGAGGTAGCTCAGAAGGGATGTCGTCAATAAAGACATCTTGAAACCCCTTGAGAAAATTGGATAACTCTAATTCCTTTTGGTTGCTTTTATTTTCTTTTGCTAAAGCATTAGGTTCATTTTGAGAATCTTTAACAAAAATCATGTACACGGAAATAGAGCTCTTTATTGACTTGTTGAAAGCTGGTGTATGTACAATGGGGATGGTGTTACCCATCTCCCTAGCATCTATATACATGTCCTTTTCCCTGAACTTAAAGGAGATTCTCCTTTCAGGAAATTTAATATGGGCAGCCAGACGGTCAAACCATGGTGCCCCTAGGATTACATCCTCATGCTTGAGAGGAGAGATAAAGAAATCCTCTTTGTCCACATAGCCTTGGACATGAAGCCTCAATTTCCCGATTAAGGGAGTGACTGAAGCTTCTTGCCCCTTGAAGGCACTGTCTGCGGGTAGGATATCTCCCATCTCGTAGGATTGTATGCCTAGCTTGGTGGCTAACTCCATAGATATGAAATTGTGAGTAGAGCCAGGGTCAAAGAGAATAAAAGCATCATGTTCTCTTACCTTTCCCCAAGCATGGCATAGAGGAGATCCTTTGTGGTGAGTTTGGTGAATCTCCTCCTCTTGGATTTCAACCAAAGAAGCTCTAGGAGGATCTTGGCGGTTGTTCTTTTGGGGACAAGCGCGGTACGCATGCCCTTGTTCGCCGCACTTGAAACACCGGTTATCTTTACGATAACGCTCAAGCTCTTCAGGAGAGAGTTTATTCTTTCCTTTGTAAACTCCCTTCTCTTTAGCTTTGTTGGAATTGCCCTTAGGAGACTTTTGGACATTGTCCTTCCCCTTAGGCTCATTGGAACCTTTGTTTTCCGGGGGCTTATTATTTCTTTTACCCCCCGTTTGGAAATTGATTCGCGAGGCCACCATAGTATGGTGTATTACCGCCGATATGGTACGTGGCCTTTGGGAGTTGACATACTCCGCCATTTCTTCGGTTAAGCCCGCACAAAATTGTTGCTTTTGCTCTCCAAAATCCAACTTTTTGAAGACAGTGGCTTTGAGTTGTAGGTCCCAAAACTTGTCTACATATTTGTGGATGGATTCATTGGGAGAGAGCTTTAAGCTTCGCCATTCGGTGAGTACTTTGTTTTTGGCATCGGTGGCCAAAAACTGCTTCATAATGGAAGCTCTTAAAGCCTTCCATGTTCGTGGAGCTTCACCGTTGGCTCGTAGGCTAGACCACCATTGTCTGGCGGACTTTTGAAAGTGCATAGCTACATGGCGTAGCTTAGAGGACTCCGTGAAGCCCTCGTCTCCAAACGCCGCATCAAATTGCTGGATGAAGGCCAAAACTTTGTCTGTAGCACCGAAGGTGCCATCATAGGTAAGGAAAGAGATGCTCTTCCCTCCCTCTTTGAATTTCTTCAGCTTGGACGACCTCTTCCATGCGGCATAGGATTTCCTATGGCCTCTTCTTTTTGATGGTTCAAAAGTTCCACCATCACTTTCTTCAGAAGATGAAGAATTTGAAGAAGGTGGAGAAGAGGGTGACCTCTTTCTCGCCTTTTTCTTGTCTTGATCTTTGTCGTCTTCACCATAGCTTTCATAAGAGGAAGAGGATAAAGAAGATGGAGAAGAGGGTGTCCTCTTTCTCGCCTTTTTCTTCTCTTGCTTTTGATCATCCCTCTTTGAATTATGGCGTGGAGAAGAGTGTGATGGTCTTCTCCGCTTTGGTGGTGATGGAGAGCGTTTAGCCCGCCGTCTTCGTGGAGCCATCTCCGCCGAGGTGGCGGGAGACTCGCTTCTTTCTCGTTCCTTCGGTGGAGGCTCTTGAGTTCTCCTTTGGGAAGGAGATGCATCATCAAGAAGTAAGTTCTTGAGCCCTTCATATGGATTCTCTTCTTCTTCCCGAATCGGAGAGAGACCTCTTTTGGTAGTCTCACAAGGAGGCTTCCTAGGTGTTCTCTCGTCATGGTGATGAGCTTGGAGAATCCCGTGAGCACGGAGCTGCCGTTGCACTTCACTTTGGAGAGATGGATTGCCCATGGCTTGTTGAAGCCTACAAACAAGATAATTAACAAGCATTGAAGCATCATTAGTAGCTTGCTCATGAGCAAAATCAAAGTTATCAACATTAATTTCACTCTCTTTAATATTGTCAGCCATTCTAACAACTTTTAGGTGTAAACTTTTTAGGTGTACTTTGGCACTTCAAGCCCTAGTTGCTAATCCTCTTTACCCCTTTAGAAAAAGCACTCAAGCTACTGTACCCGCGGCTCGAATACCATTAATTGCAAGGAATAGAAGAGAGGGTCTTTCGACACCAAAACAGCACCGGCTCCTGTCAAGCTTCTAATAGCTCAATAGTGGTTAAGCCGTAGGCAAGCCCCGTAGGACTCCACTATTAAGACCATAGCTCTCGACGGTGATGCCCCGTTAACTGCACAAAGGCAGGCGCACTGCAAGGCTGAAAAATCCCTATTCTACTTACTCACAGGCAATTAATAATACCAACCATTTGTAGCTAGCTTGAGGACCTCCCTTCTTGAGCAAGAAAAGAGAAACCTTGAGCTCTGATACCAATGTAACATTTAATGGCCTAAAATCTTATTTGTAGCGGAAATTAGCATGAACATAGTGGGCATTTCATTAGAATAGATTCCTAATGAGAATTACAAGAGTGCTTGGGTGGAGAGAGAGCAACAAAAAGCATAACACCTAGTTAGATAGCATCGACAATACTTTCAAAAGAGAGAGCAATTAAGCTATTGACAACAGTTTGAGGACCGGATTTGCATGGAGCCGGTCCCCCCTCCAAAAGGCTTTGTATTATGGTTTCTCCCATCAAGAGAGACATTGTACAATACAATTCTTTGTGTTCCTTCAAGACTAGCTAGTGGAATGAAGATGGAAGCTTCATTCACCAAGCAAAACACTTAATCAAACACAACTTGAATTATCCCCGTTCTCAGACCCAAGACCTCACACACCTTCGAAGATGGTGAGAGCTAGCAGGGTATGAGAGTAGATTGAGAGGAAAAAGAAGTATCTTACGAGAAAGAAGTACATCTCCTCACATAATCACTCATATTAGCATAGCTTAGCTTAGTAATTAGCTTGGTAGAGAAGATGAGCATGCATTGAAGCTTGGCTCTTGGTTGGATTTGCATCCACATGCCAAGAGAGTGTTGATGTAGGCTTCTATCTCACAAGCTTGGAGTAGGTGATGAGCTCTCCATTAAAGCTTGGGAGGAGATAGAGTATTTTCCCTTCACACATGGTCAAGTGTGAGAGTGTGTGTGTCAATGCCAAGCAAAAATCAGCCCCCTCTCTCTCTTGGGCGAGCCCTAGCTGCTAATTTAGTCTGGCTTTTGCCTCATTAGACCTCCCCAGGTCAAGCCAATAGGGATTAAGCAGCATAAGTGATAGCCTTCTGACATGTGTCCCCCTTTCCCCTTTTGTGAGAGCTTTAGATAATTAAATAATTAAACTAAACTCTCATTGGACCCCTTTGCCTCCTGGCCAATAGGAATCAGGCAAGCCATGGGGCTCCTGAATGCTAATTGGACCCCTTGGGAGACTGCCCAATAGTCTTCTAGGACACTTAATTCTTATTGGTTTCTTTTATTAAATGTTTTTAAATTAATTAAACTAGATTTACTCTAGCCTAATTCTCATTGGTCCACTTCAAGGGTCTTCCAATAGGAATTGGGCATACCTTGTGGGCATCTGGCCTAGGGAGCTGACATGTGTCCCTCATTCCCTTTGTGTAAAGGGAGCCTGTGTGTGTGTGTGTGGCTTTCTCTCTCATCCCCTAGCTTTGGGGCTCGCCCCCTCCCATGTAGGGATGTAGAAAGACTTTTTGGGCACACACTAAGCATCCAATTTTCCCTAAGGTTGACCTTTGGACACTACCTTTGAATTTTGGAACCTTAGCATTTTGGAAGTCTTAATGGGCTGAACCTTAGGGTCTTTTTAGCCCGTTGTTTCACATGGCTCTTTTGCAGATGGCCCCCCCTTTGGATCCCTATTTTCCCTCCTTTGGATCCCTACTGTGGCCGGTCTGCTAACTTAACCAATATTCTAGCTTTTTCTCCCTTGGCACTTCCCCACATTAAATGATCAGTTTAATATGAGAAAATCATTTAGGAGAATTAGATATTGATTATTATGACACATCAAGAGAGACAGGCAACGTGGAATTCTTGAATTATCTCAAGAAAAGTACATTCACAAAGTCTTGCAATGTTTTAGTATGCAGGGGGGGAAGTCATTGAGTACCCCAATGCAAGCATAATCCAAACCTAGCAAGGAAGACTCTCCCAAGACAGTGGCTGAGAAAGAGGAAATGGCGAAAGTACCATATTCTTCAGTAGTTGGCAGTTTGATGTATGCTATGGTAGCCATAAGACCAAACATTGCACATGCAGTGAGAGTGGTTAGTAGGTACATGGCAAACCCTGGCAAGAAGCATTGGGAAGCAGTGAAGAAAATCCTCAGATATTTGAAAGGTATAGCTACCAAGTGTTTACGCTTTGGAAACAGTGATGCATCTATTGTAGGTTACACGGATGCGGATTATGCGGGTTGTGTGGATCGTAGAAGATCCACATCTGGCTATGTGTTCATGTTTGCTGGAGCAGCTATCTCTTGGAGATCGTGTCTCCAAGATTGCACGTATTCATCTACCACTGAGGCAGAATATGTTGTTGCGTCTGACGCCAGCAAGGAAGCCATATGGTTGGCTCGTCTAGTGGGAGATTTGGGCATTCACGCGGTTCCAGTACTACATTGTGATAGTCAGAGTGCCATTGCTTTGGCAAAGAATACAGTGTTTCACTCAAAGTCGAAACACATAGAGGTCAGATACCATGTCATAAGAGATGCATTGGCTGGCAAGCGTATCGAGCTTGTCAAGGTTCACAGTGACGACAACCCCGCAGATGCTCTCACAAAGAGCCTAGCCTCGGAGCGATTTACACATTGTATAGAACTTATGGGTGTAGGATGAAGCCTCGGCAATGCTTCATCAATTCTGTATAGACTAACTATACTAATGCCACTATTGGCCACCGTGACCTTCAAGTGGGAGGTTGTTGGGATGTAGGCCAAGTGGCCGTGGGAAACCGCCCCTGTTCATACTTTCACCTAATCAATATAGGGAGAAAAAGAGATAGAGTTGACTCTCTTGTCTCTTTCTTCTCCACTAACCCAACACAGGCTGTCTGTGATTCATCCCCTTCCCCATCCTTCTTCTTCCCCTCTCTTGCACACACTCCGTACACGCACAACACTGCATTGATAGAACAATTGGCTCTTGGCAATATGGTGGAAGTGAACAATCAACAGATTCAATCAACAACAGAAAGGATCTCAAGATGCTATTGTCTGCCTATCGATGGTGTTGCTTGTGCTTCAGATGTTATTCTAGCTGCAGAGGTAGAGCTTGAATTTGGCTTAAATGTGAAAGGGGAATACAAACTGTCAGGGTTCACTAATGTAGTGATTAGGGATGCTTATCACTGGTTTTTGGAAGCTATTTGGCTGCAAGCCAAAACTTGTACCATCTCAGCTAAAGCTTGCAATGTGTTGCATTCAACCAATTTTGGGCATTCGGCCTAGGCAACAATCATCAGGGAACGGTTACTTGCTGAGTGTCAACGAGTAGTGGGGCAGATGGGTGCAGTACCCCAACTAATTCAAAGGTGGGGTAAATTATGACATTGGTGTTTCCATTAAAAAAAATGATCAATTTATGACCCGCAACACTGCTATGCCAGCAAGGGCTCAGAGTGCTGAACCAGCTAAGGAGTTACCTCACATGCCTACCCGTGTGACAGCTGTAGTGGATGCTTTGACTTCAGTGGTAGCCTCTGTTTCTCTAGAGATGGCCACTACGAGGACTTCCAGAAGAAAGAGAGGACGGGAGGAAGTCCTGCTTTCCACACCACCACATGTACTGACAACATCTCTACAGCAAGGCAGGTTGCCTAAGGATTGCTCAATTTCACGATGGTGATGAAGAATGTAGGAGTGCGTGGCAACTTCAAACCCTAAGGGAACTGCCTCTGTGGGTGCGGATATCTCCTCGCAACTAGGAAATCTTGAAGCTGTTTGGGTAGAAACTGATGTGGTGGGGACGACTCCAATCCCTTTTCCTTGGGAATCCCAAACCCCAAATCCTTCTGATCAGCTCCAAGGTGCGGAACATTTTTGCAGCGCATGGCAGAATCATTGCAGGCAGTTTTCAGCTAGCACCGACAACTGAGCCAAGGGTCACCGAGCTCAAATCGCAGGTGGCAGGCTTGCAGGCCCACAATGTGGAGCTGGAGGTCCAAAACACAGCACTGCACAATACACCCCAGTAGCATGCTGGCGAGCTGCAAGCTCTGAGAGAGGCTAACTCTTCTTTTATCTCTTCTATTCAAGATGATCTTCTTTGCCTGTGCATGCAGAATGGCATGGAAAATTATTTAGAGTCACATCTAGGAGATGTGATGATCAATCTGAATGATCTTGATGGACTGGTAGTGGAGATGCAGCAGGACCTACACAATTTTTACGAGAGCCAAATGCAAAATTGGAGATCAATGTTAACCAATGTGGCGGTAACTCAACAACAAGCACAACAGCTCATGGTGCACCAACCTGAGCCGCCTACCAATGACAGTGGTAAGGACATTGTGCAAGAAGGTTTTGATATTTCTGATTGGGCAAAAGCTACCGAAGAATGTGCTGAAGCCAAAGCCCGTGTCTCTCATTTGTATTGTGTAATTCATCATCTTCGTAAGGAGCGGTGCAGGGTCTATTTTTGGGTGGAGAAAATTTCTCATTCTTTTTCACTAAGTCTCTCGCCTTGTCCGCCATTTTGGCCCACTCTAAACCGATACCTTGCTTGGTATTATCCCATCCATACCCCTCTTGCTCCTTTACCCCAGGCTCCTCAGTCTATCTCCCTACCCCAACACAGTTCATTCCACGGGAACCTTGGCCAGAGCAACCTGAGATAGACTTGTAGTTGATGTTGGAGGTTTACAGGGCCCATCGGCAAGATCTTTGGGAGTTCGGCTACATTGAAATTTCATCATCACCAGAGCGTGAGGAGGAGCAGTGACCGGAGCCTTTGACATATAGAGGGTAAAGCTGTGGGTTCGTGAGGTCCACCATGCATGCCAGAAGTTATGGCATAAGCCATACACTACAGATCCTGTGGATGTGTGGACTCTGCGGACTAGGACTTCATGCGGCTACAAGCAGTCCTTCATGGGATACCATGGGACAGGACGGGTTTTGCACCGTTCCCGATCTGGATTAGAGCAAGGGATGTATTTGGGGGGCATACCAGTCATTGTGGAGATATCTCAATCAATCAATATCATTCTCATGTAATCATGTGTTCTGTTGTGTATCAATGAAGAAGATGGTGTTTTTGTCCCTGTGTACTGTCTATCATGTCTTCTTATACATTGTTGCTCCTATAATGTAAGGAAGTGTGAGAGTATCCATTCCCATAGTTCTTATTTCTCCATTGCGGAGCCATAGGCATTACATCAAGACACGTCTCCACAAGATTAATCATACATTGAACCATTGTCATCTTAAAGACCTCAACATGAACATTGGAATAATCTGCTAGGTAGAAAGAAGATGGGGTCTAGGAGGGCCTCTTTATTTTCCATGAGATTATGAAGGTGATTAACATTTTGACAAATAGGTACATGCCATGGGTGAAAGAATGGTGAGTGTGTAAGAGAGGTGTAAGTGTTACCATATACATGTGGTAGTGATGTGTGTGAACACACTTAGGATCACCGGGGCATTTTTTCTCTCTTTAGGAGGTTTTTTCCATGTGCATTATATATACGCCCATCACTCTAGGTCTATCTATCTTTACATTGCACACTAAGTAATATACTCTCTGTTGTGTGCCTTGAGTTTCCTTCGCCTTCTCCAAGCTCTGTGTGTTTTCCTGCAACCCTAATTCCAACAATTGGTATCAGAGTAGGTTGCATCCTCATGGGCTTAGACACTAGCAGCTCCAGCACATGCGTGCTCACTTTCTTCAATTTTTGTGAGATTTGGCGAGTGTTCACAGGCTAACAAAAATTTTGGGGAGTCCTGCGCAGACTATTTTGTCATTTTGTGCAAAATTTCTATTAGTGCCATTTTCTACATAATAGGTCCCTTACAATCTTCTACGGTTTGTGCTATATAGCATGTGTTGTTCTCGCTTCATTTATCCTCTTTTCGAGAAGTTTTCACATCAGGTGCAGCATTTACCATGGCTGACAATAACACAGATGTGTTCAAGATGTTTGCTGCTCAGGACAGATTGGATGAGGATAATTACCCTATGTGGGATAACATGATGCAGCATGTTCTTATGTCAAAGGGTGTCTAGAATATTGTGTAGGGCATTGATGTGCGTCTCGGTTCTGAGGATGTAGGTGATGTTGAGGATGTTGCAGGTCTTGTTGCAAGGATTGCTGCTGTTAGAGTTGTTTTGCCTATGGTAGAACAAGCTCGTTGGGATGTAAAGGATGCATAGGCTCATGCATTGATTTTGTTTTTTTGTGAAGTGCTCCCCACATTTGTTCAACAAAATCTGCAAAACAGGCTTGGGATATTCTGGCTTGTCCTGACGCAAGCCACAATGAGGCAAAAATTGCATTGCTGTGTAAAGAGCTGGAGTCAAAGATTATGCATGAGGAAGATGATAAGGACACTTTCCTTGCTTGTGTCAAGGATATCAATGAGAAACTTATTTCTATAGGTGAAGTCATTTCAAATAGTACCTTGTGCAGACTGTTCTTGATGCCTTGCCAGACTCTTACCAAAATTTTGCTAGTACTTTGAGACTTATGACCCAAGGAAATCCTGAAGTTGTCAAGTTTGATGCATTGTGCACATTGCTATAGCAAGAGTCACTTTCCCAAAAAAATAGGACTAAACAACGTGCAATTGAACAAGCTTTTATTACTTCTCAAAGAAAGGGTGGTAACAACAATGCAGCCACTTCTTATGGTTCTTTTGCTAATGGAAAATGACTTGTTCCTAATGCTTCTGTTGGAAGAAATTTGTACAAAAATTTTGGTGATAAGGGAAAAAAGAAGATGCGTTTCTAGATGATGATCACTTGATCAAGTAGTGTTCTAAGTTAAAGGCCAAAGAGGCAAAGAAGAAAGAGGGTGGTTCCATTGCAAATGCTGGCTTCACTATAAATGCAATATTGTTGAGTCTTTTGTGAAAGGAGATTATGATGCTGATGTTGATGCAGAATGGGCTTCTAGTGCAAAGTGTACCTATAATCCTGCTCTCCATGATGCATGCATGTCAATTGCTGCAGATTCACATGTGTGGTATTTTGACAGTGGTGCTACAAGGCACATTACCTCACATCATGAGGTATTTTGACAGTGGTGCTACAAGGCACATTACCTCACATCGTGATTTGTTCACCTCTTTCGAGTCTGTCCCTCATAGGAATTCAGTCACTTGTGCTAACAATGCCTCTTATCTGGTTCAGGGAGTTGAAAATATTGTGCTTACTGCTGCAAATGGTAGTTCTTTCACACTTGTTGATGCACTTTATGTACCGAAGATCAAGAAGAATCTTTTGTCTGTATTTGCATTTGCTAGACTTAGACTTGTAGTCAAATTTGTGGATGACAGATGTATAGTACATGATCTCAGTTTCGGTGGTAAAATTGTTGCATCTGGCCTTTTGTGCCATGGGCTGTATAAGCTCACTTTGTATGACAAGCGTGGACAAAATTTACCAAATGTAGTTGCATATTTAAGGACTATTTCAGATGCAAAAATGTGGCATGCACTTTTTGGGCATCTAAATTTTTCCAATTTGCTGCGTTTGCAAAAATGTGATATGGTTTCTTCTTTGCCGCCTCTTGAAGCACCTGTTAAACATGTTTGGGAAGGCTATATTTTAAGTAAAATGCTAAGTTTCCAAAGGCTGGGTCAGTTCGTGCTACATGCAGGTTGCAACTTGTGCATAGTGATGTTTTTGGGCCTATGCAAACTCCGCCCTTGGGAAATTACTTGTACTTCGTGAATTTCATTGACGACTAAATTTCATTGACGACTACTCCAGGCATGCATGGGTATATCCGTTGAAAGCTAAGTCCAAATTTATGTGCTTCAAACAATTTCTGGCTATGGCTGAAAATGTCTCAAAATGTACTATGGGCACCCTCCGTTCCAATCTAGGGGGGGAGTATATGTCTCATGAATTTAATGCATTTCTGGCTAGTCGTGGGATAAAACACCAATGTACAGTTCTGTATACACTCAGCAAACTGGTGATACTGAGAGGAAAAACAGATCTCTTACAGAAATGGCAAGATGTATGGTCAAGAGTCAAGCTTTACCACATGAGTTTTGGCTTGAGGTTGTATGTGTGCCATTTATATACTCAGTAGGTGTTCTACAAAAGTGTTGCAGTCTATGACTCCATATGAAGCATGGCATGATAGAAATCCATCTATTGAGCACATGCGTGTTTTTGGTTGTTTGGCTTATGGTTTAGTGCCACAAGTGCAGTGCAGAAAACTTGCATGATAAGTAAGTTTATGTAATGCAGCCTCGCGGTTTTGTCAAGAAAGGACAAGAGGACAAAGTGTGCAGATGTAAGAAGGCTTTGTATGGGTTGAAGCAATCTCCTTGTGCTTGGTATGAGAAAGTTGAAACTCATTTGGTCAAATGAGGCTTTCGTAACAGTCCAACAAAAAGCACATTGTATGTCAAGCTTGAGGCGATGTACTTCTGATTGTTGTTCTTTATGTCGATGATTTGTTGATCAATGGTCCCAATGAGACACATATTTCTGAATTTAAGGCCAATTTAAATGCTACTTTTAAGATGAAAGATTTGGGGTTGTTGCATCATTACTTGAGCATACGCTGGTGATCGTGCTGATGTCACTCTTTACCAAACTGTTGTTGGCTACCTCGTTTATGTATGCAACACGAGGCTAGATATTCAGTTTGCAGTCTCACAGGTCAGTAGATTTATGCACAGCCCAGGGTCTAAGCATTTGCAGGCTATCAAGAAGAGTTTTTTCTATTTGAGTGTCACTTTACATCTTGGCTTGTTTATTCCCAAGGGGGGATCATTGCCGCAAGACTTACATGCTTTTCAGACTCATATTGGGCTAATTGTTTTGATACGTGAGTATCCATAAGTGGTTTTTTGTTTCATGCTTGACAATTCATGTATATCATGGTTGAGAAAGAAGCAACCTACTATGGCCACTTCGAGTTGTGAGGCTGAGTACAGGGAAGTCTTCATCACAACTACGATTGAGTGCGTATGGCTCAAATGCCTTATGGCTGATTTGGGTGTTGGACAAGGCACTTCCAACACTATCTACATTGACAGACTGAGTGCATTGGTAGTTACGAGGAATCATGCTCTTACAAAGCACATTGAGGTGCATTACCACTATGTCAAGGAGAGGCTCTCAGCAGGAGAGATCAACTTGGTTTATGTGCCAACACAAGACAACCTTGCAGATCTTTTCACAAAGGCATTGTCTTGTGAGAAGTTCAAAGCTTTCTGCAAAGCTTTGGGCTTACTCCCCTTTGTGGATTGAACATGTCCTTAGGGCATGGCACTTCCCTTTACTCATGTGCTAGTTTTCATTCACCGCATCACTCCAAGGGGGAATTTTTACCATATACATGTTGTAGTGATGTGTGTAAACACACTTAGGACCGCCGCGGCATTTTTCCCTCTTTAGGAGGTTTTTTCCCCCATGCATTACATATACACCCATCACTCTAGGGCTATCTATCTTTCCAATTTCACACTAAGTAATATACTCTCTGTTGTGTGCATTGAGCTTCCTTCATCTTCTCTAAGTTGTGTGTGTTTTCCTCCAGCCTTAATTCTACTTATTGAAAGTCTACTAACATTAAATTATAAATATAGAGCCTAATAAACTTTAGTTCAACACTTGGAACAACCTAGTGGCCAAGAAGTTTTTCAAAGCAAAAACTTTGGACTCTTCCACACATCCCTTGATCCATCAAAATCGAGTACTATTAGGTTCCCCACATGGATTATAGTGCTTGGAAAAAAATCCAAGTTCTAGTCAAATGTGAAAGCTACCACCTTTACCCTTTACAAAAAACCTTTTAGTGTTAAAAACACTATTGTTTAATCAATCATTTCTATCGTTGCCTTGGTAACTCCCCTAAGAGAACCTCCAAAGTGTCATCATATTTTGTCATTTGAACATCAGGTTCTCCCAATTCTTGTGTCTCTTTCTTCTGAATTTCCTTTGAATTCTTTTCTTGATTTGGTCCCAAGCCTTCAACTTGAGCTTGATTTGTCTTCTCACACTTCTTCAACCACTTCTACAATCATTTGTTTTGATTTTTCTTCCCCTTCAATTGGCGTCCTCAACATTTTACTTAACCTCTTTCATAAATTTGTTCTTCTCTGCAAAATCTTACTACTGTGCAACTTGTACCAAGGTAAAGAAATCATGTTCAGTTGACACTTTCCTACATGTTTTTTGTATTTGTGCCTTGTCCCTGAACTATCACCTGAATGTTTTGTGTTGTAATGCTTTGCTTCAATTCTACCATTTCATTTTACAAATCTTCGATTTCCTATGGAGAAACAAGTATTTAGCATTGGCCTCTTCTTTTGCAAAATTTGGTAGGGTTTATTAACTAGAGTGAATAGTTTCTTCTTCAA
The DNA here is from genome assembly GCF_014529385.1 of Adiantum capillus-veneris. NCBI lineage: Eukaryota > Viridiplantae > Streptophyta > Polypodiopsida > Polypodiales > Pteridaceae > Adiantum > Adiantum capillus-veneris. The sequence continues at coordinate 158,643,245 of NC_140943.1, forward strand.
CTCTACTCAAATATGTTTACCTTGCTTTCTCACCTTTGACATGAGAACTTTTACTTCCTATGTAGATAAGTACCAACCATCTAGGTGTAGACATATCTCTAGGCTTTTCATCCATTCTTTGCATGCCTAGACCCTACTCAATAAAATACTATTTTCTAACTGTAGTTTTGAATGATCAAATCTCAACAATCCATTTTCTCACTTAGGGCTTCAAACCACTTGTCTCTCCACTCCTAAAACTTCCCTGAGTGCTTTCCCTTCTATGGAAATGGGTTTTGTAAAATTTAAAAGAGTCTTTGGCCTTCTACAAATCCTCTCTCAAGTCAGCTACGGACTCCTCCATGTAGTCAATCAATTTTGCATCCTCCTTAGGTCTTTTTGAAACTTTTTGTAACTCTGAAATTTGCCCTTGTAGTTAAAACTTTTCCCTCTATAGTACACTGTAATTTCACTTCCATTGACCAATGAAACTCTTCACCAAATCCAAATCCTGGTTTTCTTCTTCAATTCCAATCTAAGTATCAAATATCCTAATTAATTTCTCCCCTCTCCCAATTGTGAGTGTATTGTCTTTTTCTTCTTTTCCAGAGTGTGTGGCTTTTTCCTTTTGAACCTCAAAGAGGTTTTAATCAAAAAGATGATCTTGGATGTTTCTTTAGACGTCTCTTTTGGAGTTTCCAAAAGAGTATCCATGTCCTCATTAAAGTCCATGCCCAAGGTTTTTCGTATGTTGTCCTATTATTACCAACTCATTGAAGAGGTACCATGACTCTGTTTGACATCCTAGAAATATTTCCTCCTCGGTTCTTTTTAGCATCTTTTTTTCTTCCACATCTCTACTCCACTCACCCTTGCTTGCTGAAGATCTCTCGCTTTGCAAGTGGCCAACTTTTGGAGCCCACCGGACACATCCTCAATTAAAAGAGGGCATACATGGGAGTGAAGAATAAAATGGGATTTCTCTAGCATTTGGTTGCTCATATTGTTGCCTACAATGTGTGTACATATCCACAAGAGTCAAACTACTAAAAGTCTCAACATGCTTGCCCTTCAAGTCTCTCCAAAATCTTTCACATGCACGTGCCTTTTCTTGGACTTGAAAAAATGAATTCTTTACTTCCCATCTTCTTCTCTTCTTTTGAATCAATGCCTTGTATGTATGAAAATGACTTTGATAGTTGTCTTTGTCCATAGTTCCATCACACTTTATCAACAAGGACTTGCAAGCATATTTACATTCTTTATCAAACCACCTTTTGTGTGATCCATCTTTGTTGATACCATGGACATGCTTTATGGAAAAGCATTCGTCAGCACAAGAACAAATAACTTTCTTGAAAGATTCCCATTTAGTATCCAATGATGTGTCATATTGAAGCTTTGTCATCCATAATTTTTTCTCAACCATTTCAATATACATTTGTGCCCATATGAAATCCATACAAAGTGATAACCGTTCATCATGCTTAGCTACTTGTCAAGATGAAAGTTCAATACATAAGGTCTGATGGCCTAATTTTGGGGTTCATTGGCCAAGCATAAAACTCTTTAAGTGATACATGATGGCTTTGGAGAGTAGCATATTTTTTATCCATTGAAGTATGTTCATACAAGTGAAATTTCTCCGAGTCCGTTGAAATGTATGGCATATCAAATGTTTGAGTATCATGTTGCAATGTTTTTGTACAAGCATTCATATCCCTAAAGACAATTTCATCACCTTTTCCTTTAGAATAAGCAATGTCTTCCTCCAAATCAAAAAAATGATTGATCTCTATCCATACAAGAATAAAACGGGGAATCATGATAAGGAATGTAGCAACCAACTACAAAAATGGGTGCTCTTTTTGGTGTCATAATTTTCAGCCATACATAATGTTTGTGCTTGTCATCTTTCACAATTGATACAAAATCTTTTAATCCTTTCTTAACCATACATGCAACCCCTCCTTGCCCTCTTCAACTGCTTTGAGATTCTTGACCACATCATTGAATGTACATTACAATCCTCCATAATCCTTTGCGTATCATGCTCCCAAGTGTCAATAAGTACAACCTCGACTTTTCTTGCTAGTTGATCTATGCCAAACCTCACATTCCATGGGTATCCATTGAAATTCCAAAACCATACTTTCAATTGTAACTTGGCGTGATAGGTTGCACATTCCTATTTTCTCAAGGGACTTTCCTCCTCCTTGGGCACAATTTCGTATGAGAGATCTCCTTGTTTTTCTTATTCCTCTCCTCATATTTTGTTTCTTAGTAGTGCAATCTTTACATACAAAATATTTTTAATCCCTCAAATAGATCTAGCTATAATCAAGGATAATCTTTTTCTTGGTCTCATCCGACATGGTGCATACAATTGGCTATTCTCCTAAAGAACTCCTTGCTTACCCACTCTATGTGCTCCATAAATCATAACTTTTGACATGCCAAAGTGGGTTTTGGAGCAATATTGGATGAAAATGGCAAGAGAAGGAGTTTTTTCTAACTTCTCTTCAAGAATTTGACAATTCATGGAACGTTGCTCCAGTTCCTACATCCACATTCTCAAAATTCTTGCTTTGAGACATATCTTGCATGAGGGAGAAAGTAGGAACCACATTGTTATCACATACATCAACCCAAGACTTGTTTGTGGATACATTTTTCATAATTGTTAACATCTAATCTCATGGATGGCCAATATACTCCCAACCATTTAATTCTTCTCATCGTTTGGTTCTTCACAAAATATTTTTCGATTATTGTGGTGTGAGCTTAATTTAAGTATTTAGCTTGTTCTTCTAGGTTTATGCACAAAAGAAAAACTTCATCCTTGTTTTTCTTGTATAGTCTTTGTACTAACAATTGATACTTAGCAGATTGCTCAACCAATTTTTGTGTTATAAGAAGAGAAACCTAGGAATCTACTTGTGCTATAGTCATCAAAGTAACCATATTTTCTAATCATATAGGGATCATCTCTATGAAGAATAGATAAGCATTGGGAAAATCATCATCAACTCCCAAGGGAGGTTATCTAGAGTTGATCCTAGACAAGTGATCAACCTTTTGATGTGTGGTGCCCTCATTAACAACCACTATAAAATCAAATTCCAATAAAATGATGAACCATATTACATCCTTGCCCATATTACATGCCTTGTTGACTAGATAGAGTACAAACTTCTTTGCCAATAAGCAATGTCTAGATTTTTGATAGCATAAATCATTTTAAGGCCCCCTCTTTCTATTGTGGTGGAGTTCCTGTTTGTTGTATTCAATTGTCTACTAGCATAAGAGATAGGAAAACCATAGTTCCCTCTCCTGGTCAAGCTAGTATGCAGCCAATCAAAAAATTGGTTGCATCAACATACGCATGGATATTTTTTTTCCAATCTAGAGATTTCAATATTGGAGCACATGACAAAGCCTCCTTATTCAAACAAATAGATTGACCAAGCCATACATGACTATATGAATATAGCTATATGATTATAACTTTATCCATATCTATAGCAATCCCATTTTCTGAAAACTATGTTTGAGAATGTTGCACTACCTAACCATGAATACACACTTCTTAGGATTTAAGCACATACTATGTAGGTGGCATTTCTCAAAGATCTTTTTGATGTGTTCATAATATTTGTTTCTTTTGATGAGTGCACACATAAGTCATCAATGTAAACCTCTAGGAAGTTACAAAGCTATTCCTTGAAAGAATGACTCATTAGCCTTTGAAATGTAATTGGCTCATTTGTTTATCCAAAAGGCATGACCCTATATGCAAATATCCCCCCATTGAATAGAAAAAGCTATTTATGTTGATCCTTTGGATTGATGTCTAGTTGATTATAACCTCAAAATCCATCTAAGAAGCTATAGGCTTTTGTGCCAACCACTCTTGTTAACTAGTAACAAGAAGATGATAGTTGTCTCTAATGGTTTTAGTATTCACCTTTTTTAGATTGACGCACATTGGAGATACTCGATTTATGTGTTCATTTCCATAGATGAATATGGATTTTTTTAGCTTCTCTATCTCCTTCTTGATTTTCTTGGAAAACGTCTCATGGTAAGTGTAGTGGCATCATCTCTCAAAGGTAATGTATGCTAAAAAAAGTGAGGATCCACACCCTTGAGATCTTTGTATGACCATGCAAAGACATTCCTATATTCTTTTAAAGTGCTCATGATAGTTTCCTCTTTTTTTGGAGAAAAAATATTTTCAATATATGCAGGTTTTGGTTCCTCCCTAAGTTTTTCTAGGTCAACCTTCTTAGCATTGTCTAGTCCCTCATATGACTTCTTCCTTAGGGTCTACTAAGTCAACATTCTTAGCATTCTCTGGTCCCTCATAAGACTTCCATGGTTCCTTAGGCTATCTAGTGAGTTTCTCCACTACGATCCATCTATCTTTTGTAGCATTTCTTATAATGAGGTGAAGCACTCATGGCATCATTGTCTGTCATTTTGTGACTCCATTTCCATTAGGAAGAGGATGGGCTCTAAGAGGGCCTCTTTATTTGCCATGAGATTATGGAGGTGATCAACATTTTGACAAATGGATGCATGCCATGTGTGCAAGAATGGTGGGTGTGTATGAGAGGTGTAAGAGTGGTCAAAGGATGCACTTTTTCCCCCAAAAAGGCGGTGATAAACTTGTGATTTTCGGTCTTTCATAACTCCTACATATGATCTCTGATTTGAGCGAAGATTGTAAATCAGGAATCTACACACTGAGCTCTTTCCATAGATATGTCACATGATATACGTTTGCCAGCTAGATTTTAAATTTCATTTTGGGGGGGGGGAATTTGAATTCAAATAAACTAGCCATTTTACCTGTTGAATTCAAAAGTTGTCCTTTGAGTGCTTTCTTAACACTAAAGGTTTGACTCTCTTAAACTGCCAAATAAAGAGACCCTCTTAAACTCCATTCTCTTCCTAATGTTATGGTTCATACCTCTTTTCAAGGTTTGTTTTAACTCTTGGTACTTATATCTCCTCTCGCTTTGTGTCATGGAGGATTCTTTACTGTCCATTTTGAGTTTCTTTGTGCATTCTTTTTTGGCTTGGCCTTTGACTAAGATTTATTTCTTCGTCTAGGACAAGGTATCTACCAATCATCTTTTCTTTAGCACAATTATTGTCATTTGCTACCATTGATGCATTTTTCTCGTGATCTTTGGCATAGGCTTGGTTTTTAGCATCTTGGATTCTCGTTTCCTCCAATACCTATCCTGGGTTGTACAACATTGATTTTAGGGCTAGGCTTCCATCATCAGCCTCTCTTACTTTCTCCCATATGTGTTTGGGCCAATCTTCCTCCACTATGAGTTTTTGTTGGACCTAACTTTGTGTCAACTTTTGAAAAAAATCCTATTAATTCAACTTTTGGTTTCTATGCTTCATCATTGCTTGAGTGATTCTCACTAGATTTTGATAGGCTTCTAGCTTAGCTATTTTCATATAGCAAAATGAATAGTTTTTCCAACTAGTTTCCATGGTTTGGCCCACCTTCAACTTTGGTTCCTTGAACTCTATCAAAGTTGAGTTCATTCTTTCCTAGACCAAATCTTGAGATTTTTCCTCAATTTCTTTTTATGTTTCTATTTTCAAATCTCACAATGTTGATGTCTCCTTCAATTCCTATGAGGATTCCTTACTACTTTCCACTCCATATGCACTATTTTGTTTGGGCTTCTTGGCTTATGCTCTCCCAGTCCAACTAAGGTGGAACTTGTAGTCCAATGGACCATTCCCAAGACTATTTTAGAAGTTTAGGGATTTCTCAACCTGAGAGGATGATATAGACCTGCACTTTGAGGACGAAATCTCCATTTTCTTAATTGAGGGTCTTATCATGGCCATTTTGGCAATTCGTTTTGACATTTTCTTGAGTTTTTTGGTCCATGATCCCTTTTTCTTTCCCCTTCCTTTGTCGTTTGACTCACTCTCAGATGAACTAGAACTGTTATTGGATTTTGACTCCTCAGTCACGACTCACTACCGTTGGATTGTCTTTTCTTGTGACCTTTCTCTTTCTTAGCCTGCTGCTATAGTTTCAATGCCCTTTGCAACGAATTATTGAACTTCTTTGTAGGTGGTCCGACTTCCTGCTCCCTTAATTTTTTACTTCTAAACCATTCAAAAGCTAATCTCTCATTCATTTCTCGGATGGAGGCTCTTGCAGTTGTCTAGCTAATTCTTTTATCTTTTCCACATAGCTCCTGGACTAACAACTTGCCTTGTTTGATCTTGTCTAGCTCACACAAGATGTTCTCATGTCCCTTGCTATCTGAGTATTACAATTAGAAAGCCTTAATGAGATTATTGCATGACCTAAGTTGGAAAGTTGAGTAATGGTAGTACCATTTCCTAGCCACCTCTTTCAACATCTAGGAAAAATACTCCCCTCATTCATCTTCGTCAATATCCTTGTGCTCTACATATTTCTCAAATGCTTGAATGTGGACATTGCGGTCATCCTTCTTGAATCCTTTGAAAATTGGAAATAAAAGTTTCAGGTTAGTGGAATGTTTGTTGTGACTAGTTCTAGTTTTGTGAACTAGTTTCTTGTCTGTGGATCTCCTTTTACTATAATGGTCTGTGTTGGCTTCCCATTCATTGTCTTTTTCAGTCTCTATCGTTGTGTCCACTGTCATCTTTTTTGCTAGTTTGTTTCATGATTGATGACTTCTCTTGATATCGTCACTTTGTTTAGTATGTTTTTTGTTGTGCTGAGAACCATGAGACCAGTTTTGTTGTTCTGCTTGCTCTACTTGTCTACTTCTAGAATGAGTTGAGTGCTAAGATCCTGCAATTCATCAATTGTTCCTAGCCCTATAGGTACATCCATCTCATTCCTAGGTTCTCTCTTAGTCTCAAAGCCTCGCTTGTTGGAATTAGGGTTGCACGAGAACACACACATCTTGGAGAAGACAAAGGAAGCTCAAGGCACACAACAAAGAGTGTATTACTTAGTGCGCAATGGAAAGATAGATATCCCTATAATGATGGGCATATATACAATGCACAGGGGAAAAACCTCCTAGTGACGGAAAAATGCCCCAGCGGTCCTAAGTGTGTTTACACACAAATCCCCCTTGGGAGTGATGTGGTGAACAAGAGTTGGCACCTAGAGTAGATGGAAGTGTCATGCCGTGTGAGGAAATGATCAGTCCACAAAGGGGAGTAAGCTCAAATCTTTGTGAAAAACTTTGAACTTCTCACGAGACAATGCCTTTGTGAAAAGATCTGCAAGGTTGTCTTGTGTTGGCACATAAGCCACTTATCTCTCCTACTGAGAGCCTCTCCTTGACCTAGTGGTAATGCACCTCAATGTGCTTTGTGCAATCATGAAACATTGGGCTCCTCGCAACTGCCAATGCACTCTGATTGTCAGTGTAGATAGTGTTGGCAATGTCATCTCCAACACCCAAATCATCCATAAGGCATCTGATCCATACACACTAAATCGTAGCTGTGAAGAATGCCCTGTACTCTGCCTCAGAACTAGAAGTGACCATAATAGGTTGCTTCTTGCTCAGCCATGATATGTATGAGCTGCTAAGCATGAAACAAAAACCACTTGTGGACACTCATGTGTCAAAACAACCAACCCAATCAAAGTCCGAAAAAGCATGTAAGTCTAGCGGCAATGATCCCCCCCTTGGGATAAAACAAGCCAAGATATAAAGTGCCACTCAAGTAGCAAAAAATCCTCTTGATAGCCTGCCAATTCTTAGAATCTGGACTATGCATAAATCTACTGACTTGTGAGATTGCAAACTGAATATCTGGCCTCGTGTTGCATACATAAATGAGGCATAAGAGTGACATCTACAGGATCACCAGCATCATGAAGACTCAATTTCAAACCTGTTTCCATGGGAGTGGCAATAGGTTTTCAATCCTCAAGTCCAAATATACATAGCAATGTCTCTATGTAACTTTTCTAACAGAAGACGATACCACCATCACATCGCTTAAACTGTATATCCAAGTAATGATGCAATAGCCCCAACTCTTTCATCTTGAAAGTAGAATTCAAATCAGCCTTAAATTCAAAAATATGTCTCTCATTTGGTCCAGTGATCAGCAAATCATCTACATAAACAACCACAATTATAAGTACATCACCCTCACGTTTTACATACAATGTGCTTTTTGTTGGACTATTACAAAAGCCTCATTTGACCAAATGAGTGTCAGCCTTCTCAAACCAAGCACGAGGAGATTGCTTCAACCAGTAAAAATCTTTCTTACATCTACACACTTTATCCTCTTGTCCTTTCTTGACAAAACCACGAGGTTGCGTTACATAAACTTCCTCAAATATGTCACCATTCAAGAAAGCAGTAACAATGTCAGAGTGATGCACATACCAACCAAAATGAGTTGCCAATGCACATAGAAAATGCACAGCAGTCAAACAACAAGTGGGAGAAAAATTATCTTCATAATCTATGTCTTTTTGTTGTGCATAACCTAACAAGTCAAACCTTATAGCAATCAATCTCACCATCCGGCTTGCATTTCAACTTGTAGATCCACTTTGTACCAATGGACTTTTTGCCAGGAGGCAAATTACATAAAGTCCATGTGTCATTTTCTATAAGTGCATCATATTTTAATTGCATGGAAGCCATCCAATATTTTTAATTATGTGCTTCATCAAAAGATAGAGGGTCCTCAACATCGTGTAAGCTAGACACAGTCAAAGCATAACAATCTGATGCATACGTACATCATGTACATCTACATCAGTAATAGGCTAATCTGTAACATTTTTAGAAACCCCCATAGGTTGTCCATTTGCCTCATTGGAATTTACATTCAAACTTCCACCACTAAAAAGAGGAAACAAAGCCTTCATAAATGGCATGTGAGCTTACATTATTGTCTCTCGTACATGACAACAAGGGCTAAACAAAATCTTCCACAAACACAACATCCCGTGAGACCAAGATACACTTTGTTTATGGATGATACAACCTATAACCTTTGCTTTCATCACTATAACCAGCAAATATACATTTGATAGCCTTATCATCCCTGGCGACTAAGCCCGGGAGGACGCAACCTGCTTTGATACCAATTGTTGGAATTAGGGTTGCAGGAGAACACATGTAAGGTCTCCACCTTTCTAGCTGTAAGGAAATGAACTCAAAGCTTTAGGAGAAAGCATTGGGCGTACAAACAGGTAAAACTCTATCGTGAAAGAATTTAAAAATGGTATTTTTGGAATATTAAGCACAGTAAACCCACAGCTAGAAATTTTTAGAATTAAGTTCGAATAAAAACTGACCCCGCTACTCGGGGGGTGCACCATTCAGGACCCCCTATATAACGTGCGTTCGTGGGGTATTAAAAAAACCCCTATTTTAAAATGTCTAAATGAATAAAATGACTCCTTATTTTAGGATTTTTTTCCAAAATTGAATACAAAAACCCCTTATTTTAATGTATCTCTGTTAAATTGCCTAAATTTTTTGTATTTTAAAACCCCTCCTTTCGAACTCACATTATACATTAACATGATTACATAGTGCACCTCGCGAACCCCGCTAGTCCCCCTGAAAGATTCAATGTCAATTAATTTGCTAAGAAAAATTGGATGGTTGCAATAATCATTTAAGCATAGACTTTTACTAAGCCCTCCTAAATTTTTACAGTTATTTACTAGATATTTATCAATTAAGCCAAAAATAGGTCAAAATTTAGTTGATTTGATTTTTAAAGCTGATAGGTGCTAGGAGGGGTCATCACTGACCTGCCACAGATAGGAATAGCAGCAGGAGATGTTAGGAGAGTTGTAGGGATGCCTTGGGATGCAAGTTACTGCCATTTCCAGCCTGTGAGTGCCATAAACCTATAAATAGGACCCCCTTACTTTACATTTTCATTCAGACCCGGAATCCTGGTCATTTCTCTGTCACGTACAGAGAAACTCTACTCAAAATCACTATAGAGAAAAAACTCCAGCTGATTATCAACATTAATTAGCCTAATCCTTTTTTAATTAGTAAAATTATACTAATTCACCTTTTAATTAATTAAGAAGATTAAACCTCTTCACATTATAAATTACTCTCTTAACTCTTATTATTATGTTAATTACTTAGATTAAGACTAGGAATATTAATCTAATTAATTATCAAGCCATATTAGGGTTGAAATTAATCTTGCTAAATTAAGGATAAATATACTATTTAAGCTTATAATAGTATAAGATAATTATTAGAGCTTGATTAGACTATTAAGAAGCTATAAAATTATATCATATTGTTTTTAACTAAAAAACTAATGGAAAACCTACTTAAGTAACTCAAATATTCCTAAGTTAATTATCACAATTAGGAAATACTATTAGAAACACGTGGTAATTATCTCATTAACTAAAAGTTAGTCTAAGTATTTAGTTAAGCTGAAAATAGTTGTTTTTTCAGTCACAAATTAAAGAGGGGGATTAGTAAACTAAGCTAGATAATTATGTGCTATCTAGTAGAGTTATTATACATCATATCTAAGCCATGATAATATAATTATCAGAGTTAGTATACATCATAAGTAAGCTTTGAATTAATTTAACTATTTACTAAGTCAAAATAGACTAGTTTTAGCTAAAATTAAAGGGGGAAAATTAGTTAATCAAGTTAGATAAGTATGTCCTATCTACTAGAGTTAATATACATCATAAGTAAGACATAATAATTAGCTTAATGTCAGATAGTTAATTTAGCTATTTATCTAAGTCAAAATAAACTAATTCTAGCTGAAATTAAAGGGGAAAAACTAGCTAATCTAGTTAGATAAGTATTTTCTATTTCTTAGAGTTAATATATGTCATAAGTAAGACATGATAATTAGCTTAATGTAAAAACATTAATTTTAGCTATTTATTTAAGTCAAAATAGACTACTTTTAGCTAAAATTAAAGAGAGAAAACTGGCTAATCAAGACTATATCCTATTTATCATAGTTAATATACATCATAAGTAAGCTGTGATAATTAGCTAAATGTTAGAAAGTTAATCTACCTATCTATTTAAATCAAAATTGATTAATTTTAGCTAAAATTAAAGCGGAAAAATTAGCCAATCAAGTTAGATAAATATGTGCTATTTATTAGAGTTATCATATATCATATGTTATTTTTTATATTTAGCTTAAGGTCAAAAAACTAATTTAGCTATTTATCTAAGCCTAAAAAGATTGATTTTAGTTAAAAATAAAAGGGGAAAATTAGATAACTAATTTGGATAATTAAAAGGTAGCTACCAAAGTTAGAAAATATCATAATCTAATTGTGATAAGTATAACATAATGAGCTAGTCAACTTAAGTAATTATAATTCTTAAGAAGCCCTATTTTTTTATCTAAAGATTAATTAGCATAAATAGAATTTACGGTCAAAATTTTTCAGAAAAAAATATAGAACGTGTAACCCATTGATATAAAGTTGAGGAAATGTAATCTTTAAGAGAAAATGAATATAGTAAATATTAAGTTTAAAATAATCAAAATTCAAGCTTAAAATAGATGGAGAAATTAGAGAAAAGATGTAGAAATTTATAAGAAAATTATGAGAGCTTAGAAAAAGCTTAGGGAAGCTATGGAGAAGTTATGTTACCTATATAAGTAGATAAGAAATTACTAGGTCAAGAATTTACCATCTAGGACTACAAATTTAACCTTAGTTGGGTTAAAAAGAGGAAATAGATTGAGTACGAAGGTTAAGTTAAGTTTTTCGATAATTTTCCTAGGATAAAAAGTCATGGCACCACGAACCTTGGGTGGGGGTTTATCCACCCCGGATTGTGAACAAGGAATGGGTGTTGTTTTTCACCCTTAGGTGGTCTTGAGAAAAGAAGAGTACTAGTCATGATTATTATGGTCATTATTATTGTTTTTCACCCTGTCTTAAGTTTAAAGATGTTTGTTTACTAAAAGAATGATTTTCAATGCTCTCTTTAATACTTGATTGAAGGAATCAGTATGATGGAAAGTTAAAAGAATCCATTATTTTAAATGTTAAAACACATGTGGTAGTAATTAGGAAACAAAAGAATCATGTGTAAGTGCTGGGTGGTAAGTGGGGATTGGCTAAGGTTGTCAATCATGGACGGGTGGACCTGATTAGTCATATAACTATCCATCCCCGCGCATTAAAAATGTTTAGAAAATTTCTTCACTTGAAAGAGGAGTCCACCAGCGGATGTGCCCTCACATCTGTTAGGGGGAAAAAATTGTTGGTTGAGGATACCTTAGCCCAATTTGTAGAAGTTATAGGGCCAAAAGAGTTTTGGACTTTTAAGATGTTGTTTTGTTTCCGCTTGTGAGACAGGACTAGGTCTTCTTCTAGGGCTATAGACCCAAGCCATTGTCAATGGTAAAGGTCTAGTCCCTGGATTTTTCTTGTTTAGATACTCTGATTTTTATTAAGCCTAGAGACTTGTCAAGGATCCTGTCCCGATTTTGGTGTTGGCGGGTTGGGGATCTCACAACACATACAGCTTGGAGAAGACAAAGGAAGCTCAATGCACACAGCAGAGAGTGTATTACTTAGTGTGCAATGGAAAGATAAATAGCCCTAGACTGATGGGTGTATATACAATGCACGGGGGGGAAAATCTTCTAGTGAGGTAAAAAATGCCGCAGTGGTCCTAAATGCATTCACACACATCACTACCACATGTATATGGTAACATCGCTCTCATTCTTCCTGGATTGGCTTGACACAGTGTGACTTGTTTTTTTTGGAATGGTGTGGTCCACCCCAAATTCTTTGAGAGATTTTTTATGATTCTTTCACAACCCTTAGATGTAAATAAAGCATGCTTGTACAAAGTGTACAAAGGTGGTGTATGCCAGCTGTCTCTACGTATGCGGGCGAGTTGTGCGGGATACATACTTTTACTGTTTTTGTACATAGAAGTGTTGAGACTTCAAAGTTCAAGGAGTGAGTAAGTGCTTTAAAAATATTAATAAAACTTAACTTTCATGAGCTTGGGGTCGTGAGTGAAGAGGGATATTCAGTTGTAAAGAAGAAACTCTGTATTTATGTAGCCTGCATCGAAGGGTGGGGGTTTTGGTGTAGGGGTGCCTCTCTTGCCTTGCGAGAGCCTGGTGTGGTGAGTTGAGAGTGTGTATCTCCTCAATGTTATGATGAAAGTGGATTCTTAGCGTTTCATATTGACCTCTCTTCCTCTTGGTTCGAGGTATGGAAACTATGTTGTGTGCAGCTCCCTGTGGTGTAGCTAGTCATGGGTAGACTATGCATTGCAATTATGTGCTTGAACATATTAAGGCCAAGGTTTTTCCCAAGTTTTCAATCAATTTTTTTTATTTTTTGTTGTTGAACTTTGTGGGTTTTCAAATTGGGCTTGATTTGGATGGGTTTTGGTTAAACTATGTGTATATATGGGAGCACCTATGGAGTCTCTACTAGCACATGGAAGGGCATTTGAAAAGAAGTGAAGCTCTTTGTTTTATAAGGAAAATTGCAGATTTCCATTGTTTTTGTTTACTTTTTTTCTTTGGTTTTCTTGATTCTCTTGCTTCCTTTAATTGGGAGTTGTAGCGGTGTAGAGGGAAGCTAGTCGAGGCTGAGTGCGAGTGAGGCTGTCAAAATTTGTGAGACAAGATCAGCCCATATCATCTTAAGAGAGCTATTCTCTCCATCCTCTTTTATTGGTTTTGGTTTCAGGTGTTGTAGAGGCGAGCCCCCCAATCCTTCACAACGATTTGGATCACCCATGAATTTGGTAGCTGGCCTTCTATCCCGTGTTTGATGACTCTAACACCAACTAGGCGGTATTTTTTTTGTCAAGATCAATCTAGCTCAAACCATCATGATCGCCAAAATAGAATGAGCTGAACACTTATGAAAACTATTCTAGGCTGGTGGTTAGAGTTAGTTCAGATCACTTTAGCACTTCAAATCAAAACTGAAAATATGATACTGGAATAAGAAATGACACTAGACACTAGAATTGGAGTCTTAAACTAGAATGTATATTCAAATCAGTAGATACAAGTACAAAAATGAGTCAAGTATGCTCGGAGCTTAATTAGGATTACAAGATACAAGAGCGTATAGAGATCCAACACTACCTTCTAAAAGAGAGACAAGAGATCAATATCCAAGAACAGCCAATAAAACTCAGTAAAGGGACCTATTTATAGTCTTTTGACTAGACTTTTGATAGACTATACACTATACAAGTTACTACAGTAACTGCTCATGGGAGTTACCTTTTACCAGTCCAACCACATGCTAAGTTAGCATTTGTTCCCACCATCTACAAGGTGGTTAAAATTTTGGGTCAAAAGCTCTCCAAACATGGATCAAAATTGATGTACCTTTCCAATATTTTTGAGCTAAAACCTAGCCACTGCAATCTACATGCTATTTCTAGCCTAATCCCAAAGTTTCATTTCATTTGGACATCAAAACGCAAGTTAAAAACCCAAAATTATTCAAGTATTTGAAGCAAGTGCAAACATTCACCTAATTTCCAATGTAGAGGTCTAAATCCAAAAGTTTTGATACCATAGTATCTAGTAATCTTGTTGATCCTAATGGTACCAAGAAAATTGAATTTGGCCTCCAAACACGGATCGCAATCCATGTACCTATGTTAATAGCTTGACCTGAAGCGTTCCCATACTGTAGTGCATATACAAAACATATCCCAAAGTTCAATTTGGAAAAATTGAGCAAATTTGGGTCAAAAGGCATCAAAACAAGAGACATATTGAAAACAGTAGAATAAACATAGGGTTGGGCATTTGACCTATCAAAACAAGTCCAAATTCAAAACAGATTTGAGATATATCTTGTATACACAGAGAATGCAACAAGCAATGGGTCCACCATCTTGAAAGATGAACAAATGATAGATCTATCCTTTCAATTAGAAGGCCACTCTACCTAGCAAAGATTCAGAATCCTAAAGATGGGCCAACTTGAAAGAAGTATAGGGATGGATTGACTGAGCAAAAATAAACCAAACATCCATTGTAGCAAAGGGACATCTCTTTCTCAAATTCAAGGGGTGAACAAGTCTTAGTACAAGGAGCCTCCTTGAAGGTGTTCAAAGTCAGTCATTTAGTTAAAGGATTAAAGAAAGGACTATCACTTTGTGTTATAAAGCTCAATAAACAAAAAATAGAACCTAAAGGATCAGAGCCTGAATGGCTAAACAAATATCACTTATTTTTCTAGAGGATTTAACTAATCTTCCCCTACCTAGGGAGGTAGCGCATGAGATTGAGCTCATTCCTAGCACTCGACCAATAATAAGGGCCCCCTATAAGATGTCACCTTCTGAATCCATAGAGCTAAAGAACCAGCTGACACAACTTTTAGAACAAGGATTTATTAGACCTAGTTTCTCTCCTTGGGATGCTCATGTACTCGTCCAAAAGAAGAAGAAATGTTCACACTTTGCATACATTTCAGAGGATTAAGTGAGTGCATTGTCAAGAATAAGTACCCCTTGCCTCACATCAACGAGCTACTTGATCTACTAGGTGGTGCCAAATATTTCTTCAAGATTGATCTCAACTTAGGCTACTACCAAGTTGAAATAAAAAAGGAGTATATTCTTAAATTATCTTTCAATACAAGGTTTGGGCATTATGAGTTCACTATCATGCCTTTTGGCTTGACTAATTCCCTTGCCACATTTAATTGTCTCATGACTGACCTCTTTAGGATAGAGCTAGATGACTTTGTTATAGACTTATTTGATGGCATTCTTGTATATTCAAAGACCATAGAAGATCATGAACTACATGTATGCCATCTCTTGGAAATTCTCAAAAAAGCCACTCTATGCCAAGCAGAGTAAATACTCTTTCTTTGTAGAAAAGGTTTCCTATTTGGGATTCATAATCTTCATAAATGGTCTCTCTCCAAATCCAACTAAGGTGGAATCTAGAATCCAATGACCCATTCCCAAGCTATTTTTGAAGTCCAAGGATTTTTCAGCCTCATAGGACGGTGTAGAATATTTATCAAAAACTCTGCACTCATTGCAAGTCCTCTCACTAAAATCACCAAGAACTTAGGAATCATTTATCTGGTCTGATAAGAGAGATGGAGCTTTCAATAAATTAAAAGAGATCTTGGCCAATGATATTTCTCTCAAACTTCTAGATTTTGAGGAAACCTTTGAGGTGATAGTGGATGCTTGCAAACAAGGTTTAGGTGGAATCCTATAGCAAGAAGGTAATCCCGTAGATTATGAATCCCCACAGGTCATGATCCATGAGAATAATTATCCCACCCATGATGTTGAGTTACTAGTTGTACTTCATGCCCTCCAAAAGTGACAACACTATCTTTCAGGTCAAATGTTTGAGCTTGTTACCGACCACAAAAGTCTCAAGTGGATTTTCACCCAGTTAGATCTCAATATGCGACAAAGGCGACGGGTTTAATATCTACAAGAATTCAATTTTGAGATCAAATTTATACAAAGCATTTAAAACTAAGCCATTTATGCTCTAAGCCTATGGGTAGTGGCCTTTGCCATCTCACTAGTCTATTCCACCCTACTAGAAGAGGTTAAAAGTTCCAAACTGATGACCAATTTGGTCCATTAATGCAAGACGCCCAAGCTCAAATTCAAAAAGACACTTGGAAGACAATTCTCTTCAAGATGCATTATAATTTTGTAGTAATCAATTAAGCATACCTACATGGTTATGGATGCAAATTTTAAAGGAAGCTCATGAAACCCCTCTTGCAGCTCACCCAAGCTATCACAAAATGTTTGCTTCTCTTTTTAAAAATCTATATTGGCCTAAGATGAAAAGGATATCATAGTGTATGTTAAGAAGAGAAGTTTAAAGATGAAAGAATTAAGGTCTCTGGGAAGCTACAACCATAAGATATACTTGCAATGAAGTGGGAGTATATAAATATGGATTTTGTAACAGAATTACCCAAGACACTGGAAATTTTGGTTCAATTTTTTTGCTGGTGGAAAAACTTATCAAAGTATCTCACCTTGTTCCAATCAAAAGCATTGCATCAGCAACCGATATTGCTAAAGTTTTTGTAAAATAAATTGTCGGATTACATAGAAATCCTTACTAGGATAATCAGTGAACGGTGGCATCAAGTTTACCTCCAAGTTTTGGAAGGCCATGTTCCAATCCTTAGGCACTCAATTAAACCTAACGTTAGCCTATCACCCATAGGTAGATGGATAAGCTAGAAGAGTTAATCGAGTCATTGAAGATACTCTAAGATCATATTGAAGTCAAACACCTCGTCTTTGGATCAAATATTTACCCTTAGTGGAATTTTCCTATAATTTTTCTTACCATAGAATCTTGGGAATGTCCCCATTTAAAGAACTTTATGGAAAAGATTGTCTCATTCCTCTCAGAGTGGCTGACCCAAGTCTCCTAGTGCCTGCAACCAAGAATACCCTTGAAGAAATGGCTTGCCAAATCAAAATAATAAGGGAGAACCTTTAGAGAGCAAGTGACAGGTAAAAGAGTTTTTTTATTTTCATAGATCTCCTAGGATTGTCAAGGCTGGGGATAAATTTTCCTTGGAGTCAAACCAAAGAGAAGTTTACTCAAACAAGGAAAATATAAGAGGTTAGCATATAGATATTGTGGACCCTTTGAGGTTTTGAGAAGGATAGGGGACCAATATTACAAAGTCACTTTACCCCCTTACTTGCATGTGCACAATGTCTTTCATGTTAGCTTACTCAAAAGATATGTTGTATATCCTCTTCATATCTTGAATGATGATGATACTATTCTTATCACACAAGAATAATTCCAGATGGAGGGAGAGCAAATTTTAGACATGAAGGAGCAAAGCTATGACACCAAACAATTTGGGAGGTTTTGGTCCAATGGAAGGTTTATCTTGTTGAAGATGCTTCCTAGGAAGATTGGGAATGATGGAGAGGGAGAATGGGTAACACACCCAACACACACACAAATGTATCTCTATAGCCCAAGGTATTCAAAGCATCCCTATTCTCTCAAAAAACACCTTCGAAAAATGCACTTGCACAAGCAAACCACCATTTGCACACAAATCAGCATGCCAATGTGCTCACCAAAACCAAACACACGTGCATTCACAACATCTGCATAGTTTCCATCACGCATGCGATCCGCGGGCACACATGTCAGCACAGACACCACACAAAGAGACACAATAGAAAGAGAAGGGGGTGGGGGCATAGACAAACTATCAGGAAATCCTTCACTTCATTCAGCACAAAGAACTTACACATCTAATTGTGAATCCTCTTGATCACCGAGCAAAAAGCTCCAAAAAATGGTTAAAAACTTTGTTTTATAGGGACCTCCATCCTTCTTTGGGAAGTAGATGAGCACCGAAAAACTGTCCATTGGATTTGGAAATTTCTCATGAGAACTGCCTCTTGATTGGACACTACAAGAAGGCCCCTCCCCAAGGCACTAGTGCTAGCTCTAGTGGGGGTCCCTCTTCTTGATTTAGTCTCAAAAATTGGGTTTCTTACGTGCATGGGACAAGCCGTTTACAAGTATGCCATGTCATCACTTACGAGTAAAAACCACACCATCCAAGGCAGTCAATTGCACCACCACCATTGCCGTCAATAACCAAAAACTATATCCAACTCCACTCGATAGAGCTATGAGCACCACTCGTTGTACGTGCCATGGCTACAAGCTCCAAGGAGCACTCTCTCCCCCACAAGTGATGCCCTTCATGGGGTGCGCTCCAACATATATGTAGTGACATCCAAAGCCCGCATTCCACATACAAGACCATCTTTAGTGCCATGTGGCACTGCCAAGGTGGTCTAAGCTCATAAGCCCCCCAAAACCCACCACAATGCACCTATAAGGGTTTTTCCAACCCACCACTTCAGACAATTTCCACTTGATGCTTGGTGAACGAGTTCCCCATACATAAAGCCCGGCCAAAACTCTTCATTTCCAACTTCAAGCCATGTAAGCCTCACCACCTTTGAACTCCACAAAGCCACCAACTGAGGCTGAAAAAATGGGAGAAAATTGTCTGACATCACACCACTAGCAACTGACATCGACTTCCACCCGTCGTATCTTGGCAACCATGAGCTCGATGGACAACCTATCAATTTTGATTGACTTCCCACATTGCGTGCTACCTTTTCAAACTTTGATGAGGCTCAAAAAACATCAGATGGCACATCTACCAATGTTGTTAACTGGCCACGTAACTAGCCCCTGGCAAAGTTTCAATTGACCAAAACTTGCCCTCTAGATCTCTAATTGACAATCCATGAAGATCGGCATGCTCCACAACATGAGCACTCCAACCTTATTTTCTCACATAAACTCTGGCCACTTGTCTTTGCCTACTCTATCCATGGGGGATCTACAAACCATTCGAACTTTGAACCACCATAGCTTGTAATCCATAGCTTTGTTGAAGAGCCGTCAAGACCGGCTCACACAACGTCTCAAGCTCGACATTCCATGGTATGATTTTGGCACTTTTTGCCTCTAGAATTGTCAACCCTATTGGCCCATTTTGGAGCCCTTTTGGCCTAAAAAGCCACATCATGCATACATCACCACTACCACCTACCTACCCAAGACCTCCACACTTGCTTTAAACCCTTTTCATGCACCTGTATACATTGGTGGCACTACTTGGCACCACTTCTAGGATCGACCAACTTTGTATGCACCATCATTGCCCAAACCCCCCGTTGCTGAGCAATTATGTTCAACCACAAGAAGCCTTTATTTTCTACAAACTACAAAACTTACAAACACTATGAGAAAACCCAAAAAACCATGTATACACAACCTTATTCATGCTTACTCTACTGTCAACCCTCAAGTGGGTTGTCCCACCCCTTGCATCACAACATAGCTCCCACCTGGGTCAAATGGCCAACCACTTGTGGCACCACACAAACAACCACCACCACCTCCTAGGTTGAATAGGAAAACCTGGCCTTCATCCTTCACCTGCAACACCTTCCCATAATGCTTCACCCAATCACCAACCTGCTCTCTCCAACTATGTTTAGCTAGAACCTCTTAGCTAGAACCTCGTCTTGCATATCAACACATGAAAAAAAATTACCTGATCTTCTCGCCCAACCATGTACTGAAACAACCTCCATGCAAGAGATCTCCTCTAAAAAGCTACCTCTACCAACTGTCTCTACCAACATAACCATAGTATTAGACAATCTCTTCCAAGGTAGCTCCAGGAAAACCCTCACTTTGTTTATATCATGGCCAAATTTTTACCCACGATCATATGTCACTCCTCATCCATATCAACCATTGGATCATCAAACCCCTAGTTCAACTTGTCATCAATGCATACATAATCCAAAAAAATTGTATCTATGGAATCCTTATTGCAATCCATAGGCAACAGTAGTTGCTCCCTTTATTCAGCATTTGGCACATCATGAGCACAAGAAAAGTTTCCAACTCCCTTGGTAATACTTTATCACCGTCCTCTTGTTGATCTTGCAGGCCCACTTGGCTACCCATGGGCGCATCCTTATCCTTCTCTGCAAAGCTACAAACCAGCTGCATTTCTACAACACATTCCATTTCAACCCTCATCAACATGGTCATCAAAAAGGTGTTGCATGCCCTTTTCAATTGCATATTTGGATTCACCAACTTTGGCACTTCAACCTGATCTTATCACATTTTATCAAACACACAACAAGGTAGCTTTACCTTTACCAACATAGGCTCATTAAAACATATCTACTCGCCTTAGGATGTAGACCCATTTGCTATATCCTCCTTGCTTGTATCCTGAAAGCTTGAGCATGTATCTTCACCATCATCAGCACCATATACCAATTTTTTATCTGCATCTTCATCATCTTGCTGCTCCACAAAGATTGACCACCATCTTAACTTTGTGCATGCTCTTCCTCCCCGTTCAAGCTCTTGGCATCTGCAACTTGGCCACACTCTGCTATCTTTTCATGCATAATCTCTACAAAAAGAGGCTCTCTTACCTCCTTACTTGTGTCTTGAGACTCAACATCAGCTAGCTCTTTAGCACATAGGTTCTCTTCCACAAAATTCTCGTCCTTGTGGACAAGCTCATCTTTCATCAGCACATGCACATCATAAATAGGAAACTTCCAAGGCACCACCTTCAGCTGAACCATAGGATACCTTGCCGTTTCAATAGGTATATAATCCGTAGGCTTTAGCAAGCCCAACTCCAACTTTTGCCTCAACTTCTTGCTCTTCACCTTGGCCAAATACACCATGGCTCCATAGCTATCCACACCAAATTGCACATTTTCTCTAATCTTTTGATACAAGCAATCAAGGAACTTCAACAACTTGAAGTATTGGTTGTCTTTAAACCCGGTAGCAACCTCCAGCTGCTTCCAACAAGCACCAGCTTGAAGTACTGGTTGTCTTTAAACCCGGTAGCAACAACCTCCAGCTGCTTCCATCAAGCGTAAAATTGATCAAGAAAAAACGAGAAATCTTGATGCAACACCTTCAGCTTCACACCAGCTTCCATCGGAGAAACCACCTTTCAAAACTGCTCAAAAAATTGATTTTGCAGCTCCTTCCATGAGCCTCAATCACCACTCTTTAGAGCATCAAGCTAGACTTTTTCACATTCTCACATCAATAGTGGTACCGTTTGCAAATTCTCCATGTCTCACCATCTGCATAGACAACATCCATAACTCAAAATTTGCTACACAATCCTTTGAGTCTTCTATTTCTATGAAAATGGGGCAAATGCTTGGCTTCTCCATATCTAATAACTTGAAATCCAATCACTACACATTCCACTCGAAAAACCGCCAGCCATCTTTTGGCTTCAAACTCCACTTTTGGTTGCATGTTCCTCCATGGGGGCACCAAAAGATGGAA
This sequence comes from Adiantum capillus-veneris, assembly GCF_014529385.1. Taxonomy (NCBI): domain Eukaryota; kingdom Viridiplantae; phylum Streptophyta; class Polypodiopsida; order Polypodiales; family Pteridaceae; genus Adiantum; species Adiantum capillus-veneris. Next base: position 158,665,145 of record NC_140943.1, read on the forward strand.
AGAGGGCATGGGGAACACATCCAACAGACACACAACAGCCTCTCTATAGCCCAGGGTATTCACAACACCTCTGTCCTCTCAAAAAACACCTCCAAACAACGTACTCGCACAAGAAAAATACCGATCGCACACAAATCAATGTGTCAACGTGCTCATCAAGACAAACACACACGCATTCACAACATCTGCACAATTTCCATCACACATGCCACCAATGCACACAAAAAACCTCTCTCCCCCCCCCCCCCCCCCCTCTCTCTCTCTCTCTCTCTCTCTCTCTCTCTCTCTCTCTCTCTCTCTCTCTTTGCACCACACAAAGTCATCTATAGGCACACACATCCGCCGGCACCAACAACACACAAAGAGACATAGCAAAAAAGATAAGAAGGTGGGGGCATATACAAACTATCGGGAAATCCTTCACTTCATTCAACACAAAAAACTTACCTCAGTTCTTTTTTGGCAAGTAGATGAGCAACGGACAAGTGTTCGCTCAATTTGGAAATTTTTCATGAGAATTGTCTCTTGAGTGGACCTGCCAACTCCTCTTCCTTTCTCTCTCATTGCCTCAGCACCGAGCAAACGGCCCTCCCCAAGGCATTAGTGCTAGTTTTAGTGGGGGTCCCCCTTTCTTGCTTTACTCTCAAAAATTGGGATTCTTATGGGAGTGGGACAAGCCGCTTATGAGCATGCCATGTCAGCTCTAGAAAGCAGAAACCACACCACCCAAGGTAGCCAACGGCACCACCGCCCTCGTCGTCAACAAGCAAAAGCCACCTCCAACTCCACCCAACAAAGCTACGAGAAATGCTCGCTACACGTGCCATGGTTTCAAGCTCCAAGGATCACTCTCTCTTCCACAAGTGATGCCCTTAATGGGGCGTGCTCCTATATATATGTAGTGACCTCCAAATCTTGTGTTCCACATACGGGACCATCTTTAGAGCCACGTGGCACTGTCAAGGTGGTCCAAGCTCATAAGCCCCCCAAAAACCACCACAATGCACATAAAAGGGTTTTTTCAACCCCACCACTACAAAAAATTGCAACTTGATGCCTAGTGACTAGTTCCCAATCCCGTAAAGCTTGCCCGGAACTCTTCATTTCCAACTTCAAATCATGAAAGCCTCACCACCTTTGAGCTCCACAAAAGCTGCCAACCAAGGCCAAAAAAAAGGGAAAAAACTATCTGCCATCATTAACAATTGGCACCGACTTCCATTCATCGTATCTTGGCAACCATGAGCTCGATGACTGATTGAGCTGTCAATTCCAATTGACTTCCCTTACCCCAAGCTTCCCATATAAATTTGGTGGCTATGGCAATTCCAACCCCACTGTTAAGTACTACCATGATTTTGAACTCATTATATTCCATAGGAAGTGTTGTGTTCCCTTCATTTCCTATGCAATAATCTCCTACTTTGTTCATTGAAATAGATTTGATAAGTTTATCTGAAGATTCTTCTTATTTGAACTCCTTGGTTTTTATTAGCCGAGAAATTTCCACTTTTCAAAGTTTTTTGCAAATCTCTCCATAGGTGTGGTTAGATCTTCAATTTTTCACGTAAAATAATGGCAGACAAAATGGGTGTCAACATTATTGATTGAATGTTTCCCACTTTTAAGGTTTGCTTTAATCAGCTCAATTTCGTGGTCTTACACACCGCATATTATTTCACCCAGATACAAGGGTGGAGTTTATAATCTATGGGTTCTTAGAGAGGGTTAACGTTTTTCATCCCCAATCTCCATATAAAGGTTTTTTTCTCAGTTCCATAGGTGGATGATCTAGTCATACCTCTTCAATTGGGGTTGATTTTAAGGCCAGGTTTCCATCATTAACCTTTGTTACTTTCTCCCATGACCAATCTTCCTCCACTAGGAGTTTTTGTTGGACCTAACTTTGTGTCAACTTCAGCCTAATTTCCAATTAATTTAACTTTTGGTTTCTATGCTTCAATCATTGCTTGAGTGATTCTCACTAGATTTTGATAGGCTTCTAGCTTAGTCATTCCATATCAAGAGCTGAATAATTTTTCCATTTAGTTTCCATGGTTTGACTCACCTTCATCTTTGTTTCCTAGATATCAAAGTTGATTTTATTCTTTCCTGGACCAAACCTTGATATATTTCCTCGATTTCTTTTTTGTTTCTATTTTCAAATCTCACAATGTTGATGTCTCTTTCTCTTGGATTCCTGTGAGAATTTCTTATTGCTTTCCACTCAATGTGCACTATTTTGTTTGTGCTTCTTTGTTAATGTTCTTGTGATTACTTTGATTAGACTAAAAGTTATCATCAAAGGAACTATTAGGGAAGACATTGACCATGTTTATTGCCATTTTCCCTTTGTTTGTTGGATTCCTAGGACCATCCTGCAAATAATGATCCCCCTTTTGCCACATTCCATGCAATAAGCCTCAATAGGTTTGGCATTTTTTATCAAGTTTAGGATAATCTTTTTTCCAATGATCATCTGATCCCAATTGTGACAATTTTCCATTTTTGGTTTCATCATATATTTCATCATGCATGGTCTAGGCCCTTGATAATAAAGTACGTAGGTGTTGCTTCAAGAGGTGCTTGATAAACTCGTTTAGCCATGGAAGATGGTGGTTGATTATACCAATCTCCCTTATCTACCATGGTAGATGAGCTTGTTTCATTATATGTTGTAATCAAAACTAAGTCATGTTCATCCGCTTGTCCCTTAGGATGCATACTTGGCTAGTATTGTATTGTTTCCTTAGTGGTGGTTGTTGCTGACCTACTACAGGTTGTGGTCTCCCATGGCTATGGATGGCTTTTGTGTTTAAACCATGTTGGGTGGATACCTATACATAGGTTTCCCTTGTTTCTTCATTGGCACATACTAGTGAACATTCTCGTCTTACTTTGGTTAGTAATAACACTCATTTGTCTTATGGTTTGTCCATTTTTCCTCGATGGCATACCATTTAGGTAGGCTTCATTGGTCCCATTGCTTGTCATTTTGGTGGTCCTTATCTTGGCCCCCTCATTTGTAAATTTTTCATATCGCTCATCATTTTTTCATCCTCTTTAGCATATACTCTATGGAATTTAGAGGAGCCACCACAATTGATCCTACTTGATCTAGCATAGTAGATGTAGTTCTCTCACTTTGTTTCTCTCATAGTGCTCTCCTCAATAGATTTCCAAATAACCCCTTAGTCATTGCAATCAAGAATGCATATTTCAAGCTTGTGTGTGTGTTTTTTAATAAATCATAGTGTACAATAGTTTATTGAGTAGACCGTTAGGAACTATGAGACAAGATTTTCTTTAGCTGAAACTTCCAACTCTGGGAATCTATCAATTTATTGTTTCATTCTATTAACACAATCCCACATAGATTCTCTCTAGTTTTGTTTGAAGCTATAGACTTGTGCTATCATGCTATGCTTGATTCCCATTTTTGAATAAGTAGCAACAAACCTCTTAGCCAATGTGATTAGATCTTAATTTTTCCATGAGGTATGGTCTAAAACTTATTCAAAGCCTCACCCTCTAGTGTCATTCCAAACCCTTCAAATTGAGTATGGAATTCAAAAATCCTCTCAGCTCTCAACACTTGCCTAAAGCTAGCTAAGTGGTCATGTGGATCCCCATTGTGTTTTTAAAGTTTGTTGGTTTCACTCTTTGATTATTCTCAACAGTTTTTTTCCTAGAGTTGTCCTACATCTAAGCCTTCAAATCAAAAATGGTTGGTGGTAACTTGTGTAGCCCTTTACTAGATGTCATTCGCCTCAAGCACTGTCTTGTGCGAGAATTGTTTGCCTCAAGCACTGTTGTGTGCGAGAATCATTTCCAAGGATCCCAATACATCATTAAGTTTATATTGAATAGAGTGGTCCATTCATTCATTCCATTGAATCAGTTGTGATTCATGATTCATTATCAGGTTCATTCAAGAGCTATCACTGCTCCATCTCATTCTTAGCTCTGCTCTTTTTTTCCAGAATCAACAAATTCTGTCATAAAACATTAGTTCTATTCAAAATTTAAAATCATCTTTCAAAAAAGTCATGTTTTATAAATTCATAAAGCAAAATAATGCTAGTTCAAAAATCTATTCTGAAACAAGTATCACCTTGTCCTGCTGTTGGACGGATACGCCGCGACGGACGTCGGCACAGCGAGAACTCACCTAACATGTAATGTCAGCTAAGGACGAAGATCGACCCGCAGGCTTGTGGAAGCAAGTATAAGGTGTCAACCTACACTCGACCGACTCCTAACTAATTCCTACAGAGGTCTCTACCAATTGTCTAAGTCACAGCCTTCAAGAGTGCAAGAGAGGAAACTTCCTACAATGCTTTCTAGAGCCGAACACACATCAAACAATCTCGAAATACCATATAACTTGAAGGAGACCCTACTAATACCAATAGGTCACTCTCCCTAAGGTCTATGAACCAAAATCCCGACCCAGAACACCTAGTGCAGAAACACGTAGGATGTCTAGCCGAAATCTGCAGGTCTTTGTTTCCGAAATCTAAAGTGCCTAATGTGTATTTCTACTCAATGTGAACGCATGGATATGCTGCAATGCAAAATTGGACAACGTATGCTCACCCAAACAACCAATGAAGCTCGTAGAAGGAGCTCACAAAGCTGGAGCGTACGTGCGCAATGTTGGTATCGGCGCATAGCTCTAGTCGGGGGCAACACGCTACACTTCTCTACACTCGATTCCGACCTCCGGAGCACACGTAGCATCAAGATGAAGCTCACTCTCTCTCTCTCTCTCGTACACAGTACGCTCACTCACAGACTTCAAACCTGTTTAAAATGACAAAAGGTCCTTCATTAAGGTCAAAAAGTGGTATATATACCTTACAATTTCTCAAACCCTAAAGTTCCAAAATCAACCATCTACTCAATCTAACTATCAAAACTGGGATACAATCTGGAAACTTCTATAAGTCCCAATAATTACAAGGTGAAAAATCAGGTTTTCCTCAATGAATGAATAATTACAAAAATAATAGTCCTCCGAGTAGTTAGATGCCGTGGGGTGTGTCCAGCTTCTAACACTCCCCCCCTCCTTGCTCATGTCGTCCCCGACATGGCCTTGATCTGCTGCTTCATCTGATCGTTTTCCTCATCTTTAGCAGTGATTCGTACGTGGCATGTAGGTTCAGCATTGTTGGGCCAAAGATATCTGTATTCATGGTGAAGAACCCGGCATAGAATGCTTCTTCAAAAGCCTGGAGGTGATAGGATGGTAGAAACATGATTCTTTGATACAGCGCATGTATCACCTTCGTGGAAGGCTGACCTGACAGATCATAAGCACATTTGTATGTATCCTAGAAGAAGAATATGTTGTCGGTCACCTGGTCTGGCTTGAAGGTCTCGGACACTGCTAAGAGGGTTCTGCAAATCTTCCTCATCATAATGCATGTAAAGTCAGGTGAGCCAGTGAACAACTTTATGGCCCCCGTTAGGGTTTTCACCATGTATTGGACATTTATTCTCTCACCTACCTTCACGCCCGACAGCTTTGGGTAATTCAGCCAAGTGGGTTGGCTTCTTTGTAAAATTTGTTGTGCCTTCCACGTCCTAACCCTTGGTAGGGGACAGTAGCTGAGATTGTCTCTGATATCTTTAGGTGCCTCTACCAGGTGGATTAGGTATTGTGGGTACTTGGTAAGCCAAGCCTTCCTCCACTTTGGCTGAGAATCCACTATAAGCTTAACTTCTTCTGGCTTTGAGGTGTCTGCATTGTAGAGAGGTTCCATTGGCTCTTCTCTGATCCGCTTGTTTATTGTTGCTGCCTCATATTTCAGCAATGGATATGGGAGAGAGGGTTGAAGCCACTTGCGCCTGAGATTGCTGGCGTCGATCTTCTGAATTGTCATAGATTTGAAGACCCTCTGCTCCCATTCCAAGCCTTCCTTCGTGCTTTCTCTCGGCTCTTCCTCTATTGCCTTACGCAATTTTTCCTCCTCTTCTTGTGTTAGATCCTGTGGCTCTTGAGAGGATCTTGCTATGCTTTCGTCTTGCATGTGTGTGTCCATAGGATCTGCCACATTTTCAAGGTCGATGCCCTCATTGGCGGCTGGCCCTGAGCTTGCTACCTCTCCTCCTTGCTGGCCTTTCAACTCCTCAATTTGACTGAGGAGTGTTTGCTTTTCCGCTTCAGCTTCTCCGCCCATATGCACGAGGAGGTCATTAAGTTCAGTGTTTACTCTTTCCGCCTCCTCGAGCTTTTTCTTTATGTTTTCCACTTCTTCTTGCAGGGCTTTTTGGCCCTCCTCCATTCTTGTTTGCATTACGATAGAACCTTCAGCCATCATTAACCTCTGCTTTTTCTCGAGAGTCAGCTCCTTCTGAAGTTCCTCTTCATATAGTTGACTCTCGGAAATGATTTGAGTGGAGCTTGTAGCTCTGACTCTAGTTGGTGATGCTCGCAGCCTTTGGATGGTTTGATCTTTGACTTTTAATTGGTCCTTGAGCTCAAGGACTTCATCCAGGGTTGCTTCTTGTTCTATCTCTGCTTTTTCCTTGGCATTTCTCATGGCCTCTACTTTTTTCGATTCTTCGGCCAGCTGTAGTGTCAGATTATCCCTTTCTCTTTCGGCATCTCGCAATGACTTGCTGAGCTGCAGACACTCTTCTTCAGCTGCTTGTATTCTTTTTTTTTTTGCCTCATTTGCTTCTTCCATTGCTTGGTAGTTTTGTAGAGCCGTTGCCAAGCTGACCTGTAGGTCATCTTCTCTCTCTTTTTGCCTTTGGCTTTGTGTTTGCAGAGAATCTACTTCCTTTTTGATCTGTTCTTCAGTGGCTTTGAGAGTGGTCATTTCTTTCTCTGAAGCCATGGATTGTGCCCTCAATCCGGCTAGCTTTTTTATCACCACGTCCCAGTCATTGGAGGGCAGGTGCAGGTCTACCGTGTCGGTAGCAATTTCTTTTAGTTCCACTAGCTGGATGCCTTACATCTGTTCTTTATGACCTGTCCTCGCCAAGTCGAATGCGATTGTGGCGGCTTCTTCCTTTGTATAGCCTGCAGGTAGCAGGTCCAAGAATGTGTAGTAGGCCTCATCTAATCCTTTTTTCTCAGACTCAGGCTTTGCCTCTTCTTTTGGTTCAGGTTCCTGCCTTTTCTCTTGCTTCTCAGCTTGCCTTTCATCTTGTTTGTCCTCAGCCTCCTTATCTTCTGGTGGAGGGCTGCTAGGAGGTGGTGAGGGCGATGGAGATGGCTGTGGGTTGGGTTTAGGGCTATCTGGTAAAGCTGCCGGTTTGCCCTTTAAGTCCCTGTCTTCTTTTGTTTTTCTTTCTCTTTCTTGGCTTTCTTGTTCATCTAGCAGTGTCTGCCTTATCTGCTCCACTTCCTCCTCGGTGAAATGGACATGGAGAATGTTTTCCACTACAGCATCAAGAATCTCAAAATTATTGATATAATCTTCAAAGCGGTCCTTTGCACTCTTCTAGAAGATCCAGACATAGACTCGAGAGATGGATTCTAGAGTTCGTTTAAATCACCCTTGAGGGCTCTTTCTACTCGGAAACTCTCCATCAGCCTCTTGAGTCTTGCCGCTTTCTGAGACCTGGTTTCTTTGGCCGGCACTTGAGCAAGCTCCTTCTTTCCTTTCTTCTGCTCTGGTTTCTCCTCTTCAACTGTCTCTAGCCGTCTCTTCAATCTTGTAGCCACCCTTGGTGCCCTTTGCGGCTCATCTTCCTTGTCTTCTTTTACTCTCAACCATTCATTCTAAGATGGGGGGTCAAGCCACCTTCCTTTAGCGTGTAGTGCCCCATAAACCACCTTGGTGATCAGTTCTCCTGGCACTATGTATGTTGGCTTTTGGTTGCCCATCTTTACTAAGCTGTCATGTATGTATGCCGTATAGTTGATTATCTTTGGGGTGCCCTTCGTCATTGCCCAAGTAAACGTTGTGGCAATTGCACCTGGCGGCATCCTATACTTCTGTGGCCTCTTCGGCACATGTGGAAGTACTGGTTGTACAACTGGCTCATAATTGCCACCTTTGGGTTGGCAATGTCTTCAAAGGTGTAATTTGCCTTTTTCTCTTTGTACACTTTGACTTCATCCCTTCTTTTTGTGACGTTGTCCCCCTCATTGGAGAGGTCTAGTGCATGGGCTACAACCCGCTCTGTGATTATGATCTCTGTATCTGGTCTGCCTTGTAAATCTGTTACCTTGGACACTCCATCCTCTTTGATGCTTGTTACAAATTCCCATAATCTTTTGATGTCCACTCCTGCTGGTATTGCTTCGAAGTAGTTGTGGAGGTCAATTTTCTCCAAGTAGCCGGCCATTTTTCTTCGTACAAATTCATTGAGTTCTCTTGGCAGCATTGGTAGCTCTATTACATTGCCTTCATTGTCTTTGAACACTCCCTAGTAGATCTTTAGGTCGTTTGACTCTAACAAATCTTCTTGTATCTAGGTGTTGGTGGGCTTTAGTGTTCCCTCTGGAATCACAAAGGGTTCCACTTTGTCCAAATAATCTTTGATGGTCATTCTTTTCCTCTTTGCCGGTGACTTCGAGGCTGCCATAGATCCTGTTGCACTCAACAGTCCGAAGTTAGCGTTTTTTCGATATTAGCTACGAAACTGAGTTTTACTTATCCAAATGACTTGAAAATTGAAATTAAAGCTTAAAAGGAACTTGTGAAGCTGTGCATGTGCTCACAATGCAAATCTGGTCAAAAATTTCCATCTAGACATCCTACGCGTAGGATGTCTTTTTCATCAGAATTGGTTCATCTTGACATGCAGGTAGTGTAAGGCTCATGGAACATGGCTATAGGCTTGGATTTGAATTTGGATATCAAAAAAGTTGATTTTTGGACTGAATCAGGTTTTAGGTCACAATTTGGGTAGAATGTCCATCATAGGTAGCAATTGATGTCCAAATGGGTTAAAAATTGGTATATGGGCTCATTGCACCATGGTCTTGGCTCCCATGATGTCATTCTTTGCATAGAAGGCTAAATTTATGCTTGAGACATCCTACGCGTAGGATGTCTTTTTCATCAAAATGACATCAAACTTGTTTGTGGGTTGTCCTTGGCCTATGGAACATGGCCATGTTCTTGGATTTGAATTTGGACAAGATTTGATGCTTGTAAGGCTCTGTGAGGTATTTTTGGGCTCAAAAAGTGTATCTTGAAGGTGTTGGGGGTCAAAAGTGATTAGAATGGCTTCAAACTTGACATATGGGCTCTTGATGATGAGGTAATTGGATCTAGAATGATAAAACATCCCTTGCATGCCAAAAAGGTCAACTAGACATCCTACGCGTAGGATGTCTATTTCATCATTTTTTCTCTTTGACCACACAGATTGTTTGCTGATGTGTTGGTGAATGTGTTGTGCAAGTTTCATGGGATTTGGACAAGATTTAGTAGGTCTTTGGCCCATTATTGCCTCTATACCGTAACTTTGCGTTTTTCCATGCATATGAGGTCAAGCTTGGTCCAAATGTGATGAGACTTGGTGTATGGCTTGTAAATGTCATTCAAACATGTGCATGATAAAAAATGTTGGAGTTTGTGCCAAAAAGTGCCCTTGAGACATCCTACGCGTAGGATGTCTCCTTGTGATTTTTTCAGTGCTAGTGCTCCCAGTGTTTGCCCTTTGCTCCCCTAAGTCCCTTTTGAGCCTAATTTCAACAAAAAAGTCAAGTGGATAGAGTATAACTCTCTGTGTGGACTTCAGAGCCTCCGAGCCATTTTCTAACTTTTGGACTGCTTTTTGGCGATGAAATTTCTCGATGTTGATCTCCATAGCTTCCCGACCCCTCGGGGATCCTTGCCGTATGGTTTCCGTCGACTTTGGCTTCACTGGAGCTCCATTTGGCAATTTGTCGCTCTAGAAGCACCCGTGGTTGCGTTTACATACCTTTGATGATTTGTGGTGGTCTACCACCATAGGATTTGGTTGTTGATGGTCTAGGAAAGCCGCTCGTGAAGTTTGGTGGAAAACGGACTTGCGGTTTGGCCGCAAGTGCAATTTGACGCTTTGTGTGTCTGATGCCGTTTCTGAAGTTTAGTGCCGCCTCGGGTCACTTTTTGGTCATGCGGGTCATATAGACTTGTCGAGCATGTCGGATGCTCCTACCCATGAATTTTGGTAGCATTTGGTCGCCGTTTTGCTGATTTCCCATTTGGTGGCCTCTTGGAATTAGGGTTTCTGGGAATTAGGGTTTTTCCCGATGGTTTCCTACTGCCTTTGGACATCCAGGATTGGTCTCCTAGACTAGGGTAAGCTGTCGATGAAGTCTTGTTGCTTTCAGGTTAGCCGTTAGGCCGCCGTCTCTACTTGTAGGTCTCTACCGCTCGCTTTGTGTGTAACTCCTACGCTAGTTTTCGCTACATAATCACAAACATGCGCGAAAAGCTCAAGGTGGTGAGCCTACCTCTCATGTCTGGAACTAGTCGGGTAGTCGTGCACGTCGTAAAAGCTGCTGGAAGGTCGATCCTCTCTAGGTGGCAGAAGCTCTCTCCACAAAGTCAATAGTGAGAATGAGCTAAAAATGGGGTGAAAATTTCTTATAATGGAGGTCCCCGAACCACTTTTCATGAAATTTGACATGTGCTCCTATCTTCTTGCGAGATGCGGTTTAGGGTCAAAAATTTCTTGATTTGGACTCCATTTGCTTTGTTTACCAGAAATTTGGCATTTCGGTCAAAACCTGGCCAAAACACGCTTTCCGCTCCAGTCTCATAATTGCACCCCCACTGTACCATAGGTTGTCCTATAGTCACTGGTCATCACCATTTTTTTTTTTCATTACGACTGTTTTTCACCTGCTTTTTGTATTTTTGAAGTTTTTCTGTCGAAAATTAGTAAAATTAAAAGAAAAATAGCAAATCAAACCCAAAAAATCCCCAAAAATCATAATAAATCACAAACATGACCGCAACACGTTATATACACTCACATGTAATTTTTATGGCCGGATTTCTCCGTTTTACCAATATTTTGCCTGAAAAAATGGCTATTTCTACTTATATACATACACCTAGGGGCTTGATTTGGCGTTTGGCCCCATATACCTGTAGCTTCATGCTGTATAAGGGCATATGTACTTGGGTTACTCCAAAAAATTTCGCAATCACCCTTAAAATAGTCGAAAATCATGCCCTTTTTTTGTTGTTTCTTTCATTGGTTCCGCATTTGAGAGTGCCTCTAGAATGCCTCCCCCCCTCCTAGTCGGAGTCCTCCCAGACGACAAGGTTTCTCCTCGGAGTGTGTGCCGTGCATAGGTTAAAAAAGTTGTGCCAATGCCTGGCCGATTAATGTGGCCCTACTTTATGCATACTCTGTCAATGAATGGAAAAATTAATGCTGTGCAAGAGAATGGAATAAGCAAGATGCTTATTGGCATTCGCCGTCGAGGTTTTCTGCTTTCTTTGCAAGTAACAGGTGTAACTCTACTACTCTTTGTTTAATTGTCTTTTTTGCAAAAGGCAATTGCTTTGCCGACAATGTTGATGGAATCGTAGTTGTTTCTAAGGATAGAATTGGCTGGGATGTAATGGCTATGGGCCTTATGACCTTGGCTTTCCATTGGTATTTTGTCGCTGCCGATTTTTGTAGATGGTTTAGCTCTTTCTTGTTTGCCGCCGGTTTGTCTTTCATCGGCATCCACATATGTCGGTTTTCCTTTTTGAAATGCCACTGTCTGCTTTCCATTGTTTCTTGTACTGAAGGTAATTCCTTTTGCTTCTGCTTTGGTATCCAAATGTGAGTGACAATTGGGTTATGCCGAAGCATTTTCTTTGGGATCCATATCTGTTTTATGACCGTGGGTTGTGGTTGAACCATCTACTTTGTTGGAATTTTGTGGTTGCATTGTTGTGTGTCCGCCCTGTCATTTCTGTCCTTCCGCATCCATACTTGTTTCCCGGGTTTTGGTAGCCTAGATCTTTGCATTGCGGCCGGTGACTTCATATGTTTGTAATTAGCATGGTTGGCTTTTACTTGATTGTTTTTCGCGGGTATCCTGTTCTTTAATATCATTTGTGCTTTGGGCTTTGTTTCCAGTGATTGCATGGCATGCAGTTGATCATGCTTGTATTGCTGAGCAAAAGCTATCAGCTGTTGTTCATGTTCATGTTGAATTTTGACCGCCTTTGCTTTCCAATCTATCTGCACATTGTATGCTTTTTGCCAAGGTTGCCCCAGCATCATTTGGTGTTGTGTGCTTTCATCTGTCACCACATAGAATTTGTGTGGGTAAATATATTGATGTATCTGTACAGGCAATATAGTCCATCCCAATGTTTTCAATGGGTGTGATGTGTTACTTTCCAGTACTTGAGGAGTAGGATGAAGTTGATCTGTGACTTTGAGCTGTTGGTATAATCCGTAAGAGATTAAATTTGCTTGAGCACCCGAATCAAGCAATGTTGTTGATTCAACTTGATTGCTGCCCACTGTTACCGTAATTATTGGCTCCACTGTTTCCTCCTCCAACTTCGTCAGTCGAATGGCATTTATTCTCAATGGTGGTCCACTTTGTTGTTGTTGTCGCAGAAGCCGTCTTTTTGCAATGCGTTCTTGTGCTTCGGCTTGAGCTTCCTCCCGCACTCGCTGTTTTTCCTTCATTCTTTGTTTTCCTTGATGAATTTGTTGGAGCATCTCCTGTGTGAGTGGTAGATGATACCTCCTCAGTCAACATCCACTAATCCAGTTTGGCATTTCTTCACCTGCTAATGTAGCAAGCTTGACAACTCCACTTTGTGATAGATCACTAATCACAAATGGTCCCATCCCTCGCTTTTTAAGTTTCTTGGCATGTTGCTTCAAGGTATAAACAAGTACGTAATCACCTGTTTTGAACTCTTTGGTACGCACATATTTGTCAAAAAATTCTTTTTGTCTTCTCTTTTTAGCATAGATTGAAGCGACAGCTCGTAAGCGGAGTTCATCTAGCTTTTCAAGATCATCAATCCTCGTGCAGAGATCATGCCCTGTCCATTCCAACCTTTTCGCTACTCGTAGAGTTGGGATTAAAAACTCTATGGGTAGTATAGCATTTAGGCCAAATACCATGTTGTATGGTGTTGTTCCTATTGATGTTTTGTAAGCTACCCTGTATGACCATAGTGTTGAGTGTAGCTGCTGATCCCAATCTGTTCTTGATTCTGACACTATTTTAGTGAGAACCGTGCATAGTGTTTTATTTGTGGCCTCAGCTTGCCCATTGGCTTGTGGATGATATGGTGTGGATTTCCTATGTATGACCATGAATTCCTCTAGCAGATATTCAATTACTTCATTGAGAAAATGTGTTCCACGGTCACTGACAATTTCTATTGGTAACCCGTAACGTACAAAAACATTCTCATACAAAAATTGTTCCGTGGTGCGTGCATCAGCTTTTTGTGTTGCTTTGGCTTCGACCCATTTTGTGAGATAGTCCGTAGCCACAATGAATAATTGGGTATGGGTGCGATATGCAGGGGGTGATATAGGTCCCACAAAATCAATGCCCCATTTTGCAAATGCTCTTGCTCCCATCATTGGCCGTAATGGCATCTCATCTCTTTTTATTGGCATCTTGGTGGGTTGACATGCGTCACAACGCTTTACGAACTCTCCAGCATCCATGTGCAATGTAGGCCACCAAATTCCTGCGGTTAAGACAATTTTTTCCGTCTTATCGCCCAAAAAATGGCCTCCACTTATTCCGCTATGTGCATGTTCTAGAATCAGCAGGTATTTGCTTTCACTTGCACAGATTCTAAGTTGATTGTCCTTTCCCCGCTTATAGAGTTGATTCCCAATTAACTGAAAGTCACGTGCTTCCAGCTCTATAGCTTTTTTCCGTGCTCTTGTGATGTTCTCAAGGAACGTCCTGGTGGTTAAGAAGTCAATGATATATTGACTCCATGCAAGTGTTATGTTTACCTGAAACAAAGTTGCGTGATCCACTGGTCGTTTGGCACTACATATCGTACAATTGGTAACATAAGAATGTGTATCCGCATACATAGTTGGCCAGTAACCCCCTAATTGTTTCAGTCTCTGGTGTGTCTTCACTGTTGAACAATGAAATGCACAACCTTGGACATGTGACTTTTCAAGGTAGCACTCTAATTCTTCCGGATTTATACATAATCGTAGGATTATGTCAGATCCAAGATGATACAGCTGTCCTGCTATCAACTGGAAGTTTTTTGTTTGTCAAATTATTTGCTGATTGGATTTGCAATCACTATTATCAAACCTACTTCCACAGGAAAGAATGCTAACAATTTCTTGAGACCATTTGGGTACCATTTCAATGTTGAAAAGATAAGCATGTGGTATGTCATCACCTACTCCTTCAGGAGCTTCCCCCTTGTGTATTCTTGAAAGATGATCCGCTCGTAGATGGCTTTTAACCTTTTTGACCACCACTGTGAAGTCAAATTCTAGCAATATAATAAACCAGCGTACGATTCTCCCTGTATTGCAAGGTTTATTTACTAGGTACAAAAGAGCTTGAGGATCTGTGAAGAACACAAATTTGTTTGCAAGCAAATAATGCCGAAATTTCTTTACAGCATAAATCATTCCTAACCCTTCCCTCTCGGTGGTTGTGTAGTTCTTTTCTGCACTGTTTAACTGTCGGCTTGCATAGCAAACTGGAAAATCCATTGTTCCATCTCCAGGTTGAGCTAGAATACTTCCAATGGCATATGTTGAAGCATCAATGTGCACATGGAATATCTTTTCCCAATCTGGTGCCTTTAGTACAGGTGCTGATATAAGGTTTTTCTTCAGCTTTTGGAATGAAGTTTCACACTCCTTGGTCCACTTGAAATTGACTAGCAAACAATACAGAGGTTGTGCGATAACCGCATACATGTATATGAATCTTCGATAATATCCGCAGTGTCCCATGAAGGATTGCACTTGTTTCGCATTAGTAGGCCTAGGAAGGTCTACAATGACTTTGACTTTGTCTAGGTCTGTGGTTATGCCATTTCTTGAGACAATGTGTCCTAAGATTCATCCTTGCTTAACCATAAATACGCACTTTTCAAAGACCTTTTGCAAATGGTCCATATGTTCCTCTCGCAGAAGAGAGTGTATACACAGGTCATCCATGTAAATTTCTAACAATATTCTTAGGTATTCTTTGAATGCGTGAGTCATTAACCTCTGGAAAGTGGTTGGTGCATTAGTTAAGCCAAATGGCATAACTCAATACGCATAAATCCCCCATTCTGTGGCAAATGCTGTTTTGTGTTGATCCTCCCTTGCTATTGCCAGTTGGTTGTATCCTGAAAACCCATCCAGAAAGGAATAAGGCCGTTTCCCGGCCACTCGCTCAAGTACATGTTCTATGATCGGCAAGGGATAATTATCCCTTATGGTTGCAACATTCACCTTCTTGAGGTTTACACACGCGCGCAGTTTTCCATTCTTTTTGGGAACTACCACAATTGGTGACACCCAATCTGTATGTTCGATCTCATAGATGAATTCAGCTTCCATCAGTTTATCAATCTCTTCTTTGATTCATTTAGAAAATGTGTCATTATATGTATAAGAACGTTGTTTGCTAGGTTTTACATCCGATTTCAAAGAAATTGTATGTTGGCATATCAATGGATCAACTCCTTTGAGGTCTTTATAGGACCAAGCGAACACATCTTTATACTTCTTGAGAAGTTGTGTTAGCTATGCTTCCTCCTCAGGCTCTAAATCGTTAGCTATATAGATCGGCTGAGGCTTTTCACCTGGTTCTGCGAGGTCTATCTTTTTTACATTTTCAGGCCCATCGTAAGATTCTTGGTTGGTTCTTTCCCTGACTGGTGGTGTCATGATGATTTTTCTGTCCTGGATAGTAAACTTCCGATAGTGTGATGGTACATTCATGTTCCCCTTTTCTGACTCCTCTTTACCATCACTATCTTCTTCCGTAGTCCATATCTCTCTCAAAGACCGTTTCAGTTCTTGGTATTTCTGTTTACGCTCCAGTTTGGTCCACTCTTGGTCCTTTGTTATTTCTTTTTTTTTTTTCAGATTTTTGTGATTTTGTTTCGGTTTTAGCTTTTCGTACCTGTTTTATTTCCTCTCGCGTTCGTTCTATTTGATTTTTTGAGAATTTTCCTGATATTTGATCTTTTATACAATCCTCTGCTTTTACAAGCATCAAATAGTGAGTTTTACCTTTTATCCTGGGCATCAGGTTCTCTCTCGCTTTGTTTCCTGCTCGTTTCCTCCTATAGTGTTCTTGGCGTCTAGGATGTTGGTTAGCAAAATCATAAAACTTGATATTCTCGGCTTCCCTTCCACGCTCACTTGAGGTGTCTGAATACTCATTATCTGCATCATCATTTACTTCCAATTGTTCAGAGGAGTTGTAAAACTCTTCTTGTTCCGGTGGTTCTACCGTCTTCTTTTCTGGTACAATGCTTACCATGTAATAGGGTAACACATCATAGCCATCCTTATCACAAAATTTTGTTGTTGGACTGTCGGTAATGGTACAGACATCCAATGTTGCCAGTATGTGTTCCCATTCTAGAGGTTCCAAGGCATCTTCAGGGAAAGGTTCCGGAATATACTCCTTGTCCTCAATTGCTCTTTCTAAGACGCATTCCTCTCTTCTTAAGCTTCGACAATGTGAAGCTCCACACATCCATAGATCTTTTGGCTTCCCTAACCATTCTGGTAGTTCTGATCCTGCTACTATAGCCGAATCAAACTCTTCCACAGGTGTTTGGTTGACATCTTTGTAACTATGGTCTTTCAGGTGTATTTTAGTTGTCGTTTCGCCATGTCTGAGGTATATGTGGCCAAAACCCCAATCTTGGACCATCTTCAGTTGTCGCATGAATGGTCGTCCCAAGATAATCTCATAATTGTTCTTTTTGTCAAAATCGACTATTGCAAATGTATGCTCATACTCAATTCCGCACGAAGTGACAATCACTTTTTCTAAGAGTCCTAATGGCTTCTCCATGAACCCATCTGCCAATTGCAGTTTCATTCTAGTAGCCCTCAAAGCTGGTTTTCCCCATTTTTTCTAGATTTCCTTGGTGGCGATTGCAACCCCCGCTCCACTGTCAAGAATAGCCTTGGAAACTACTCCTTGGAATTCTACCGGTAGCGTGGTGTTTCCGTCTTCTCCCTCGCAATATTCTCCAACCTTATTCAATGGTACTGGCCTAGTGTTTAGTTGAGGCCTGTCTAAATCTTTGATCCCTTCTTGTAGCTTCAAGGTGGGGTCTTTCACTCCAAATTTTTCTAGGCATTTTCCTAATGTGGTCCACATGTTTGGCCTTAACCTTAGGAGTTCTGCTAACGTGATTGTGCATGCCACCAGAGTGGATAACAACTCAATCAATCCTTGTGAATCCATCACCTTGTTAGAATAAAGTCTTTGAGATGGGATTGCTCTCACTTACGACTTAGCTTCGTACTCTCCTAGGTAAGAGGGTAAAGTTCTCAAAGAGTCTGGTTGGCTGTGCCCCGAACTAATTGATCCTTGATCTCCCCCTTGTGAATGTATCTCAAGTTCATTTGCGACGTTGCCTCAAATTCTTCAATAGGAGGTAAGATCACATTCTTTTCTTTTCTCACGCTATTCAGGTGGTTACTCATCCTATTAGCCTCGTTGGCCTCATGGATTTGCTTCCACAGATCATCTAGACCTTTACAGTCCTTACCCATTTCTACCAATATTTTAGGCTGGAACCCGTCACTTGCCCCATCGGTGGTATTTGGCACTATAATAGGCTCTCCTCTGGACTCATAGTCATTAGTGAGTCTTTCCTTTGTTTCCTCATGTTTCTCTAGCGTTGGTTGGATAGGGGTTGGAGCTGGTGCCTCATGCCAATTTGCAGGTTTACCTAGCGGTTCTTCCATCAATGATTGAGCCGTCTAGATCATCTTTTTACACATATCCAACCTCTGTTTTTCTATTTCTGCATATGGATAAGTCATCCACCTTTGCTTCTGGGTTTGGTTCTTTTTAAGTCGAGCGTCATAAGCTTTCAGAAGCGCATCCAACTGCTCGTTTACCTTGTCTGCCAGTACAGATCCTCCTGATCCCGCACTTTTGGGTTCTGCTATTTCCTTGGGTGCTATGGCTGCTATGGTGTGTGAGCTTAAGCTAGCTAGATCCTCTAACCGCTCCAATCTGTCTTTGGTATGTTTCAACTCCTCGGATAGGACTATTTGCTCTCGTTCTTTCCTTGCTTTCCTACGCGCCTTTCTAGATTTCCAAGTGCTTTTCTGATTTTTTGTTTCTAAACTTTGGGCATCGGTTTTTGGTTCTTCAACTATGGGTTCAGTCGTC
The DNA here is from genome assembly GCF_014529385.1 of Adiantum capillus-veneris. Lineage (NCBI taxonomy): Eukaryota > Viridiplantae > Streptophyta > Polypodiopsida > Polypodiales > Pteridaceae > Adiantum > Adiantum capillus-veneris. The sequence continues at coordinate 158,683,443 of NC_140943.1, forward strand.
CTTCTTTGGGCTTGGGCCCGTGTTACCGCGTGAATAGGTATGATTGTTTCATTTTCCGATCCTCCACTGGAAGGTACTATTTCTAACATATTCAAGGTGGTTTTTGCTCCTTTGCTCGGGTTTTTAGGGCAATCGGGAATCAAATGAGTAATTCCACATTCTGGGCAATACGCATTGACTCTAATGATTTCATCATGAGGACAGTCTCTCAGCCAATAGTCTCCTCCACACTTGTAGCAAGGTCCCTTGGGTTGTTGAGGTGCTCCTTGAGCTCCTCTTTGTTGGTAAGCATGCCTCTATCCGCCCATGCCTCCATTGACTATCAACATCAGTGTTCGTTCATCTAAGCTATATCTTCCTTCTCCTGTGGCTTGTACAGCAGTTGCTGGTCCTTGATTCCCTATCATGCTCCATGGTTCTGGTGTCGAGGGTTCTTCCGGTGGATAATAGACAGTGTTTGCCACATATCCATCGGGATCTTCATAATACGCATGCATAGGCACCAAAGCCTTTTCCTCTGATTCAGTTACTGTTGGTGTGATCTTATACCAACTGGTCATAATCCTGGTAGGGGTGGTTGTTGCCCCAATACAGGTTGTGGTCTTTCTACACCTACAGGTCCTGGTAAGTTGCCTGCTTGATATCTAGGCATCGGTGGAACTTGAGGGGAAGCTACTGGAGCTTGGGGAGCGTAAGGTCTCTCTCTCACATATCCCTTGTTGTAATAACATTCCTCGGTCCCATGGTTTGTCCATTTTTGTTCAATAGCACACCACTTGGGCTGTTTAGCCTGGGGTTTGGTGTACAAGTTGATTTTTTTTAGCACTTCATCTACAAGCTACTCCTGGTTTACCGCTACTTCTCCTTTCGGTGCTGTCTTAGAATACTTGCTTCCACTTTGCTGTGAAGACGAATCGTCATCAAGGTCCTTGAACTCCCCCTCTTTGTAGACCGCACAATTTTCCACAAGGTACAGGGCCTCCTTGGTCAACTCATTCAACGTCGTGCTCCTCTTCATATGTAAGTCTTTCTAGAGATCTGCATTCCTTAATCCTTGGATGAATATCAGCATAAGTCTGGACTGAGTTGGCAGTTCTTCAACAGGACAGAACTTAACATATCTTTTTAGTCTTAGGGCTGCCTTTCGTACAGATTCTCCATCTTTCTGTTTGAATTTATGGATTTGTGAGACGGTATTATGAGCTATTCCCCTTTGATAGAATTCCTCAATAAACTCGTCAAACACTTCATCCATCAACTCAAAGTCTCTACGCTCTATAGAGTCAAACCAAGTGGCTGCATCATCCTCTAGGTTTAGTCCAAACCCTGCAAATTGGGTGGAAAAATCTAACACCTCTTCGGCTCTAATTACACGCACAAAGGCTACGACATGATCTCTTGGGTCTCTACTTCCTGTGTACTTCTTGTTTACCCGTTTTGCACTTGAGAAGGTCTAATTCTGCGATGGTCTACAAACCTCATCATTGGATCACCCCATCCCAGTCGATACACCTCCTCAGGCCTTCTGTAATAGGCTGGTTCCTCTCCCAATGGTGCTCCTAAGCCATAATTTCTAACGGTTCTCGCTGGAGGTGGTTCTTCTCTGCGAACTCGTTCTATGGGTGGTCCTCCAGGATCTATTGACCCTTGTGTTTTTGGCTTACTCTCTGCCTGATACCTTGAAATGTGTGGTGGTTCTTGCAAATCCCTGAGCCCTCGTGCGGCTTGATAACCATCTCGATTTCGGTCTGATTCCATTCTTGCACTCTGTCGAAGCCATGCCTGCAATGATGACTGGTTTGCTGGTTGGTCTTGGCTATTAAATGCTTGCGGTCGGGTGGAATGTGAAGTAGTGTCATACTCATCTGAAAAAGGATTCGTTGACTTGCTTGGGGTGTGGGCGGCTCTTGGCACTTCCTCAAGGGCATATGCTGATGCTCCTGGGCCTATTGCTCTCTCTACTTCCTTTGGGAGAATACGTTGGTATTCTCGCCCGTATCTATCAACAAAAACTATGCCCTTCCCCGTAGCAGTTTCATAAGAAAATAAGTAAAGAACCTGGTATTTGCTTAATTCGTTTACGTATGGTTCTTTGCTGCGAAAGTAAGAGACTATACCCTCGCTTTCATGTTTGTAGATTCCCACATTCTTGTTATAAGTTGGAACCCTGGTTGTTTTCTTATCATACATAAAAATAGCTCCGGGTCGATCAATGTTTGGTGGCGGTTCTTGAGTTTCTAAAACCATTTTCCCTTTAGCCACGTTATCTCCATATCTGTTGTAATCTTCAAGGTTACTAACTATTAAATAGTGGTTCCCCTTTTCGTCTCAGAATCTATCTCCATCATCATACACTCGGATTATCTCCAATCTTTGAGCTAGCCTCTCTTCGATACAAATGCACTTGCGGCCTCGATAGTCAGAATAGACTAGGGCTCCTCTCGAGTTTGTTCCCTCTAAGAAGATCACCGTGAGCCTGGAATCATTCAAAGGATTTTGGGAAGTGCTTCCTCCTCACATAGGTCCATCATAGGTAAAACCTCCTGGCTGTTGACTACCCATCATGAAGAAATATTTGTCTGACGAAGTGTCAGTGTCACTACCTTCCTCAATAATCGGTGCTAGCGGATCTAGCCTTGCCTGAGTTACACTCTCTTCTGTGGACACTAAGCTACCTTGGTCACCTTCCACTTTCTAGTTTCTAACAATGTATCTTCCTGATCTTAAATTCATCAAACTTATTAATGCAATTTATCACAAATTCAACCACTCACCTGGCAAGGGGTCAGTTTCTGCACAACTTCTTGCTTTGTTGTTTGTTGAATATACTTGTACACAAGTGTTTTAATTTCGGCAAATGAATCAAAGCATTTATGTGCTAGTGGTTATCTTAGTAATGATTGGTATAATTGGAGAGTTAATCTCAACCACTACTGTATTTTATACACTGTTGATGTTCTGGATTAGGTTTGCTAATCTGAAACTGTACTACCCTCCGTTGTTAGTCAATTTACACGAAAAAGTCTGAATTCAGACTTTGCTTCGTCAAATGGGCAAACAAGGTCCAAATTCACTTCTGAAAGAAGTTCTAGAACCCTTAAGCCAAATGGGACCTCATTGTCTATGCCAGGTCAAATTTTCTTTGCAGTATGCCCCAATAGACATCCTACGCGTAGGATGTCTCCTGCTGTATTTTGCCTGGATTTTTGCATTGTTGTTTCCTCTTGTTGTGCTGAGCTTACAGCTGCTTTTACTTTTTGATTTGGACACCTATTAGCTGGTCAAAGAGTCAGAAATCTGTTTCGATGGCCTGTTGATGGTATTGATCAGTCTAATCAACTCCAAATTGGACCAAAATTGACTAGGAGGCTTGCCTTAGGCTATATAACACCTTACTATGCTCAAAGTCAAAGTCTGGCTTCAGTTCTTGCATTAGACATCCTACGCGTAGGATGTCTATTTCTTCAGAATGGCTTCAAACTCAAAGCCCAGGCTCCCCTTGAGTTGTTGATCACTTTGGTATGCTCAGAATTCAGTTTGGAGTCCAAAATCGCTCAAAAGACATCCTACGCGTAGGATGTCCTTTTGGCCTGTTTGACCCCAGATTTGTCCCACATCTTCCCTTTGATGTCAGTAACCTAGTGGTATGCTTAGATTTTGTTTTGGATGTCAAAAGTCCCAAATTTCAGCTGTTTTTGCTTTTTTAGTCAAAAGTGCTAAAGTCTGCTTTGAACTCAATTTTCTTACCCAAATGAGGTGAAACCCCTTTCAGTCACTCAATATATCATGCAAGACATGCTCATGCAGCCATCTTATGGTTTTGGTCCCAAAATAATGTTTTTGCACTATTTGGGTAGGATGTCTGGCAATTTCAGTCTATCTGGCCTTATCCTGTCAAGATATGGCCAAATTTCCACTTTCCAGTTGAAATTAGGGTAAACCCTACCTTTTGAACACACTGGTCACTCAAAATCCCAAAAATTCCTCCCAGATTAGCCTATAGACATCCTACGCGTAGGATGTCTCCTGCTTAAAATTAAAGTTTTTTTCTGACAGGAAGGCTCCTGATGCTCTGTAGATCTATCAGAAACACTCACAGTAACTTTTGGACTTCAATTAGGCTTTCAAACACACTTTTGCGTCTTTTTGCGTCTTTTACAAACTTGTAATGATTCTACCAAGCAAGTGTACATGCATGAAATGCTCTAGATCTTGAATCATGATGTCCTACTTACTCTACTCCTACCTATCATGTGAAATGGTGATAATGGTGTTTTTGGTTGCTTTTTGGCCTCTCCGGACTCTCAAGCTCTCCTCTCACCACTTCTACCACCCCAAGCCCTACTCTAGGAATCGACTACTACCTAAAACTACCTAAGTCAACCTCGTCTACCTAAGTCGAAGGATCTAGGCCAGACACACGCTTCCTAGACTCCCTCTAATACCTAGAGAGTCCTCCACCCTCTGATCCTATCTAAATGTAAAGCGAGACTCTTGGCAAGCCAAAAATCCCAATCCTCAAGGATTAGTCTCGGTCACCTACCTAAGGTTTTCATCCCCGGTAGCGACGCCAATGTTGGACGGATACGCCGCGAGACATCGGCACAGCGAGAACTCACCTAACATGTAATGTCAACTAAGGATGAAGCTCGACCCGCAGGCACGTGGAAGCAAGTATAAGGTGTCAACCTACACTCGACCGACTCCTAACTAATTCCTACAGAGGTCTCTACCAATTGTCTAAGTCACAGCCTTCAAGAGTGCAAGAGAGGAAACTTACTACAATGCTTTCTAGAGCCGAACACCCATCAAACAATCTCGAAACACCATAGAACTTGAAGGAGACCCTACTAATACCAATAGATCACTCTCCCTAAGGTCTATGAACCAAAATCCCGACCCAAAACACCTGGTGCAGAAACACGTAGGATGTCTGGCCGAAATCTGCAGGTCTTCGTTTCCGAAATCTAAAGTGCCTAATGTGTAGTTCTACTCAATGTGAACACGTGGATATGCTGCAATGCAAAATCGGACAACGTATGCTCACCCAAACAACCGATGAAGCTCGTAGAAGGAGCTCACAAAGCCGGACCGTACACGCGCAATGTTGGTATCGGCGCGTAGCTCTAGTCGGGGGCAACACGCTGCACTTCTCCGCACTCAATTCCGACCTCCGGAGCACACGTAGCGTCAAGATGAAGCTCACACTCTCTCTCGTACACAGTACGCTCACTCACAAACTTCAAACCTATTTAAAATGACAAAAGGTCCTTCATTAAGGTCAAAAAGTGGTATATATACCTTACAATTTCTCAAACCCTAAAGTTCCAAAATCAACCATCTACTCAATCTAACTATCAAAACTGGGATACAATCTGGAAACTTCTGTAAGTCCCAATAATTACAAAGTGAAAAATCAGGTTTTCCTCAATGAATGAATAATTACAAAAATAATAGTCCTCCGAGTAGTTAGATGCCGTGGGGTGTGTCCAGCTTCTAACACTTGTTGTCCTTTCAATCTGCTAGTTATCCTGATTCTTGTGCCCTTTTGGGGCACCGTGTAGTGATATGTCCTTGTTCTCCACATTCAAAACACTTTCAGGCTTTGAAATGTTCATCTCTTTGGTCTTTTGTGAGTGAAGGTCGTCTATCTCTTTGTCGATTGTTTCTGCTATGACTCGTGGAAGGTTAATATGATGGGTAAGTCATGTTACCCAAATGTATATCAAATCCCCGCTTCACGTGTCCCATCAATTGTTGTATAGACTCAAACTTACTTTTGAGACAGTAGTCTTGTATTTCTTTGGGAAGTCCACAACAAAATTGTTCAATCTACTCCTTAAAACTAATCTTCTTAAGGATGAAATAGGTAGAAAAATTTCCCAGAATCTTTCACAGTAAGAATCCAAAGATTTTGACTTGACTATCCGAACATGGTTCTAGTCAATAATCACGTCTTGTTTGTATTCTTGTGTGAGCCATGAATAAATAAAGAGTTTCTTAGATTTCAACCACTTTGTTGGGGCTTGTTTCCTTAACAACAGAGTGGACCACCATGTCCGTGCATTGCCTTTCAGAAGGATGCCGCCCGTCTGATCTTGGAGTGCTCTGTATAGAGGCCTCCAGAAAATGCTATGTCAAACTATTGGACAAAGGCTAAATCCTTGGGAGCATCTCAAAACCCTAAAAAATGCTCAAAATTTATTGTTTGTGCTCCCTCTTTGAATTCTTTGGGCTTTTTGCCCTTGTCCTGGAGGAAATCATATTGATTGGCTCTGTAAAAGTGCTTTCTTTTTGCATAAAACATGTGATCTTTCTGTTGTTTCTTGCCCTTCCTGTCCTCATCACACTCGAATAAAAAGAAGATGACGTGTCCGAGCTGTCAGAAGATAAGGATGAACTGGGAAATTTTTTGAAGCGGACATGCTTCTTCTACTTTCTAGCATTTTCAAAAGTGGATTTTTGACCCAAGTAACTGGGGAAATTAGTTCCTTTATTACATTGCTTCAATTGCTTTTCTGATGGCTTCTTCGTGTCCAGAAGATGATTGATATGGGCCTGACCGCACCATGGAGTTCTTCTTCTCAGTAAACATTCTCGGAGTAGGAGGCTTCTTGATTGCCAATTTGATTGGTGGCTCGGTGGCTTTCTGCCACTAAGTGTGCACTTCAGTGATGGATTGCTGAGACGAAAATTTGCAAATTGAGGGTCTTTCACAAATTGAATCATCTGCTTTGTGCACTCGTCAACCTGGTTTCGATGTTGCATCTCTTGAAGTTCATACTAAGTAGGCCGAGGTGGCCTATACTCTTCCTTAGTTAAATCATTAAAATCTTTTGCATGGTCTCCTCCCACGCGGATGCAGAAGAAGCCAATTGATTCTTGTTGGAATCCATATGTGTAATCTAGGATTTTTAATGGCTTTATGCCTTGTAAGATAGAGCGACGAATTGGATACACGTTGAGAAGATAATTGGAAGCAAAAAACATCACTTGCTGTTGCTACCCTTTCCCCCTCCCCTGCACACGCACTTGCACACCCTCTCCTTGCCATCGCTCTCCCCCCCCCCCTCCCTCCCTCGTGCTGCCCTGCCTTGCACAACCCGTTGCCTCCTCTGCCTGCTTCCAGCCAAGCACGTAGCCAGTTTTGAGCACACAGTTTCGAGCACGCCCACTCCAACCCCTCATGCATCAGCCGACCCGTCCCTGCCTCGCGTTCTCACTTCCATTCCCCCCCCCCCATCCCACTTCTTAGCTCGTAGGAGTTTGTCTTTGCAGCCTTCTGGGAGTTTCATGTCACCTTCATCTTTCTTGACTCAGTAATAACAGACACAGAATGGTGGCTTTTGCTCCACCTCAGAGGGACTCCACTGAATCCTCCTTGCCCAACACCACGGAGCTGACGCTTCAACTTGCTCTTTCGCTAGAAGAGCAAGCGAACTTGATGGCCAAAGTGGAGCGCTTGCAAGCAACTTTGGTTATCTGTAAGATCACTGGAATATGTCCAGTTGGGGTGAGGTTCGGGATTTACTACAGGCCTGTCTTCTCTCCGATGTGGGTAAGATCATCAATGTCCAGATCCTCGGGAGAGGGTACCACCAAGTAGAGTTCAAGTCTGCAGATATGTTCAAGTCTGCAGATATGCAGCCAAGGTGATTTTGATGAGCCCACTCAGCATCCGAGAAGCTCAAGCTTACTTCTGACGTTGGCATCATGGTTTTGCCCCTACTATAGATGTGCTCGAGGAGCAAGCATATTTGCCAATTTCGGTCTATTTTCCATGCTTGAGGTGAGAGTACCTCCCTCTCCTCCCCAGGATTGGTTCCATGTGCGGGATAGTTTTGGAGTCTCTATGCACTTTGCAGCTTTAGTTGTAGCCAAGGCCGCAGGTTTACCTACTGTGCGGATCCTTGTTCATGGCACACACACCCTCCCCAAGGTGGTATTGTTGTCTCGAGTGAGTGGGGGATGGATCAGGCAGAGTGTAGAATATTTGGGTCTCCCAAACCAGTGTTTCATTTGTAGGTAGATGGGCCATTTGGCAAAGTCTTGCCCTCACAGGAGACCTCGACCCACAACGTATGTGCATCCTCCCAAGGCTGAGCATACCAAGCAGCCAGATACACAGGATGCACAGGCTGGTACCTCACTAGAGTCTAGTGATAAAAAAGCTGACGGTTGGCACCACGTGCTTGGCCTTCGTTGATAGGGGTGGCCTCGCCCCAGTGCTCCCCTTGGGGGGCGACCTTTTGCAACTCAGTAGCACTGGGTTTCGACTAGGAACCGTTTTGACCCCCTTCAGTAGGACCCGCCTAAGGAGGCCCCGTCCACTTCAGTTCCTCCACCACCACCTCCTCCTCTCTCAGAAGTTGCCACTCCGCTTCCTCCCCCCCACCTCCACCTTAACCTCTTGCCCCTCTCCTCTCCTCGATGGGGCCCACAACCTCATCTCTTGACCCCTCGTCCACTCCTCCTTAGATGTAGGAAGTATACTACACACGTTTTTGCCGCAAGGCGTTATCTTGGTAGTGCTTTTTCTACAATCCGTGTGGCTTGAGAGGGATAGCCCCACCTGAGGCCGCCTTTTTGGTGCATACTTCTCCCTTTGCAGTTGTCTCTAGAGGTTTGTCTAGCTTCGACATTCTCAGATGCTGGGACTTCTTTGACTATAGCTTCACTCGATTTTGGGTGACTCTTCTCCTGACCTGGAGGAGGCTGGCTTTGAAATTTGTAGATGTTGGAACTTATTCAACTATAGCTTCACTCGGTTTTGGGTGACTCTTCTCTTGCTGACCTGGAGGAGGCTAGTTTTCGAGCCCATGTCTTCTTTCTTGTAGTTAGAGGCATTGAGGCTTTGGACATAGTGGTGGGTTTCTCCTTTTCACTGTGTGGTAGGGATCTCACAGAGTGGACCCAGCACACAGTCCTTGACTGGCTCCAGATTCAGGCTACTGATTTCTCACACCACACAGGGAACTTAGCAGTGACAAGTCTGGTGTAGACACTTTGGCCTCTTGCCAAGTTCAGTGTGACGCCTCTGTTGGGATAAAGCCCCATGTGGCCGGTTAGGCCAGGTGCCCGTCCACTATACTTATTCATTATGTACATAATAGAATAAGGGGGCTCACATGTAGAGAGTGAGTTTTAGCCCCTGCAAACACAGGGAACTTAGCAGTGACAAGTCTGGTGTAGACACTTTGGCCTCTTGCCAAGTTCAGTGTGACACCTCTGTTGGGATAAAGCCCCATGTGGCCGGTTAGGCCAGGTGCCCGTCCACTATACTTATTCATTATGTACATAATAGAATAAGGGGGCTCACATGTAGAGAGTGAGTTTTAGCCCCTGCAAACACAAGGTCTCCTCTCTTCTCCATTGTTGCACACACTCATACACGCTCCCACTCGCGCACTTCAATTGGTATCAAATCTCAGGTATTGGGAGCACCATTGGAGCTCAGCAAGGAGGAAGGCGGAGAAGCAGCAAAAAGGTGAAGGTATCATTTTCAAGCCAACAAAGCACAAAAGTAAATAATTGCAATTATGTACAGTAGTCAATGTTTTTGCTAAACTTGATAATTTGATGACCTAGACACATTCTATAACATCTAAAACAAGTCCTAAATTGAGTTTGGTAAAGTTTGGTCGTGTCAGCATCACTTCATGCTTTGTCGACTCTAAAATCACCAATTTTTGTGACTAGATGGCTTGTGGAGTTGGTTAGTCACTTTTGAAGCTATGGACTTGTCCGCTACATAGCTTGATGCTACGCATCCATTTTTGGCCCATTTGGATTCAGTTTGACCTTGTATGTGAAATTTGACACTTTGTAGCCTTCAAGGTATTTTCTGTTGTTTGAGAGCTTGCCTTGACTATTTTCATGAAACCATTCATGTACATTGTGTATAGACCCAGTCTATAAGTTGTCTGTGGAGTCAAAATCCAATTCTGGCATCTAGAAAAAACCTAGATTTTGTACTTGGGACCCCTCTCGACCCCTGTCGAATGGTCATCTGGTGATATAGAAGTGTTCTATTATATAGGAGCATGCTACAGTTCAAGTCTTGTCCAATTTGATTGAGCTGACAGGCCACTATGGTCAATTTTAGGTCATAGGACTTCGTGCACTGTTGGGTTTCTAGGGTTTTTCCTTGAGCCTAGACTTGCTACCAACCATATAGAATTGATCATTGATAAGCATATAACTTACCCCTCATGTCTCATGTGAGATGGCGTCGTAAAAGGGCGATTGTGGACTCCGAAAATCATGCACGAAGAAAGTCAAGAGCTCTCTTCTTCAAGGAAGGTTGTATTTGCGGATTCAACATCCACTAATGACTCCGAATTTTGCAAGCTATTTATGGGATATGTACTCCACCCTAAGCAACCAGAAAACTTCAAAAGTTTTCACTTTGGGAAGAAAATGATAATAAGCATGAATATTATTCTAAAACTATACTTTTTTGCACTTTTGATTATCTGATCAAGGATATGGACAAGGAGCTTTAAATCAATTTCTAAAAATTTCAGAGAAGTTTTGCATAATTTTTGCCAATTTTTAATAGTTTGACTCAAATACTAGACAGATGTCAATCTTAGTCAAGATTATTTCAAATCGCTTGAAATTTGACACATGCACTCTCTTAATAACATAGATCAAGGTCCCTACAAGAAAACTTCAAAAATCTTGTGTTTTAGATCAGATGCTAATAAGCATCATTATTATCTTCCAACAAAAAATGAAGATTGTTTCCAAGTTAAATTCTTGACCCACTTTGGTTGTACACCCTATGTATAGGTCCCTTGTGAGCTCTCCAAATGCCAAGCCTCGCTATCTTATTGTAGTGATAGTGAGAACCACGATCATAAATGTCATATCATGGGACAGAGTCAACATGACTAGTGTATGAGAGGTTGTCAATCCCCTCTCAAAAAACACACTCAATTATCTTACTCTGTAAATCTACACTCAACTGCATGTCAAGCAGCAATGGCTGACTACAACACCGCAAACAAATCTCAATAGTTCACCAGGTAAATAAAGTCCAAACAAGATAAAAGTTATGGGACAGGTCAACAACATCTAAAGACACATGCCTATGCCCTCTAATCCCCTTTTTTACCAATTGAAAAAATCATGTTATTATCTATAGGGTAGAATTTACCTAGCCATTTTTACTCTGGAATGAACCCTAGAGCTTAGCAATGATGCCCCTCCACCTCTCCAATGCGTAAAATCTCCAATTTTGTTATGTAACTTATAAGTTATGAGCATATTAAGGAGTAGGTGAGCAACAAAAGAAAACACAATTTTATCACGAGAAAATCACAATGTTGCAAAGATCTTTCACCTATGAAGGCGATGAAGTAGACAACACTTCAAATAGATGCTTTGTGAGAAGATCACAGAAAGGTACACAGTGCTCTGTAGAATAGTTGTACCACCTATTATCCAAAAAGACTTCCTTGGGTTTTACAAAAATTGGCTTTTATACCTTAGCCAAAGGTTTTGGGTTTAAAAATAAGAAACTTTCTAACTTTTTTGCAGCCTAACATTTCATTGATACAATCTTGAAGCATTTAGCCCCACTCTATCTGGCTCATAATCACATAATTGTTTACAAATTAAGTCCAAAAATCAAAGAAGTACAAGGGCTTAAGGCTATAAATGTCAACATAAATCAAAAAATGAAATTTTACATCATAGGCTAGATATATAGGCTGATACTAGAAATGTGCTAACATTTTCTCCCCTCCTAGAGTGGGTCGTCCATGACACAGCTTCAAGTTATTGGGTATTGGCTTGGCTTGCAAGCTTTCCTTTGCTTCTTCAGGCCTTCTAGAGCATCATAGTACTTGATACATAGTTTCTTGTTGACTTTGGCTAGGTCCTATAGATCAATTGGAGTGTTGAGCTCCATTGCAGTGTAGCCAAGAAACCTGGCATGAAGATTTTCTACCATCGGTCCAGAGATTTTGGATCAGAAAGTGAAGAACCCCATGTAGAATGCCTCTTCAAAGGTCTGCATGTAGTATAGGGGCAAGAACATGACTCTTTCATAAAGTCCATAGAGAACTTCATCGGGTGGTTGATCTGAAAAATCATAGCAAAGACCTTGGTTGATGGGCATATCATAGCAAAGCCCTTGGTTGCCATCTAGAAATGCCATCCATGGGGCATTGGTTTTCTCTACCTACTTGTTACGAGACTGGGCACCCTCCTGTTGTAGTGGTTAGCTGCAATTGGGATAGCTGGGCGTAATGGTTAATTATTTATTTTACTAATTGAGTTGATGATGATTTTGTAGAGTGGAATGCGGGGAGTTGATGAAGAGGCGACGGCAATTACTCTTGGCCATTTTATATTTGCACAGTATCTTAGAACATCATCAATAAGCCACTATGGCTCTGTAAATAGTTGTAGTGGGAACTCCCCTTATGGGTCATGCAAGAACTAATGAGCTTCACTCATTTACAAAAGTGAAAGTGGTTGTAAAAGAGGGGCCTCAATTTTTGGCACCTTAAACTCAAAGTAATATATTAAATACAACCTCCACAAGAGAGGTGCCGTGGAGTTTGGGGCTAGATTTAGGCATTTCTCTTGCACATTCTCTTCTCTACTCTCTTAAGCTATGGTTATTTTGCTATGTACTCTCTAATCTAGTCTCCATCTCTTACACATCTCTTACACTCTCTTACAAGCTTGTCTATGTCAATTCTATGTTTACTGTGTGTGTGTGTGTCATAGTCTAGGTGAGTGTGTGTGCTTGGAAATTGGAAGAAGAGGTGGACAGTTTGATGGTGATGGCTTCAAAGATTATGTTGAATATTCTAAGTGCTCGATCTCCCCCTCTTCTCCCAACAGTGGTATCAGAGCGAAGGTTTCGTTTCAGGAGTAATTGTACGAACATGAAGGCTCGATCTCGGCAACCAAGAAGTCGATGCTAAGAAGGTCAAGGTAATTTTTTTTTAATATTGTTAATAAAAATTCTACTAATCATATCAATGGTTGCGCATTGGTCGAAGCAATTGGCACCAAAAGTTTCAAAAATTATGGAAGATTGAAATTGCAAAATCGAAGTTTGATTTTCTCTAATCAGATTTATTATAATGTTGACTAACAAGCATAAAAGAAAGAAAATTTTTCATGCATATTTTTGCTAGCTCTTAAAGCTGGTGTAGAAGGAATATATAAAGCTTGGTATGCTTTGAATTTTTGTGGAAAGTAGCCTGCTGTAGTAGCTGATAATAAGACAAAGAAGAAGGGTTGTCATAAGCCTTGAACTATTGTCGATCGTGGCTAATCATAAATGTAATGTTGCATGTGATCGTCATTTCGAGACGAACCTCGGATCCGAAATTCCCACAAGAGTGCAAACGAGGTAGAGAGGAATCAATTAAAGGGCGAGTAATCAAGCTTATCCTTGGCTTCGCCTATCCATGCAAAGGAAGTGGATCATCTTCAAGGGATTGAGGATCGAGTGAAGGTTGAGCTTGGATCAGTGCAAGCTCTCAAAGCCATCAAACCAACAAGCTTCACGTTCAACTGCTCAACTCCAATAAGAGTGTATACCAAAGGCATTTATTTTTCCCACCGGGTTTTTTCCCTTTGTTCATCCAGGTTTTAGACCCTAATCTAAAGACACCTCTCACCATCCTCTTGTACATATTCCTTCTACATCAACAATAAGGAAATGCTATTCAAATCAATTGACAAATGAATTGGAGCACCGATTTCAGATCATAGCATACTTCTCCTCAATGGCGAGTCGAAGAATGGCCTACAATGACAAAGCTGCAGACAACACTAAGAACATGATTGCACAGGAACAAAGAAGTTACCAATGAAGAAGAGCAGACATAAGGGTAATCAGAGGATCTCAAAAGCTTGTCCTTGATAATGAGCATCGAATGCTCGGCAGGGTTTTGAACCTCAAATTAGAATAATTAAGTCCTGGATTCAGCCTGACAGACAGACTTTGCATTGGAGTGCAACTTGGCCTAAAGAAGTTAAGGGTTTAGCCATACAATTTCTACAAAATCCTTACAAAGTTGTCATTGTCTCACAAGATCAGAAAGCCAATCACTCAATTCTATAGATTGTAGAAGTTGTTTCTGAGAATCACAAATACTTCGAATTGACAGATTTGTTGGAGCAAGTGATGGATGGAGCTTTCTCTATCCATGATGATAAGAGTCAAGTTAAACGACATTGAATTCTTTTTGAATTTAGATATGGCAGTAGACCTATAATGACAGAAACAGATGCTGCAGCTCGGAGCGTGGATGTGAAAGACATAAAGTTCGTCATCAATTATGATTTTCCTGAATCATGTGAAGACTATGTACATCGGATTGGACGAACAAGACAAGCTACTGCAAAGGCTATAGTCTATACTTTCTTTACAACAACAAAACGACAGCAAATACCACATCGCCATCGACAATCAGGTCATGTCGGGGACCACATGAACGCGGAAGGGGGGAGTGTTGACCGCTGGGTCAACAACACAACATAACTCAAGTTTCGTACCAAAGTCTTATCTTTTGCGAGTTATGAAATGCTGCGGATTATGGCTATAAATGTCATTTGTAATGAGTAGCTATTCTAGTTTCAGAAGCCGAGGTGCAATGGCACTTCCAGATTGTAAATACTTTAGCACTGTCGTCTACTGTGTGTGAGAGAGAAAGAGAGTGAGCGTGAGCTTTATCCTCTAGCTACGCCCGGCTCGCTCAACACATTGGAGATCCGACTGCACCATTGATGTAGGCTCGAGGAGAGCTACCTGACAACACCAAGCATTCCACGCGAGACGAAGCACACACGCCGATGCATCTACGAGCTATTTGTGGTCGTAAGTGTATCAAACGATGTCTGTTTTTTGCGTGCTAGTAGTCTATAGAATCGTGGCAACATAAGCTACGCATAGGTACTCATAAATTTCAGTTTCGGGCACTTTCAAAATTTTGCTCTGTCATCCTACGCGTTTTCCACAGATGGGTTTAGAGTGAGGGTTTTGAGTGTAGAAGCTTAGGGACAGGTGTATCCTAGTGAGGGGATGGTGTTCCTTAAGTTTCGTATGAATCTGGTGTGATTAGGTGAGTTACCTTCCGTATGTGTGTATGCGGCTAGGTGGTGTAGTTGAGAGCAGTGAGGTTCTTGATTGTGGTTTAGTTGGCCTTCCAGAGTGTTGTATGTGTACGATGGTCTCAGCCTGACAAGCTAAAGAGATTTCCTCCGTGTGCCTATCGTGTCATCTGTGTCCTCGATTGACATTATGTTGATCTAGGTAGTGTTTGCATGCACTTCATGGGTGTGTGAGTCGCTCTGTCCAACAGAGAGATCTTTTCTTTGCATCTACTCTAGTTTGAGCTCCATCTCTAGGTCCTGGTTTCTTTTTTCTAGGGCTTAATATGCCAGGTTGAACCCTTGCACTATGAGCACTTGAGGACTAGACTTTAATTTGCCCAACAGCTCACTTTGGTCCTTCCATCTTGATTTTTCTTGTGTTGCTTGAAGGTTTTCTACCTCTAATTTTGGGTATGTAGCCATTAGGCATGAGCCTTGGTATCTAGTAGGGTGGCATTGACCTCTTGTAGCTATTTCTCCTAGCCTTCACTTGCACTTGTGAGTTACTCTACTAATGTGGTCATGTTCTCTAGTTCTTGTGTGGCGGTGAGTGCTAGCTTCCTTTAAGCTGGTAATCCTTGCTTGTGCTTGCTTGTACACGTTCCTATACTCTTCCACAAATGCATCATCTATTTCAATCCTAGCAATTAGATATACATTGGCATCCACTCCATGCCTGACCTTTTCCTCTTTTTCATAGACTTCCATTTTCATCTTTTCCACTATATGGTGTGTAAATTGTGCATATTCCTCTACGTCTTGTAGGCTAGTAGGTTGGGAGGTGCTAGCCTTATCTTACTGATCCTCCTCCTATGTATCTCGCTTAGCTTTGTCTTGTTCCATATCAGCAAATGGTGTGTCCTTAGGGGTTTCCTCTTTAGGGTCTTCTTAACTCTTCACTTGTTGTACAGACTCTTGTTTATCTTGTACAGACTCTTGTTTATCTTCAAATAGCTCTATATTTCTTTGTATTTCTATGAATTCTCCTTCTTCTTCTATTGCTTCAGCAATTCCTAGTGTTGCTAGCATTGGTTATATCTTCTCCTCCTATTTGGTCTCCTCTTGATGGGTTTCTTCAAGATTGTTTTCTTCTTTTTTGTGTGCAGAGGGTGCAACTGCAGTGATGGGAAAAGGAGGTTGGTCAGCAGGTTGAGTCTCTAGAAAATCAGAGGTTCCAACTTCCTCTGTCTTTCTCCTTTCCAACTCCTCCTCCATATATTTCCTTTCTAAATCTTGTAGAGGGTCTTTTCCATAAAATCAATTCTTTTTTCTCATATTCATTTGGGGGTTTGGTTGCCAAAACTCCTTGAAGTTCCCTTGTAGACCTCTTTCTCAAAAGCTTCTTTCTCTCTCTCTAGTCTGGCTACCCTTTGTGATGCCTCTTCAATAATGATGGGAGGTGGATTGCGGGCTCTTTTTGTTGGCCGTTCATCCACCTTCTCTTTTCCCTTAGCCATTCTCTTCTTTTCTTCTTCTAACTCTAGGTCGAGATCACTTTCTTCATAAACTTGGTCGGCAGACTCCTTCATGGGACCCTCATCACTTTCTTCATCACTCTGGATCGAAGCTTGCTAAGCTTGTTTTCTCTTTGACCTCTGAATAAGTGGTGGTGGCTCATCTTCACCTTCTTCTCCTTCTTCATTTTCTTCATTCTTTAGCCCCCGGCTTCCAACCAGGTTTTCTGGTCCAGTGCTGGCGGGAAATTTTTTGTCATTCCCAGCGCATGGCAGGCAATTCTAGTCTATACCTTTGGTGCCCCCAAATACTTCATACCTTTTGGTCTTTTTGGTGGTCTTCAAAATGTTGAGCATGTAGGAGGCATGATCTATTTTCATGGGTAGCTTGATCTTCAAGGTAATGGTAAATGTTGATGCCAGTGTGTGGTTTGGGAATGTATATCTTGGTGGACAAGTGGAAATGTTGGTGAAATAAACAGATGGGCTCCTCATCCGGCTTGTGGATCATATCCAAAAATGTTTTTTCAATGGTGTTTTGGTTAAATATCCCTATTATTTTCTTTTCCTTGGACCACATTGATTCCCCTTCAGTTGGTAGCTTGAGAGCCTCATCCACTATCTCCTTTGAGATGTTTTTTTCTATTGGTTGGCCCGTAGAATCTCATATCTGAGTTGTCTCATCTTCTTGTATGGATTTGATCAATTCATAAGCTCTTTGCAAATCTACTCCATAGGGTTCCCACCTTCTTGTTTGGTGTAGACCGTTGATTCTGCATTGATCCCGGAGTAAGTACACCATACAGTGGAATTAGATGCATTTCAAAGCAAAAAATCTCTTGTTAAGTCGGAATTAAAATGTTACAAATCAATTTCAAAATTAAAGCCAAATAATTACTACTTTGACCTATAAAAACAAAGTGCACGCATCAAAAAGCTAATCTGGAAAAAAACATGCATCGGTGATAATAAGCACGTTTTTTATCTAGGGCATGATTTTGGCTTCAAACATGGATTTGGCCTATGCAAAGGGGTTGTTGGCACTAAAAATATATATGATTTTAAGTTTAGGAAAATCTAGATGCATGAATTCCCGGTTGGGATCACTTTTGGATTGGAAGTTTTCTAGAAATGACTAGGTGTTGGTGCAAAATTTTGGTGTGTCCAAATACTCCCAAAATTGATGCACAGACTTGTGAGGGCTAGAAAAAAAATTGCAATTTGGACTCATTTTCCAACAATAGATATTAAGAGTGCTTATTATCTACTATGCAAATTTTTCATCTTTTTTGCATTTTCTTGGCTTGGGGAGGTTGAACTTGATGTTCCCTTGCCTTGAATATGGTTTTGCAAGTTTTTGTATTGGAAAGGGTTTCCTTGGATGAATTTTTGGAATTTGAAAGATGTGGTGCATTTTTTGATGGTGTGATCATGATATGAGTGATTGTTTATATGTGAGGGCTTTCAAGGCCTTGATGCATCATGTGAATAGGGTGCATGAGGATAAAATGCCAAGTTGGGTAAGTTTGGGGTCAAAAGATAATAAGAGTTCTTATTATCTACCCTTGCAAAAATTTAGTATATTCAACTTTTAATGCTACACACTTGTCCTACATACCTAGTAAGTAACTTTTAGCCCTAATTGGAATTGATTTTGGTCTTCTAAAGTTGTTTTTTGCATTTGGTCCTCTGACTTTGGCAATTTTGCCCTTGACACTTGATAAGGGTCACTTTTCTTGCATCCAAGTTTGGGGTGGTGCCCAAAATGCCTTGAGGAGAGGCCCTATCAATTTTGGTACCTTGATGCTTTGTGATGGTCCGAGCCAATTTCTTGTGCTTGGGGCTCCAACTGAGCTTTCCATTTGGTTCCACCTCCTATGTGGAAGTCTTCAATGAAGTTACATTGTGATTCCGACTTTGGGCCAAATTTCAGCTTCTTATCTATATACCCCCCTAGCCTCAAGTCAAATGGTCATATGAGTCATTGGAATGTTCTATCAGTACTTGCTATGCCTCCTTCAAGTTTGGTAAAGTTTGGTAGAGAGATCTAGTCGCTACAATCATTTTTCACTTCGTTTTTTTTTTTGGAAGCTTCTGCTAGCCTAGGATTTTTCTTAGTTGTCTTGACCCCAAAAGTAGGAAACAAGGAACTTACCTCTCATGTTTCATGAAAGACTATGTAGAGTGGAAGCCGATAGAAGCAGTCAAAAACATGCACAAAATAGGGCTCCAAGGGCTTTCTCCAAGATGACAAAGTAGAAATGAGGCTCGTTTTGGCCTACCTTTGCTATACATACTTGGGCTTCCGAACTCATTTTCTCCCAAATTCCTTGATTAGTCCTACTAGACTGTGAAGTACACTTTCCTTTCAAAAAAAAAAAAATTGGACACCAAATGATCCTTTTTTAGAATTTCACCAAATCAAGCTTTGCGTGCCCAATTTGGCTTTTTTTCATCGTCATCAAAATTGAACAAGATTTGACATGCTTGTCCGTTGTCACTTCCTCATCACAAGGGTATCTTCCATTTCTCCATTTGAGCTCGTTTACTATTTATTTTCTATTTTTGACCCTGTTTATTAACAAATTAAAAGAAAATCACAAGGCTAGGCCAAAAAATAAAAAATCAATCCAATATTTATTTAAACACACATAAGCACTAGAATTGGCCATATTTTTGTGGATTTCTGCATTTTCATCACTATTTTGGCCGAAACACACACAAAAAGAGTGAAATAGCAATATTTTTGACTTTTTTGTGACATTTACACTATTTACACACACCTAGAGGTTATCATATTACACTATCCCCATTATCTTTCCTCTTAAGGGCATCTTGCTTGAATTGCAAAAAAACTACACGTTAACATACAAGCACTTCAAAACATTGCCCTTTTTCTAGTCAGGTTCATCTATTTGGGTCCACATTTGAAATGCCTTGCCCCTCCTTGTCAGAGTCCTCCAAGACAATAGGGTATATCCCAGGTAGTGCAATGCATAGGTAGTCAAGTTGTGTCTATGCATAGTCGGGATTGGCTCTACCATGCTATTGATGTTAATGCAATTCAAACACTATGATGTGCAAGAGGAGGGTCTTGAGCAAATAGCTCAAGGGTTGTCTATGGTAAAGAATCCTTTTGGTCAACTCCTTTGAAAAGTAGATCCTAGAGAGATTGTGCTTGTTCTTTGATATCTTGTGGCAAACAACCATCTATTTCTACAAGATCATTCTGAAACGAAGTTGGTTGTTGTTTTGGTCGCTACTGAAGCTTTGGTACCCACTTGTAAGCCACTTTTCTTGGTGTCAAAATGACTTTAAAATAGCCTTAGGTTTCCATTTTTTTACTAGTGAATACCATATTAGAGAGTTTGAGACCTTAGGGCCAATTTGGGAATCACCAATGTCTTGAAGATTTGACCATATGGACAAATTTTTTAAGATCAAGCCTTCCACATGGTAGTACTTGAAATGGTCTTTCGAGCCATGCTCTCAAAACTTTGGCTAAGATTTGGCCATGTGGTGAAATCTTAAGCTTGGTTTTAAAGTGGGAATTGAGAAATTCCCAAATTCACTAATATGGTATTAGTGTGGGTTGGTGGTGTTTTTCAAGCTTCTTTTTTGGTATACACACCCACTTAGGCCGATGTAACTGTTGTGACTTGTTTGTTCAGAGTTGTGAAGGTACTAGTTGTGATTGCTTTTGTTTGAACAACAGTTGTTTGGGCACCTAAATCTACTTAGGATTGTTCTATAGTTGAACATTTGGTACCCAAAATTGCTTGATTCTTTGCATGCATGTGCTCATATATGAGGATGATTTCGATGTCAAATAGTTGACATTTGTGCTAAGGTGACTGTGCTTTTTGGAAACTTGGAAGTTTGGAGAGCGGCTTTCCGCTCTTCTCTTCTAGGAGCAAATGGTACTCACAATTGGGGATAGATATCGAGTGAGCTTTTTTAGCGAACTTCGGAGTGAGATTTTTTCAAATATTCCATGGATGCCTTATTTTTATAAAAAAGATCTCCCATCAAGTGATTGGAATGATTGGAGCAATCTTTTTGGAGAGAGATTTATTATTGTAATCCAGCCAATGGGGCCTCTCTCAACTCCCTCTAAAACACACTCGATCTGTTGCTCTTTGACCAACATCTCAGTGTTCCAATCGTCTGACCACCTTGACACTAAACATGTCTCCTCAATACTTTGGAAACCTACAATCCATGTGCTTCATTCATCGAGGGAATCACTCGTAGCTCGCTTTTGAGAGGAGTGCATAATTTCTCTGAAACTATAACATGTCGAGTCTTGTAGCCATGACGACCCAAATGCAACCAAATCATTGGTGTGGGATGCTCACACCATGTATATACGAGATCCAAACCCACTTGCCAAGACCGACTCTCCATATAGGCCGACGCAGCCTCATTCAGTCCCTTTGAAATGCACTACATCTATCCCTCTTTGAAAATATCTAAGTTTCTTGAGCATCCAAACACCTTGACAGTAAACATGCCTCCTCAAAACTCTAGAAAGATGTAATCTATGTGTTCAGTTCGCTAAGAAAACCACTCCTCGATCGACTATGAGAGGAATGTGCATTTTCTATTAAATTTTTTGGGTTTTTTTCCACCATCTAATCTTATAGCCAAGGCGACCCAAACACAGCTAGATCATTGTTGTGTGCCACTCACTCCATGGGTATATGGGATCCAAACCCACTTGCCAAGGCCGGCTCTCCGCATAGGCCGACCGCAACCTCTCTCAACTCAATCGGAAACACACTCCATCTATTTCTCTTTGACCAACATATTAGTGTTTAGAGCATCACACCACCTTGACACTAAACATGCCTCCTCAATACTCTGGAAACATGAAATCCATGTGCTTCATTTGCCAAGGGAATCACTCCTAGCTCGACTATGGGAGAAGTGCGTAATTTCTCTGAAACTATAAACATGTCAAATCTTGCAGCCAAATCAATGGTGTGTGATGCTCATGCCATGTGTATCCAAGATCCAAACCCACTTTCCACATTAGGAAAGAAATGGACTCATTTTCGGGCCTTTCAACTCTAGTGAGAGAATGCTCGTTAGCCAATAGGAAGAAGGCTAACGTTACGTTGAAAAAACATTTTTTCTCATTTTGAAAATGTCCATGAAAACCATTTTGGTGAAATTGTCACTATCATCAGAAAAGTAAGGCGCTTGATAATAACATCTAGCACAAGCGCCGAACATCTTTTTATGACCCGTTGTTGCTATCCTATAAAGTGAAGTACTTGTACTTGTGCATCTCGCACAAGTATCAATCACCTTTTTATGAAGTACTCGCAATTTAAATTCGAATAGATTGTACTTGATAGTGATTGATAGGTACTATTTAAGACTATGAAGGAGTCAGAACCAAGCGAATAGAGGCGCTTGAGGGGTCTCCGGGACCTCTATTCGCTTGGTTCTGACCTTATGAGGCCCTAGGATTACGATATAGCACTTTTTAAGCCCACGGATACAAACCATAGGATAGCTCTTTAAAACACTGAAATCTGACGTAAACCATAGGATAGCTCTTTAAAACACTGAAATCTGACGTCTCGTTTCGGATGTATCCGTGGGCTTAAAAAGTGCTATATCTTAATCCTAGGGCCTCATAAGGTCAGAACCAAGCGAATAGAGGTCCCAGAGACCCCTTTTAGTAAGCCCAAGGGGACGTGTATAGCTTAATTTTGCTTAAAAACTTAGCCAATTTTGGCACCCTTAAACGAACTATTGGAAATTTTTAAGTGGTATCTAAAGATTTTTTTATTTAGGTTACTTTATGGATTGATGGTACTTAAGAAAAGCTAGAAGAATTGAAACGTGGCAAATCTGGCAAAGCAGTATTGTAATGAGTGATGAAAAGTTCTAAGGATTAAGATACTTGGTTCAGAAGGGGTGGATACCTTGTTGTCAAAATAAATGTTATTATCTATTAGGGTCGTTAGAAACCTTACCTATAAGTATTTCTGGACACTAAGACTTTTTTACAGAAAATTTGGAATACATTAACACTTTGGACAATAGGTTTAAGTTCTAAAAAGTTGTAAGATGGACATGGATAACAACATATACAGTCCATTGACGCCTATAAAACACATCCAAGGCTAACGTATTTGTTGTCTTGTTTGGATGGATGCAGGTGAGGACTCTATCCTTTCTTGGAATTTTTTTTGGCTTAAAGTTATTGTCTATTCGAGATTACACTTGCTCCTACTACTTGGGAAGTACTTCTTTATTGGGTCACTATCATTGTATACTAGAATGAGGCTTTCTCTAAAGCCAACTATCTTTTGAATGTAGAAGTTCATTTATGTCTTATTATACAAGTTAAATCAGCTACACACATGTCCTATACATAAGGTTTTTTCAAAGCTTTTTGGAAAAACCAGGACGTTGGCTTTAGAAACTATCTTGAATCCTAGTTGTATGTTGGACCCAATGTCTATAAATCCTTGATTGGTTGGCTTGTGTTAGGTGGTCCTTCATAGGCTAAGGTTCTGGTTTCTTGCTCACGGTTGTCATAGTATCTGACTTTGCCGGTTTAAGGATTGCAGACCAAACCTACTGGACTAATTATATATATACTTTCTTTCAAGATCACAAACATTTTAGGTTGACAGCTCAGATGAGGGTAAACCACAACCCAGAGAAACATATAAGGATTTTAGAGCAAATTAGATCTTACCTAGAGGACCAGTCTCCAAAAAAAGCCCTAGTTGTTAGAACTAGACCTTTTCTTGCTAGACGGGCCAAATGTTGTGTTACATATTACCACAAGTAATCCATGACTTACAAACAATTTTGTCTATTGCAAACCCTTGCTCTCTCGCAAGGCCTGGAACTATCTTATCAGCCCCTCTCTGTGGCTACCTTTCTTGTCCTCATATGTATTGGCAGTTTGGATGCTTCTCAATTAATATATGATTCGGCTCTAACGTCAAATAAAAAGCTATCTTTCTTACACATGTTGTCCTTTAATGATTGGGTCAAGATTCTGGCTACCTTGGAAAGGGACTCCAAAGATGGGGTGAATATGATTTCCCAGTACATAGCCCAATTGCCTATACTTTCTATACATTATTAGCAAGATCTGGCCTTATTTTCTTCTTATGGGGTTGAATTATCTAACTTTTTAAAAAATTATGTGGACACAATCCATCTTTTATCAGTACCCCTGCTGCTCAATTCTCTCTCTCTCCCTCTCTCTCTCTCTCTCAGCTAGGATGTTTCTTTCTAACTCTGTGTCTCCTTCACACACACACACACACACACACACACACACACACACACACACACATACGTCAAAATATAGCACTACTCAGTTTGTTTAAACAAAAAAAACACCCAAATATTGAAGACAAGATACCAGAGTTCTACTAAATCCTTCAAACATGGCACAGGCAACTACGTCAATAGCAGAGGAATGACAGAGGAGACTGAAGACGAAGTGCGGCTCCAAGCAGTACACAATTGAAGTTTTAATAAAAAAAAGTTGAACGGCTCTTGTTGTAGAAATGTCTCCCACATGGAACAGTTTTTATTTTTTTATTTTTTTAGCTTTCAATGGAAGTCAAATGTACAAACTCTTGAATAAACAAAGCCTCATTATCTGTATCATTTGATAAATGTGTGTAAATACTAAATAATGAGTTCTTTTTTTTCGACACACCATAGGGCCCACAAGGGGAGGTGCTTATCCCTTCCAAATATTAGCCATGTTACATGGTCGGGCAAGGGCCGCGTACCATCGGGCAAGAGCCACGCGTAGGCATCACCATGGCCACCTAATTGATGCACCACATGTTGGGAACGACGGAGAGAACTCGTAGCAACCAGCTAGGAACCTCCTCCTCGGGTGACCCACCTCAGGAGGAGGATGCACTCGAGTGTCCAAGGGCAAGAGCCCTAGCAACGTGAACACCAGGTGAGCACAAGGTGTCCCTCTAGAGTGTGACCCAACAGGGGCTTTGAACCCACAACCCGGAGGTTGAGAGGCCAAAACCTTACCGTTAGACCAACTCTTTGGGGACTAAATAATGAGTTTTTTCTTATGGATATATTTCATAAGAGAGACACTTACATAGTCCGAGATAATACACAGTGTACCGGTTGGTTTAACGATATGCGAGAAAACCACAAGCAGATTGGGTTTTTTTATTAAATTCCAAACAAACAAAAGCTTGGCCATGAATATATGTAACCTTTCAATTCCTAATGTTTTTTCCAAGGTTTCAAAAATAGAAACACTTTTTGAGCGGCGATTATCTGATAAGGTCAAATAACAAATAAAACCGTATTTGGTTGGTGGTGCAACTTGCCCAGAGTAAACCAACTCGACAGCATGATGCATTTATAGCACCGCATGCTTACTACAATTATAAAATTAGTTTGCGCAATGAGTAGAAACGAAAGGCTTTGGCAATAATGTAGCGCTAACAAACACACACAGCAAATCTGTAGTGCACACACACACACACACACACATAGAGTACATGAGCCATGGCAAGTCAGGCTCGTAATCACTAGCGACAGCATTTTCTACATCTCTTCACAAACCCTAGCACAAGCAATACAGTAGGCCCTGAGCTGCAGAGAACGTGTACTCACGAAACACTGTCTAAATCAAGGTAATCGCTGCATTCCAAGACACAATCCGGAGTACCTAGTTGCGCAACACAAAAATGTTTAAAAACTGTTTTTTTGCGTTACAAGCTATATAGCATAACTACACACACATACACATGAGTACATGCATAAAAGATTTGGCATACCATATCAATCATGAGGAAATTAGCCGAGAAAGAGTA
Organism: Adiantum capillus-veneris; assembly: GCF_014529385.1. Lineage (NCBI taxonomy): Eukaryota > Viridiplantae > Streptophyta > Polypodiopsida > Polypodiales > Pteridaceae > Adiantum > Adiantum capillus-veneris. Next base: position 158,708,866 of record NC_140943.1, read on the forward strand.
AGCACTATGAAGTACGCATAAAAGCCTCTGTATATTGTTTTCTTTCCATAATAAACATAAAAGATTAGTTTAAAGCAATATATACACAAGCACATGCATGCTCACTACCTTGTTTTTTAGAATAAAACATGACCATAGTATTGTTTCTACACACACACACATACATATACGCATGGACATACGGGTCGGCACTACACATAAGAGGGCAGGCACCAAAAGACAACACAGTCACATGTATTCAAGTACATACAAGCATATGCATAGTGTACATAGAGCAGTAATAAAAAACATAATACTAATCAACATACTATAATTGATACCAATTTTGGTACAGTAATGAAGGTGAAGCCGTTTTTGTGATAATCATACTCGCAAGAACACAAATGACAACGGCAAATTCGGTTCGGGTACCAAGATCCATATTGCTTTGATTACATGCATTGGGTTTCTATATGCTAAGAAAACATGTAATAGTTTCTAGAAATAGCATTGTGAGATCCTTTGTATAAAGAGTAGCAAAGGTAATTGATTAAGATATAGCAATTGGGCTATGAAAACCTCCTATGAGGGTAATACTTATATGGTGATTGATTCACGATTTTGGAAGCATTTAGTACTTTCCTAACTAAATAACCCATTATTAATGCAAAAGATAGCTCAGATCTTGATTTTGTTTTCACTTCTCTACCCATTATTGTGAACAAGTTGTATTTTATCAATAACCTCCCTGCTGTCCCTATAGAAATTAAGCACTCAAAAAAAGTCATCAACCCCCTTTTAGATCTAGACCTTCTTGAAGAAGAAGAGAAAGAAGAGCTCAACTTTTTAGCATATGCAAACATATTATCCCCAGAAAGAGCAGTTTCTAAACTCTTTTCAGAAGTAATCCCACTACTACCACCCAGGCAAGTTGAGTTGGATGCTTTTCATCTTGAACACAAGCTCTGTGATTATGAAATATTGAACCATCGAGCACCATTTACAATTTCCTCTCTAGGCTTGCTTTGTAGCATACACACGGACATTGTAGAGCAATGTAAATCCCTTGCCTTACATTCCAAACATCTTTTATCACAAGATGTTCTCTTCGAGCTTAAGCGGGTCAAATTATCTGATGTGGATGGTAAAAAACGTCCAGGTTCCTCAATCATTGCTCGCACCAAGGGACTCTCTCTTATGGATAGGGCAAAGGATCAAAAACAGTTTCTGAGAAACTGTTGGAATTCTTATAGACCTTTCCTCAAATACCAATGCAAAAGGGCTGATGCAAATTCCAATTGTTCCTCTTCTATCATTTGAATTGACCAATTTTTGTGGTACATATTCCAGAATTTACCAAGATTCTTTCAATTTTCATCAGGGCCAACATAGGTGTACGCCTTTATACCTTGGGTAGCCTCATTTCCAACAGAATTAAGGCATGCTGTGATCATTTATTATCATTTTCATGAGCACATGCTAGAAGCAGCTAAAGGACTAGTCCTATACACACGAAGGACTCCACTTCTTCAAAAGCTACACAACACACTAGTATCCAACACAATTGAAACCTTAAACCTCCAAAAGGTAAGGAACAATTAAAAAACATCACACACACACCAACCAGCATGGCGTCAACAAGCAAGAAACCAAGGCAATTCAGAGGATTTGAGGACTACGGAGATACTCCCAAGGCACTTGAATACTTAAATTTTGAAGACCATGTACGCTCACTTATTAAAAAAAATAATGGTTTGTTACATCTTGAACGCAACATTAAGATGCATGGGTGATTTATTCACATTTTGTTTTGTAACAAATATATGGACTTTATCAACCCTAAAGTATTTTTTCAAACAATGATAAATGACTTTTGCATCAATAAGGATTTATCTAAAATGAGGATTTGTTTTGGTTGGAAATATACCAAAAACCTGAACCATACTCTTTACAAATCAACATTGGTATTTTCCAAGCAGTTTGATGAAACACAACCATGTGAATGTTTAACTCATAAACGATTCTCTAATTTTTTATTTGAATTTGAACCCTTTGGGAAACATGTAATCTCCACAGACCCTAACATTGCTAGACATAAAATTTTCCAAGAATTTATTAGGAAAGGATTAAACCATATTCCATTAGTACCTATAAACCCTACCTCAATAGTAAGAGACCTTGGCAAAGTATGGAAGACTTTATGTCCCCTCTTGGGATGTGAGGATAGTAAAGCACATCACAATTATATCCATAGCTTAGTTAATGAGTCCTTTTCCCAAAAATTTCCTTATCACAGGCAAAACCAAACTCCATGGTACAAAAACACTGATTTAATGGATGAAATTCAATATATTTTACAATATTTATTTATTTGTGGATTAGATAAATCCGTACAAACTTCGGTGTTCATATGTAAAAAACTCATTCAACTAGCAGCAAGAAGAAGATTAGAAACCCCTGAATTCTGTCTTCTCTCCTCCAATGAAGAAGAAATTTGTCAAGTCATAGGGTCTTATACCCCAAGAAATTGGGTTAGAAACACCATTGGAGTACTCTCTCCCATACCTTATGAGAAATTTTAAAATTTACAAAATGGATTTTAGATGGATCATTAATGCACATAATTGTGTATTTACTCCTGCTACCACTATAATCACGAAATTACTCAAAGGAGTAATACAAGGATTTAAAGAGTACACCGAAATCATACATAAAAAGCTACACATTTTTTAGATACACAAACCAATGGGTATTCGATGATCAATAATCAATATGATTTTTTGATTAATCTACCAAAACATATCACAAACATTCATTCATTTGATGTAACATCCTGTTATGAAGCTATCCCTCATAAAGGCGCACACGAATTACTTGGTGTACTTGACAACATTATTAAATTCATAAAAACTTTGAAATATCTTGGCTTTACAAAATACCAAAAGTAGATTGTACTTACCAAAAAGAAAAATGAAGTAATATGGACATTTGAATACTTACACAATATTAACAAATTTGTTCTTGACAATTGCTTTACAAAATTAGGCAAACATATTTGTTGCCAAGAAAAAGGTATACCAATGGGTTATAACTACTCTCCACTATGGTGTAATTTATATTTGGCATGGTTTGAAATTGAATATATAAAAAACTTATATTGTCTTACACGATATGATATAATGAAAGCATTCTTGCATTCATGGAGATATATGGATGATTTGCTATTTGTCAATAACTACTTTATTTCACAATGTTTAGACCACAAAAAACCCTTGTCCCATTAGGACCCCTTTACAATCTACCCTTTGGACATTATTGGGATCAAAGCCACACACAAGGAGAACCAAGTCACATATTTAAATACATATATCCAATTATGGGAACCAGTAGAAGGAGGGTATGTTACATACACCACATGGAAAAAAGACAAATTACCATGCCCTAATGTTTCATTTATTCATGCAGCTAGTAATCGACCAAAAAAGATGGCACATAATGTATGCATATCACAAGTCCTTCCCATATTGTACAATGCATCCCAAGAGTCATATGCTGTAATAGACTTTAAAAGCTTTTTTTTATGTTTATAGAGAATGGTTTCAACAAAGATAAGATTTTTAAATGAATTACCAATTTCATTAAAGAAAACACTTTTCCTAGCATTAGATTTACCATCAAAACTTTGAAACATAGAATTGGTAGAGGATAGGTCCACTTGGTGGCCTATCCTCCACCAAGTGTACCTTTTCTCAGGGATGGGGGAGGGCCCACACACACACACACACACATAATTTCAGACACATGCCTCGGATATCACACGCGCACACACACACACACACACACATATACGTACAAAATATAGCACTACTTGGTTTGTTTAAACAGAAAAACACCCAAATAATGAAGACAAGATACCAGAGTTCTACTAAATCCTTTAAACATGGCAAAGGCAACTACGCCAATAGCAAAGGAACAACAGATGGGACTGAAAATGAAGTGTGGCTCCAAGCAGTACAGAATTGAAATTTTAATAAAAACAAGCCGAACGTCTCTTGTTGTAGAAATGTCTCCGGCATGGAACAGTTTTTATATTTTTATTTTTTTAGCTTTCAGTGGAAGTCAAATATACAAAATCTTGAATAAACAAAGCCTCATTATCTGTATGATTTGACAAATGTGTGTAAATACTAAATAGCAAGTTTTTTTGGGTGGATATAATTCCATAAGAGAGACACTTACACAGTCCGAGATAATACATAGAGTACTGATTGGTTTAATGATATGCGAGAAAACCGCAAGTAGATTGGGTTTTTTTTTTAAATTCCAAATAAACACAAGCTTGGCTTTGAATATATATAACGTTTCAATTCCTAATTTTTTCCAAGATTTCAAAAATAAAAACTCTTTTTAAGAGGTGATTATTTGATAAAGTCAAATAACCAATAGAACCGTATCTGATTGGTGGTGCAACTTGCCCAGAGTAAACCAACTCAACAACGTGCTGCATTTACAGCACCGCAAGCTTACTACAATCATAAAATCAGTTTGTGCAATGAGTAGAAACACAAGGCTTTGGCAATACTGTAGCACACACACACACACATAGCAAGTCTGTAGTGCACACACATAGAGTACATGGGCCACGGCAAGTCAAGCTCGTAATCACTAGCAAAAGTCTTATATGCATCTCTTCACAAACGCTAGCACAAGCAATACAGTAGGCCCTGAGCTGCGGAGAACGTTTACTCACGGAACACTGTCCAAAGCAAGGGAATCACTGCAATTCCAAGACACAAGGCGGACTGCCTGGTTGCGCAACACAGAAAGGTAAAAAAATTGTTTGTTTTGCGTTACAAGCTATATATCATAACTACACACACATACACACCAGTACATGCATAAAAGATTCGGCATACCATATTAATTATGAGGAAAGTAGCCGAGAAAGAGTAAGCACTTTGAAGTACACATAAAAACCTATGTATATTGTTTTCTTTCCATAATAAACATAAAAGGTTAGTTTAAAGCAATATATACACAAGCACATGCATGCTCACTACCTTGTTTTTTTAGAATAAAGCATGACCGTAGTATGGTTCCTACACACACACACACACACACACACACACACACACACACACACATACACATGCACATACAGGTCGGCACTACACATAAGAGGGAAGGCACCAAAAAGCAACACAGTAACATGTATTCAAGTACATATAAGCATATGCATAGTGTACATAGAGCAGTAATAAAAAACATAATACTAATCAACATACTATATTGATACCAGTTTTCGTACAATAACGAAGGTGAATTTGTTTTCGTGATAATTGTACTTGCAAGAATACAAATGACAACGGCAAATTTAGTTCAGGTACCAAGATCCATATTGCTTTGATTACATGCATAGGTTTTCTATATGCTAATTAAACATGTAATAGTTTCTAGAAATAGCATTGTGAGATCCTTTTTATAAAGAGTAGCAGAGGTAGTTGATTAAGATATAGCAATAGGGCTATGAAAACCTCCTGTGAGGGTAACAGATACGATGAATACTTATTGAGATTTTTTTGAAAAAGAGTCATAATACAAAGGAAATGCTGCCGAATTTTTTGCAAGTTAGAATGTAAATACATAGCAACACAAGATAGTAACACTTTAGTGGTGTTTTTCAAATAAGCACCTAGGTATATGTAACATAGTAGTACACATGTTAAATCATAAAAAGACATATATATATGTTTATAAAGAGGGGCAAAAGAGGAAGCTCTAAATAGAAGATACTAACTAAAGTACATTTGTCTAAATATTATTAATAAATAGGGATATAGGTAGACCGCTAGGATGAGCATCACCTGGGATGTACTTAAGCTCCAACGAATTTGGGACAAGCTGCACATAGTAGAAAAAAGTCAGTAGCAATTAGGGTCCCTATCTCCAAACCATGTAAACCCATAAAGTCTTTCAGAGACCTTAATCAATCATACCTACATAGACGAGCTAAAGAAAATATAATATATGTTTAGAGTATGGTTGGGGTCTAGGATTTGATAGCAATAACAAGCAGTGGGGATTGCTTAATATACATGTCACCCATTTAGTACAAATTGATTCTAATTAATTGTCTTTATGTTTAGTTGGCAGTTAAAGATCCTTGCTCTCATCTGGTAGGAGTTCCAGCTTAAGCTCCTACTTTGTCATGTATCTGAGTATCTTGTAATGAAATTTATACATCAAGAAAGTCTTCTTTGTTTTATTCTTTACACAACATGCTTTTGCAAACAGTATTTAAGTCTCTCAGTATATGATTCTGAATGATGGGCTTTTAAATTCAAACACACACAAAATTTCCCAGGATACCTTTGGTCGGGTATCCATCATATACTGAGAATACTTAATACTGGTATGATATATTTTCGAATGGTTTGTGTAATACTTATATGGTGATTGATTCAGGCTTTTTGGATTCCATCTCTCACCCGTTTGGGATATGGTATAGAAGGAGACATTCCTGATCCACAAATTGGTACCCAATGTATAATTTCTTGTTTCAACGGAGTGGAATTCCACAAAAAAATTGCTTGATTTTGAGAAACAAGCTATTATCACCCACTCTATATCTATCTTAAACACGGCTTCTATCAATGACTCACTTTCTTTACTGATTCTCTCCAGAAAAGAGAAGGATAAGCTTTTGGAATCATTTAGTATTTTCCTAGCTAAATTACCCATTATTGATGCACAAGATAGCTCAAATCTTGATTTTTATTTCACTTCGCTACCCACTATTGTGAACAAGTTGTATTTTATCAATAACCTCCATGTTATCCCTATAGAAATTAAGCACTCAAAAAAAGTCATCAACCCCCTTTTAGATCTAGACCTTCTTGAAGAAGAAGAGAAAGAAGCGCTCAACTTTTTAGCAGATGCAGACAGTTTATCCCCACAAATACAAGTTTCTAAACTCTTTTCAAAAGTAATCCCACTACTACCACCCAGGAAAGTTGAGTTGGATGCTTTTCATCTTGAACACAAGCTCTGCGATTATGAAATATTGAACCATCGAGCACCATTTACAATTTCCTCTATAGGCTTGCTTTGTAGCATACACACGGACATTGTAGAGCAAGGTAAATCCCTTGCCTTACATTCCAAACATCTTTTATCACAAGATGTTCTCTTCGAGATTAAGCATGTCAAATTATCCGATGTGGATGGTAAAAAACGTCCAAGTTCCTCAATCATTGCTCGCACCAAGGGACTCTCTCTTATGGATAGGGCAAAGGATCAAAAACGGTTTCTGAGAAACTGTTGGAATTCTTATAGACCTTTCCTCAAATACCAATGCAAAAGGGCTGATGCTAATTCCAAATGTTCCTCTTCTATCATTTGAATTGACCAATTTTTGTGGTACATATTCCAGAATTTACCGAGGTTCTTTCAATTTTCATTAGGGCCAGCATAGGTGTACGACTTTATACCTTGGGTAGCCTCATTTCCAACAGAATTAAGGCATGCTGTGATCATTTATTATCAGTTTCATGAGCACATGCTAGAAGCAGCTAAAGGACTAGTCCTATACACACGAAGGACTCCACTTCTTCAAAAGCTACACAACACACTAGTATCCAACACAATTGAAACCTTAAACCTCCAAAAGGTAAGGAACAATTAAAAAAGATCACACACACACCAACCAGCATGGCGTCAACAAGCAAGAAACCAAGGCAATTCAGAGGATTTGAGGACTACGGAGATACTCCCAAGGCACTTGAATACTTAAATTTTGAAGACCATGTACGCTCACTCATTAAAAGAAATAATGGTTTGTTACATCTTAAACGCAACCTTAAGATGCATGGGCGATTTATTCACATTTTGTTTTGTAACAAATATATGGACTTTATCAACCCTAAAGTATTTTTCCAAACAATGATAAATGACTTTTGCATCAATAAGGATTTATCTAAAATGAGGATTTGTTTTGGTTGGAAATATACCAAAAATCTGAACCATACTCTTTACAAATCAACTTCGGTATTTTACAAGGAGTTTGATGAAACACAACCATGTGAATGTTTAACTCATAAACGATTCTCAATTTTTTTATTTGAATTTGAACCCTTTGGGAAACATGTAATCACCACAGACCCTAAGATTGCTAGACATAAAATTTCCCAAGAATTTATTAGGAAAGGATTAAACCATATTCCATTAGTAATTGTAAACCCTACCTCAATAGTAAGAGACCTTGGCATAGTATTGAAGACTTTATGTCCCCTCTTGGGATGTGAGGATAGTAAAGCACATCACAATTATATCCATAGCTTAGTTAATGAGTCCTTTTCCCAAAAATTTCCTTATCACAGGCAAAACCAAACTCCATGGTACAAAAACACTGATTTAATGGATGAAATTCAATATATTTTACAATATTTATTTATTTGTGGACTAGATAAATCCGTACAAACTCCGGTGTACATATGTAAAAAACTCATTCAACTAGCAGCAAGAAAAAGATTAGAAACCCCTGAATTCTGTCTTCTCTCCTCCAATGAAGAAGAAATTTGTCAAGTCATAGGGTCTTATACCCCAAGAAATTGGGTTAGAAACACCATTGGAGTACTCTCTCCCGTACCTTATGAGAAATTTTAAAATTTACAAAATGGATTTTAGATGGATCACTAATGCACATAATTGTGTATTTACTCCTGCTACCACTATAATCACTAAATTACTCAAAGGAGTAATACAAGGATTTAAAGAGTACACCGAAATCATACATAAAAAGCTACACATTTTTTAGATACACAAACCAATGGGTATTGGATGATCAATAATCTATATGATTTTTTGATTAATCTACCAAAACATATCACAAACATTCATTCATTTGATGTAACATCCTGTTATGAAGCTATCCCTCATAAAGGCGCACACGGATTACTTAGTGTACTTGACAACATTATTAAATTCATAAAAACTTTGAAATATCTTGGCTTTACAAAATACCAAAAGTAGATTGTACTTACCAAAAAGAAAAATGAAGTAATATGGACATTTGAATACTTACACAATATTAACAAATTTGTTTTTGACAATTGCTTTACAAAATTAGGCAAACATATTTGTCGCCAAGAAAAAGGTATACCAATGGGTTATAACTACTCTCCACTATGGTGTAATTTATATTTGGCATGGTTTGAAATTGAATATATAAAAAACTTATATTGTCTTACACGATATGATATAATGAAATCCTTCTTGCATTCATGGAGATATATGGATGATTTGCTATTTGTCAATAACTACTTTATTTCACAATGTTTAGACCACAAAAAACCCTTGTCCCATGAGGACCCCTTTACAATCTACCCTTTGGACATTATTGGGATCAAAGCCACACACAAGGAGAACCAAGTCACATATTTAAATACATATATCCAATTATGTGAACCAATAGAAGGAGGGTATGTTACATACACCGCATGGAAAAAAGACAAATTACCATGCCCTAATGTTTCATTTATTCCTGTAGCCAGTGATTGGCCAAAAAAGATGGCACATAATGTATGCATATCACAAGTCCTTCCCATATTGTACAATGCATCCCAAGAGTCATATGTTGTAACAAACTTAAAAAAACTTGTTTCTATGTTTATAGAGAATGGTTTCAACAAAGATAAGATTGTTAAATGAATTACCAATTTCATTAAAGAAAACACTTTTCCTGGCATTAGATTTACCATCAAAACTTTGAAACATAGAATTGGTAGAGGATAGGTCCACTTGGTGGCCTTTCCTCCACCAAGTGTACCTTTTCTCAGGGATGGGGGTGGTGTAACTTACCCAGAGAAAACCAACTCGACAGTGTGCTGCATTTACAGCACCGCAAGCTTACTACAATCATAAAATCAGTTTGCGCAATGAGTAGAAACACAAGGCTTTGGCAATAATGTAGCGCTCACACACACACAGACAGAGCAAGTCTGTTGTGCACACACAGAGAGTACATGGGGCATGGCAAGTCAGGATCATGATCACTAGCGAAAGCCTTACATGCATCTCTTCACAAACGCTAGCCCAAGCAATACAGTAAGCCCTGAGCTACGGAGAATCTGTACTCATGGAACACCGTCCAAAGCAAGGGAATCACTACAATTCCAAGACACAAGGCGGATTGCCTCGTTGCGCAACACTGAAAGGTTTAAAAAGAAAAATTTGCGTTACAAGCGATATACCGTAACTATACACACATACACACGAGTACATGCATAAAAGATTACGCATATGAGGAAAGTAGCCGAGAAAGAGTAAGCACTTTGAAGTACACATAAAAACCTATGTATATTGTTTTCTTTCCATAATAAACATAAAGATTAGTTTAAAGCAATATATACAAAAGCACATGCATGCTCACTACCTTGTTTTTTTAGAATAAAGCATGACCGTAGTATGGTTTCTACAGAAACACACACACATATACACATGGACATACAGGTCGGCACTACACATAAGTGGGAAGGCACCAAAAAGCAACACAGTAACATGTATTCAAGTACATGCAAGCATATGCATAGTGTACATAGAGCAGTAATAAAAAAACATAATACTAATCAACATACTATAATTGATACCAGTTTTCGTACAATAACAAAGGTGAATTTGTATTCGTGATAATCATACTTGCAAGAATACAATTGACAACGGCAAATTCGGTTCAGGTACCAAGATCCATATTGCTTTGATTACATGCATAGTCTTTCTATATGCTAAGAAAACATGTAATAGTTTTTAGAAATAGCATTGTGAGATCCTTTTTATAAAGAGTAGCAAATGTAATTGATTAAGATATAACAATTGGGGTATGAAAACCCCCTATGAGGGTAACAGATACAATGAATAATTATTGATATTTTTTGAAAAAAGAGTAATAATACAAAGGAAATGCTACCAAAATTTTTGCAAGTTAGAATGTAAATACATAGCAACACAAGATAGTAACACTTTAGTGGGTTATTTCAAATAAGCACCTAGGTATATGTAACATAGTAATAAACATAATATATATATATATATATATATGTTTATAAAGAGGGACAAAAGAGGAAGCTCTAAATAGAAGATACTAACTAAAGTACATTTATCTAAATATTGTTAATAAATAGGGATACAGCCAGACCGCTAGGATGAGCATCACCCGGGATGTACTCAAGCTCCAACGAATTCGGGACAAGCTGCACATAGTAGAAAAAAGTCAGTAGCAATTAGGGTCCCTATCTCCAAACCATGTAAACCCATAAAGTCTTTCAAAGACCATAATCGACCAACCTACATAGACGAGCTAAAGAAAATATTATATATGTTTAGAGTATGGTTGGGGTCTAGGATTTGACAGCAATAACAAGCAGTGGGGATTGCTTGATATACATGTCACCCATTAGTACAAATTGATTTTAATTAATTGTACTTATGGTTAGTTGGCAGGTAAAGATCCCTGCTCTCATCTGGTAGGAATTCCGGCTTAAGCTCCTACTTTGTCAGGTATCAGAGTATCTTGTAATGAATTTTATATATCAAGAAAGTCTTCTTTTTTTTGTTCTTTACACAATATGCTTTTGCAAACAGTATTTAAGTCTCTCAGTATATGATTCTGAATTATGGGATTTTAAATTCAAACACACACAAAATTTCCCAGGATACCTTTGGTATGGTATCCATCATATACTAAGATACTTAATACTGGTATGATATATTTTTGAATGGTTTGTCCCTTTAGAAATTAAGCACTCAAAAAAGGTCATCAATCCCCTTTTAGAATTAGACCTTCTTGAAAAAAGAAAAGAGCGCTCAACTTTTTAGCAGATGCAAACAGTTTATCCCCAGAAAGACCCTTCTAAACTCTTTTCAAAAGTACTCCCACTACTACCACCCAGGCAAGTTGAGTTGGGTGCTATATATCTTGAACACAAGCTCTGCGATTATGAAATATTGAACCATCGAGCACCATTTACAATTTCCTCTCTAGGCTTGCTTTGTAGCATACACACGGACATTGTAGAGCAATGTAAAACCCTTGCCTTACATTCCAAGTATCTTTTATCACAAGATGTTCTCTTCGAGCTTAAGCATGTCAAATTATCCGATGTGTGTCCAAGTTCCTCAATTATTGCTCGCACCAAGGGACTTTCTCTTATGGACAGGGCAAAGGATCAAAAACGATTTCTAAGAAACTGTTGGAATTCTCATAGACCTTTCCTGAAATGCCAATGCAAAAGGACTGATGCAAATTCCAATTGTTCCTCTTCTATCATTTGATTTGACCAATTTTTGTGGTACATATTCCAGAATTTACTGAGGTTTTCATCAGGGTCAGCATAGGTGTACGCCTTTATAGCTTGGGTAGCCTCATTTCCAATGGAATTAAGGCATGCTGTGATCATTTATTATCGGTTTCATGAGCACATGCTAGAAGCAGCTAAAGGACTAGTACTATACACACCAGGGACTCCACTTCTTCAAAAGCTACACAATACACTAGTATCCAACACAATTGAAACCTTAAACCTCAAAAAGTTAAGGAACGATTAAAGAAGATCACACACACACCAACCAGCATGGCGTCAACAAATAAGAAACCAAGGCAATTCAGAGGATTTGAGGACTATGGAGATACTCCCAAGGCACTTGAATACTCAAATTTTGAAGACCATGTACGCTCACTTATTACAAGAAATAATGGTTTGTTACATCTTGAACGCAACATTAAGATGCATGGGCGATTTATTCACATTTTGTTTTGTAACAAATATATGGACTTTATCAACCCTAAAGTATTTTTCCAAAGAATGATAAATGATTTTTGCATCAATAAGGATTTATCTAAAATGAACATTTGTTTTGGTTGGAAATATACCATAAACCTCAACCATACTCTTTATAAATCAACTTCGGTATTTTCCAAGGAGTTTGATGAAACACAACCATGTGGATGTTTAACTCATAAACGATTCTCTAAATTTTTAGTTGAATTTGAACCCTCTGGGAAACATGTAATCACCACAGACTCTAATATTGATAGACATAAAGTTTGAACTCATAAATGATTCTCTAATTTTTTAGTTGAATTTGAACCCTTTGGGAAACATGTAATCACCACAGACCCTAGCATTGCTAGACCCTAACATTGCTAGACATAAAATTTTCCAAGAATTTATTAGGAAAGGATTAAACCACATTCCATTAGTACCTGTAAACCCTACCTCAATAGTAAGAGAACTTGGCAAAGTATGGCAGACTTTATGTCCCCTCTTGGGATGTGAGGATAGTAAAGCACATCACAATTATATCCATAGCTTAGTTAATGAGTCCTTTTTCCAAAAATTTCCTTATCATAGGCAAAACCAAACTCCATGGTACAAAAACACAGACTTAATGGATGAAATTCAATATATTTTACAATATTTATTTATTTGTGGACTAGATAAATCCGTACAAACTCCGATGTTCATATGTAAAAAACTCATTCAACTAGCAGCAAGAAGAAGATTAGAAACCCCTGAACTCTGTCTTCTCTCCTCCAATGAAGAAGAAATTTGTCAAGCCATAGGGTCTTATACCCAAGAAATTGGGTTAGAAACACCATTGGAGTACTCTCTCTCGTACCTTATGGGAAATTTTAAAATTCACAAAATGGATTTTAGATGGATCACTAATGCATATAATTGTATATTTACTCCTGCTACAACTATAATCACTGAATTAGTCAAAGGAGTAATACAAGGATTTAAAGAGTACGCCAAAGTCATACATAAAAAGATACACACTTTTTTAGGTACAAAAACGAGTGGGTATTGGATGATTATCACTATGATTTTGGCCTTCAAAAGGCCATAAGAGAGTGGGTGGAGAATTGGTGCACTTTCTGGATCGTTGATTAAGAATCATACATTGACGACACATGTCAGGTGAGTTTGTTCTATAATGTATATGGGTCTTTCCATCATTGTAACTTGGTCCCTTCTTTTAATGCTTAATTGAATTCCTTGTTTTATAAAGGTTATATTTTCTTTTAATAATGTAAATGGATCTTTCTATCATTGTAATTTGGACCTTCTATTTAATGCTCACTATACTTTTTTTCTTTTTTAAATCTTTGTTTAGTTTATAAGTTGTATATAGGTTACATTTTCCTTTTATAATGTAAGTGTCTCTTTTATCATTGTAATTTGGTCCGTTTATTTAATGCTCACATGACTTTTAAAAAAAAGTCTTTGTTAATTATAAATGGGTCTCTTCATTTAAGGATCTAATGACTTTCTTGTCAACTTTTTGATTTGAAACGTACTTTTTTCCTTGTAGATTTTATTTTCATTTACAGACAATTTCTAACTAAAAAATTATTGATTGTCCTTAAATGAAAGAATCTTTTCATCATCACTTGAGAATTTTTTTAAGCTTTTATTGTTGATATGTAAATGTGCACCTTATTATTTTAGTGTATGTATTATTATTAGGGATTATCTTTAGAATTTTTTCACAACTAAAATTTTTTTTTTCAACTTTTTGTTTGATATGTAAATTTCACCTTCTTACTTTAGTGCATGTATTATTATTAGGGATTATGTTTAGACATTTTCAATATTCATATCTATCCTAAAGATATTATGGATTTCTTTCATTTAATAGCATGCATCATTTTATTGTGTAATTTGTTTTATTGATATGTTTATACAAGAATTAGATCAATTCCACTCTCACTAATATTTTATATGCTTTATATTTTCATGAGGTCTATTAATACAACACTCATACATAAGGGCATAAGGAAAAGCGAAGATTTTTGGTACAACTCTTTTACCATTGAAGTGAATTGTTGGATATTCTCCATGTGGAATTTGAACATTTTTGGATTTTAATGTGTGCATATGGGAGTGCCTTCCCACTCTCTCACTTTGTTGGAGTTGAGGTAGCTCTCTCTCTCTCTCTCTCTCTCTCTCTCTCTCTCTCTCTCTTCCTCTTCTGTACGCCGCCGCAAATATTTACCTTGTTTGATTAATATACCAAATCATATCACAAACATTCATTCATTTGATGTAACATCCTGTTATGAAGCTATCCCTCATAAAGGCACACACGGATTACTTAATGTACTTGACAACATTATTAAACTCATAAAAACTTTGAAATATCTTGGCTTTGAGAAATACCAAAAGCAGATTGTACTTACCAAAAAGAAAAATGAAGTAATATGGACATTTGAATACTTACACAATATTAATAAATTTGTTCTTGACAATTGCTTTACAAAATTAGGCAAACATATTTGTCGCCAAGAAAAAGGTATACCAATGGGTTATAACTACTCTCCACTATGGTGTAATTTATATTTGGCATGGTTTGAAATTGAATATATAAAAAACTTATATTGTCTTACACGATATGATATAATGAAATCCTTCTTGCATTCATGGAAATATATGGATGATTTGCTATTTGTCAATAACTACTTTATTTCACAATGTTTAGACCACAAAAAACCCTTGTCCCATGAGGACCCCTTTACAATCTACCCTTTGGACATTATTGGGATCAAAGCCACACACAAGGAGAACCAAGTCACATATTTAAATACATATATCCAATTATGTGAACCAATAGAAGGAGGGTATGTTACATACACCGCATGGAAAAAAGACAAATTACCATGCCCTAATGTTTCATATATTCATGCAGTCAGTAATTGACCAAAAAAGATTGCATATAATGTATGCATATCACAAGTCCTTCCCATATTGTACAATGCATCCCAAGAGTCATATGTTGTAACACACTTAAATAAACTTGTTTCTATGTTTATAGAGAATGGTTTCAACAAAGATAAGATTGTTAAATGTATTACCAATTTCAATTCATTGAAGAAAACACTTTTCCTGGCATTTGATTTACCATCAAAACTTTGAGAAATAGAATTGGTAGAGGTTAGGTCCACTTGGTGGCCTATCCTCCACCAAGTGTACCTTTTCTCAGGGATGCGGGAGGCCCACACACACACACACACACACATACAAAATATAGCACTACTCGGTTTGTTTAAACAAAAAAAACACCCAAATAATAAAGACAAGATACCAGAGTTCTACTAAATCCTTTAAACATGGCACAGACAACTACGTCAATAGCCAGGGAACAACATACGGGACTGAAGAAAAAGTGCGGCTCCAAGCAGTACACAATTGGAATTTTAATAAAAAAAAGCCGAGCGTCTCTTGTTGTAGACATGTCTCCAGCATGGAACAGTTTTTAGATTTTTATTTTTTTAGCTTCCAGTGGAAGTCAAATGTACAAACTCTTGAATAAACAAATCCTCATTATCTGTATCATTTGATAAATGTGTGTAAATACTAAATAACGAGTTTTTTTCGGTGGATATTATTCCATAAGAGAGACACTTACACAGTCCGAGATAATACACAGTGTAGCGGTTGGTTTAACGATATGCGAGAAAACTGCAAATAGATTGGGTTTTTTTAAAAAAAAATGCAAACAAACACAAGCTTGGCCCTGAATATATGTAACCTTTCAATTCCTAATTTTTTCCAAGGTTTCAAAAATAAAAACTCTTTTTAAGAGGTGATTATTTGATAAGGTCAATTAACCAATAGAACCGTATTTGGTTGGTGGTGCAACTTGCCCAGAGTAAACCAACTCGACAGCGTTATGCATTTACAACACCGCATGCTTACTACAATTATAAAATCAGTTTGTGCAATGAGTAGAAACGCAAGGGTTTGGCAATATTGTAGCGCTAACACACACACACACACACACAAGAACAACAACAAGTCTGTAGTGCACACACACACAGTACATGAGCCATGGCAAGTGAGACTCGTAATCACTAGCAAAATCCTTATCTGCATCTCTTCACAAACGCTAGCGCAAGCAATACAGTAGGCCCTGAGCTGCGGAGAACGTGTACTCACGGAACACTGTCCAAAGCAAGGGAATTGTTGCAATTCCAAGACACAAGGCGGACTGCTTGGTTGCGCAACACAGAAAGCTAAAAAAAAATTTGCGTTACAAGCTATATAGCGTAACTACACCCACATACACACGAGTACATACCTTGTTTTTTTAGAATAAAACATGACCGTAGTATGGTTTCACACACACACACATACATATACACATGGACATACGAGTCGGCACTACACATAAGAGGGAAGGCACCAAAAAACAACACAGTAACATGTATTCAAGTACATACAAGCATATGCATAGTGTACGTAGAGTAGTAATAAAAAACATATTAATAATCAACATACTATAATTGATACCAGTTTCGGTACATTAACGAAGGTGAAGCCGTTTTCGTGATAATCGTACTTGCAGGAATACAAATGAGAACGGCAAATTCGGTTTAGGTACCAAGATCCATATTGCTTTGATTACATGCATAGATTTCTATATGCTAAGCAAACATGTAATAGTTTCTAGAAATAGCATTGTGAGATTCTTTGTATAAAGAGTAGCAGAGGTAATTGATTAAGATATAGCAATTGGGCTATGAAAACCTCCTGTGAGGGTAACAGATACAAGGAATAATTATTGAGATTTTTTGAAAAAGAGTAATAATACAAAGGAAATGTTGCCGAAATTTTTGCAAGTTAGAATGTAAATAATGATAGCAACACAAGATAATAACACTTGAGTGTTTTTTTTAAATAAGGACTTAGGTATATGTAGCATAGTAGTAAACATGTTAACTCGTAAAAAGATATATATATGTTTATAAAGAGGGGCAAAAGAGGAAGCTCTAAACAGAAGAACAAACTAAAGTACATTTGTCTAAATACTGTTAATAAACAGGGATACAGGCAGACCGCTAGGATGAGCATCACTCGGGATGTACTTAAGCTCCAACAAATTCGGGACAAGCTTATGGCTACACATAGTAGAAAAAAGCCAGTAGCAATTAGGGACCCTATCTCCAAACCATGTAAACCCATAAAGTCTTTCAAAGACTGTAATCGACCATACCTGCATAGACGAGCTAAAGAAAACATAATATATGTTTAAGAGTATGGTTGGGTCTAGGATGTGACAGATAACAAACAGTGGGGATTGCTTGATATACGTGTCACCCATTTAGTACAAATTGATTTTAAATTAATGTACTTATGGTTGGTTGGCAGGTAAAGATCCCTGCTCTCATCTGGTAGGAGTTCCGACTTAAGCTCCTACTTTGTCATGTATCAGAGGATCTTGTAATGAATTTTATATATCAAGAAAATCTTCTTTGTTTTGTTCTTTACACAATATGCTTTTGCAAACAGTATTTAAATCTCTATGATTTTGAATGATGGGATTTTAAATTCAAACACACACCCAAACCCACACACACTCTCTCTACAAACGTGCACGTCTCTTGCACTTGCCTCAGCCCGTGATTTGCCTAGTGCCATCATCGTGGTGTGATGTCCTTCATTATCTATCTCTTCATGTCCATCCTCAAGATGTCACATGCCTTTCCACGTCAAAAAAAGAACTCTTCGTCCTCGTTTACAATTGTCGCCTTTCTCTTGCCTAGCTACACTGGGAGCACCGAGCTGCTAAGTGCAGGCTAAGAGGCACTTGGCGATGGTAGCGCTCCCTGCACGATGTCCTCATTCCCTCACTCCGTGTTTGACTGAGCACATGCCATCTCTCTCTCTCTCTCTCTCTCTCTCTCTCTCTCTCTCTCTCTCTCTCTCTCTCTCTCTCTCTCTCTCTCTCTCTCTCTCTCTCTCTCTCTCTCCCCTTCTCATCAGAGGGATCAGAGCATCTTGCTAAATTCCCACTAATGAGAGCAGATAAAAAACATTTGGTCAAAACTTGTGTGCCTACCTACTGGTCCGGATTCTAAAACCCAATTAATTTCTCCATGGGATTATTGGGAACCTTCAAACTCTAAAGCAAAAGAAGACATGTTGTCGCCATCATCCCACACAGCCCTTGCCATGGCTGCCTGCGTACAGAGTTCCCCTCACACTGGCCATGGCATCTCCCTCTCTCTCTACGCATCCTACCATCTCTCCCTTTATGTTCACTCGTACCTTGCAACGTAGCTCATCTCTATCCCTCTTCCCCTCGTCCATCTGTTGCTCCCTGAAAATAGCATGCATGGAGTCTCTCTCTCTCTCTCTCTCTCTCTCTCTCTCTCTCTCTCTCTCTCTCTCTCTCTCAGTTGGGATGTTTCTTTCTACCCCTGTGTCTCCTTCACACACACACACACACACACACACACACAACCTCTCATAAGACCACACATCTATACATAGGTCAAATGAAGACAAATGTGCACATCCTCTTACACTTCCCTCGGTCCACGATTTGTCTAGTGCCATTAACGTGGTGTGTTGTCCTTCACGATCTCTCTCTTCATGTCTCTCCTCGAGGTTTCACATGCATTTCCACGTCAAAAAAATATCTCTTCGTCTCTGTTGGCTCTGCACAATCGCCGCCTTTCTCTTGCTTGGCTACGCTGGGAGCACCGAGCTGCTAAGTGCAGGCTAAGAGGCACCTAGCAATGGTAGCGCTCCCTAGCACTATCCTCATTCCATTATTCCGTGTTTGACTGAGCACTCTCTCTCTCTCTCTCTCTCTCTCTCTCTCTCTCTCTCTCTCTCTCTCCAACTCCTTGCGCATGCTTATTGAAACACACACACCCACACACATGCAAGATACGCAAAAGGACACTTGCTAGTTGTCTGTACATGTACGACAAGACTCCGCCAACCAAAGGAAAAAATATATTTGTCTCTCCATCGTTGGCCTGACAGACGGGGACCTGTGTGTGTGTGTGCACGCACGCATGCTACACATGCCATCTTCGCCTCTTTTCTCCTCAAAGGGATAGAAGCATCTTGCTAGATTCCCACTAGTGAGAGCAACCTACTGTCATCCATAACTCTCATGCTCTCTTAGCTTGCTTTGGTTTTATACACCAAGCCTTAGAAAAGAAGAGAGTTAGGCATATATTTAAAATTTAACTATTTTTTTACATGTTACATCCACTACTACTACTACTACATGTTACGAAGGAGGGAACCTACTCGCTCTACGTCATTTCATTAAGTGGAATCTGGACAGATTCCCTCCTTCGTTCCTCTTTTCCCAAAGAAAAAGGGAACTCTTCCCTTCCGCCTCATGTTCTCTACCTTGTCCTTTCGCCTCGCGGCCTGCATCCATCCCTTGCTGGTCGCAAGTTGTGCCTTGCACGCTCGCCAGCTCCGTGTGGCCCTCTACTCTCCTTGCAGGTTGGTCCCTCGCCCACTGTTGGTATGGTCCTCGGTTGCCTGCACAGCTTCATCCGCCACTCGCATATCCTCCTGCCCTCCAGCCCCTTGTTGATCCACTGCTTTGGAGCACGCACACATGTACATACACCATATGGGAACTTATTTGCATATGAGAGAGAGAGAGAGAGAGAGAGAGAGAGAGAGAGAGACGCTCGAAGGAGCAAGCACTTGCAGAAGCCTATCAAGCAAAGAGCCAAGCTCCTTTACAGACGGGGGCACATGCACTCTCATGCCCCCTGTTGGACCCTCAACACAAAAAACTCTCTCTCTCTCTCTCTCTCTCTCTCTCTCTCTCTCTCTCTCTCTCTCCAGTGAAGACGATGGCTCCAACAAGCCTCGCGTATTCTAGACCACGACATGCTCCACCTAGCTTTTATCGCACTCTGTCTTGCTAGCAACAAATGTGTCTCCTCCAAAATTGGCGCTCCTGCTGACGCATGGGAGATCTTTCTCTCTCTACCTTTCTCTCTCTCTCTCCTCCACGCGCCAAATTCCCTCGATTCCTCCTCACCTTAACCTTTGCGAGGATCTTCTTAGATTCTCCCTAATCCACATGCTTCCCAAAATTGGAAATTGGGCACACCTACTACTACTTTATCAACAGATCCCGTCATTTGAACATGACTTGAATTTCTTTTGATTTAACTTCCCTTAAATGACTCAGCTTCCTTTTGACTTTGTTGTTTTAGAATGCCAACTTGAACCTTCACCATGTTTATGAGAGGGAAGGGTTGGTTTAGACAGGCTAATGGTAGAAGAACTTGTGTGGGCAATTGTCATTGGATCCCTTAAAAGCTCTCCATTACAATTTCCTTGGTGATTCCTCTCTCTTAGAAGAAGATAGTTTCCCGTGGCAACACAGTTTTCACTAGCTCGCGCGCCCCGCCTACCAGCGGGCCTCGCTCGCTCTTACCACCTCACTCTGTATGTGTTTGTGTGTGTGTGCATCTTTATACATTTCTCCAAAACACACACACGATCGACATTCAATCACACGATTGACACTTTTTGTCTTTGGCCCCTTTAAACTTCTCCTGGTACATTTAACCCTTTTTGCACACACACACACACACACACATTACATAAAAGCACATGACTAAAGAGACATATTTATATAAAAAAAACCAGTTTACATTATTGCCAAAAAGGCTCAGGAACATATCTGCAAAGCACTCTAAGTCGTGATATTTCAACAGGATCAAGATATTGTGCTAGAGCTCTACAAACTTCTCTTAAATCTATTTTTTGAACCCAGCTCAAGTAAACCTTGTAATGACGAATCAACCCAAGCTCTTGCTTTAAGAGCATGAGCCTAATGTTGGAAAAGAAATAGGGATCAAGCAGCTTGATGTAAATCGTGTCCAACTTTTCATCTACATATGACCCCCAAGCAGTGTAATTTTTCTCAATCACTTCCCATGCCCATTGCCATCCCCATTCAGCAGGTAACAACTTTTCTTCAAAGGCATCAACAATAAATTTTTTTACACTTAGAAAAATATTCATAATTTCGTGGGTCATTTAATTGGCTGCAAGAAAAGAAGACAACATTAGTACTCAAAGCTTAAAATGAGAGAGAGAGAGAGAGAGAGAGAGAGAGAGAGAGAGAGAGAGAGAGAGATGATCAACATGGCCACTTAAACACTTTAGAAAAGTATAAGCGCAATACGAATAATTGTCATACCAAAAAGTATAAGGAGGTTCATTAGGTCAAAGTCTTTACAACAACCTCAAGTTTTTGTTTACAACGACTCATATTCTACTCTATAATTGGACGGATGAGGATCACTCCAATATACAGCATTGATAAACTTTACAATTAGTTTCAAAATTTCAAACTCTTCATCCAAAATGTAAGATTTGTGATTGTGATATATCTTTCGCAACTGAATATCACAACCACAAACATTGACATAATAAATGTCAACCATATGTAGTTCTTGTAGGACTCTCATCAATTTTATTTCGCTCAATATTTGTGACACTTTTCATAGTGTAATGCTTAACCGTCCACAATTTCCATACCACCCATCAACATATGAAGACACCCAATGATGCCACCAACACCATGCACCATATCCTTGACAAATGTACTCTTCCTTAACTTTCAAATATATAATCATCCTTATATGTATTGGGAGGATAGCCAATACATCATGGCCCATGTTAACCTACATTAGCAATTCGCAAATCTCTCTCTCTCTCTCTCTCTCTCTCTCTCTCTCTCTCTCTCTCTCTCTCACACACACACACACACACACATTAACCTATGTAATAGACAGATAAAAGCCCACTTGATTAAGCCAACAGTAACTAAAAAAATATGGTACTTAGAATGCATAAACAATGGATCAAAGTGTTCGATCAGCTAGAGAAGTTGAGCATACGACACACTCTACTTGGAACTCTCAAGATCCAAGGTCCGACACGTCGAACACTGCGACCGAGGCGTCGAGGTGATTCACCCAAAGAATAGATTCTAAACATCCATTCATTCACTCCATAGGGACCGTATGAAAAGTTGCAATTGAGAGGGCGTTGCATACCTAACTCTCGTACAGTGATTCGCATATCATCTATATCAAACTCTATGTGATAATAACCTACAACACTTCTAAAATATCGTGCTTCATATAATGCCAAGACAGAATGTCTGCAATAATATTGAAGCCTGCAATGAAAATAACAACCAACCATTTAGACATAAAAAGTAACAACACATTTTACGTCATATGGATTCAAGTTCAAGCTATACGCACCGAAGGATCTCAAAATCCTCGACAATACGAACAATATCCTCAGCATGTGCAGGACCCTTCCACAATGGAGGATCTAGAAAAAATGTTACACGTGTAAACATACAAATTAAAGGCCAAAAAGTTCTCATTCATGGTAAAAGTAAGTAACAAAGATAAGATTTTACATTTACATACCTCTAATATAAGTAGGTACATCATTGAGGGTGTACGAAACCATGATGTGTCGTGCCATTCTTTTCTGCTCTAACAACACAGATTTGGAAGTTTAAGAGGAACAAATATGAAATAGAATAAAGAATACTTTGACGATCATGCCATAGAGAATCATGTCCTTATTTATTTTGTGTTAGTGAAGGATTTAAGAAGAGAGAGAGAGAGAGAGAGAGAGAGAGAGAGAGAGAGAGAGAGAGAGAGAGAGAGAGAAAGACAGACAAAGAGGAATGAAAGCAATTCAAAAGACTTTGAAATTTCACAACTTCACAAAAAGACAATACAAAATAGTTATTCAAAGTGTAGCCTTCGAGAGACCACATTAGGGATTCTATAAGTCCAAGGACCTATGTTGTATACATTTTGCAAGATACGGGGTGGTGTTTCAACTTGAGTAAATATCCTCAATCGATATGGTGTAGTGCGGTCTCCAGCAACCCCCACCTGTTGTACATTGACTGGCCTCTCGTCACTCACAAACCAAATATTAACTTGAATTTGACGATGCTCGTGGTTCGAAGAAAAGGCAACATGGTAGTAACCAAGAACTTCCATGGACATATCTCTACCTAAGTATAGCATTTCATAAACACCTACGATGATAAAACCTCGATGGGAGTGATCTCTGCAAAGGCATCCATGAATTATGTAGAGCAATAAAAGCTTAAAACTACAAATATACCATATATAAAAACTCTTACGATATAATATGAGTTTGATCAAATAAGATCACCAAAAACATAGCAAGAACTCTTCCCCTCCATTGCGGTGGATCTTCAACAGATTAAGTCAATGTATAAGCCAATCTTCTCAAGAAAATAATAGGCCAAGTTAATAAACTAATTTTAAAAAAAAGATAAATACCTCGAATGAATTCAGTGATGTGACCCACTACATAGGAGGCACTGCGTCGAGGATCCTTCTGTGGAAAATACTTTGATCTAAGAGATATGAAAAAAATTAACATCAAGTGTGTCTAACTTTAAGTGAGAGCCACAATGCAATTTGAACTTATTGCTATGAGCTCGCTAGTTGTAATACTTCCTTGAATACAATGTTTGGAGTGTAGTAACACTCTGCTTGAGTGTTTTCAGTATTTACAACAATCCTCATAGAAGCTGCACTTCGTACACGTGACATTGCAACATACAACTGTCCATGAGAGAAGATCGATGACTCAAGATATAGACCAAGAATTCCAAGTGTTTGCCCTTGTGATTTGTTGATAGTCATCCCAAAAGCAAGCCTGATTGGAAATTGACGACGCTTCATTTGAAATGGAAGTCCCTGATGGCTTCCAATAATAAAGTCAATCCTTGGAAGAAAAACTCTCTCTCCAATATTTGATCATGTAACTATCTCTGCCTCAATTACCTTATGATGAAATTGCTTGCATATCAATCTAGTTCCGTTGCATAATCCACGTCTTGGATCCAAATTGCGCAGCAACATGATAGGAGCATTTTCTTTCAAGACTAAAGCATGAGGTGGAAAACCACCACCAAGAGTAAGGCTATTCAGATATTCAACTGTGTACAAATGTGTGTTTTCCTCTGACATACAAATTGAATCTGCACTCAGATACTCTTTGCAATCTCCATGCATTCTTCGCAATGCATAGTCATTAATTAAATCCACCTCTTATTCCGTGGAGCAAGTATTGCTCGATCTCTGAAAAAAGTTGCATGATCTTGCAAATGACACAAATCTCCATATATAAATCTTAGAAGATATGCCAAACTATTTCCTGGAAGCATCATGTGTGAAGGTATTTTGACTCTATCTAAGTCTCCTCCATCATCCATAACCCCATTGCCAATATCAAGCACCCAACGAGAAAAACTTTGTTGAAGTGAATTTGAACCACAATCAACTATACGCATATTTTTGGTAAGCCTCAGTATCTTCGTGTATTTCCATATGTGAGAATGACACAACGAAGCATTTACAATGTCTGTACAACTACCTTTTGGTACAACAGGTAGTATTTGTCGAAAGTCACCTCCAAGCAAAATGACTTTCCACCAAACAAAGTATCTCGCTACATAATATCTCTTAAAGTTCTGTCCACTGCTTCAAATGCATAGCGATGTGTCATGGGAGCTTCATCCCATATAAGTAAAGCTGCATTCCTCAGAAGTTCTGCAAGTTGACTATTTACCTTTATATTGCAAGTTGCTTCAGAGTGAAGCTCCAAAGGTATCTTAAACCTAGAATGAGCAGTTCTTCCATTACTCAAAAGCAAAGCTGCAATACCAGAGGATGCACATGCAAGAGCAACTCTACAACTTCCTCGCACTCGTGAAAGAAGTGCATTATATAAGTAAGTTTTTCCTGAGCCACCAAGACCATCCAAAAAAAAAACCTTCCCTGAATGTGTGTCAACAGCTTGTAGCACTTGGTAATATGCATCTCACTGATCCTCATTTAAGGAAGTTTCCATACAATCTGCTATACGACACTGTTCATCAACATTGAACATTTTTTCTTCAGCCATAGCACCATTTTCACTTAAGGATACCAATGTTGAGTCTATTGCAGGCAACATATAATCGCAAAGCCTCTTGCCATGTTGTTGCAAAAAGCATTCTATATGAAGCAAAGCTTGATTTTTTGCCACATCAAATCGCACACTTGCATCTGAAATACACATTCTTAGGGCATAAACATAGTCCTCACAAAATTCAGTACAAAACCTATCCCAAAGAGCAGCTGGATGAAGTGGCTCACAAAAAACTAATATGATTGCAAACAGTTGTCTCAATTGCATTCCATTTTGAAAAAAAAGATGCCTCTTGGAGGCAAATTGACCATTCTTCATCATCTTGCAATAATCCTCTGGCTATACATGCCTCCTTGTATGTATCATAGATGTGACCATCATACATACGCAAGTCTTCAAAACACTTACATCCCTTGCAAATATTGAGAAGCATTCGTAGGTAATAAACCTCACCAGCAGTAGGGACAATATTATACATTCTTCCAATAGAAACACCCTGTTGTCGTGGAGACCATGCCTTTCGACTTTTATTCCATACCCAACCATTTGGAAAGTCGGTATATGTGAAGCTATTTGCTTCAGGATAATTTTGATTTGCAACAAACCATTCTGTCAAGGTAGTTTTTCTATTTTGCTCATTATCTAGAAAATGTGATACATCATCACCATCTTGAAATGTAACTATATTCTGCAATGGAAGGTGTACTTGCAATCGTTGAATAGCTGGCCTTTCACTATGCATGTTGAAGCCAAATATTCTCTACATAGCCTCAGATGCAGAAACATAACGTGCATTGAGATAACTCTTGATCTCATCAGTCATCTTGAAGGACAACAATGGCTCGATCATGTCCCTTGTAGACATACTTATAAAGATATTTCACGGCAGTGACAGTTGAGCAAATCTCCACATTAATATGGTCTTGGTATCTTAGTGATAAGAGAGGGCTGTAAGGCACAACCCAACGATTATCTAAATTGTAATTTTTAGACGTAACAAACCTTCCATCATCTCTTCTCATATACACAGGATATCCACTTTCGTTTACATTTGTAGACGTAGAAAATGTTCGTGGAAACTTGAATCTACACTTACCATCAACCATACAGGGAGAACGTGGATTCAAAGGACCACGTGGCCCATGAACATTACAATGACTCACTACATCAAATAATTCTGGAAACACATTCTTGTCAGGGAGCTCTGCACAAACCAACTTGTCATAGTGTAATGTATCTATGGGTTTATATTCGGATGCAAGTATCAACAATATATGTGCATGAGGAAGACCTCTCTTCTGAAATTCAATCACTGAAACATGTCCAATCACCTCCCCAAATACGGCTTGCTTGATAAGTAAATGCATCATATCTTGGAACTTCTGATAAAACACTCGTACAGTCAGATCAGGATGATCAACAGCACTTTGTCTAGGTAGTAATGCATCATCTATTTCCTTCCATCGTGGATTACATGTGAATGTGATGAAGAGATCCGGTTTTCCCCTACTATGAACAATTGCCATTGCATCTTGAAATAGTTGGCACATATATCTTGGACCACTAACAAAAGACGAAGGCAAAACAATTCTACGGCCAAAATTTTGACCTTCAGCCCTCTCTAAGCCATCTCTAGCCTCAAACATGTCAACCAATCCTTGGTACACTTCACCACAAAGTGTTTTTTGGTTATTTCGCATCCACAAAAGCCGTGACTCCTCTAGAGTACTATAAGCATCCACGACATACTGTTGTAATCGCCTACCTCCTTGAAGAAGACACTCCACAATATCATCTCTTATTTGTAAGCGAAAGACATAATATTGCTTTTGACTCAATTTTTTTCCATTGGTAGTCTGTAAATAAAGATGCCACCCATCCTCTCCACTTGGAAATAATAAAACATACAATAAGGACATGTAAGCTCGATGCATACTGGAGATTCTTTTCAAACCCCCGTGTCAAAAATTCAGTACAATGTCGCGATAGCCAATATTTCTATCATCCCCTTGTCCTGGCATAATTGCAGCAACTTCAGAACCCCTTGGATCAAGATATTGCCAACCATCAGAACGATGCTCCGCAATAACCATCCTCATATTGGGTACAATAGCATCTCCAGACAAAGAAGCAGCAGATCGTAGAGCATTTGCATAAGGATTTACTCTATGCATCATCACTTGTAAACACTCTAGAATACTACAATCTAAATTTGAAACATGATGCAACCTGTTGCTCAACTCATGTTCGGTATCAAAAAAATATAATTGTGCAAAGCGTGGGACTTCATTTTGTCCTTCGGCTGGCACTAAAGAACCAATGCTATGATAGACATAGCCATGAACCTTAAAAGTTTATACACCTCTCCCACCATAATTAATAGTCTCATCAATATGGGCACCAAGAGACACAAATGCCAATGCATTATTATATCCTCGAATGTTTTGTAAGAACTGTCTACTTTTTGTTGTGGTTGAGCTCATCAAATCTTTCAATTCATTTGGTGGCTCATTCAAAGGAAGTAATTGGACTTTTCCATCAGAGCAGCAATATTTGCCCACAAATATTTGGATAGTCTTTCCTTCGTCCTTCCAGGCCTTTGCTCCGTATTTGGAGCAAACATAATCTAAGCTTCCTAAATTGTGCAACACACACTTTTTGGATAGAAATGGTGCCATAGAGTTGTGATGTAAAAGGAGAGATGTTGGATATTCAAAGCGGATGGACAAACAATGCTTTTCTACTTTAGAATAGTTTCCCTCTACTAACATTCATGGCTTCAGAGTTTCCTTCATGTACATCATGCATTCTTTGCCTTTCATTGCACTGCAATAAAGTTCCAATAGTACTTTGTAGTGAATGCCTTGTTCTCTCTCGTGCTATTTGGCGCCTCGCCTTTCGCGAATCATCACAAAGTCGACTACGTCGTGCATGACCAGGTGATAATATACGTGGTCCAGATACCATCTATGAAATCAGGTGCAAATAGATCTCATATAAATACAATATACCTGATATAATTTGGATCTGTCACTAAAAGAACACTCTTATGCATAATAAAAATCAATATAAACTGAGACATCTAACTATATCGCCTAACCTAAATACATTTGACACATTGATGGTGACTCAATTAAAAAGTACAGTTTGATGAAGATATAGCATAACATTACATATTTCTACCATAAGTAGGAATAAATGCATTTGACACAATGGCTTGACTCAATTAAAAAGAACAGTTTGATGGTGATACAACAAAACATTACATATTTCTATTTCTACCATTAGTAGGATGAGTAGGAATATGTCGTTGAGAAACTTGACGTTGCTTTGGTCGAACTAATCTAGCCAAAGCACTTAATTTATTTGAGGTAGCTCGGATATCCGAAAGTCTTGAACCTTGAACCTTTGTCAAAGCACCTAGCTTGTTGACGATACTTCTCAATCCTGGCACGATTTGTCGTACATTATTGTCTTGCATTTGTCCTTTTGATTCACATTGACTCCGCGAAGCCTCTTTTGGAAGATTCTCGATAGATGCCAATATCATCTTTTGAGAATCCTCAACTTTGGAAAGTTTCTCTCTCATGTATGCCTCACTCTCTAATCTTTGCAAGTTTGCTGCTTTTGTCTCTTCTCGCAATTTCCATAGTATCCCACTTTCAATCTCCAATGCAGAGCTTAAAGTTTCAACCACATCCGAGACATTGGCTTGCATTGTCTCCATCCTATTGCAGGAGGCTTTGATCTCTAGCAAGGTTTCAATAATTTGCTTATTCGAATTCCACTCGACATTTTGAGCAACTCTCTTTGCCGCACGCACATTTCGAATACGAAGAGATGAAAGTATCTCCCGTTCATTAGCAAGTGCACTATTCCTCTCGACATTTCGAGCTGCTCTCTTTGCTGCACGCACATTGCGAATAGTAGGAAGAGATGACATTATCTCCTCTTCACCCGCTGATGCACTTACAGCTATCCCAGAAGATATCAAGCCGTTGGTTGCAATAGCCAATGGAATGGCACAACTAATCTCCATTTTACTGTACACAAAAAACTACAGTGGTTGCAAAGAGAAATGTGACAACCAAAAATTAACCCTCGTAGAATATTCACTTTTTAAGTGCTTGCTATTTTAGAATAAAAAAAATACATCATCTCTATTTAGATGTAAAAAACAACAAAGGATTGCATGAGAAATGGAAAACAAACCAAAATGCTCATGAATCACTTTTGTTCAGTAGATAAAAGTTTTGCTCAATACATGATTAACCCCATCTACATTTGAAAATGGGAAAAGAGCGTTTAGCACTGGAACGCTTGAAAATAGGCTCCTTATGATTCTTTATCTTATCAGGTCCTACAATGCTCTTTAGCGCATTAATTTTGCTATAAACTTCACATATAGAACAACAACCTAACTCACAATCAAGGTAGAGGGCATCTGAGTATCCCATCTTTACTCGAATCTGCAAAAGGCATAGGTTGCAAAACCATTGACTGGGATCATTCTGGATTCTGACAAACACCTGGTGAAAGGGTGTCCCGTCTCGAGTCATGGAAGTGCGGTCGTAGGTTCTCCAAGCTTCTTCTATAGTAACACCCGGAAAGAAACCTCGAACAATGCTTTGAAAGAAGTCAGCTTTGTTTTCCGGAGAGTAGTGAATCATTATATGATCCATTACTATCTCCATCGCTTCCAATCCATGACCAAAACATCCAGCAGATACCCTAGATGCCATAAAGTTCCTAAGAAAAAAAAGAGAGACATTGTAAGTGTAGTTGCTCTAGGACTTCATCCACAAAACTTGACTTTACAATATGTCTCTTTAAATAAGTCTGTTTCTAGGTCTATTTCCCAACCCTCTCTCTCCCTCTCCATCTCCCTCTCCGTCTCTCTCTCTCTCTCTCTCTCTCTCTCTCTCACTTTCACTCTAGATCTAACATTTATAGGGTTCGGAAGCAGTACTGGATCTTTCAATCACATGTGTTATTCTCTCTATCCAACCCTTTTTGAAATCTATAATGGATTCATGTGATCTTCTATCCATGTGGACACCTTTTGGTGATCAAACTATGGATTATTTTGAACTGTAATGCATATGTAAATGCATTAGGAGAGAAGCCCTCAGTTCTTGCCTCTTTTGGACATCATCTCCTCCCACAATTATCAAACTCGGCATGATGAATAGAACAATCAGGTGTTTTATCTTATTGTTAAGAAGAAGATGTTGATTGTCCAAATTTCCTCTTGAATTTCTTACAACAGGGCAGTTATAATATCCTTGGGATCTGTTGAAACTATTCGTATGAGAGTGACAAACTGGTTATGTTAACTATCATTAGAATAGCATAGGTAGATTTGGAGGGCCTATCATTAGATAGATCCTTTAATACTTCCATAGACAGAACCCTAAAAAACTCTTCCTTATTAGGGTGAAGACAAAGATACCATCTTGGTTCAGTATGAAGGCTCTCTTAGGATTGCCTTTTGAGTATCATGCCTTGATTTTCAAGACTACGGAAGAATCTGTAAGGTCTATTGGAATTGCTCTAGGCATTTATATCAAGCCCGAGATCTTTGGAAACCCTCTCTATGACATTAAAATCTACATCTTTGGATGGAATTGTTACTCACATTTAACTCTCCCTATGTCTCTCCCTCCCTCCCTCCCTCCCTCTCTCTCTCTCTCTCTCTCTCTCTCTCTGTTTGTGTGTGGTTGTGTAGCATGCACGCATGTATGTGTGTAAGTACCCTTCACACTCAGTTCATTTTCAACTCTTTGTCACTCTATGTGTGTTTGTGTGTAGTTTCTTCCCCCCCCCCCCCCCTCTCTCTCTCTCTCTCTCTCTCTCTCGGCTTAGTTCACGCCTACCAGTTTAGGATTTCGTCATTCATTTTGTTACTCTGACTTTGTATCAGATTCAACACTTTAAAATTTCAAGACATTAATATAACAATTTCTTCCATTTTATTTCACTCTCGATCAAGCACATGTACAGGAGCTATGTAGATCCAAACGGCTATGTAGCTATGGGGCTACATAGCAGAGAGCACAACAGAGGATTTGAGCCATACTCTCTCGATATCTAGAGTGCAAATGAGGATGGATTCTAGTAGTAGTAGTAGTATTTGTGTACTATTCTTTTAGCACCCACACATGGTATGAGACTCACAGTTTTGTAACAGTTTGGACTCATAGTTGATTTTGGCCTTTTGAAGACATTAATAAAACCTAATTTACCTAGATTTAGGTCAAAACATTCACAATTTTGTAACAAATTATTCTCATAGATCATTTTGGCCTTTTGGAAACATTAGCAGAACATTTCATGTCATACTCTCTCAATATCTAGAGTGCAAATGAGGATGGATTCTAGTAGTAGTAGTATTTTCTAGTCTTTTAGCACCCAGACATGGTATCAGATTCACAGTTTTATAATAGTTTAGCCTTTTGAAGACGTCAATATAAGTCCAAGGACCTCTCTCTATCTTCACATTTTTTGTAACAGTTTGGTCTCATAGGTTATTTTGGCCTTTTACCTAATTTACCTAAGTTCATGTCAAAACATTCACAATTTTGTAACAATTTGGTCTCATCAATCATTTTGGCCTAGCATTAATTTAACAAATCATTTCATTTCATAGGTGACTTTGGCCTTTTCATTTCATTTCATTTCGCTCTGTCATTTTTGTCAGGACTTTGGTCGCATATGTCCATTTCATTTATTTCTCTCTATTTTGAATTTACCTAGCATTGAGCTAACAAATCATTTCATTTCATTAACCTCAACCTAATTTACCTCAAAACATTAACCTAATTTAACTCAAAACATTCACAATCATTTTGGTCTTTTAAATTCATTCCATTTCATAACATAACTATATTTGATTTCATTTCATTCCATTAACCAAAACATCTCTCTTTGGACTTTTTCTTTTCCTCTCTCTCTCTCTCTCTCTCTCTCTCTCTCTCTTTCTTTTTGTTTGTTTGTGTGTGTGGTATGCGTGCATGTATGTGTGTAAGCACCCTCGGCCAATTGAGTTCATTTTTATCTCTCTGTCTGTCTATGTGTCTTTGTGCGTGTCTGAAGCCTTATGGACAATTTTGTGTGTGTGTTTGCACGCTTCTCAAGACATGGTTATAACCTTTGTGGACTCCCAAGTGTGGTAGATTGATCATGCCATTTCCCTCTAGAATAACATGTCTTGGGTTCAACTCCTCGTGTGCTAGATGTGCTAGATCTTTAGGGTCTCTTGGGATAGTTTCCTACATCGTAAAAACTCCCATCTTTTCGGGTGTGTGTGTGTGTGGGTGAGTGTGTGTGCCCTAATAAAAAGAGAAAAATGGTATAACCTTTCTCTCTCCCAAGTGTGGTAGTTTGGTTATATGACATTCCCCTCTTGAATAATAGGTCTTTTGTTTAACTCCTTGTCGGCTAAATATTTAAGGTGTGTGTGCGCGCTAATGAAAATAGTAGCATGGTATAACCCTCTTGAGTTCAACCCCTCGTCATCTCTCTCTCTCTCTCTCTCTCTCTCTCTCTCTCTCTCTCTCTCTCTTTGTTTTTGCATGTGTAGTATGTTTGCGTGTATGTGTGTAAGGCGGCTAAATCTTTAAGGTCTGTTGGGATAGTTTCCTATGACATTAAAACTCTCTTCTTCTCGGGTGCGCGCGTGCTATAACCCTCGAGTTCAACCCCCCCCCCCCCCCCCCCCCCCCCTCTCTCTCTCTCTCTCTCTCTCTCTCTCTTTCCTTTTGTTCTTGTGTGTGTATTATGTTTGCGTGTATATACCCTACAATTGAGTTCATTTTCATCTCTTTGTCTTTCCATCTGTCTTTGTGGGTGTGTGCATGTTTGTTTCTTTGTTTTTATGTGTGTGAAGCCCTATGGACAATTGTGTGTCCTACGACGTTAAAACTCTCTGCTGCTGGATCTTTAAGATCCCTTCGGATAGTTTCCTATATCGTTAAAACTCTCTTCTCGGGTGTGTGTGTGTGGGTGAGTGTGTGTGCCCTCTCGAGTTCAACTCCTCGTGTGTATAATTTCCTACGGCGTTAAAACTCTCTCTCTTCGTGTGAATAAACAAAACATAACATTAATCTAAAAACATTAATCAGGTCATTGTAAATTCTCTCTCTCTCTCTCTCTCTCTCTCTCTCTCGTCTCATAGGTCCCTTTGTCCTTTTGATGACGTTAATATAACATTTCATTTCTCTCTCTCTCTCTCAAAATAAACAAATCATTTCATATTATTTCTTTCTCTCTCTCTCTCTCTCATAAACAAATCATAACATTAATCTAATAACATTAATTAGGTCATTGTAAATTCTCTCTCTCTCTCTCTCTCTCTCTCTCTCTCTCTCATAAACAAATCATAACATTAATCTAATAACATTAATCAGGTCATTGTAAATTCTCTCTCTCTCTCTCTGGTCTCATACGTCCCTTTGTCCTTTTGAAGACGTTAATATAACATTTCATTTCTCTCTCTCTCTCTCTCTCTCTCTCTCTCTCTCTCTCTCTCTCTCAAAATAAACAAATCATTTCATATCATTTCTCTCTCTCTCTCTCTCTCTCTCTCTCTCTCTCTCTCTCTCTCTATTGAAAGGGTACCTGGTTAGGGTAAACGGTTGAGTTGCGGTACACCCGCCTAGACTTGCACTTTTGCTGCCTGCACAGAATTTGAATACGTTAATATAACATTTCAGTTGCATTTCAAAATTGAATCTCTGCACGCTAAAGGGGAGAGAGAGAGAGAGAGAGAGAGAGAGAGAGAGAGAGAGAGAGAGAGAGAGAGAGAGAGAGAGAGAGAGAGCTAGCAACACCATTTTGCAGCTCTGCCGACGCAAGAACCAAGTCGAAGCTGATAGTTTGCCTCCATCACCTGCTCTATGCTACGGAGAGAGAGAGAGAGAGAGAGAGAGAGAGAGAGAGAGAGAGAGAGAGAGAGAGAGAGAGAGAGAGAGAGAGAGAGAGAGAGAGAGAGAGAGAGAGAGCCGCTCACGTGCCGGTCCACCTGCTGAGCCGTACCCTGACATGATGGCAATACGTGTTGTGAGACACTTGCCAATACGCATGCGATAGCAGCAGCCGGAGGTGGGCACGCCTGCGACACTTACACCAGCAGCAGCCGGAGGTGGGCACGCCTGCGACAGTACTTGCCAATACGCCTGCGACAGTGGGTTTCTGGCGAGGGCGATCGAGCAGCCAGGACCGTGCCAAATGCTGGGCTGGCGAGTGGTTACTTGCCAATACGCCTGCGACAGTGGGTTTCTGGCGAGGGCGGTCGAGCAGCCAGGACCGTGCCAAATGCTGGGCTGGCGAGTGGTTACTTGCCAATACGCTTTCCTCTGTGTCTCACAACAGAGAGAGAGAGAGAGAGAGAGAGAGAGAGAGAGAGAGAGAGAGAGAGAGAGAGAGAGAGAGAGAGAGAGAGAGAGAGAAAGCAACTGTCGAAGACACACACACACACAGACAATAGCAAGTACCTGCTGCTGCTTCTTCTCCTCTCTCTCTCTCTCTCTCTCTCTCTCGCGTGGTTGAAAATATGACTGTGAGCTCGCGTGCTTCCGAATATGAGCTCGCGTCCTCTATGAGCTTGCAACTTGCAAGATGGCTTGAAAGCCAGGCAGAGCCACCACCTCTAGGCTTGAAAGCGTCGCAGAGCAGCCTGACGTAGAGCCGCCGCAATCGAATTCGAATTTTGTCGTGAAGCCTTCATGTCGCAAAAACGGACACGTGGCAGAGAAAAGTTCGCCGCCATAGTATGTTAGTAGATTAGACCTACACAGACATGCAACTCAAATTGCCATGCTTCAAGGCCGTCGATCTAGTCGTATGCGCACTCTCTTTTTGCTTATCTTCTACAAGCCATGTAGGCGATACATGTTGTTTTGATTGTGTTGTGTGAACATGGATGGAAAAGCTTCTATGTCGAAGATCATTTGCCGTAACATCTTGTGAACACGGTCTCAAGAGTAAACACACACAAAGAGATAGTTTGGGCTAAAATAGAGGCAAGAAAAACTTTCAAAATTGGAAAGGCTTTTGTAAAAGTAAAGTTCAGGTAAAGCGCTTATGGGGAGCACGAGTCTCCAAGTTAGGGTGTCGTGAGGCCTAGAAAGTGTGTGTGTGTGTGTGTGTTTTTTGTATGGGGCGTGGGCGGCGGTCCCAACTTCCCAAGTGTATGGGGATGCCAGACACATTCTAGGGCCATCTAGGCTAAGCAATCCCAAACGAAGAATTTCTATAAACTTTGTGATTCAAAACTTCAAAGCAAAGTGTGTATAAAGGCTAGGATGTAGGCTAGGTACTGGTGGAGGTGGGTCGATGGCAATTGATAGGAAGAGGTCGTGCTTCCAGGAGTGAAAAGATCTTTTGTGTGAGAAGAGAGAGAGCAAGAGAGACCCACATACGTTTCTGTAGGTACATGACACTAGAGACAGCAGTGTGCATGAAAAGTGGAGGGAGAGAGAGAGAGAGAGAGAGAGAGAGAGAGAGATGAACCAGCTTGAAAGAGAGAGGCGCCACTTTTACTGATAAAATCGTTGAGAGGGGTCAGAAACTGGAGAGACTCTTTGAGGAGCGAGCTCAAGAGGAGAGAGAATAGGTGGACACCGCTCTGGACTTTTACATGAGTTGTAGGAAGTAAGAAAATTGGTGCGCACCCATCAACCACCTCCATGATCCATGGCTTCCCATCTCTCTCTATACATACACACACACACACACACACAATCGCATTAATTTTCAAAGAGCACCATTTCCTCCCCGGTTCCACCTCACAGCAGCCCCTCCAGAAAAGCAATGCAAAAGGCACAGTAAAACAACAACGCAAGCAACCGATTCCTCTTCCCTCTCCTCCTCCTTCTCCTTCTCTTCCTACCATGACCTTTCCTGCAAGCGACTCCTACTTGTTCATCTGCTATCTTCTTCATCCTCTCATCTGCAGCAGCGGAAGATGCTGCCTTCCATTGCAGTGCAGCAGCCCGTGTGTCCCATGATTCCGAAGCTCTGCGCGTCGCTTGCGGTCTCTCCACCATCACCAGACTCTGTAAGACCTTTAGCTTTCTGCTCTCCAGTCATTATGTTTGCTCTACAGAAGCCTGCTTTTTCTGCACTCTTACCATGCCGTTGGCCTTTAAATGTCGGTGCATTGCCGAAATCACAACATTAAGACGCACTGAAAAAGTTTGCAGCTCTTCTAAGCACGCCCATCCAAATCCAAGGGAGTGAACTTTGAAGCGGTTGGCATTAGTTTCGCCTTCATGGCGGGCATGGAATTGCAACCTGTACAGGGTATAGCCCGCACCTCGACCTGATCTAGCGTGCCTTCTTCATTTTGTGTTTATGCATGCGTGTTATGGAGAGTGTTAACTAGTATCTCTCCCCAAGCTTTCCAAAAGAAATCACAACATTAAGACGCACTGAAAAAGTTTGCAGCTCTTCTAAGCACGCCCATCCAAATCCAAGGGAGTGAACTTTGAAGCGGTTGGCATTAGTTTCGCCTTCATGGCGGGCATGGAATTGCAACCTGTACAGGGTATAGCCCGCACCTCGACCTGATCTAGCGTGCCTTCTTCATTTTGTGTTTATGCATGCGTGTTATGGAGAGTGTTAACTAGTATCTCTCCCCAAGCTTTCCAAAAGTTTTCCATGCATATGTCACTAATTCAAGCCACAGCCAAGTGCAACCTTCTGACCTGTCTGCATAGAGACGGAGAAAGTCCTGCCTAATCCAATACCAAATTCCTTCCTTTGTATTTCACAGAGGTTTCTCCATGGAAGTTTTTAACACTCTTAAGGAAGCAAAACTCGAAAATGGATGCTACTTGTAGATGACAGGTACATCAAGTCTGCTGCTATCAATGGAAGGGTAGACATCAACATGCAAAACTATGCTGCTTCGTGCAAGAGACAGTACAATGTTGTTTGCGGTTTCGCTCATGCATTGCCATCTTTCATTTGAATCGAAGTAGTAGAGCGTGCAGCTGATCCTTATTGGTTTTCCGTTAGTCTGTCTTCGGAAACGAGCTGCAAAGTGTAACCTGCCTGCGGGCTTAGCTCGCTGCAAGGTTGCCTTATATAAAAATGTTACTGTGGAGGGCTTATACAGCCTTTCTTATGAATCCGTATTTTTGTTTTGCCCATATTTGATGGAGTTTGAACATGAAGGGTTGGGGCATGATCTCTTTTTCGAAGTAGTCCACTGCTTTTGGAGCGTTTTGAGCTAGAATTCCAGCACGCTGTAGCTTGTGATCTATGGTAAAGCAGATCTTTCTTGCAAGTGCACTTCCATCCCTTAATTGAATTTAGTTCGATCAGAATTTCAATTGACCCTGATTTTTGCCTCAAGGGAGCTTATGTTAAAGTTATGCATCCATGTGAACCCCCATTTTTATCCCATTCATCAGAAATGGTCATGTCTAGGAATTTGTTCAATGCTTGATTCATTTTGGGTAGTGCCCACCTGGCATATACTAGCACAATGAGAGCAGAAGAAGAGTTGCACAACTACTTTGGAAGTGGCAAGGAGACCTAATTTCTTAGGGTGGCATCATGCACACTGTTCTTAGTGCCGTTTAGAGGCCGATTGACCAAGTGTTGATGGGGAGATGTATCACTGGATCAATGGTTTCGGATGCAGTAAGGACGACTGATGATATTTCATTGTCGAGTACCCGATTCGCTGAGCTAGCCAACTTGGAACGGCTTGAATGCAAATATGTATATTTTTTCATGCTTCGACGGGCGGTAGGCTAGCTTGTTATGCAATGGGAGCAATTTACATCTTTGTTTTCCTTGTGGGTGGTCCTGTCCTTCCCAAGTTACTTTAAAGTGTGACTTCTCACGTGCCTTTTGCTGGATGAATTAAAGCATTGTATTAGACGTAGAATGTTTTTTCCCCCATTTGACACGTTTTGGTCGGGGAACTCATACGAAAATCGAAGTTTACTGGTGCAACCTCTCTCTCTTTTTCTTGCACTCGTGCATGTCTCCTGGATACGTCTCCGCATTGTGCATATGATGGTAATGTAAACTGCGTTATGAAGATGGGGGGGATTCCATGAAGAGCGGAGCTGTCGCAGCCATAATTATCAATGTGGGCTCTCTCATAATCAATTGAAACCCCATTGCGGCTTGCAAACTTGCCCTGAACTGAGCTTGAGACTGTCTTATCAAGGCCTTCTCTTGCTTCTTCAGTTTTCTTAGACAGACCAATTTTGGCATATGCGTTAATAATGTTGTTTATCATCAAGAGGGGGTGCTTTCGATCAACAGTTATCTTTGCTGGTTTGCTCGCTGGATAGAATGCATACAAACTTTTAATTTGCGTTTTGCATCATATATCAGATTGCTATCTTCTTTGCAGGATCCTAAGCTAAGATTGCATGTGGCAATCATGATCTATGGCATTGTGGAATAATGCTTTTCTGTGCTTGTCTGTTGCATGTTTGTCTATTTGCTGAATTGCGCTTCACCTCTTACCTAGCTGTTGGACCAAGTAGCAGTAAATTTTTGTTGTAACTTGCGCTACTTGATTTTTTTGATAGGTCTCTCAGAGGCTTCTTTACATTAACACAGCTCTGTAACATGGTGGCAGTTAGAAGGACACGGAGAATCTGCAAAATGGATGAGAGGATGTTGGTGGTCGAGATCCTTGTCGTTTGGAAGTCTTTTGATGTTGACAATGCTTCTCATCAGCATTGTTCTTCTCGAATTTCATACCCAGGTATTCACAAGTATTATGGGTATATGTAGTGTGGCTTCTTATATTGGGTTGTTGGAATTCTGCAAACCTCCTTGATATTCCATGAGAAGGGCTGCAAGACCATTGGAAAATTATCATCTTTTTTTTTTGTTTTTTGTTGGAGAGCATCTTACTTCAAAAAAACGCATAAGGCAATCCAATTTGCCCAGTACTTTCACATGTGAAGGTTGTCCCTTGTGCTGCTTTGTCAGGTGGCTTCACCTTGGAGAGTGTCTGGTTTGTTCAAGCCCTCATCCGTGGCACCTATCAAGCTGTCGACTCAAAATCCCTGCGAGGTGAGATAGAGATAGTTTCAGGCAATTCAAGAAGCCATGCAGCTTGAAATGCTGAACTGGTCCTTTTTGTTGCAGAAAGCTTCTGGCAGATACAAGCGGATGGGTATTGACACTTTGCCTAGAGGTATCGTCCAAGAGACTACTGATTTACAGTTCCGAGCATTGGGAGCAGATCCTGTCAAGGAGGTATGCTTGAGTATATGGTTTTGCAATATATGTTTAGGCTCTAAGCTTCTGAAACGTAGTTAACTGGGCTGTACTTTGTTTATCCATGAACATACTTCAGACACAATGGCTTCCCTCTTCTCAAAGCTTGTTAACGATGCCAGTTGGAGTCCAGCAGAAGGAAATGGTGAATAAGATCATCGAGAAGGTACCACTCAACTCTACCTGGGAGTCTTGCAGCTGTATTAGCTTCATGACTTGTCTTTATAATCTGTTTGGTCTTTCAGTTTCCAGAACAGAACTTCACAGTGATGCTCTTTCATTATGACGGGAAAGTTGATGAGTGGAAGACGTTTCCTTGGAGCAACAGAGCAATTCATGTGGCAGCTGCTAATCAGACTAAGTGGTATTGTCCTTGTTCTCCTTGTTGTTCCTCTATGGTCAAATTAGCATGGCTAAGGGCAATTGCCTCTCTTGAGGAGAACTTGCACCATTTAGCGATGAGTGCTGTAAAATGAAATTGTCCTCTTGAAAGTCTCTACCTGATTTGTGCAATGGTCTGCTCTCCTGAAATGTGTTGTTTGTATAGAAGACTCCAGGTTGAGAGCCAGCCCATTTGGACCATGCTGATCATGATGACCGTGTAGAATGCTCAGTTGGTCCAATCCCTTGGTCTCATTTAGGCTTAGAACTGCATTTCTGTGGTTAGTTCAACCAGCATTAGTTCAACTCAGCCTTCTAGAGGTCTTAAGGGGTGTAGTTTTTCACATATAATTTCTTATGGTGATCTACTTGCTGCTGTCAGATTTCAAGTCCTCAATTTGATTACTTGATTCAAGTTTTTGTTTAAATATTACAAAGACTTGAGTCCTATTGAGGGGTGGCCATTTTATGGCTTATAATATGTCTTTGATTCTAGCATAGATAGGATGGATTCAAGAGATGTGGGATATGGTAGAACAATTCCCTTCTGTCATTTTTCTGTAAAGATCCTGCTTCAAGGCGGACAATGTCTTGGTCAGAGGAGATGGCTACCAATAGTTCAAAAACTCATTTTCCAGATGAGAATCCTCACTGAACCTATTCCTCCTCGGATAAAAGAAAGCTAGGAATGGATAGCTCGACCGTGTATTCATTGTTTAGCCTTCTCCCTTCTAGACAAATGCAGTGGATGGGCCTTGAAATTTCTAATTTCTCAAGCCAGGCAATGTTGAGAGGCTTGAACTTGCATTGAGATCTCAGTCTCTCACTTGGGGGCCCACTTGCAGATGTGCACACATAGCACGGGAGTTCAAAGAAGGGGGGTTATTTAGCCCCAACTTTTATGCATGTTTAACATACAGAAGGGTACCAATCAAAGGAGATATGCTCAGATTGAGTTAGAAAAGGATGTATGATATTCATGAAAAATTTATTGATATGGGTTTTTAATGTTAGTCCTTGAACGCATGTGATATGGAGGGTTCTACTGTTGTTGATGTTTGCATGAGAATCAGCTTAATTTAACCATATTAGTCATTATAGAGCACACAGAAGATTACTGCAATCCTGAAGGAAATTCAAGACAGATGGATTTAAACAAATCTTGAATGTGTCTCATGATAGATGTGTCTTGCAACTCATGCAGGTGGTTTGCAAAGAGGTTTTTACATCCAGACATTGTTTCATCTTATAAGTATATCTTTCTTTGGGATGAAGATATTGGTGTGGAGAACTTCCACGCAGTCAGGTATAGTTTTCCATTGAGAAATGACACTTTCCACGACTACTGTGGGTACAGTTCTTGAAACATATTGTCATTTTTTTAGGTACCTAGAGATTGTGGAGAGAGAAGGCCTAGAGATATCACAGCCTGCGTTAGACGCCCAAAAATCAGAAGTTCATCATCAGATAACGGTGCGCAGGCCAAAAGGCCTCGTTCATAGGTACACATTAGCTGAAGCTGGGTGGAGTATGGAAAGTTATCTTGCAGGTTGCCTTGTACTCACTGCTTTCTGTCTTGAACAGGAGAATATACAAATTCAGAGGCAGTGGATTGTGCTTTGAGAATAGCACCAAGCCACCCTGCACTGGGTAAGTTTTGCTCTCGAATAAGTGCGCCTTTAAAGGTGATTTCTGAGTGTTGAAAATGTGTCTCATTGCTTATCTGAAATTTGCAAGGTAGAGCATTTTGTTAGAAATCTAGAGTCAGTAGAAACCTAGATTAGCGTTAGGTGGGTGCACCAAGCTACCATTCATGATTAGTGAACTTAATAATTAGATTAAGTGAGAGAGTCAGTAAACACCAAATGACAATGATGTAGACAAAATAGAATACTAGATGGATTAGTTAGAGAAAGAGTACATGGGCGTTTATAAAGGGATTAAGAGAGGCTAGATAGGCATGAGTAAATCAGGCTACTTTTGGACCTTAATTATTAGTATCTTTACCACTATTGAGGGGTAAGGTTTACTGTGTTTCAGGGGTTTGAACTGCAGATAGCTTTTATGTTCATGCAATGATGGTTTTGGTTATGCTATGGTGTTCTATGATCATTTAGTCTTCTTTGCTTGCATAAGCACGTCATGTTTTTTGCAGCTGGGTGGAAATGATGGTACCTGTTTTCTCTCAAGCAGCCTGGCGCTGTGCATGGTATATGATTCAGGTAAGGTTATGGGCCCTGTCTATAATTTGCAATTTTGAATGGTATTTGTCGTATGCATCTACAAATGTGAATCATGCTGATGTATGCAGAATGATCTTGTACATGCATGGGGTCTCGACACGAAACTAGGTTACTGCGCTCAGGTATGCCATGCGAAATCTCTACGGTTATGACATTGCAAAACATTTATGTTCTCACTGGCCTGCGTATGTCCAGGGAGACCCTAGCAAGAAAGTTGGAGTTGTTGATGACCAGTACATAGTGCATTTTGGAATTCCGTCTTTGGGAGGCCTCTACAATACGGTAAAGCGCCACTCTCGATCCTCCCAAAAGCTCGTCTTCTCTATGTTGAACGATAAAGTGGCTGAGTCTGTGTTTTCATTTCAGAAATGGGATGGAAGAACCAAGGGTGTAAGTCCAGATCCTCCCGCGGGTTCCAAGGTATGCACTCTTTTTGCTTCTTGCTAGTACAGAGGCTGAGATTTGAGTATTGCTTGAATTTGGCTCTAAATACAGGTCCCTGCAGATGCCAGCTTTCAAGAAAGGGGAGCGGTAATTCAGTTTTCTTGTCAGAGAATTTATTCTGCTTTTGCTTGCATTGATTGTCATATGACAATGAGAGGTGGTGCATGTGCAGGTTCGGCGCCGTTCATATGTGGAACAGGATATATTCCGAAAGAGGTGGAACAATGCTGCCATAAAGGACAAATGCTGGCCAGGCCGTTCCATAGAAGTGTGAGGCGATGTCGCGAGTCAGAAGACGATGTTTTGAAATATCTTGCCACGCTCGTGGTCACCACCATAGCTATATTGGAGTCCCATTTGAAGTGAAGTGGAGGGGGGAAGAGGGGCGTGAGTGTACAAAACATACATGCATCATGGTCCATGAGACTCCATCTGCTCTTTGCCTGTAAAATTATTACATACAGCCTCTCCCCCTAGCAATAGGTGTAGCCATTCCCCCTTGTTATCAAAGAAGCCTATGTAATATTCTTTTTCACCCCACCAAAAAGCTATAAATTCATTGTCTGACGATGTCAAATATTAGAAACAAGGCTTACAGGACTCTTGTTTTCAAATCTCTTTTTGTGTCAGGCTGGCAAGGGCTCCCGTGCAGCATCTCTCTCTCTCTCTCTCTCTCTCTCTCTCTCTCTCTCTCGCTAACCACATCCATGATCCACCACTCCCGTCTCAAAGGAAGCCTGCGTGAACTATGTCTGTGTCTGTGGGAGCTCGTCTTGCAGAAAACCGCCAGAATTTGCTGGCAAAAGCAAAAGCAAAAGCAAAAGCAGATCCGGTTGTTGGGCATTGAAAAGGAAACTAAGCATGTAAGGACCTGTTCACACGCGCACCAAGTGACGAAATGGTGTGGCCACACGCAGGGAAAGCTTTTTTGAAATAGTTGCATTGATGCTACATTTGAATTGATAGAAGAGCAAGTACACAATTGAATTAATAGAAGAGTAAAAAATTTACATCATCTCACCCTTTTGTCATGAGCATATTTGTTTTTTTTTTTTTTTTGGGGTGGGAGACATGG
The DNA here is from genome assembly GCF_014529385.1 of Adiantum capillus-veneris. Classification (NCBI taxonomy): domain Eukaryota; kingdom Viridiplantae; phylum Streptophyta; class Polypodiopsida; order Polypodiales; family Pteridaceae; genus Adiantum; species Adiantum capillus-veneris. The sequence goes on from NC_140943.1 coordinate 158,753,070, forward strand.
AACAATCCCATCAATCTACATCTCAAACATTTCACAACTTGGATGCTTGTTAGGGCCTTTCTTGGCTAGGAGAAGTAATGCCCATTGCCTACCCATAGCAATGGCTAGCTAAAGTTGAAAACAACATATTATAACCCTATAAAGTTTTCTCTTGGTGGCATCTGTTGAAAGAATATACAAGAAATCTATAGTGAAAACATCCTTGACAGCCCTACATTTGAAGTGACCAACATGAACCATGATTGCACTTCCACCCTTTATGATGTATCCTAACACTTTTCAATTCTCTAGCACACTTCTTTGTGTATCCTCTCCTTAGAGTTTAGCTTAGTCCTTCCCGTTCCACCTAGTGTTGCCTTTCGTTCGTTCGTTCGTTTGTTTTTTTTGCCCTACTCATAGTTGTGAATTGAGAGAATTTATATTAGCCCGGTACAGCCCTCAAGCACAACATGTGCCTTGAGGGAACCAAGTATGGAAGTCCAGGAACCTTTGAGTCTTTGAGGATAAACTGAAGGTAGCTCTCTTTGATGATATTGTGCGATCAAGCATTGACCTTTCGTTTGTTAAATAAGCTCCTAAGGAACGTGAAGATCATAAAGTATTCCTCAAAATTTCTCTTCTTACACGCTCATCTTTTCTTCACTAGATAGGCCTTGTGATTTTCTCTCTTCTATTAACATGTTACCCTTGTGCAACCCTACTAGAGAGATCCATGAACACCTTATGGTCATTCCTTCCTCTTTGATTGTAGTTACAACTAGTATTATATCATGCTTACCGTGTCCTTTGGATTGTGAAAAGGCTTGCAAGTTTCTTTTTAAAATATAGGAAGCAATAACGAATAATTAATGCAAAGTATAGCCCTACAACCTTGTTAATAGAGAGTTGAGGTGTAAGGAATTATTCTTCAAGGACCATTACCTGTAATATGTGCAACCACATGGTGTGTCGGCAAAGGTTGGGAGCCTTGGTGGAGCACATATTACGGGGATCATTCTTGGTTGTTAAGAGTCAAGGGGAAAGGGGCCAACACTAAAGCAAGGCTTGGCCTTGATAGAGGTACATAGGCTAGACATTCCATGCGTTGACTTCATAGGAGGTGAGCAATCGGAAGGTAGGAGGTGATGTTGTACATGCAGTGGGACTAAGTGGAGGAGACAACAAATTGGTATTGAGGTCTTGACACCTCCTTGCATTTTGGCTATTGAGGTGGTGACATCTCCATGCATTCGGTGTTGACCTAGAATAGTGTTATTGGCTTGCACGTTGACATTCTAGACGTAAGGTGTCTACACCTCATTGCATTATGTATGCTGACCTAGAATCATATCATTGGCTTGCAAGCCATATCCATTATGGATTATGACATGTAAATAGGCTGACGATTCCATGCCTTCATTTCGATGAGAAAAGACCTGTAGATGGAGGGCCATGATTTATAGGCCCCTTGACACATGACACCTGACTGTGGACGTTGGATGGACAAGAGAACCTTTTATGATGAAAGAAGAAGAAAGGAAGAGAATTCTAACATCATAGGAACAATCCTAAATATCTCATGAGTCTTCAAATCAAGACTTGGTGACTACATTACTTTACAAAAGTGCGTTACAAGGTGCTTCTCTAAAACTTGTGACACTCTAAAACTTTATCTTGTTTTTGCTATTGTCCTTCCCTTAAGGCTCATGTGGTCTCCTCTAGAGTGTAAGACTCTTTCATTAAATATACGGGTATATATAGATAGTAAGCCATCTTTTTGTTCACTTTATGTCATCATCTTTCAAAAATAGCAAAACCCACAATTGTGAGTGAATTATATTGAATAGCCCAAAAAATTACAAGGTCTTGTCATGCTCTTGTTGAGCCATGATATCATCCAGGGACCATAATTACATCGGCTATCAGGGAAGCCACCGCTACCAACCCGCCCCCTCATCCTTGATACACAAGGTCCATTATCTTGTCCTTCTGAGATCTTTTACTTACCGATGGCCAAGTTTTTCCCCGTCCTAGGCATTTCACTTTATGTCATCATCTTGAGGTGGCTTGGCCATAAATTGCTTACTTTGGGGTTTCACGTCTTGTACATGTAACACAGACTTCGACCTCAGAGTTGGAGAAACACATAGAAAATACAGAAAAATTTCCAATGGTGCATTAAATTGTCGTGGCCTCATATTCTTTTGATGACCAATCACCAAGGATCTGTTGCAACACTTGAAGCTCCAAGGGTGCTCGGCAAGGCTTTTAACTTTTCCTAGCCATCAATTGGACACCCAAACAATTTTTCTACGTTCTCAAGGCCATTAATTTGTGGCAACGAAGCTTGCACGGCTTCACATTTAAATCTAGCAAGGCAAAGCTTCAACACATGTTGCAGAATTCATTTCTTCAATTGTGGTTGGATCACAAAGATTCGCACAGGGAATTTATACAAGGTATTAATTTTTCTTTAGCCACACATTGCACCATGGGTTCCAACGTAGACATCCATCATCAATTTGACTCTACACTTGGTGCACCTACTGCTACACCACCGCCGGTTGCTCTCATGGAGAGTGTTCGTATGACAACAAGCATGAATGATAGCATCAAGTTGCTTGATTTACAAGAATTTATGGCATTGCAATCACACACGTCTATCATTGAAACAAAATTTGCACGCTTAAATGAAAACATCAGTAAATTGTCTGATTTGATAGTGCAATATATACATCAGCAGGCCCATGGTCTTGCAAGTGAGAAACCTGGGGTTTTGTCAAGCAATGTGTTACCATATACATGCGGTAGTGATGTGTGTGAACACACTTAAGACTGTCGGGGCATTTTTTCCCTCACTAGGAGGTTTTTCCCCCTGTTCATTGTATATATGCCCATCATTCTAGGGCTATCTATCTTTCCATTGCACACTAAGTAATACACTCTCTCTTCTGTGCCTTGAGCTTCCTTCGTTTTCTCCAACCTGTGTGTGTTTTCTTGCAATCCTAATTCCAACAATTGGAGCAAGTTGCATCCTCCCGGGCTTAGTCCCCAACAGCTCTAGTGTCAGGCCAATGGTAGGACCAGGTAGAAGGCCAAGGGCCAAGGACTGAATGGCTCAGTACGGCTAGGAGCCGAGGGCCATGCATGAGTTAAGGGGACCTACTTGCAAGGGCCAAGGGTTATAAGTAGGGAGGTTGGGAGGAGAACCACATGCCAGTCTACCCTTTGGCCTTTCACTGGTATCAGAGCAAGGTGGAGAGAAGGAAGCAGGGAGCTATGGAAGAGGGGAGAAGGAGGTCTTGCATGGTCATGCATGAAGGTCTCTCTCTCTCTCTCTCTCTCTCTCTCTCTCTCTCTCTCTCTCTCTCTCTCTCTCTCTCTCTCTCATATTCGCATGGCGAAGCATGACTTGGGTTTGGAGGAAGGACATGGAGGAGGCGAGTCGGAAGGTTCTGGGCATGTCGGGGTGCATGTCTGTGGGAAGCGGTCCCTGCAGAGCCAAGGAAGTCGAAGCCGACACGACCCACAACGTGGGCATGAGGTTTTGTGAAGGAAATCATAGCCGACACGACCTGCTCCAAATTTTGCATGGCTAGACTCTATGGATTTGCGCTGGCTTGAGGTTTTCTTTTCATGAGGGACGCAGGGGCATGGAACCGTGTGATGGTCTGCAAGTCAAGCTTCCTCTCTCGCGCTCTGTTCTTTGCTGCCATTGCTACAAGGAATTGAGTTCACATGTTAAATTTTTTTTTTGGGCACCTTAATGTGCCCAAGGGGCCATATTAGGGGCCCCTCCTACCACGGGCAGCCAAGGTACTCGCGCGCCAACGACTGCGAACATGCAAGGGCATGCAGGCAAGCCTATGGAAGTACAACCTCATCAAGCACGGGTGTTGTCGAGGGTGATGAACGGCCTCTATCACATGAAGTTCCATGGAATGGACGCGCGTCAGCAAAGGCCATGTCACCGGCACGGGAAGTTGCTCCAGCGTACTTCTCCGATAAGGAGTAAACTTTCTTTTTGTTTGTTACTTTCCTCCATAGCATGTTGCATCATGGCACAAGCACGGCTTCTGCAGACGGGGTTGTTATCACCATCGATTACAAGCACGGCTTGTTACGGGCGTAACAACCTAGGCGTTTCAACATAGCAAGGTTTTCTTTCATTCTTGAGCTGTCATTCTGAAGCACGACTTCTTTATGCGTATGCAATGATTGATTCCTTAGTTTTTGCTATGCTATTAGCATACCAACTTGACGCTTTGTAAGTGTACATGCACGACCATCCAAAGCGTGCCGACATGAATTCATCCAATGGGATTCTCGGGGAGCAAGGCTCGTCCAAAGATGCTCATGGGTATGGTTTGTGTAACACCACTAGAGCATTGCAGTTGCTCACAAGCTTCTAATTTGCTTGCAAATCAAGCAAGGCCCTTGGCAGGACAAAGTCGAGCATCTATTGAGCCTTGATTACAACTCTTTCAATTCTTATGACGGCACGATTAGTTGACAGGTGTACTTCATGAGGTACGCAGTTGATATTTGTTTATTGCGCATGTGCTTGATAACTATAGTATGCAATGGGCGTCTACGATTGATCACGTATATCATTCATAGACTCAAGTATGTACGAGATGCACATACTGTGCACATATAATTTTGTTTTTCCAGCAGATCTACAAGTAGACAAGGTCTATTTTTTGTGAATGATCGACATGGTCGAGTTTCTTTTGCTATGACATCTGTTTGTTAACATAAATAACATAAATATCCTTTAGCTATGAGCTCTCAGGAACTCCATAAGTTGTTAAGCGAAGCAAGGCTTCCAGTTCGGCATGTTGCATTGAGATTTTTCCGTTTGGCTTATGCTATGAGCATAAAAACTTGGAGGAATTTGTCAGTTTGTATGCGTGTTATTGCATTACATGCAAAGAGGGTGTATATGATATACGCGACAACTCTCTCTCGCGCAGCAGCTATGGCTATGAGCCATCTCCAACGAGTTTGTCCTTCAAAATTTCAAGACAACTGGTTATAGCGGGATGACCAGGTTAGACAATTTTAAGTTTTGCTTTTTTTTCCATGTTCTCACATTTTGTTTTGAAAAATATTGTATGTTGTGGAAAGCAAAGTGCTTTGACAGTTTCACGTGAAGCAAGGCTTCTAATGTGTACACCGATACAGCCCATTGACTTCAAATCAAGGGCATTGGTATACACGTTTGGGGAACTGGTAAAATACAGATATCTGCTCCCATTTTATGTGTGGAAACATCAAGTTAGGATGTCTCCCTAGTAGTACAGGCTACTGTGCAAGGCACTTTTGTTTTGGTTCTCACGTTTGAGGCCATCACTCTCAGTAAGGGCTTACAATTCTGCATGCAAGGCATGCTAGCTAGGTGGATTCACTGTCACACTAGAAACTCTGTCAAGGACAAGATAAGTGATGGCTTGTTTAATATGATTTTTGGATGCTATCAGCACCCAACAACACTAAAAGGAACCTAATTCTAAGACTAATTTCACAGCCAAAGTGCCCTATTTAAGTCATCCTCGTACAATCACGACCCCTACAAAATCAATGGGTCATGATGTAACTCGTGTTCTCTGTTACCTCTCTCAATGAGAGGGTCATACAAGCAGATTGTTGCATTTGTATAAGATAAGCTGCAAGCCAGGCATAAGATGCATAAGAGCACGTAGATTGGGTACACACTCCAACAACTTAAGGAAAGTTCCTCAACCCAACATGCTCTCTTTCTTCTTTCTCTCGAAGAATAATGAAAACTTTCTAAAAAGCTTTTGATACATGTTTTGCTCGTGAGTCAGCCTGAGCCAAGGTGCTCTAACTCTCAGCTAGCAAGTGGCCAAGATGTCACCCAAATTAGTCTTCATCAGCTCGTCGATTAAACACTAATTTGTTATTGGCATAAGGGCTATGAGCCACAAAGGCTAAGAGCCTTTATTAGACCTAGGGTAGGACCCAAATGTTGGCATTTCCTGGGTGATTGTTCTCCAGCTTGAACAGATCTACCCAGTGGAGTCCTCATCGATGTTAATGACCAAGCAAGAGTCTTGCCCTTACAGATGTTTTGGGTGTCCTGTTAGCACTACATGTTTTTTAGTGCCAAAATCAAGTTGAGTTTCTGATACTCTTAAACTCACATCAGCTGATCTATACCATGGATTCTAGAGGCAGTGAACAGTTGAAACAACATGGTTGTTCATAAGAGCTAGGCCTCTCACTTGTGTGGATCTCTTGCTCTCTCTATAGCACTACGAGTGTCTATGGAAGCACAGTTTTGGGGTAAGACCTAGCGGGTGATTACTACATCACCCCATAGGCATTGAGGATCACAATTTGATATATTCCAGTTATACTTTCAAGGAAAGAAGTCCGCAATCTACCACGGGTTCGTGAAAAAATTCAACTTTTCAAGTTGATTTCAATCAGTTTTGTACACGGTCGACTATGTTGGTTATCGTCACCTGCTAGTTGAGCAGTTTCTATCAAGGGCCTTGCAATGGGGTTTGACTACATAGATTCTAACCAACAGGTTTGGATTGCAAAGGAAACACCCAGGCTTACAAGTTTCAATTTCTTTGTCTTTGCAAGGGGATGTTTAAGCTAGAAGTCTTTCATCCAGCTTGCTCTTTAGCCACGTGACAAGGTCATGCAAGAGCATAGCCTTTTGAGAAAGTGTTGTCACTTTCTCTCTTCACTGTTCATTAGTATACCATGATAGGTTTGATTCTTGTTGAAATAGTTGCAGAACTACATGGTAGGGTTCTGTTTGGCATATGTTGTCACATGGGATACAACATGGTCTAGGGACTCACGAAGTTTGGTTTAGTCAGTGTAGAGAAAGTCTATGAGGGTCCCTCACACTCATGTCGTAGAGTGTTTATAGTTACCTCCACACACTAGTACATCTCGTACTTGATGGATGTCACTTTTCTTGACATTCTCATTTGAGACATATTCCACATGTGGAGAATATGAGTCTCTAGGACTGACACTAGCGCCTAATTCCTAATGATGTGTCGCGACGATGTCCCTAGGTGCTGGTCGCATCTGTTTGTTAGACCATTTGGAGCACACAGTATCAGGAATAATTTCAGTGGCCAGAAATTGTCGGGTACTAAGTACATACTTGTTGAGATTACAAGTGCTATGAAACAACCATGTAACGGATGGTTGTTTCTACGTATAGCCAAGTATGCTATGTTAATGAGAATGTCTCACGGTTGGTACCTAGGTGTGACTGCATTGTCACATTCTATTATGGCCTAACTTATGTTGCACGGCTTTCATGTTGGTACCGTGGAAAGTCTCATCATGAAATTGCGGTTCAAATTTGTTTGTGTTAAATGCATGCACACTAAGTGTTTAACACAAATTTGTTCAGAGCAGCATGCAAATTCATGGACTTTATTGTTTCTGCAAGTGTTTGCACTTCAAGTGTAACCTCTCTAGAAGATTTAGTATGAGTTCACACCTGGCCATATACGATAATGGTTTAGTATGAGTATCTGTGATTGGATGATCTAAACTCTATGAGTTTACTTTGCTCAAATTCACATCAAGTATCCGACTGGAACATCACTTGGTTAGTTGTCGATTATCGTCAGTCCTCACGAAAGACTGTCTTTAATTGATTGGGGGAGGCACCTCACTCTTATTCTTTGCTATTCATTCCGTGTTGGATGGACAATTTACAAACATTCTATTTAGTACCAAAGGATATCCTAAAAGCATACGTCAGTAAACCTCGCTAAAGAATATGTTAATTGCATACATTAGCACGAAGCAACACAATTGGATCGATTACCTTTCTGGTTTGGAGTTTGCTTCATATGATGAAAGGCATGTTGCGACTAGTTTTAGTCTCTGCATGTTATTCTCAAGTTCTCAACCTTCATCATCATTTTTTGATGAGGTTGGCTACTTGCAAGAAACAACATCTAGTCAAGGACTTGATTGCCGCTGATGAGTATGTAAGTATATTACTTTCATGGAATATTGAGCAGAGGTTTTATTTCACATTCTAGTATCTTCAAAAAGTTTGAAACCTGGGTTTGTATTTAGACACCTCTTAGTTGTGATAACTCGTTTAGCATTCTCAAGTGAGTTCTACATGGAGTCATCACGCTATATTGTTTATGAGTTGGTTAACCAAGACGGTTGCACAGGGACAACAATGTGAAAAATCAAGATGCTATTCTTGATTTCATTGAACCTCCTACTGAACTGGGTTCCGCTATCATGAACCGTTGGATCCATGAGGGATGCCACGGTAAAAACATTAGTGTTCTTATCAAGATACCATCACTTGTGTTTTCGAGGATGAAAACGCTTCTCCAAGGGGGGAGTAATGTCACGCCAATAGTAGGACCAGGCAACAAGCCAAGGACCAGGGACTGAATGGCTTAGTATGGCTAGGAGACGAGGGCCAGGCATGAGTTAAGGGGACCTACTTGCAAGGGCCAAGGGCTATAAGTAGGGAGGTTGGGAGGAGAACCACATGCCAGTCTACCCTTTGGCCTTTCATCTAGCACACGCCTGCTCACTTTCTTTGATTTTAGTAAGCGTTGACAAGCATTCGCAGGTCAAAAAATATTTTGGCTCAAAGGCTTAGTCTGCTCAGATTTTTGATTCGGACTCATTTCGGCCTCCATTTCCACTACAAGAAGTACCGCGCATGCTATTTTGTCATTTTTTGTGTAGAAATTCTATCACAACTGTTTTCTGCATAAAGGTCCCTTACGGTCTTCTATGATTTGTGCTATATAGCACGTGTTGTTCCCGCTTTCCTTCTCCTATTTTTGGGCTTTTCACATCAGATGCAACATTTACCATGGCTACAACAACACAAATGTGTTCAAGATGTTTGCTGCTGAGGACAGATTGGATGGGGACAATTACCCTATGTGGGCTTCTATGATGCAACATGTTCTTGTGTTGAAGGGCGTTTGAAACATTGTGCAGGTCATTAATGTATGTCCAGGTTCTTAGGATACATGCGATGTTGAGGATGTTGTAGGTCTTGCTGCAAGGATTGCTGCTGTTAGTGTTGTTTTGCCTATGATAGAACAAGCTCGTTGGGATGTAAAAGATGCACATACTCATGCATTGATTGCATTGTCTGTGAAGCGCACTATTACTCCTCACATTAATTCAACAAAATCTACAAAACAGATTGAGATATTCTAGTTGGTATTTATGCAAGTTGCAATGAGAAAAAAATTGCATTGCTGCGTACAGAGCTAGTGTTGAAGATTATGCATGACGAAGATGACATGACACTTTCCTTGCTGGTGTCAAGGATATCAATGAGCAACTTATTTCTGCAGGAGAAGTCATTTCAGACAATTCCCTTGTGCAGAATGTTCTTGATGCGTTGCCATATTCTTACTAGACTTTTGCTAGTACTTGGAGACTTATGACCCAAGGAGATCCTCAAGTTGTCAAGTTTGATGCATTATGCACATTGTTGTTGCAAGAGTTACTTTCCAAAAAAAATAGGACTAGACAGCGTGCAATTGAACACGCCTTTACTTTGATCAAAGAAAAGGTGGTAACAACAATGCAACCACTTCTTATGGTTCTTTTGCGAGTGGAAAATCACATGTTCCTAATGCTTCTTCTGGCAGCAATTCGTCTGGAAATTTTGGTGATAAGGGCAAAAAGAAGATGCGCTGAAAGAGGCTGGTTCCACCACTAATGCTGGTTCCACTACAAATGTAGCTATTGATGAGTCTTCTATGAAAGGAGACTGTGATGCTGATGTTGATGCAGAATGGTCTTTCAGTGCAGAGTACACTTATAGTCATGCTAACCATGATGCATGCATGTCAGTTGCTGTAGATTCACATGTGTGGTATTTTGACAGTGGTGCTACAAAGCACATTACCTCACATCGTGATTTGTTCACCTCTCTTGAATTTGTCCCTCATGGGAATTCAGTTACTTGTGCCAACAATGCCTCTTATCCGGTTCAGGGAGTTGGAAAGATTGTGCTTACTGTTGAAAATGGCAGTTCTTTCACACTTGTTGATGCACTTTATGTACCTGGGATCAAGAAGAGTCTTTTGTCTGTATCTGCACTTGCTAAACTTGGTCTTGTATCAAATTTGTGGATGACATATGTACAATACATGATCTCAGTTTCGATGATAAAATTGTTGCATCTGGCATTTTATGCCGTGGGCTGTATAAGCTCCATTTCTTCTTTGGCACAACCACTATCAAGAATAACCAATCACAGCTTACTACCTCTATTATGAATTCTACCTTAAGTAGGTTGTTGATCTCCTCTTTGACCTTCTTAAAATAGTTAGGATTAATTCTATATCATTGGAGCCTTACTGGTCTCACATCTGGCTTAAGTGCTATCTTGTGGCAATAAACCTTTGGATCTCGACACCTTTTAGGTTTGTGTGTTCCCACGAAAACACAATTTTTGTATTTCTAAAACAATTTCTTGTCTTTTTCCTTGATCTTTGGTTTTGGATGCTTATTGATTTTGAATTTGACTGAAATGAGATTCCATTCTTGTATTTGGACTGGATTGTAGAATATCTTGAATACCACATCCCAAAGTACAATTCTAGCATTTTGGATATTCATGCTTGTAAGATCCTTGACTTTTGTGTCTCTTTTAAAAATAAGAAAAATAGATTCTAATATTTGCTTCGTAATTTTTGGTTTAAAATGCTTGTTTGGTAGCGTTGTAAGGTTTTAAAGTGAAAAGTAAGGTCGTTTCTATGTTTTGATAGATCAAATAGACATTTGGTTCAATTTTGAAAAAAATCATTTTATAAAGCTTTTCAGTGCTTTTTTTTAATGTCTTTTGTGCTTTTCAATGCTTCTTTGCAAAACCTACGACCGAATCCTCAATCTATGAGTCCAAGGGGAGCTATAGTGCAATTTTGTACGCTATTTTTAGCTTTTCATGATTTTAGTGGTTTTTAGTGAAAAGCTATCTCGCTTTCTTATTGCAATGGATAAGGGAAACCCGTGGTTAAATTTTAGAAAATTTTGCTTTTCGATGGTTTTAAAAAGGAATGTGCTTTTTAGGATGACTTAAATATGAAAATATTATTTTTAGTCACCATCGGATCTAAGAAACGACATCCGTTGAAGAAAAGGGATTAAATGAAAATTTTACAAGAATTATTTCTATAAAAAGAAACACCATAAATACGTCGAGGCAGTACGTGAAAGTCATATTTGTTTTGAGGTTTCATGGTGTAACATAGTTTAGTCACGGTCACAATAGCTGTCAGGATACTCTCCAATTAGTCAATTTTTACTGTGAAAATTGAAGGGAATTTGGGAGAGTTGACTACCAAAAGCCAAGCGACATTTTTAGCAAAGTGCCCAAAAGCATGCAGCTATTTCTAGTCAGAGAGGTAGCACTAACTGCATCTTGGGGCACACTCCAACTTGCCAAGAGCAGCGATAAATTGACCTGCAAGGCTTAGTTTTCAGTGCCGTTAATTGCGTCTACTACCGCACGACGATACGTATCTATTATATGGAATGCTGGAAGCTCTCCATCACCATGTCCATAAGATCTTCTCTGTTATTCGCAAGAAGAAGAAGAAGAACACTCTCTCTCTACTTGCTTACTATCTTCTCTTCTCTTTTCATGGTGTGTGCACTCTTCAACGACTTCGTGGTGAAAACCTCTACGTAGCTATCATCACCGCTCTCTTGTGGCAAAGCAAGAAGCCCCTTAACAACCCATAATCAATCCTAAAGCACGGTAAGAAGCTCTAAACTCCATAGCCATAATCTCTTTCTCTCTCTACTCCATTTTCTGGGTAGCTATCCTCTCGGTGGTTTCTTTTTTGTATACGAGGGCATGTATTGTTAAGTATGGAGCCTGATTTACCCCTTGTAACTTTTAGTCTTAAAAATGCACATTTGTAAGGCCTACATTATGAGGAGAAGCCATGGTGCATAAGAAAAATCACTTGCCGAAAAACCAAAAATACGATAGAATATTCCTTTTTGTCGGAATATTATGGACGGACGACGATTGAAAAGTGGTCGAAAAATGGCTGGTCGGTCGGTTGGTAGTCAATGGCCGATGGCCAATTTCAAGGCGAACTTGTCTTCTCAAGGGCGGCCACACATGGGCACATTGGAGAGTCCAACTTGGACTTGTCTACACAAGGGCGGCTACACATGGCTGCCTCTCATGAGAGACGGCAACCCTTTTGGCCTATAAAAGGAGGCCTCTTCTACACACAAAATGCATTGTGGTGCATTGTGAAGTTGATACAACAAGGTGGGTGTGAGATGGTGAGAGTGAAACAAGGCGGGAGCTCTATTAAGGGTATAATCCCATTGTTCCTACTTCTTGTTTGAAGTACTAAAGACATTGAGTGGCTGCTTTCCTGTGGATATAGCCCACATTGGGTGAACCACGTTTATCGTGTGCTCTCTCTTTCTCTCTCTCTACTCTATAATCTCTCGTCTGTGAATATTTGTCTCTCTCGATTAAGTAAGCTACTCTAATATTTACTTAGCTACATCCTATTTCCTAACATGTATGGGATATGCACCCAAAAATGTCATTTTTTGCATATATGATGTTATGGTTTATGGTGATCAAGTTTATGTTGATGGAATGATTTCATGTGATGTATGGAACCTCACGGATGGATGTGGAACCCTAATATGCATGTGTATGCTACTTTCCACCCTTCTAAGTCAAAACTAACTCTATGTACTAGGGGGATGAGATGCTGTCATAGTGGATCACATGTGCATGATTGCACATTGTCAAAATTGGATTTTGATATCATGTCTAGCTGCTAGTTGGAGTCCTTCTATGCATAAAAAGTTCATGGTTTTGAGGGTGAATCTAGAGTGTATTGACTGGCAATATTTCAGAAATTGTTCGCATTGTGGCTTTTTGCTTCAAGGTTTGAATGTGTGCCTACTCTTGAGCTTCCTCAATCACCTATTGTTTTTTGAGCAAGTGTTCCTTAGCTGCATGCATTCTTTGCAAGAGATCATTAGTCAATGGAAAATGTACTTTCTTAAGTGGTATCCAATAATACAAATTTTTCATTATTTTCCCATCTAAGGTGTCTAGTTTAACTTCTCTGCTCGGTGAGACACTCTCAATTACAAAAGTTCCATGTCCTTTTTTCTTGAATTTGGGGATGTGTTGCTTTAGTGAGTAAACCAATTTCAAATCTCTTTGCTTGAATATTTTCATTGACAAATGTGAATCAAATAATTGTTTTTGTTTTCATTTTTGAGCATATATATGTGCAATAGTGGCTAGTCTCTGCTCATCTAATTATTCCAGATTCTCAAGTCATTGAGACAATTCATGACTTTTTCACTCTAGCTTGTGTGCAACTCTGAGCATTGGCAACAAAAACTCCATTGGCAGTTAATTATCACAGTTGGAAACATTGTTAGGAACATGGGGTAAATTACTCATTAATAGACGCTGAAATTAGCTGTTTTAAGCCACAAATTAAAGCGGAAAATTAGTAAATCAAGTTAAATAATCATGTGCTATTTATCAGAGTTAGTTAGAAGGAGATTAATAAACCAAGTTAGATAATTATGTGCTAATTATTTACATTATAATTAAGCCATGATAATTATCTTAAGGTCAAAAAATTAATTTAGCTATTTTTCTAAGCCAAAATAGTCTAATTCTAGCTTAAATTTAATAGGAGAAATTAGTAAATCAAGCTAGATAATTATGTGCTATTATTAGAGTTATTTTATATTTTTATTAAGTTGTCATAATTATCTTAAGGTTAAAAATTAATTTAGCTATTTTTTAAAGCCAAAATAGGCTGATTATAGTTGAAATTAAAAGAAGAAAATTAGTAAATTAATTTAGATAATTATGTGCTATTTATCAGAGTTAGTATACATCATAAGTAATCTATGATAATTAGCCTAACATTAGAGAACTAATTTAGCTATTTTATCAAGTCTAAAAAGTTTGAGTTTAGCTGAAAATAAAGGGAAAAATTAGATAATTACTTTAGATAATTAAAAGGTAAGTACCAGAGTTAGAAAATATCAATATCTACTTGTGATAATTATGACATAGTTAATTAATTAGTTTAAGAAATTATAATTGATCAAAAGATCTATTTTTATCTAAAGATTAATTAGGATAAATAAAATCTACTATCAAAAGTTTCTTGGAAAATTATGGAAAGTGTAAACCATTGATATAAAGCTGAGGAAATGCAATCTTGAAGAGAAAATGAATGTAATAAATATTAAGCTCAAAATGATCAAATTTCAAGCTTAAAATAGATGGGGAAATTAGGATTTATAAAAAAGTTGAGAGAGATTAGAAAACCCTTAAGGAAGCTATGGAAAAGTTATCTTACCTATATTAGAAGATAAGAGATTACTAGGTCAAGAAATTACCATCTAGGACTACAAATTGAACCTTAGTTGAGTTAAACAGAGGAATTAGATTGAATTCAAAGGTTAAGTCAAGTTTTGGGAAGATGTACCTAATAAATAGATGTCCTTTTTTATAAGGATAAAAAAGTCATGGTACCAAAAAGGACCCGAGCCAATCCTCCATCTGATGATGAGGGTAGTGTTCCTAAAAGAGCTAGAGCATCGCACGACAACGAGGCCGGACCTAGTAATACGCCTACTGATGAGAGCATTCAGGCCCTAGCACTGCAACAAATGCCTGACCAGTCCCAAGTGGGTCTTCATTAGAATTTAAGTTTTAAATAATTTCAAGTTTTAAATAATTTCAAGTTTTTCTTTAGTTATTAATATTGCATACGGAGTAAGGAATCAGGAAAAGTAAAAACTAGCTGAAAACGGAAGACATCTTCCAAGAAACTAACATGCATTTGTTTGTAAAGTAGGAACGAATTTTTTTGGATTAAGATTGGTTGAATTAGGAAAGAATGATTGATCATCCTTAAGACAGCTTGTCTCAAGACACTTCCAACTCCTTGGTATAAATTGATGATAATGATGGCTTTCCAGCCACGGATAAGTCGGTTACCCCCGTGAACGATGAGTTTCTACTCCGTGTCATGTCTTGATATTTCTACATAAGTTAGGATATCGTTTTTATCCTAGGGGAGCCGCCTGGTGGTATGGGCACCCCGAACCTTGGGTGGGGGTTTATCCACCCCAGATTGTGAACAAGGAATGGGCGCCGTTTTTCACCCTTAGGTGGTCTTGAGACAAGAAGAGGACTAGTCATGGTTATTATGGACAATGTTTTTGATTGACAGTACCCTGTCTTAAGTTTAAAGATGTCTGTTTGCTAAAAGAATGCTTTTCAATGCTGTCTTTAATACTTGATGAAGGAATCATTGTGGAAAAAAGTTAAAAGAAACCATTATTTTAAATGTTAAAACAATGTGATAGTAATTAGAAAACAAAAGAATCATGTGTGAGTGCGGGGTGGTAAGTGGGGATTGACTAAGGTTGTTAATCGTGGACGGGTGGACCTGATTAGTTAGGTAACTATCCATTTTGTGCACTAAAAACGTTTAGAAAACTTCTTCACTTGGAAGAGGAGTCCACCAGCGGGCGGCTGTGCCCTCACATCTATTAAGGGGAAAAAAGAGTGATTGAGGATACCTTAGCCCAACTTGTGGAAGTTATAGGACCAAAATTTGGATTTTTAATATGTTGTCCCATTTTCGTTGCGAGACAGGACTAGGTCTTCTTCTAGGGCTATAGACCCAAGCCATTTTCAATGGTAAAGGTCTATTCCTTGTATTTTTCCTGCTTAAAGACTGTGATTTTTATTAGGCCTAGAGACTTGTCAAGGACCCCATCCCAATTTTGGGTTGGGGATCTTAAAGTATGCAAGCAACAACAAATATGCCATTGTCATCTGCTGTCAAAAAACTTAAACGTACAACTTTGCCAAAATGATAGTCCATATCATTCCATTCATGTGCAAATGACGATGGTATATCGTGCACATGACAATTTGGAGGTAGAAACATGATTGAAGTGGACACCAAAGCAGCCACCCAAACCCCATCTTGAACATAGACACGGTCGTCTTTTTTACATGGCCTTCAATGCATGCCAACATGGAGCCAACAATCTCGTTTTCTTCCATGCTTGTATCCAAGAAGGAGATAGATACATTTTGTTCGTCAGACACTGAAGAACACAACCAAGAAAACAAAGTAGTTAGTCAACAATATACATATGAAAAAATGATAGTATTGAAATTCTCAAAACAAGTCTTGCCAAAACCTAGATCAGTGCTCGCCACCATCTGCTGATCTCCCTCTTGAATTAACAATTGCTCCAAGGACTGGGAGAATTCTTTGAGCTTTTTTTAGTTGGCTTGACCCCATCGTGCTCTATATTATATAGTAGTTAAAACAGTTCCAGCTAAGACAAGATCCTCGGATTCTGCAATAACTAGATTAATGCAAGTAGTTTGCAACTTGCTTCTTTTCTTTAGCTCTCTTGAGGATGGTTTCTTTCCTATATCTTTCGGGGTCCTAGTCTGCAACAAAAAACAGTTAGTGAAGTCACTATTTAAAAATGTCGAGTTTGAAATGTTCCAAGATCAAAACATACTCTAGAATACAATACTTGGTCAAATTTCTCAGATGTATTGGCTATTCTTGTTGCTGTAGTGGGTTTTGTAGGTGTTTCTAGCGTCTCCACTCGGAAAGCCCTCCGAGCACGTTTCTCCCTCTCCTTGATAGCATTGTTATGCTACAATTCTTTGTTGGTTGGGAATATGTCCTCCTTATACTCAAGGAACAAAGGGCATGAGAAATAAATTGTTTTATTGAAGTTACGTGCCAACTACGTTGGGTTGAAAATAGTCTCTTTCTTTGAGATGTCCAAGAGGTCAGATAGAGTCTGAGCACTTCTAACGTTGAAGCCACGCCTATTCAACCACCTACAAAAATCAAAAGATCTTAGTCCAACTACGCTCGTTCTACTTTGAGCCCTCTAAAAAACAAAAGTTCCCATAGCAATATTCTAACCTGCAACAACGGCATCTTTGACCGATGTTCGTTAGTGCTTTCTCAAGCTGTGGGCTACCTCTTCCCAAAGATTTAAATTTACCAAGCTCGTACAGGAACACCTCATTTCTATGAGTCAACTTTGCTTCATCTAGAAAGGAATCAAGCATCTCTCCAGCACCAAGCTTGGATGTGATATTTCTCATGCTGTTGTATAGAAAACGAGCTTCACGCTCTATGGTGTTTCATAGAACCTCCACAGACATCCAGTCATGGAACGAGACATAGTCAACTGCAATACATGATAGAGAGAATAACGTCAATTACATCAGCAAAACCTGTCATTTTTGATTTTGCACAAAAAACTAAACGATACTACATGTCTGTGGAATATTCAAACTTTTGACATTTACTGGATCAGAAGAGGCCATTGCTCGAAGAATGTAAGTTTTCTTTTGAGGAGGAAGATTGGCACATGCCAAAAGGTACAATCTATCCTCAGTAATCCACTTGGGCCGATTAGTCCATTCAATAGTCCGCAGGGTTTTGAATAGACAATCAAATCAGTATTGGACATAGAGTAGCGATCCACAATACTTTTTCTTACCTCCACAATTCATCGCCCAGATTGGGATCGACAATAGCAAGTGCTTGCTTTGTCCTCCTCCTACTTGGACCATCTGCCTCAAAAAAGCCTTCTTGTAGTGTTGTTGAAACTATGAAGGTAGCATAGTGTTCTTTTCAGCTTGTAGTTGTTTCAAGGATATATCGTACTTGTCCTACGATGCATTACAACCTATGAGATGTGCATGTTGAGAAAATGAAGATTACATAATAGCGTATACTCACCGGATTAAGCAATTGTGACATCACTGCCCCACTGGGAGGTTATACCACACTTTCTTTCCAACTTTGTTTATTGCATCCATTTGTAGACTGTGAAATTTATCCTCTTAACCAAGGCGTATTTTGAAGCTAATACCATGGCATGCACCATCCACAACATGTCAATGTATGAAGTGGTGACATATCCAGAATCATTCAATCTACAAACCACCACAAAATACATATCAACAGAGCTCCATATCTTAGGAGAAGCTTAGAGAGGTCAATGGTGGGTGAATAGGCCTATTGATGTGCATCACAGTGCTCAACATATCTCATTTTTATCATCCACTTTACAAGCTCCACTTGAACTCTAGGATACATTGAAGAATCATTTTGATAAGCGAGAGCTGCGCACAAGTACCTTTGGAATAATGTTGGAATTGAAGCTGATCTCTTCAGATAGCTGATTCCAATGTTAGAATTTAGAGCTACTGGTAAGTCATCTGTTCAGTCAGTGAAACTGGAATAGAGACTAGAGACTGGACTGAAATAGTTATCTGAACTGAGATAGTATACTGAAATGAGAAATAGACTGGACAACTGGAAAAGTGTTTGTAGCTTCAGATTCATAGTTCAGGAACAACCAGTACAAGGTATAACGGATTGAAGCTCAAATGATTACAAGGTGAAGCTACACGCAAAGATATTGTAACTTAGGAAATACTTGGAAGGCTAAAACCAAGAGAATGAAGAAGTAAGAAGCAAGAAGCCCGAGCATAATGTAATGGGTCCTATTTATAGCCTTCTACAAGTTACTGTAGTAACTATCGTGGTAATTACTGATGTGTGACTGATCCACTATTCGGCTTTTCAGGAGACAATTCTTGCCTGTGCTGGGACTGCCTTCACCTTCTACATCCTTCCCTCCTTTCTTGAATTTTGATATAATTACAAAATTTCTGAAAAATCTAGTGCTTGATTCTAAAATGGTGTTGAGAAACCCAGATGGGTTTCTGGTTGAGGCCCAGACCCTAAACCCTAAACCCATTTGTGTGTTTACTGAGTCGGCCAATGTTCCTCATGAGTTAGCCTATGTTCCTCATGATAGTACTCCTCTGGAGTCACTAGCTCTTATGGTATTGCTAGCTTTATGCCATATTTCATGCTTGTTGAGTGCTTGACACCCCTATAATTGTAATTCCAAGGGTGCACCTCACTAAGAAAATCCTCCGCCTGATTCTGAGATGGAACTACCCAGTATCCTTCCACTGAACCCGCTCCCTCTTGCCCTTCTTCTGTGCTGGTGCTTCAAAAGTTCCAGTGCTAGCATTGACCTTCTGAATAACTCAATAAATGGCCTCCTACTCAAGCTGATCCCGCCTTGCTATGGACATCTCCAATTCATATGGCATGAGAGGATTATATGTTTTGGTGTCGGGATCATATAGCGTGCATCTATCCTTTGTCAGACAGCATCTGGCCAATTTATGACAATGCGAAGCTGTGTGGATCGATCCTTCTAGGAGAGGCTGATTTGTTTTAATCCTAGCTTCAAAGAGTATCTCAACCATTTCTCTGTACTGTGGCCCCATACCTGGTTTAGCCGTAATATCCTTTTCAGGAGTCTTAGAGGACTCCACAGTAAGTTGAAGCAGCTGATTTGTGATCTTGGTGAGACCTTTGAGCTGGATTTTCCATTGTCCCATTGATCCTCTGCATTTTGCCTTGCAGTTCCAAAACATCATTTGGAGAGCATCATTGATCAGTGTGTGCCGGGTTTTCCATTCTACAGTGGCTCACTCATACCAATCCTAAATATAATCAGTGATGTTGTAGTATGTGAGACGATCCACTGGTTCTAGATGTTGAGGATACAAAGCTAAGAAAAACCTGGGCAGCTCAGTCTCTCTAGTAGGCAATGCATACAGTAGAACTGGGGAATCAGGTACAAACTCTGAAAAGTTGAGAACAACCTGGTTCTCCCGCTGCATCATCTTCCTGGTGACTCAAACTAGCTAAAACAGTCTTTGGAGAGCAGTTGCCTGTTTCCTACTGTCATTTGAGTTTGCGGTCCTTTACTATTGGAAGTCTGATCTTGAATAATAGCTTGTACCTCTGGTCCATAACTCCTTTGGCAATTTTCATTTGCAGTAGGACTTCTTTTAGTTGATTTCTGACCTCTTTCATACATTTATATATAGGCGTGTTCCCAAACAGGAGCTCTAATTCAATGGCTAGGGAATGACATTCTGCAATAGACTACCACTGCGAATGTGTCTTGACTAGCTTATCATCAGAGGTCAGTGCCCATTCAGGTAATCTCTCTAGTGAATTCTGCTAGGATGCTCATGTAATTGGCACAACTCTTGATCATTGAAAGTGGCTAATTTCCAATGCTGGATCATTTCTCTGGCGTTGACTAGTATAGTCTCTGAAAACGTTCTAGGTCAAAAAGAAGAACATCATCCTCCGGTTACATCCTAGTTATAGGAGCTTATTGATGTCTTAGGCTCTTGTTTAGTGTGATGAGCTGTAATGAATGTTGCTTATCACTTTTCATAGTCTCAATCATAGCTTTAGCTTTCCCTTTCACATTTGAATTATACTGTGACTGGTGTACTAGGGAATCTTCAGTGTTGCCCGATTGCTGATCATCAGCCCCTTAGTCTCCCGACTGTTGATCCTTATACTGGTATGGCTGGTCTGTGTTGGGATGACTGCCCCCTCTGGCAGCTGATCCGCCAGCACCAGATCCTGAAGGCAGAGATGGAGGAGAGTCATTATCATCATCATGTTTATCTTCTGGTTCATCCTCCCTCTCTTCATCCTTCTCTTTTGCAAAAATCCTCATCGAGGTAATTTTGCTTATCAATATAGTCCAGAATAGCTTGATTTGCCAAAGCACTATTATATTTAGAAAGGTTATCCTAAAAATCACTCTGCATTGTTTCCATGAGCGCCTTTAGATTATGTATATTGAAAATGGCATTGCCTTCTAAATTCAGTATATCAGCCAAATTATTGTATATGTATGTTAAAGAGGCTTTCAATGCAGTGTGGCTGGTCAGTAATGAGTTGAAATCAACTCTCTTCATCCTTAGCATAGTCTTGAATCTGTCAGCAACTCTCTCAGCCTCTACCTTTTCTTCATTTAACTGCCTCATCTCAAACTCAAGCTTGGACAACTTACTTTCCAATGTCTGAATTTTCCGGGATGAGTGATTTTCAAGAACTCTATGGCACAAGGATTGTGTTCCTATATCCTGTTTCAAATTCTTGACTTGCTGCTCACTGTTCCTCAGTTCATCTTTTAACTTGGTCACTTCACCAGTAGATGCTGGAGCATCCAACATTTGTCCCAAAGCATGGACAATCGTATTCCATGATGAATGGATAAGCACTGAGCAACCATAATTGACTGTCACTGGGTCACAGGCAACTGGCTCATAAACTGTAATAGGAGCCATATATGGTAATGTGGTAAAGTCAGGTTTGTGCAGGACTAATCGTCCTGTGAGAGGATGAGTCTGAAACTGTTGTAATCTGTTCTTCTTGGTTAAGGCTAAAGCCAATTCACTGAAAGGGATAGGAGTTTTACTAATTGGTCTAGCAGGTGCTGGAACTTTTCCCTTATCAGTATGAACTGCCGAATGCTCAACACTGGTCCTCTATGGGTGGCTGGTCTTTGTCTGTACTGGTGTTTGCTGAACTCTGCCTGACTTACTGGCTGGTCCCAACAATAATCTTTATTGGAGGCTGGTCTGCCTGGCCAACTGGCCTACTAAAGATTTTTCAGTAGACACAGTTTTGACTTGACTTTCTAATTGCTTCAAGAAAGCTTTGCTCTTGGCCAATGTAGTTTTCGGTCTGGAACTACCAGCTTCCACCTGCGTGGCCTTTCTCTTCTGGACAGTGATAGCCAAGTGAGTACCTGGGGTTTCTTCATCTAAGGATAAATCAACATTGTTAGTTGCTGGGATGGGTTTCTGACTCCAAGCCATCCATACCTGGTCATGAGCATAAGGAGAAGTTGCCTAGTAAAGAAACTGCCAGACATACCAGGCTTTGAAAACAGTCTGAGACTTCAACTTAGCAGTTTGTTGAAGCACATTATGCAATAGAATCTAACATAAGTTGATTGAAGCTGTGGCATCTAATCTCTTTGCCAGTAACATAGCAAACAGTTTCTCTGAGACATATTTGGGTTATTTTTCAGACTCACAGTTTCAGCCCCAACCCGTTAAGCAACTGGGACGTCCAGAACCGCTACTGGAACCCCTTGTGCACTGGCCTTACACTTTTTCTTGGCTGCTTTATCTTCCTCCAGAGCTGCACTTATCTGTTTTGCAGTTGCCACAGTCGGCTTTGGTTTATTTGGCATCTTGAAAGCATAAGCAATGTCGTCCGGAGTTGCTGACACTTTCCTACCATACACTACAGCGCTTCTGTCATCAACATTGAAGGAATCAAGAACCTGCCTAATGATAGCTGTGTCAAACTCTATTCTTGTGGCTTGCACAACCGTCCTAGAGTTTTGTGCACTGCCAGTGATGTGGCATACATGCAATGGCTAATACTCTCCATGTTCTTTGAAATGATTATTACAGACAATCCGATTGGCCCTTTTTTCCATAAAAGTTGATACTAGCTCTAACACTTTACTGATTCTGCTCTACTGACATGGTTTTGTCGTGCTGAGACTTTTCTGACCCGTCGACTGGCTCTAGTACTGGTTGTACATGAAAAAGGCTTAAAATAACCGATTCTGAATTTTCCTGGCCTTCAGTTCCCAAAATACCAGTATCATTAGCTTTGGACGTCTCTTTGTCATTTGAATAATATAGCTTGACCTTGGCCCCATTATATACACGTGGTAGCAGTAATCTAGATAAATCTTTCAACCTTACTGTGCCATTGGAAAACACCCAGTCGACTTCATATGGACCAGTCCAAGCTGTCTTTAAGTTTGGTTTCTTAGGACCCAATTTAGATTGATAGAGTAGAACCAAATCTCATTTTTGAAACTCCCTAACTTTGATACGTCTATCATGCCAGTGTTTCCTTCTTTGCTGAACAATTTCCTGTTCGAGCATAGCCCTCTGTCTTAACTCATCCAACCGTGTTAACTCCTCCAATCTTTGTTTAAGATTATGGTTAAAATCCAATCCATATTCTACTTCCATCATGAGACTGGGAATTACAAATTCCACAGGCACAATAGCTTCAGTGCCATACACCATTCTGAATGGTGTTAGTCCAGTGGTGACCTTATAGGCTGTCCTATATGCCCAGAGAGTAGTTTGGAGCTTTGGATCTCACTGGTATGGCTCCTTCTGCACAATCTTAGTGAGAATGGTCTTAAAGTTTTGTTACTACTCTTTGCTTGCCCATTGCATCTGAGATAATATGGTGTTGATTTTTGATGCTTTACTAAGAGCATTTCTATTAGAATGTCCATTTTATCATTTATAGTGTGTGTTCCTTGATCAGACACAATCTCCACAGGACATCCATAATGACAAATAATATTTTCAAATAAAAATACAGCAGTGGACTTCGTGGTGTTGTTGGGAAGAGCCTTAGCTTCTACCCATTTGGTGACATAACAAGTGGCCATCAATATATACCTATTCTTCTTTGGAGTAATTTTCTTGAATGGGCCCATGAAATCCAGACCCCATTTCATAAATACACCTAGTGGCTGGACTGGAGTTAGAGGAGTCATATCTGCTGCTGTGGGTCTACCCATCCTCTGGCATATATCACATGTCTTACAAAAGCTTCTGACATTGGATATTAAAGTTTTCCACCACAATCCAGCCTGCAAAATCTTCTTGTAAGTGATATCAGTAGAGAAATGTCCTCCAGAATCCCCATCATGTGCCTCTGAAATAACTTGCATTCTCCCTTCCATAGGCACACATCTTTGAAGAACCCCATCTACTCCCAATCTGTAAAGTGATCCGCCAATGATGGTGAACTTCATACTCTTAATAATCAGAGCCTTCTTCTTATCCTGAGTCTAGTTGTCTGGGAATCCTCCCTTAGAAAGAAACTGATATACATCATACAGCTCTGGATCAATTGTTTCTTCAGCTGTTATCTGAAATAGTTATGCATCCACTGGCTCATCTCTCAAGGATGCCTCAGAGTAGCCATCCGTACTCCTGGATAGGAAATCTACACCACAATGGGTTTTATCGGGCTTATGAAAAATACAAAACTCAAATTCCATCAGGAACATCATCCATCTTATCAATCTGCCTTGAAAAATGACTTTGCTAATAAAAAATAATAATGCATGATGATCCACATACGAATGAAATAGCTTGCCCAACAAATAGTGTCAAAATTTACTAGCATTGAGAACCATTCCTAAGGATTCTCTTTCAGTAGTGGTATATCCTTGTTCAGCCTGACTGAATCTCCGACTGGCAAAATACACTTGGGTAATTAGTCCTCCCTTCTGGCTGAGCTAAGATTGCTCCCATCACCAGTCCTGTAGCATCTACATGTACATGAAAAATGACATCCCAATTTGGTTGTCAAAGTACTGGCTTACTAATAATAGCATTCTTCAAATTCAAAAATCTCTCTTCACATTCAACAGTCCATTTGAACTTGCTGTTCTTCTTTGTGAGCTCATACAAAGGTAATGCTTCAGAAGCAAAATGATGCACAAATCTTCTATAGAAATTGATATATCCCAAGAAATAACTTAGTTATGATGTATTGCGGGGCACCTTGGCTTGTTGGACACACTGAATCTTGTCATTGGCCATTTCTATACCATTTCTGGACACTACATGTCCCAGTAGCTGTCCTTTCCAAACCAAGAAAACAGATTTGAATGGGTTTAAACAGATCCGCTTTTCCTGACAACGCTGTAAAACCATTTCCAAAAAAAGTAAATGATTATCCTCTGCTGAATATGCAGTGAAGTCATCCATAAATATAGCAAGGAATCGATGGAGAAATTCACTGAATATTTGCATCATACATCATTGGAAAGTCGCTGGAGCATTGCAAAGACCAAATGGCATGACCAGGTACATGAATGCTCCACACTCAGTAATAAATGTAGTTTTACTCCGGTCCTCGGGAGCAATCTGTAACTAGTTAAAACCACTATAACCATCCATAAATCTATACATCTCATAGCCTGTAATTTTGTCAAGAAGCATGTCCATAAATGGTAATGGAAAGGGATCCTTAATGGTTTGAGCATTCAGCTTCCGGTAATCCACACATACTCTAAGATTTACATTCTTTTTGGGCCCCACCACAATAGGAAATAACCAGCCACTACTGGCTACTTCAGTAATAAACCCAACCTTTAGAAGGTTAATGATCTCTTCCTTGACCTTCTTAGCATAATTAGGATTCATTTTGTATCGTTACAACTGCACTGGTCTGGCATCTGGCTTCAATGGTATGCGATGTTGACATATCTCTGGATCTACTCCCTTGAGATCAATATGTTCCCATGCGAACACATCTTTGTACTACTAGAACATGTGTCGGGCCTTCTCTTTTATTATTGGATTCAAATGCTTGTTGACTTTGATCAATCTAGGATTTTATTCAGAACCGAGATTCCATTCCTCTATTTCTTGATCATCTGGAAGCAACCAGCTAGGCCCACCCCCCTTTCTTTTGGTTGACTCCTCAACATAATCCCAAGACGTTCCTCTGAGCTCTGGACTGCTATTCTGAATTTCAGTAACTTCTCCAGAGTGCGCTTGTTCAAAAACCGTTGGTATACTAGAATCAACTGGTTCTTCCGGCCTTCCAGTGAGCTGAACTGATCGTTCCCCAGAGTTCACTTCAGTGAATTGATCTAAAAATTTCTTCTTTTGCTTTTCAGCTTGATCTTTGTCCAAGAATACCGCCTTGAGGTCTATTTCGGTTAATGGAAAAATATTCATTGCCGCCAGCATCCTCTCAATTTTCTTCACCTTATACTTCTGGCAAAGCTCTTCTGGTCGCAGCTCCTTTCTCCAGCTCCTAGTATTGTTCATCTGAATCTGAATTCTATTACTGGCACCTTGTATTATTAGAGCCTGATTGGCATAGTCGTGAACAACCTGTGCTGTTCGCAACCATGGGTGCCCCAGTAGCATCCCATATGAGCCTTGCACATCTAGTACTAGGAAACTAGTCTTGAAATTTTCTTTTCCCACCCTTATCTGCATACTCTCTATCATCCCAGTTGGCTGCAAAACTCGATGATCCGCCATTTGAACTTTGAAAGGTGCTGGTTTCAAATTTGTAATACCCATTCTTTGTTGAAGGTGTGCCCCCAGGATATTTACTCCTGCTCCTCCATCCAGTATGACACCAGATAGTGGCCCCCAATGTTTCCTAGCATTGTAGTCTACCTGGATCACCGGCAATTCATCATCTCTTATAGCAGCCAAGTCAACTGCTCTGGCGTTCACTTCAACCTTCCTTCGCTGTCTCATGAATTTCGCTACTTCATGCAAAGTTTTTCTAATATCATCTAATTCAACTGTGAGTTTCGAAATCCTGTCACAATTTGACATGAATTTCTTCCCTCTCTTGATCAGAGTTGTTATCGGAACTTGAAGAATTGGGAGTATCTGGATAGTACCATTTGTCATAATAATCAATATCTAATTATCCTAAATGATTTTCTCATGTTAAATTGATCATTTAATATGGGGAAGTGCCAAGGGAGAAAAGCTAGAACATTGGTTAAGCTAGTAGACCAGCCACAATAGAGATCCAAAGGAGGGAAAATAGGGATCCAAAGGGGGGGCCATCTGCAAAAGAGCAATGTGCAACAATGGGCCTAAAAGACCCTAAGGCTCAGCCCATTAAGACTTCCAAAATGCTAAGGTTCCAAAATTCAAAGGTTGTGTCCTAAGGTCAAAAGCCTAGGGAAATTGGATGCTTTGTGTGTGTCCCAAAAGTCTTTCTCAAAGCCTAAAAAGGAGGGGGTGAGCCCAAGAAGTAGGGGGTGAGAGAGAAACTCACACACACACACACACACACACACACACACACACACACACACACACACACACACACACACACACACACACACACACACACACACACACACACACACACACACACACACACACAAGCTCCCTTTGTACACAAGGGGAAAGAGGGACACATGTCAGCTCCCTAGCCTAGATGCCCACAAGGTGTACTCAAATCCTATTGGATGGCCTTGGGGGTGGACCAATGAGAATTAGGCTAGAGTAAATCTAGTTTAATTAATTTAAAAACACTTAATAAAAGAACCAATAAGAATTAAGCTCTCTAGAAGACTATTGGACAGTCTCCCTAGGGGTCCAATGAGCATTCAGTAGCCCAATGGCTTGCCTAATTCCTATTGGCCAGGAGACAAAGGGGTCCAATGAGGGTTTAGCTGCATAATTAATTAGCAAAAGCTCTCACAAAAGGGGAAAGGGGAACACATGTCAGAAGGCTATCACTTATGCTCCATTGGCTAAGCCTAGGGAGGGCCAATGGGGTGTCTACATGAGCAAATAGCAAGAGGTGTTGACCAAGAGAGAGAGGGCGACTGATTTTTCAAAGGCATTATTGACTTACACACTCACACAATCTATGTCTAGAGCAAGAAGACTCTCTCTCTCTCTCTCTCTCTCTCTCTCTCTCTCTCTCTCTCTCTCTCTCTCCTTCTCAAGCTTTAATGGAAAGTTTACCACCTACTCCAAGCTTGTGAGAAGGGAGGCCTACACCAACAACTCTTGGCTTTGTGATGCAAATTCAACAAAGAGCTAAGCTTCAATGTGTGCTCATCTCCTCTATCATGCTAATTAATAAGGTAAGCTATGCTAATATGAGTGATTATGTGAGGAGATGTACATCTTTCTCGTAAAACTACTCCTTCTTCCTCTCAATCTACTCTCATACCTTGCCGCGCTCTCACCATCTTCGAAGGTGTGTGAGGTCTTGGGTCTGGGACCGTGAGGGAATTGATGTTGTGTTTGATAAGTGTTGTGCTTAGTGCTTGAAGTTTCCATCTTCATTGCACTAGCTAGTATTGAAGGAACACAAAGGATTATATTGTAAAATGTCCCTCTTGACGGGAGAAACCATAATACAAAGCCTTTTGAAGGGGGGACTGGCTCCATGCAAATCCGGTCCTCAACTGTTGTCAATTGCTTAATTTCTCTCTCTTTTGAAGTATTTTTCATGCTATCTAACTAGGTGCTATGCTTTTTGTTGCTCTCTCCACCCAAGCACTCTTGTTATTCTCATTAGGAATCTGTTCTAATGAAATGCTCACTATGTTCATGCTATCTAACTAGGTGTTATGCTTTTTGTTGCTCTCTCCACCCAAGCACTGTTGTTATTCTCATTAGGAATCTATTCTAATGAAATGCTCAATGGTTTGATTTTCTAGCTTACCTCCTCTACAAGTGTTGGATGGGGAGCTTTAGTAACACAATATCTAGCAACGCAATAACTATTTGGATTTAATTGAATACACCAGAAAAATTCACCAATAATCTGGGACGCATAGAGTTGTGGAAAATCTTCATATTTTTGGGACACCCCATCATCCTTACATTCCATCCTGCCACCCTTAGGTCTCATTAAAAAGGAAACTCAAATTTTACTTGAAGCTGGTGAGCCTAGTGCCCCAGGATAGTAGCTTTAGCTAAAAGTCTGTTTAGAATGTAGCCCAATGAGATTTTAGCCTATATTGAATGTAGTCTAATGAGATTACACATTGAGATTGAATGGATAAAGAATCATGGATTTTAGGTAATGAAACCACTATTTCTAAGACATCTTGATGCATTAAATATTGAGTGATTAGCAATCTAATGAGATATCCCCATTGCCCCTGGCAGGTTAGTGATGACCCCTCCCATCACCTGCTAGCTTTAAAAATCACATCTGCTAAATTTTGACCTATTTGTTTGCTTAATTGGTAAATATATGGTAAATATTTGTAAAATATCTGGGAGGCCTTAGTAAAAGTCTATGCTTAAGTGATTACTGCAACCATCCAAATTTTCTTAGCAAATTAATTGACATTGAATTTCGGAGGGACTAGCGGGGTTAGTATTTGTCCGAACTTGATTTTGAAAATTTCTAGCCCTGGGTTTGCTATGCTTAAGATTCCAAAAATACCATTTTCAATTGATTTTGAGATAGTGTGTTACCTGTTTGTATGTCCAATGCTTTCTCCTAAAGCTTTGAGTTCATTCCTCTGCAACAACTAGAAAGGTGGAGACCTTACATATACCTAGACAACATCGAATGGTACATGATGTTGCAACAGCCACATGTTGGGAGCTAGCATACACTACAATCACAGTTTCAGAGGAGAGTTTAGTGAGGTTGCATCGGCCTATAAGGAGAGACTGTCTTGGATAATGAATTTGGATCCCGTATACCCATGGCGTTAGCAACACAAATCACTGATTTGGCTGCATCTGGGTTGCCTTAGTTACAAGATCAACAACAACAAAAAAATGTAGCGGATTTCAGAGAAAATGCACATTCCTCTCAGAGGCAATCAAGGAGTGGTTTTCTTGGCAAAATAAGAACATGAATTGCATGTTTCTAGGGTATTAATAAGGCATGTTTTATGTCAAGGTAGTCAGACTCTCGAAACACTCAGATGTTTGTCAAAGAGGGACAAATGAAATGCGTTTCAAAGGGAGTTGAGTGATGAAAAAATGCAGTGGATTTCAGAGAAAATGCGCATTCCTCTCAAAGACAAGTGGATCCTATATACCCATGTCATGAGCACCACACAACAATGATCTAGCTATGTTTGCGTTGCCTTGGCTATAAGATTAGATGGCGACAAAAAAATGCAGTGAATTTCATAGAAAATGCATATTCCTCTCATAATCAAGCGAGGAGTGGTTTTTTTGGAAAACAAAACACATGGATTACATATTTGTAGAGTGTTGAGGAGGCATGTTTAGTGTCAAAGTGTTTGGATGCTCAAAACACTCTTATGTTGTTCAAAGAGGGACATATGTAGTGCATTTCAGAGGGAGTTGAATGAGACTATGTTGCCTATACGGAGAGTCGACCTTGGCAAGTGGGTTTGGATCTTGTATACACATGGTGTGAGCATCACACACCAATGATTTGGATGCATTTGGGTCGACATGGCTACAAGATTTGGGATGTTGCAGTTTCAGAGAAATTACGCACTTTTCTCAGAGTAGAGCTAGGAGTGATTCCCTTGGTGAATGAAGCACATGGATTGTATGTTTGCGGAGGACCGATGCTTAATGTCAATGTGGTGAATTCTCAGAACACTAAGATGTTGGTCAAAGAGAGACAGATGGAGTGCGTTTCAGAGGGAGTTGAGTGAGGCTGCGTCGACCTATATCGAGAGCCGGGCTTGGCAAGTGGGTTTGGATCTCGTATACCCATGGAGTGAGTAGCATAGAACAATGATGTGACTGAGTTTGGGTCACCTACACTACAATTTGACGGCGACAAAAAAACGCAATGGATTTTAGAGAGAATACAAATTACTCTCAGAGTCGAGCAAGGACTGGTTTTCCTGGAAAATGAAAAACATGCATTACATGTTTCCAGAATGTTGAAGAGGCATATTTAGTGTCAAGATGTTTGGACGTTCGGAACACTCAGATGTTGATAGGGAAAAATGAACCGCATTTCAAAGGGAGTTGAGTGACAAACAAATGCAGCAGATTTCAGAGAAAAATGCAAATTCCTCTTAGTGGCAAGCGAGGAGTGATTTTCATTGCCAACAAAGAACATGGATTGCATGTTTCCAAGGTGTTAATAAGGCATGCTTAGTGTCAAGGTGGTTAAACGCTTGGAACACTAAAATGTTCATCAAAGAGCAATAGATGGATTGCATTTCAAAGGGAGTTGAGTCTACCTTTTCCTCTGGATACCACTTATCACACTTGCTTGCTGAATAGTAAACAACATTTTCACCAGTTTGTGAAAGGGCTGGTGTTTGTATATGTAAAAACTTGTTCATTTGTATGAAGGTGGGATCAAACTCAACCATATGCACGCTAAGGTGTTTTGATAGTGGAGATTTTTTGAAGTCAAAATTTAAATGTGGATGGCAATGCTTATAGAGTAAGTAAGTTTAGTGTATGCACCATGTTTCAACTGTAAGTATGCTATGTCTATGTGGTGCTCTGAGTGTTGACTAAATCATTCATAGCTTTGTCTAACACCAAGAAGGTGATTGATGTAAATGCTGACAAATTTCCTTATCTGAAGTGACCATTAACCTCTTGTAATAATAGGCCAATAAAATTAGTTGATTCATGAGGTACATGATCATGATGAGTGCCTACTTGTAGCATAGACAAGAGAGTGCTAAGAGCCAAAGCTGATTTACCGTGACAAACATCGATCTTATTGGTGAATATGTCTGGCTTGAAAGTTTCTCAGGTGGACATAGCTAAAGTGAAAGCTGGAAAGGACACAGTGAATAGGGCCAAATGTTCCCTCAATAGTAGTGTATGTAGGATTATTAGCAACAAAGTTTGGCATTGTAGACTATAACCAGCCAGCCAGCTAGTGCAAAAATTGAAGGGAATAATAATAAGGATGTTATTTTGTAATATTTGTGTCATGTTGCTTGTGTCAAATTTGGAGGCCATTCAAGGATTGGAATCATTGGCTATAAGATTAGATGGCAATAAAAAAACATAGCGAATTTCATAGAAAATGCACATTCCTCTCATAGCAAGCGAGGAATGGTTTTTTTGGCAAATGAAACACACGGATTACATCTTTAAAGTGTTGACGAGGCTTGTTTAGCGTCAAGGTGTTTGGACGCTCGAAACACTCCGATGTTTTTCAAAGAGGGACAGATGTGTATTGCATTTCAAAAGAACTTGAATGAGGCTGCGTCGCCTATACGAAGAGTCAGTCTTGGAAAGTAGGTTTGGATCTCGTATACACATGGTGTGAGCATCACACACCAATGATTTGGCTGCATTTGGATCAACCTGGCTACAAGATTTGGGATGTTACAATTTTAGAGAAATTACGAACTCCTCTCAGAGTAGAGCCAGAAGTGATTCCCTTGGTGAATGTGTTAAGTATGGAGCCTGATTTACCTTGTAATCTTTTGTGGTAAAAGTGCACATTTGTAAGGCCCCCATTATGAGGAGAAACCATCGTGCATGAAGGAAAATCACTCACCGGAAACCAAAATTTTCACGGCCAACAATCAGGGGCAACTTAAGGGGCCTTGGGGGCGGAAGCCCCTGAGACTTTTTTCCCCCTCGCCGGAATATTCCTTTTTGCCGGAATATTATGGCCGGACGGCGGCCAGAAAGTGGTTGGAAAACAACCGTCGGTTGGCTGGTGACCGGTGGCCGAATTCAAAAGGGGACTTGTCTTCTCAAGGGCGGTCACACATGGGCGAATTGAAGGGTCCGATTTGGACTTATTCACACAAGGGAGGCTACACATGGCTGCCTCTCATAAGAGAGGGCAGCCCTTTTGGCCTATAAAAGGAGGCCATTTCTACACACATTTGATAGTGTGAAGTTGATGCAACAAGGTGAGTGTGAGGTGGTGAGAGTGAAGCAAGGCGGGAGCTCCATTCAGGGTATAATCCCTTTGTAAACTACTTCTTGTTTTGAAGTACTAAAGCCATTGGGTGGCTGCTTTCCCGTGGACGTAGCCCACATTGGGTCAACCACGTATATCGTGTGTACTCTCTCTCTCTCTCTACTCTATAATCTTGTGTATGTAAATTTGTCTCTCTCCATTAAGTAATCTACTCAATTATCTATTTAGCTACATCTTATTTCCTAACAACTGGTATTAGAGCAAGGTTTGCTTGTTTTTACTTAATTATCTCAAGGAAAGGATTCCTTGAATTGAGTGGGAGTTATGGCGGAGGAAGGGAAGCTCAAGATTGAGAAGTTCAACGGTAAAACTTACCAACATTGGAAGATGCAGATTGAAGACCATCTCTACCAGAAGGACCTCTATTTGCCACTAGGGGGTCTTGCAAAGAAGCCCGCAACGATGGCAGATGAAGCATGGATTGTCCTTGACCAAAAGGCCCTGGGAACAATCCGGTTAAGCTTGGCGTCAACGGTGGCCTTCAATGTTTTGGAGATGAAGACCACGGAGGACTTGATGAAGTCACTTGACGACTTCTACGAGAAACCATTGGCATCCAATAAGGTATTTCTTATGAAGCGCTTGTTCAATCTAAAGATGGCAGAGAATGGTTCAGTTGCAGAACACCTAAATGAATTTAACACAAACATAAGTCAACTTCAATTGGTGAAAATCAATTTTGATGATGACGTGCGAGCTCTCCTTATACTATCATCTCTACCGGATAGTTGGGACAGCCTTGTGATGGCTGTAAGTAATTCTATCTTTGGTACAAATACTTTTAAGTTTGATGATGTTGTGGGTGTTCTTATAAGCGAGGAAATGCGAAGGAGAAGTACAGGAGAATCATCAAGTGCTGCACTATCAGTGGAAACAAGAGGAAGGCCTAAGGAGAGGTTCAAAAATCAAAAGGGTCGTGATCGCTCAAGACAAAGCAAGTCATGCACAAAGTCAGTTCTTGAATGTTGGAACTGCGGCGGCAAGAAGGGCCACGTCAAGAAGGATTGCTGGTCCAAGAAGAAGAAGGAGACATAGTCTCAAGAAAACAAGCCAACATCGGAGGCCAATGTGGCAGGTAAAGTAGAGCAAGATGCTCTAATTCTCTCATTAGACAATGTGTCTAATTCCTGGATAGTAGATTCCGGGGCTTCATTCCATGCGACACCACACAAGCAACATTTCGAAGATTACACCAAAGGTAATTTTGGGTCTGTATACTTGGGAGATGATGAATCTTGTGAGATTGTCGGCAAAGGTACAGTTTCTATCAAAACTGCTAATGGAAATGAATGGAAGCTTAAAGATGTTAGGCATGTTCCTTCTCTTCGGAAAAATTTGATCTCTACAGGACAATTGGACGATGAAGGTCACAACATTGCATTCGGAAACAAAGGGTGGAAGATCTCAAAGGGATCTTTGGTGGTTGCCAAGGGAGAAAAGGTCGGTACACTTTACTTGTGTACTATGAGCACACAACCTTCAGCTTGTGCAGCAACTACAGAAGTTGACAGTGCGGTGTGGCACTACCGGCTTGGGCATATGAGTGCCAAAGGAATGCAAATCCTTCAAACAAAGAAGCTTCTACCAGGTTTGAAAGAAGTGGACTTAGAGTTCTGTGAAGACTGTGTTTATGGTAAACAAAAGAGGGTAAAATTTCAAAAATCAGGAAATGAAAGAAAAAAAAAAAAACTTGAGTTGGTACATTCTGATGTTTGGGGTCCTGCAAGTACACCATCACTTGGTGGCTCATTGTACTATGTAACATTCATAGACGATGAGACTAGAAAAACATGGGTTTATGTCATGAAGAATAAATCTGATGTATTTTCCATATTTCAAAGGTGGAAAGCCTTTGTGGAGAATGAAATAGGTACCAAGGTTAAATGCCTCAGATCCGATAATGGAGGCAAATATTGCAGCCAAGCTTTTGTGCTAGCAATGGAATTCGGAGGCAAAGGACACCCCAAGGACACCTCAATAAAATGAAATTTCGGAAAGGATGAACATGACAATCATGGAGCGAGCACGAAGCATGCGGCTACATGCAGTCCTATCGCTTGAGCTTTGGGCGGAAGCTTTAAGTACGTCTGTGTACTTAATCAATCGGTCACCCTCAACGGCATTGGAGGGGGAGTTCCAGAAGAGGCATGGACAGGTAAACCGATGAATTATGCATTTCTCAAAGTGTTTGGGTGTGAGGCTTTCATGCACATAGATAGAAGCCTAAGATCAAAGTTAGATGCAAAGTCCAAAAAGTGTTTCTTCATTTTCTATGGAGAAGGAGACTTTGGGTATCGGCTATGGAATCCTGAAGATGGTAAAATCTTAAGGAGTAGGGATGTAATTTTTAACGAACAAAATATGTACAAAGATTACTTGGAAAGAAAACAAACAAAAGAAACAGGTGATGAGTACATGGAGCTTGAGGACGGTGAAGACTCAAGGACTGCAAACGGTGACAATGTGCAACAATGTCAACCAAATGAGGAGCCTCAACCTATTCCCCGAAGATCTACAAGAGCAATTAGACCTCCAGAAAGGTTTGTTCCTTCCTTCAACCATCTCTTGATCTCAGATTCTGGAGAGCCGGAATCATATGAAGAAGCTATGCAACATGAATCTAAAGAAGAATGGACGAAGAGCATGCAAGTGGAGATGGACTCACTACATCGCAACCAAACATGGGAGTTGGTTGAGTTGCCTAAAGGTAAGCGGGCACTTCAAAACAAATGGGTGTACAAGCTAAAGGAAGAAGAAGGTGGGAAGAAAAGGTACAAGTCTAAGCTTGTGGTAAAAGGTTTTTCTCAAAAGAAAGGTATTGACTTCAATGAAATATTTTCTCCTGTTGTAAAAATGAACTCAATTAGGCTTGTCTTAAGCCTTGTGGCTGCTCATGATCTAAATCTCGAGCAAATGGATGTAAATACGGCATTCCCTCACGGTGACTTAGAGGAGGAAATCTACATGCTTCAACCAAAGGGGTATGAAGTAAAAGGTAAGGAGAAAATGGTTTGGAGATTAAAGAAGAGCTTGTATGGTTTAAAGCAAGCATCAAGACAATGGTACTTGAAGTTTGATCGATGGATGTAGGATCATGATTGACAAGATGCAACTCAGATCACTGCATCTACACGAAGAATTTGGGAGATGGGAAATTCATCATCCTAATGTTGTATATTGATGACATGTTGATTGCAAGTGCTAACATGCAGGACATCAAAGACCTAAAAGAGGAGATGTCTAAATCTTTTTCAATGAAAGATTTAGGTGCTGCAAAGAGGATACTTGGTATGAAAATATCAAGGGACAAGACGAAGAAGACAATAAAGCTATCTCAAGAAGATTACATCAAGAAGGTACTAGAAAGGTTTGCAATACAAAATGCAAAACCAGTTTCTACACCTTTGGCTGGTCATTTTAAACTAACAAAGGATATGTGTCCAAATACACAAGAGGAGATAGCCTATATGTCTAAAGTTCCATATGCTGCAGCGGTAGGTTCTCTAATGTATGCTATGGTCTGGACAAGGCTAGACATTGCACATGCAGTGGGAGTTGTGAGTAGGTTCATGGACAACCCAAGTAAATAGCATTGGCAAGCTGTGAAGTGGATACTTAGGTATCGAAAAGGGACAACAACAAATGCTTTGTATTTTGGAGGAACTGATATTTTTCTAGAAGGGTATGCTGATGCAGATATGGCAGGTGACAAAGATACTCGAAGGAGCACTACTCGCTATGTGTTCACAGTTGGAGGCACAGCAGTAAGCTGGGCTTCAAAGCTGCAGAAAGTGGTTTCACTTTTTACCACGGAAGCAGAGTATGTAGCAATGACGGAGGCAAGCAAAGAAATTCTGTGGCTTCACAGATTCTTAGAAGAGCTTGGATTCAAACAAGACAATTGTGTCTTGTACATTGATAGCCAAAGCGCTATCCATCTTGCGAAGAACTCAGCCTTTCATTCAAGGACAAAGCACATTGAGGTGAGATATCACTTCATACGCACTCTTTTGGAAGAGGGACAGCTAAAGATAGGAAAGGTGCATACAAGTGAAAATCCTGTAGACATGTTTACAAAGATGGTCAACAAGGAGAAGTTGAGATTTTGCTCATCCTCAATCGGCATTCAAGGATAAGAAGCCAGGATAAAAAGCAGTCACAGGTTTGGTTTTGAGATCAGTCTCCAAGTGGGAGATTGTTAAGTATGGAGCTTGATTTACCTTGTAATCTTCTGTGGTAAAAGCGCACATTTGTAAGGTCCCCATTATGAGGAGAAGCCATCATGCGTGAAGGAAAATCACTCGCCGAAAAATCACTCGTGTGTACTCTATCTCTCTCTCTCTCTACTCTATAATCTCGTGTATGTAAATTTGTATCTCTCCATTAAGTAATCTACTTAATTATCTATTTAGCTACGTCTTATTTCCTAATAGAATGAAGTACATGCATTGCATGTTTCTAGAGTATTGAGGAGGCATGCTTAGTGTCAAGGTTTTTGAATGCTCGGAACACTGAGATATTGGTCAAAGAGCAACAAATGGAGTGCATTTTAGAGGGAGTTGAGTGAGGCTACGTCGGCCTATACAGAGAGCCGCCCTTGGCAAGTGGGTTTGGATCCCGTATACCCGTTACGTGAAAGGCACATATTCATGATCTAGCTGTGTTTGGGTTGCCTTGGCTATAAGATTAGAGGGTGACAGAAAAACGTACCAAATTTCTTAGAAAATGCACATGCCTCTCATAGTAGAGCAAGGAGTGGTTTTCTTGGCAAATGAAACACATGGATTACATCTTTCTAGAGTGATGAGGAGGCATATTTAGTGTCAAGGTGTTTGGATGCTCAAAAGACTCGGATGTTGTTCAAAGAGGGACATATGTAGTGCCTTTCAGAGGGAGTTGAATGAGGTTGCATCAGCCTATACAAAGAGTCGGGATCATTAAGAGAAACTTGGACTCAATTTTGGGCCCTGTAAGAAACGCCAACTCAGCATGGAGAGGTAATTATGAAAAATGCAAAAGTTTTTTTTTGGAATTCTATTTCTCATAGTACATACGTAAAAGTTTGCTCAATCACTTAAATGCATGCTCGTACAAAATGCTTTTCGAGAGCCCAACTTAAGTGTACACAAAATTCCATGTCTGTGAATCTTAATGAGTGATGTGATGTGCGATGAGAGAAAACACATAAGAGTGGTTTTCAAAATACAAAAATAATGCCACGGAATAGAGGCACAAGTATCAATCACCTTTTAATGAAGTACTCGCAATTTAAATTCGAACAGATTGTACTTGATAGTGATTGATAGGTACTATTTAAGACTATGAAGGAGTCAGAACCAAGCGAATAGAGGTGCTTCAATTTGCATATCAAATAAGCAGAACACTACATTTAACTTGGTTTTAACAAAGTTTAAATATTTGTTGTGCCTCAATGCTTAGCCTAAAAAATGGCACCCTTTACTTATGTCGGTACCTGTCAGAGTGAAGGTTACTCCAAGGTAGTAATCAGTCCAAAACATGTATAATGACCGGGCGCCCATTGGGGCTAAAGTTTATACAATAAACCATTTTCTTGATTGTGAGTGTTAGGAGTGTAAAGTAACATCCCATCATTTCTAAAAAAACCTTATATATGCAATTCTTAATGCTTACTGCCGAGTTTTATCAGGCATATGGAAATAACCATTAAGAAAAAAACGCCATAGTTGTTGTCCGAGTACCGATTATTACCATAACCTGTTTACGTAGCGGTCTCATAATACATCAACCCAAGGGGCAAAACATTTTTACCAAAAAAACCATATCTTACTAACCACAATATAGACTTCCAAATATGGTGATCATTTTTGAAAGTGCCAGTTTATAGTACCTTTGCGCTACTTGTATCAAGTTTAGAGGAAAACTCCCACCATGCAGATGTATTCTGTTTACAGTAGCACCATTAACCCAAACCGTGATTATCAATCATTCCTAAGCACAGTATGCAATCGCAACAGGATACCCACCCAATGTTTTAATCCAGGTCAAGCCAGACGGTAGTTGCTTAAAAAAATTAATCCAATAACTTTCCAAAATGTAATGTAATGTTTATACAACACAAAAGACTTAACCAATTAAAGTACCAAGATGATTTCTCTCATGCATAATGTAAAACCTTCATTGTATGTCATCAAGGTTCCATAAAAAAGGAGAACACCGACCTGAGACGGTAGTTCAACCACCTCCATGACTGCACAACGTCAAAGCCCTCACACCTCACTTTAAAAACACATGCAAAGAAAGATACACCACAGACTAAGTGAGGGGCCAAAGCACCCTCGTATTTTATAGTTCATCCAGCTTGCTCAAGGTGAGAAAATGCCCACGATCATAGTACTTTGTAGCTACAGGTTCCCAAGCAGGAGCTACAGCCGCCCCTGCTTGCATGGTGGGGGGTTGAGAGGGAGAGAGAGTGTGTAAGAATTAGCGCTAGGTTGCTGAATACGTAGTAAGCTGTAGATAAGGGGGGGTCTATACACACCTTGCTTTAAAGTTTTGAATGACAAAGTTTAAGTTTTGGAGTTCTAAATCTCTCTAAAAATTCTTCATTTGGGATTGCTTAGAATGTGTCTAGCATCCCCGTACACTTTGGACTCTCACCAACCCCCCACTCCATACAACATTTTTGGCACTCAAACCAGACGGGCCCCCTTCGAGTTGACCCCTCCATTCTGAGCCCCAAATTTTCATGTCCATTATTTTTTGGAAAGCTTTTGTAATTATATGAGAGTCTCTAATTTTATTCATATCACCTTGAGTCTGTCTATAGTGCATCCGAGTTGTATAATTTATAAATGAGTCTAAGCCTTGTAAAGTCGGCCATTGGCCAAGTGAGCCTTAGGTATAAAACTCATTTTGTAAAGTGAGAAAGACACACTTATCGTTATCAAAGTTTTGAGTTTTGGAGCGTATGACTGAGAGCGGCTACTCTCATATGCCTTGTAATCCTCATATCTTGAGCTATGGTAATCAGATTTTGATTCCAAAACTTGCAATGTGCTCCTTGTAAATCTGTTGTTTTGAGTGCGTTAATTATTGTTTTTTGACATTTCGACCATAGGAGAGTGTTCTTAGACCCTAGGGAGACTTTTCGGTATGCTCTGTTGCAGTTTCCAGGACCTTGATCATGATGGATCATAATTTTGGCACCTCCTCAGATTACAACCAAACTTGGTAGGTTAGTGTTGCAAAGTATCTTAGACCTCCTCCCAAAGTTTTGTAACATTTGGACTTTGTTCGAGTGCCAAAATGTAATGAAAGTGGCCTATGAACTTTGAGAATAGCGGAATTAAGAGAATTAGAGTGAGCATTTTTGTGAGGTTACTTTGAGAACATGGAGGGTGAACTTAATTGATGGTAGCAACATAAACATAGTACTTAATTAACTTGGCATGAACAATACTTTTGCAAAAGAGAGAACATGACAATAGCTGAGGACCGGATTTACTTGGAGCCGGTCCCCCCTCCAAAAGGCATTTTTATTATAGATTCTCCCATCAAGAGAGACTTGCTACGATACAATCTTTGTGTTCCTTGTGACCTTGGTGATGCTATGAAGATGGAAAGCTTTATGCATCATGAAATTAACATAAACTTTGCAAAAAGCATTAACTATCCCAAGGCCTCAAACACCTTCGAAGGCGGAGAGAGTTAGCGGGGAATGAGGGAAGGGAAGAAAAAGAAGAATCATCCATAGGAGAAAGAAATAGTTCCTCACTTATCATCTCTCTTCTTGCTTAGCATAGCATAATAGCATAGTAATGAAGATGAAGAAGATGGAAAGCTTAAGCATTGAAGCATGGCTCTTGGTTGGATTTGCATTCCATAGCCAAGAGTGTTGGTGTAGGATCTCCACTTCTTAACAAGCTTGGAGAAAGAGATGGAGCTCTTGCAATTTGCATTCCACACAATGAGAGAATGTGTGTGTGTGTGGGAGAGTATACACCCCCTCTTACGCTTGGTCCACACCTCTCTCTCTCTCTTGTATTATTTTATTATTTCATTTGGACATGTGTACTCTTTTTTCTCTTTGTGAGAAAGAACTTAATTATTTAATTTTATGTATCTAAATTCTCATTGGATCCCTTTAAAACCTATCCAATAGCATTCAAACACATCATGAGGGCAACATGTGGAGGATCATTTGAACATGTATCTTTTATGCTTATTAAGTCATTTGGTTGAATTGAATACTTCAAGGACTTTGTCAATCAAGCATGAAAACGTTCATGCCTCTCTAGAGTTATCTTTGAATTGAATACTTCAAGAACTTTATTCATTTAAGCATGTGAGAAACACCTCAAGCTTTTGGGTAAGGTTCCCACTAACACTCAGCAAGCCAACAAGCACTTCATGCTTGGGTAGGATTCCCACCTCAAGGTCAGCCCTAGCTTGCCTAAGGTCAAAGGACTTTTGAACACTAACTTTTGGAGGTCTTTAATGAAGCTAACCCTACGGTCTTTAAGCTCCATTAGGTAGCATTGCTCCTTAACATACAATCTCTCATTTGGACCCCTTTTAACCTTGGCCCCGTGTTGAGACAGATCCATAAACACATGTCTATATTCTAACCCTTGTTCCTGTTTATTCTCCCACATAAAATGATCAATTTAATATGAGAAAATCATTTGGGTTGGTTAGATATTAGATTTTATGACATTACCTCTCTCTTGAAATCATAGTCGTCTTCGACTATAAGGTAGAAGAGGTAAAGTCTTAGCCATTAATCTACGTTTCTTAGCGGGTAGAGGATCCTTTTTACCCTGCGACATCATTCCAGAATGGATGAGTAGTCCATTTGGTGCTTGGGAGATGTAGCTTCCACAAAGATGTCTCCTCTTTAGTCCATATCATACTCCCAAAGTAGAGTAACAACTTCTACTTGGTGTTTGAGTGACATCGTCATCACAAACATGATTCTAAGCATGCATACTATTTAAATTTGTGCACAAAAGA
Source organism: Adiantum capillus-veneris (assembly GCF_014529385.1). Lineage (NCBI taxonomy): Eukaryota > Viridiplantae > Streptophyta > Polypodiopsida > Polypodiales > Pteridaceae > Adiantum > Adiantum capillus-veneris. Next base: position 158,794,466 of record NC_140943.1, read on the forward strand.
GGACTAGTCTGATAAGACAAAAACATTTTTCATTAAAAAAGCATTTACATTTGCTTACTCTAGTGCAGCATTGTAAGCATTGACAAGGTTCATACTATCCTTAAGCTGTATTCCTTGCATTCATCTAGCATCTTCAAATGGATAATTTTTAAACTTAATAAGATATTGTCTGATAATCTTACCATGCCATACTACCTTGTGTGGGACGGATGTTTAACCTCACTCCTATCTTATTAGAGACGTAGCGAGAACCACGAATATAATTGGCAATCCATGGGACAAAGCTGACTCGACTAGTGCATATAGGCTACAAGAGGTTGTCAATCTCTTGGAAAACAACAAACAACTCGCATCTAACTCAAGCTACACTCAAATGATTGAAATCACCAAAAGCCAATCGCTCATCGACAAACAAATCACATCCCTTACAATATCAAAAGACATCCAAACGTTACGAAACTTCTAGGACATGTTTATAAGACCCAAGTACACATGCTTATGGTTTCAAATTACACTTTAGGTCAAGTGCAAAAATCCACGATTATTAATAGCAATGAGTTTTTGACCTAGTCGTTTTTGACCCAGAATGCATCTAAATGCTTAACAATGATGCCCCAATATCCCACCCATACTTAGTTTTTTATTTTAAAGCTTAAATTTCTACTTATGATGAAATTAGGCCACATGTTGACGACGCCAAAAGCTATGAATTACTATGAAATGCTTACATCAATGCATAGATCTCTTACCTGCGGTTGCAATGCAACAGACATGACTACAATGTGACAACTGAGGAGGTAGTAAGAAGCGCGAGAAGGAGAGAAGTGAGCGCCATTAGCTCATGCTGTGTTTCTATTATCCAAAACTTATTAAAAACTTACAACAATTGGTTTTTATACCTTAGCCAAGGTTTTCGCTGGTCAAAACTAATAATATGGGAGCTCTAACTAAAGACAGGTTGATACAATCTGGAAGCTTGTAGCTCCGGCTCATCACTTAAAATGATTATCTAGAAAGTAGGAGTTACAATATTCTCGATTCATCAAAATAATAAATGTTTTTACAATGAAAGCTCCGAAAAATGATATCCAAGTTAGCTTGCTGCTAACATTCCCCCCCTCCTCACATGTGTCGTCCCATGACACAACTTTATGGGTTGAAGTAGTCTTTGGGTTAATGGCTGGCGATCCGATCTTTAAGCGCATGGAGTGCTTTCTCATATCTCAGTCTTCTCTCTTTGTCAGGAACTTGTAAGAACTGCATGGTGAATCTATTTTTAAAGTCAATGACTGAATAGCCAACAAATCTGGAGGTGAGGTTGCTGATCACTAGCCCAAATATCTTCGTTCGCCAAGTGAAGAACCCTGTATAAAATGCTTCCTCAAATGCAAACATAAAGGCAAAAACATGCATCGAGCGTAGAAGCCGTAAAAGACTTCTTCAAAAGGCTAGCCATTTAAGTCGTATAGCAGAGACCCTTATTACCTTCAAGGAATGACATTCATGGTGCCCCTGCTTGCTTTGAAGGCAAAAACATGTATCGAGCGTAGAAGCCATAAAAGACTTCTTCGAAAGGCTAGCCACTTAAGTCGTATAGCAGAGACCCTTATTACCTTCGAGGAATGACATCCATGGTGCCCCTGCTTGCTCTGGCTCGTGAAAAGCCTCAATACATGTGAGCAACATTCGGCAGATCTTGTATAGCACATGAGAGGTCCGGAAGGCTCTTGAAGAATGTCATGGCACCCGTTAGGGTTTTCACCATGTATTCCTCTATTGGTGTTCCCTGCTCTGGATCTGGCAATGGTGGATAGTTCAGCCATGTAGGCCACTTCTTTCTTAGTGCTTCGTATGCTTGCCATGTCCTTACCCTTGGTACATGACAAAAGGTTGGGTCTTTCTGAAGGGCTGCAGGAGCTCTTGTGAACAGAATCAAATATCTTGGATTCTTGTTCAACCAACTCTTTCTCCACTTGGGGTGGACATCCTTTGCACCTTCTATCTACATATTTTTATATAGTCTTTCTTTTACTTGTAATAGCTCTACCTTGATCAAAGGATATGGCAATGATTGTTGATGCCATTGTCATTGATTTGGTTGGGAGTGAGTTGAGTGACATCGACTGAGTGGAGAACTCTCAACTCCCAAACCATCGTTGCTTTTGATTTGGCATCTGTCTCCTTGACAACCTGCTCCTTGAGTGCTTCTTCCTCAGCCTTAGACAGTTGGACCATAGACACTTGCTCCGCATCTGTGAGTGGTACTTGAAACTCTTCTTCTCGTCCTAGCCCTTCTGTCGGCTGTGTTTCTATCTCTGCAAAAGAGACTGAGGGAATTTTGAGAGCTGGTTGTTCTAAGGTACCAACTTCTTCTTGTGTCTCTGGTTGTCCCTCTCTTAACAACTAATTGACTCGTTTTAGCTCGGCTATCTCCTGTTGCTCTTCGTGTTGTACCCGCATTAGTGCAAGGTCTCTTGTCTGTGATAGCTCTAGCTCAAGATCCTTATTCCTCTTTTCCAAAGCCTTATAGACATCATCCGTGTCTCTGATCAAGGTGACAGCAGGGATTTCTCTGATCTATCTCAAAAAAATTGCCTGATCGTTGATCCTTTGCTCTGAGTATTGTAAAGAGGCATTTGCTTCATTGAGCTGCACTTGGATCTTCTATACTGACAGAGTTGTGGTTAGGAGTTCATTGGTTACCTCTGTTAGCTGTTGGTCTTTGGTCTTGAAGGCATCTATTAACTTGGTGAAAAATTTGCCCAACTCCTCCATTTCTTTTTGTTGCTTTTCTTTGGCCAACTGGTGTTTTTCGGCTTCAGCTTTCAGCTCTTGGACTTGTCTTTGTAGATCTGATATGACATTCATCCTGTCATCTAACTATCCTTGTAGAGCATCGATGAACATCTCCAGCTCTCCAGCCTTAGCACTGCGGCTAAGTGATAATGTTCACATTTTCTCTGTCATCTATTGCATCTGCTTGGCATATTCATTTACTTGCAGGATGACTTTGTCATTCGTCTCCCATGCTTCATGCTCTGTAGGCTGCCTAGATGTTTCAACCATTTTGGTTTGTGATTCTTTGGTTTGTTCTGTGGCGGTTGCTTGTGATTGGGCAGGCGTTGTTCTTCACCTTGAGGCGTTGCGGTTGCTTTGGCTACTTCTGTTGCTTGAGGCTTTATGGATGCCTCTGTTGTTTCTTGTTGGGTGGTTGTAGAAGGTGTGGCCTCTGTTTATTCTGCTGCTTTCGGCTGCTCAAAATGGGCTACTGCCTGTTGTTCTGGCTCTTTTTCTTTAGCTTCCTCGCCCTCATTGGGTTTAGCTGTTGGTGAAGGGGGAGGACTTGACATCGGGTGGTCTTCTTGCTCCGTAGTAGGTGAGGTGGGCTTTGGGACATTTCTTCTTGGTCGTGTTGTGTCTCACTTTGTTCCGTAGGCTCTGCCTATCGTTGTTGCTCTGCTGCATCTTCTCTTGCTTTTCTCTCAGTTTCTTGAGCTGCTTTTAATTTTAGGGCCTCTGCTTCTACGTACATGCATTCAAGAAAGTATGTGGGGTCCTCTGCTTCTTTTCGTGCAGGGTTTTTGGTCCTAGGTCCCCTTATCTCTCTTGGAACCCATCTTACCGGGTCCTCACCTACAGCTTGGCGGCTTCTTTCATAAGTTTGTTTCTCTCTTTCAAACCTCACCTTCTTTTGCTGAGGTTCTTCTTAGTGTGCAGCTGCAGCTTTCTTCTTCATCTCTTCTATTCTTTCCCTCCTCTCCTCATTGTCCGAGCTCTCACTACTATGAGCTTTGTGGGAGCTTTTTGCTGATTCTTCATCAGATTTATAAACTCGCTTTGACAAACGTGTGGTTCTAGGAGAAGTTTGTGCAGACACAATCCATGTGTTTTGATATGGGGTTGGTGGAAAATTGTCGACCATACCAATAACATCGTATGCTATTCTTCTCAGTACTTCACGTGCACCCAGATCGGTGATTTTACCTTCTTTCTTGGTGCCCTTCAGCGTTGTCAGGACATACTGCGCACGATCAATCGGTTGATTGGTTGTCGACTTCAACACTTGGGTGAAGGAATCTGCAACTGCATGATTTGGGGTGGTGTACCGTGGTGGTCTCTTTGCTAGAAAGTGTAAGTGCTAATGATAAAAATGTGTTGGTTCTTCCACTTGCTTTTAGATGAGGTCGGCAAAAGTTGTAACAACAGTCTCCTTGGTGAATTTTTCCTGCTGTCTTTCTGTCTCTGGCCCGCGTTGTCATCCCTTCAGTAGTCAACTTCAGTGCCTCGGCCATAATCTCTTTTGTGATCACCACTTCTACTGTCTATCCTTGTTGGTTAGTGATTTGGGCTGATCCATCCTCTTGAATTGTAGACAGTAGCTCATAGGCTTTAAGGAAATCTACGTTGCACGATTCCTAGTCGTAGAAGTCACTGAGGCCCAACCTTCTGTTAGCTTCCTTTGTGTCTAGCTTTGCAGCGACATCATATGTCATAATAATCAACATCTAATTCTCCTAAATGATTTTCTCATGCTAAACTCATCATTTAATATGGGGAAGTGCCAGGGGAGAAAAAGCTAGAATATTGGTTAAGCTAGCAGACCGGCCACAGTAGGGAAAACAGGAATCCAAAAGGCTGGCCATCTGCAAAAGAGCAATGTGCACCAATGGGCTTAAAAGACCCTAAGGTTCAACCCATTAAGACTTCCAAAATGCTAAGGTTCCAAAATTCAAAGGTTCTGTCCAAAGGTCAAAAGCCTAGGGAAATTGGATGCTTTGTTTGTGTCCCAAAAGTCTTGAACCATCCCTACATAGGAGGGGCGAGCCCTAGAAGTAGGAGATGAGAGAGAAAATTGCTCACACACACACAAGCTCCCTTTACACAAAGGGAATGAGGGACACATGTCAGCTCCCTAGCCCAGATGCCCACAAGGTGTACTCAGTTCCTATTGGATGGCCTTGGAGGTGGACCAATGAGAATTAAGCTAGAGTAAATCTAGTTTAATTGATTTAAAAACACTTAATAAAAGAACCAATAATAATTAAGCTCTCTAGAAGACTATTGCGCAATCTCCCAACGGGTCCAATGAGAGTTTAGTTGAATAAATTATTTACCTAAAGCTCTCACAAAATGGAAAAGGGGGACACATGTCAAAAGACTATCACTTATGCTTCTTAATTTCCATTGGCTAGGCCTGGGGAGGTTCAATGAGGTGGGACGATGAGCAAATAGCAAGAGGGGTCGACAAGGAGAGAGAGAGGGGGACTGATTTTTGCAAGGCATTATCAAGCTTTAATGGAAATCTTACCACCTACCCCAAGCTTGTGATAAGGGAGGCCTACACCAACAACTCTTGGCTTTGTGATGCAACTCCAACCAAGATCCAAGCTTCAATGCATGCTCATCTCCTCTACCATGCTAATTACTAAGCTAAGCTATGCTAATATGAGTGATTATGTGAGGAGATGTACATCTTTCTCGTAAGAATACTCCTTCTTCCTCTCAATCTACTCTCATACCCCGCTAGCTCTCACCATCTTCGAAGGTATGTGAGGTCTTGGGCTGAGACCAATGAGGGAATTGATGTTGTGTTTGATAAGTGGTTTGCTTAGTGCATGAAGTTTCTATCTTCATTGCACTAGCTAGTATTGAAGGAACACAAAGAATTGTATTGTAAAATGTCTCTCTTGATGGGAGAAACCATAATACAAAGCCTTTTGGAGGGGGGACCGGCTCCATGCAAATCTGGTCCTCAAATGTTGTCAATTGCTTAATTTCACTCTCTTTTGAAGTATTGTTCATTCTATCTAACTAGGTGTTATACTTTTTGTTGCTCTCTCCACCCAAGCACTCTTTTTATTCTCATTAGGAAGCTATTCTAATGAAATGATCACTATGTTCATGCTATTTTCCACTACACACAAGTTACTAGACCATTAAATGTTACATTGGTATCAGAGCTCAAGGTTTCTCTTTTCTTGCTCTAGAAGGGAGGTCCTCAAGCTAGCTACAAATGGTTGGTATTATTAATTGCCTATGAGTAAGTAGAATAGGGATTTTTCAGCCTTGCAGTGCGCCTGCCTTCGTGCAGTTAACGGGGCATCACCGTCGAGAGCTATGGTCTTAATAGTGGAGTCCTACGGGGCTTGCCTATGGCTATTAGAAGCTTGATAGGAGCCGGTGATGTTTTGGTGTCGAAAGACCCTCTCTTCTATTCCTTGTAATTAATGGTATTCGAGCCGCGGGTACAGTAGCTTGAGTGCTTTTTCTAAAGGGGTAAAGAGGAGTAGCAACTAGGGCTTGAAGTGCCAAAGTACACCTAAAAAGTTTACACCTAAAAGTTGTTAGAATGGCTGACAATAGTAAAGAGAGTGAAATTAATGTTGATAACTTTGATTTTGCTCATGAGCAAGCTACTAATGATGCTTCAATGCTTGTTAACTATCTTGTTTCTAGGCTTCAACAAGCCATGGGCAATCCATCTCTCCAAAGTGAAGTGCAACGGCAGCTCCATGCTCACGGGATTCTCTAAGCTCATCACCATGACGAGAGAACACCTAGGAAGCCTCCTTGTGAGACTACCAAAAGAGGTCTCTCTCCGATTCGGGAAGAAGAAGAGAATCCATATGAAGGGCTCAAGAATTTACTTCTTGATGATGCATCTCCTTCCCAAAGGAGAACTCAAGAGCCTCCACCGAAGGAATGAGAAAGAAGCGAGTCTCCCGCCACCTCGGCGGAGATGGCTCCACGAAGATGGCGGGCTAAACGCTCTCCATCACCACCAAAGCGGAGAAGACCATCACACTCTTCTCCACGCCATAATTCAAAGAGGGATGATAAAAAGCAAGAGAAGAAAAAGGCGAGAAAGAGGACACCCTCTTCTCCATCTTCTTCATCCTCTTCCTCTTATGAAAACTATGGTGAAGATGACAAAGATCAAGACAAGAAAAAGGCGAGAAAGAGGTCACCCTCTTCTCCACCTTCTTCAAATTCTTCACCCTCTGAAGAAAGTGATGGTGCAACCTTTGAACCATCAAAAAGAAGAGGCCATAGGAAATCCTATGCCACATGGAAGAGGTCGTCCAAGTTGAAGAAATTCAAAGAGGGAGGGAAGAGCATCTCTTTTCTTACCTATGATGGTACCTTTGGTGCTACGGACAAAGTCTTGGCCTTTATCCAGCAATTCGATGCGGCGTTTGGAGATGAGGGCTTCACGGAGTCCTCTAAGCTACGCCATGTAGCTATGCACTTTCAAAAGTCCGCCAGACAATGGTGGTCTAGCCTACGAGCCAATGGTGAAGCTCCACGAACATGGAAGGCTTTAAGAGCTTCCATTATGAAGCAATTTTTGGCCACCGATGCCAAAGACAAAGTACTCACCGAATGGCGAAGCTTAAAGCTCTCTCCCAATGAATCCATCCACAAATATGTAGACAAGTTTTGGGACCTACAACTCAAAGCCACTGTCTTCAAAAGGTTGGATTTTGGAGAGCAAAAGCAACAATTTTGTGCGGGCTTAACCGAAGAAATGGCGGAGTATGTCAACTCCCAAAGACCACGTACCATATCAGCGGTAATACACCACACTATGGTCGCCTCTCGAATCATTTCCAAACGGGGGCAAAAAGAAATAACAAGCCCCTGGAAAACAAGGGTTCCAATGAGCCTAAGGGGAAGGACAATGTCCAAAAGTCTCCTAAGGGCAACTCCAACAAAGCTAAAGAGAAGGGAGTTTACAAAGGTAAGAATAAACTCTCTCCTGACGAGCTTGAGCGTTATCGTAAGGATAACGGTGTTTCAAGTGCGGCGAACAAGGGCATGCGTACCGCGCTTGTCCCCAAAAGAACAACCGCCAAGATCCTCCTAGAGCTTCCTTGGTTGAAATCCAAGAGGAGGAGACTCACCAAACTCACCACAAAGGATCTCCTCTATGCCATGCTTGGGGAAAGGTAAGAGAACATGATGCTTTTATTCTCTTTGACCCTGGTTCTACTCACAATTTTATATCTATAGAGTTGGCCACCAAGCTAGGAATACAATCCTACGAGATGGGAGATGTCCTACCCGTAGACAGTGCCTTCAAGGGGCAAGAAGCTTCAGTTACTCCCTTAATTGGGAAATTGAGGCTTCATGTCCAAGGCTATGTGGACAAAGAGGACTTCTTTATCTCTCCTCTCAAGCATGAGGATGTAATCCTAGGGGCACCATGGTTTGACCGCCTGGCTGCAGATGTTAAATTTCCTGAAAGGAGAATCTCCTTTAAGTTCAGGGAAAAAGACATGTATATAGATGCTAAGGAAATGGGTAACACCATCCCCATTGTACATACACTAGCTTTCAATAAGTCAATAAAGAGCTCTATTTCCGTGTACATGATTTTTGTTAAAGACTCTCAAAATGAACCTAATGCTTTAGCAAAAGAAAATAAAAGCAACCAAAAGGAATTAGAGTTATCCAATTTTCTCAAGGGGTTTCAAGATGTTTTATTGACGACATCCCTTGTGAGCTACCTCCTAAACGAGGTAATGATGACCATGCAATTGAACTTCTTCGAGGAAGTTCACCGCCTAACAAACCTCCTTATAGAGTTTCTCAAGCTCAACAAGAGGAGATTATGCGGCAAGTGCATGAGTTAGTTGAGAAGGGCATGGTTAGGCCTAGCTCATCTCCATTTTGCTCACCTGTGCTATTAGTGCAAAAGAAAGACGACACATATCGTATGTGTGTCGACTATAGAGCACTAAATAGGATCACTATCAAGAATAGGTTTCCCGTTCCACGGGTAGAAGACCTATTTGATAAGCTACAAGGATCGACCTACTTCAGTAGGGTTGACCTAAAGAGTGGCTATCATCAAATAAGGATAGTTGATCAAGACATTGTAAAAACCGCGTTTCGCACTACATTTGGTCTTTACGAATACATTGTCATGCCTTTTGGCTTGACCAATGCACCAGCCACATTCAACCGCTTGATGGAGAAGCTGTTCAGGCCTCATCGAACCTTCACTGGAGTGTTCTTTGATGATATTATCATCTACTCTAATTCATTGGAGGAACACAAGCAACACCTCTAGGTAATATTTCAAGTTTTAAGAGAGAATAAACTTTATGTTAATCGAAAGAAAAGTGAATTTTTCTTGCAAGAGATTCAGTATTTAGGTCACATTATCTCTCAAGATGGCATCCAAATGAATCCATCCAAGTTAGAGGTAATAAAAGGATGGCCTAAACCAAGGAATCTTCATGAACTAAGAAGCTTTATAGGTATGTGCGCATACTATAGACGCTTCATAGAAAAGTTCTCACAAATTGCGGGACCATTACATGACCTAACAAAGAAAAGCGTTAGGTATACATGGTCTGCTAAGGAGAACAATGATTTTGAAAAGCTTAAAGAAAAGCTTATCTCTCAACCTGTGCTTACACTACCGGATCTCTCAAAACCATTTGAGGTCCAATGTGATGCTTGTGGTGATTGCCTTGGAGCTGTTTTGCTCCAAGAAGGGCACGCCATAGGCTATGAGAGCCGAAGGCTCGACCCTATTGAGCAAGCTCTAGGCTTATACGAAAAAGAACTCCTTGCAGTTCTACATGCCTTAGACTCATGGAAGCACTATTTATTGGGGACTCCTTTCATTCTGCGAACGGATCACCAAAGTCTTAAGTACTTCATGACGCAGACCAAGCTCTCCGACAAACAAATGAGGTGGGCAAATTTCCTTTCGCAATTTCATTTTCATATTGCTCACATTGCTGGCAAGCATAATCAAGTAGCCGATGCACTCTCAAGACGGCCGAGAGTGAATGCGGTTTCCATAGCTACTCACAATGATCTATCTTCTAAGATAGATGAGTATGCTATTGATCCCGATTTTAGAGATTTGATTTCAGCCCTTACATTAGGGGAGAAAGAAGAACCATTTACTTTACAAGATGGTTATCTTATCTATGGCAATAGACTATGCGTTACTCCCTGCGTGAGAAAGTAATGTATGAATCTCATGCTCCCCTGTATGCGGGGCATAGAGGGATTCAGTCTACCTTAAAGGGAATTGAAACATATTTCTATTGGCCTACCATGAAAGTGAACATACAAGAGTATGTTTCCAAATGTGTGGTCTGTCAAAAGAAAAAATTTGATAGAGGGAAGCAACCTGGATTGCTTCAACCCTTGCCAATCCCTAATTCACCATAGGAGAGCATATCCATGGATTTTATCTTTGTATTGCCTAAGTCTATCCATGGGAATACGAGAATATGGACGATAGTAGACAGGTTCAGTAGACAAGCTCATTTTATACCTGTCAAAAAGACTATCAAAGCCCATCAAATGGCAACCCTCTTCATTTCACAAATTTTCAAATACCATGGCTTGCCAATGTCCATAGTGTCGGATAGAGATCCTAGAATGACCAGTAATTTTTGGAAGGGTCTCTTTGAGAATTTAGGGACAAGGCTAAATTTCTTTTAGACCTATCATCTACAAACGGATGGCCAAAGTGAAATAGCTAACCTAACAATTCTCGATCTACTAAAAGCCTATGTAACGGAAGTAGATCAAAGATCCCAATGGGAGAAGTACTTACCCTTAATGGAGTATGCTTACAATAAAACTGTACATACTTCCACAGGAAAAGCACCTTTCGAGGTAATTGAGGGAAGATCAAAAAGTCCCTTGCTACTTAAGGTACATGGGAAGATCTTCGCTGCAGATGAGTATAGCCGAGACCTACAAGAATCTTTCCAAAAGATTAAGGATGCTATCTCTATCTCACAGCAAAGGCAAAAGGCTGCTGCTGACAAGCACAGAAGAGCCCAAGCCTTTAAAGAAAACGATTGGGTCTTGTTAAAGTTTTCCAAGGCTCGATTAAGGCACACAACGGGCAAGAATCCTACGGGTCACCCAAAGTACTATGCTAAACTAGCAAAAAGGTACTATTGTCCCTTTCAGATTCTTAGGCCAATCAATGAGATGGCCTATCAACTCAAGTTTCGCAATCAATGGCTCATACACAATGCTTTTCATGTGAGCCTATTAAAGCCTTACAAAGAAGAGCCACCTCAAGAACCAACTATTGAAGACCCACCAGAGATCGAGGACCAAGAAGAGGTGCTGCAGCCCGAGTCCATTCTCCGACATGAAGACAAGGTACTAAGAGGCGGTAAGACTATCCGACGATATCTTATTAAGTTTAAGAATTATCCTTTTGAAGATTCTAGATGGATGCAAGGCATACAATTAAAGGATAACCTAAACCTTGTCAATGCTTACAATGCTTCCCAAGAGTAAACAAATGTACAAAATGTTAAAAATGAACAAAATTTTTGTCTTATAAGACTCTCTTTTTCTTTATTTGTGTACAAAAATGAAGTAGTATGCATGCTTAGATCAAGTTTGCGAAGACGACGTCTCCCAAACACCAAGTAGAGCTTGTCACTCTACTATGGAAGATTGATAGGACTAATGTGCAGACATGCTTGCGGCAGCCTCAGGCTCTCAAGCGCCAAATGGACTAGTCATCCATTGTGGAATGATGTCGTAGGGTAACATAGGGATCCTCTACCCGCTAAGAAAAGGACTCATGAACATGCTTTATCTTCTCTACACCATAGTCGAGGACGACTATGATTTCAAGAGAGAGGTAATGTCATAATAATCAATATCTAATTCTCCTAAATGATTTTCTCATATTAAACTGATCATTTAATGTGGGGAAGGCCAGGGGAGAAAAAGCTAGAATATTGGTTAAGCTAGCAGACTGGCCACAGTAGGGATCCAAAGGAGGGAAAATAGGGATCCAAAGGGGGGGCCATCTGCAAAAGAGCCATGTGCAACAATGGGCTAAAAAGACCCTAAGGTTCAGCCCATTAAAACTTCCAAAATGCTAAGGTTCCAAAATTCAAAGGTTGTGTCCAAAGGTCAACCCTAGGGAAAATTGGATGCTTTGTGTGTGCCCTAAAAGTCTTTGCACATCCCTACATGGGAGGGGGCGAGCCCTAAAGGTAGGGGATGAGAGAGAAAGCCACACACACACACACAGGCTCCCTTTACACAAAGGGAATGAGGGACACATGTCAGCTCCCTAGGCCAGATGCCCACAAGGTGTGCCCAATTTCTATTGGATGACCCTTGAAGTGGACCAATGGAAATTAAGCTAGAGTAAATCTAGTTTAATTAATTTAAAAACATTTAATAAAAGAAACCAATGAGAATTAAGTCTCCTAGAAGACTATTGGGCAGTCTCCCAAGGGGTCCAATGAGCATTCAGGAGCCCCATGGCTTGCCTGATTCCTATTGGCCAGGAGGCAAAGGGGTCCAATGAGAGTTTAGTTTAATTATTTAATTACCTAAAGCTCTCACAAAAGGGGAAAGGGGGACACATGTCAGAAGGCTATCACTTATGCTGCTTAATTGTAATTGGCTTGACTTGGGGAGGGCCAATGAGGCTTCAGGAAGAGCATTTAGCAAGAGGGATCTCCCAAGAGAGAGAGGGGGCTGATTTTTGCAAGGCATGATCACACACACACTCACACAAGCTCATGTGTGAAGAAAGAGAAGACTATCTCTTCCCAAGCTTTAATGGAGAACTCATCACCTACTCCAAGCTTGTGAGATAGAAGCCTACATCAACACTCTCTTGGCATGTGGATGCAAATCCAACCAAGAGCCAAGCTTCAATGCATGCTCATCTCCTCTACCAAGATAATTACTAAGCTAAGCTATGCTACATATGAGTGATTATGTGAGGAGATGTACATCTTTCTCGTAAGATACTCCTTCTTCCTCTCAATCTACTCTCATACCCTGCTAGCTCTCACCATCTTCGAAGGTGTGTGAGGTCTTGGGTCTGAGAAAGGGGATAATTCAAGTTGTGTTTGTTAAGTGTTTTTCTTAGTGCATGAAGTTTCCATCTTCATTGCACTAGCTAGTCTTGAAGGAACACAAAGAATTGTATTGTACAATGTCTCTCTTGATGGGAGAAACCATAATACAAAGCCTTTTGGAGGGGGGACCGGCTCCATGAAAATCAGGTCCTCAACTATTGTCAATAGCTTAATTGCTCTCTCTTTTGAAAGTATCGTCGATGCTATCTAACTAGGTGTTATGCTTTTTGTTGCTCTCTCCACCCAAGCACTCTTGTAATTCTCATTAGGAATCTACTCTAATGAAATGCCCACTATGTTCATGCTAATTTCCGCTACACATAAGTTATTAGGCCATTAAATGTTACAGCCTGCACAAAAGTCCTATCAATCTTCCATAGTAGAGTGACAAGCTCTACTTGGTGTTTGGGAGACGTCGTCTCCGCAAACTTGATCTAAGCATGCGTACTACTTCATTTTTGTGCACAAGAAAGAAAAAGAGAGTCTTATAAGACAAAAACTTTGTTCATTTTTAACATTTGTACATTTGCTTACTCTAGGGAAGCATTGTTAGCAGGTCGCCACGTCGGATGTCTACAGCATAGCTTTCTGGCACTAACATAATGTCAATACTCAGGGAAAGTGACTCGGATGGGGCACGGAGACTCTTTGAGATCGTCAATCTTAAGAAGTGAACCTTAACAAGCAAACACAACAAATCTACAAACAAACCAACACTCAATGAACAGGGAAATCTGCCTATGTCCTTTCTCACAACTCTAGGTCATCACGCCATTTTGGCACTCGAATGGAGTCGAAATGCAACGAAAGTTTAGGAGGAGGTCTAGGACACCTAGGGGCACTATCCTAGCAAGTCTGGTTGCAATCCGAAAAGGCACAAAAATGACGATCCATCATGAGAAAGGTCTTAAAAATTGCAACAGAACATGCCAAAAAGGTCGCCCTATGATCTAGGAACACTCTCTTATGGTCAAAATGACTCACACGAAATTTTACAAATGTCATGACAGCATTACAACTCGGGGAATTGACCCACTACTCTGGAATCAGGATTACATAGAGTATCACTACACTAGCTCGGACAATTAATAGACTACAAATGTGGTGTGCGGCTATGTGTCCGGTCAGGTGGGTGCCCGTTTGATCTGTCCTCAAACATTCCCCCCTTCCTAATTTTGTTGTCCCTTGACACGACGTTGTGCAGTCTTCTCATAGGGTTGTCTTCAGCTTTGTCTTCAAGATTGGACTTCAGGTTGGTAAGTGCTTTGTCGTTGATGATGCTCCCCCCTTCCTTGAGTGATGCATATCTTCCATGTTGTTGATACGTGATTTGGTCTTTGATTTTTGAGGCAACTTTTCTTCTTGTTGTGTATTCACCTCTTTGTTGCCAATCTTAGTCGCTGTGAAGATGTATTTTAATGTGTTTGAGTTTGTAGACTGACCCTCTTTGTGGCGTGGACTTTATGATGGATTTGCTTTCAAGGTCCACTGCACTTTGAGTTGTCTGCAATAGGTCACCAATGTTGAAGCACTATGTGAGCTACTTTTGATTCTTTTGGATAGCTCGCTTGCTGAATTTTTCATTGCTTGTTGTGAGCCATTCTTTGACTTTCCATTGTTTAATGGAGCATTGCTTTCCTCCAGCTTTCTGTCAGGATCAGACTCTCCTTGATGTGATGGGAGTCAATTATGTGGAAAGTATCCTTATACTCCCCGGTACTCTACTTGAGTACGGCTTCTGCCATGCCAAAGCTACGAATCGGCATTCTTGAACTTGTGTACACGATCTCCTCTAGCTCTGTGATTGTCGGCTTTCCCATCATGATCTAAGTTTCATAAGTCATTAGATTATTTGTCGCTTTTGGATCTATCACAGTTGAACATGTGATTTTGAGTCTTGTTTCTCCGTATATGCTGAATTTGATAATCGTAGGAGACAGTTGATCTTCTCTCATATCCTTGTTCTTCTCTTGATCTTGCATTTTCTGAACATTTGACGTTGAAATTGGAAACTTTGCTCCTTCATCTGCTTTCATTTGCACTTTTTTTGGAGTGGACTTCTTTGAAACAGCTTTTGTCGATTCTTCAGGTATGTCAATGATGACAAATTCTCGTAGTTGCTCTGCTTCCTTTGTTTGCACTTGGAGCCATGCTCCAGGACGTAGCTATCTGTCTCTATTGCTGCTTTCACACTCACAAACTTCATTAGCTTCCTTCAACACCTTTATCGTAAATAAGGGAGTTATATCATACCCATCTTCATCGCAAAATTTAGTCAGGGTTGCCTCATTCACACACACATTAAGAGTCGCCAGTATTTGATCCCATCCAAAGGGTTCAAATAACTCCTCTGGAAAAGGCTCTAGTACATATGTCTCGTTGTGTACTGACCTATCATGAATACAATGCTCTTTTTTCAAGCTGCCACCCTCAGAAGCTTCACACCTCCAATTGTGAGATTTGTTTTGCAACCAAGTAGGTATTTCTCTTTCTTGGTCAGTTGTAGAGTTTAATTATTCCCTCGAGGTTCTTTCTACATCTCTATAACTATGATCTGTGACACTGATCTTCGTAGTGACATCCTTGTGTCTGAATTAGATATAGTCATAGCCCCAGTCTTGTACCATTTTGAGTTGACGCATGAATGGTTTGCCCAATATGATATCAAAATTGCTGCTCTTGTCAAAATTCATTATGGCAAAGGTGTGCTCATAGTCTATGCCACACGAGGATACAATGATTTGTTCTAATATTCCAATCGGTTTCTCCGTGTATCCATCCGCTAATTGCAGTTTCATTCAAGTTTTCCTAAGAGCAGGCTTTCCCCATTTTTTCCATATTTCTTTGGTTGCAATGGCAATTCCTACCCCACTATCTAATATAGCAACCGTCTTTACTCCTTTGTACTTAAGTGGTAAGGTGGTGTTTCCTTCTTCTCCTTCACAGTTGTCACCCACCTTATTTACTGGTATTGGCTTTGTCTGTGGCTTCTTAGGTGAGGATTCATCTATGTTTTTGTCAGCAAGTTGGTCATGTGAAGGGATTTTCAAGCCCATATTTTCCAGGTTTTTGCCCATTTGGCCCCATAGATGCGGTCTAATTTTTAGTAGTTCTGAGAGATAAAGTGTGCATTGTATAGGAGAAGACATCAATTCATGCAAGCTCTTGTTATCCATCATTTTTGGTGTGGCTTTACACTGAGAAGGTACCATTTTAACCTCCAATTTTGTTTCAAGTTCTCCTATGAAAGATGGCAAAATCTTTAGAGAGTGTGGTTTACTCTCTTTAGATGCAACAGACCCAACATCCCCATATAAAGATCGTATATCTCCTGGGAAAAATTCATGATCAATGTTTATCTCAGGGATAGGTGTAGATTGTAAGGTAGTACTCCCATCTTTTTGGTTTCTAATCGATTCCCATAAGGATTGTGGCCACGCTTCTTCTACCTCCGGAATAGGCATCACTGCTTGTGAGCCCACCCAATCTGTGGTATTGGCTACTTCCCTTGTATCTAAAGGTGCCTCAACTCCCGGCTCTTTCTGGTCTCTGTTTACAATACCCTGGCTCTCCAATTCTTGGACTTTATTGTAGATTAGCACCTCCATTTTTGGAGCATCTGGAACATGTGGTTCCATAAGAGCTCGGGCATTCTGGATGAGCTCTTTGCACTTTTGCAACCTCTCTTTTTCATACCTTGGATGAGGATACATCATCCATCTATCCTCTTGGGTTTGGTTATTCTTTAACCTAGCATCATAAGCTTTCAAGATCGCATCCAAAGGTTCAAACACTTTGTCGACCAAGACTGAACCTCCCGAGTTAGTCTTTGACTCTTTAGGTCCCTTTGCGTTTTTGTCCTTTCTTACTCTTGTCTAAGCTGCTCTCTTGTTTGATTCCGTTCAGTTTCCAAATCCGCTTTCTCCTTCAGCCTCTTGCTTTCATTTTGTCTCGTTTGCCTTTCCATGATCTTCTTTTGAAGGTTCTCACTGATATGTTCTCAAATTCCGTTTGAACAGGCAATGCGGCTTTTTCAAATGGTTTGTCTTTGGCAGCTTCCTGAGCTTGAGCTCGAGTCATCACGTTTAAAGGAATGGTGGGTTCTATCTCGGATCCGCTAGAAGAATGCATCACACCTACACCATTCATTGTTGCTTTCCCTTTGTAGTTGGGTTTTTAGCACAATGTTGGCGTAGATGGTCGGTCCCACAACCGTCACATAACACAAATAATTCTATTTGTGGACCCTTGTTTGGACAAATTTGTGCCCAATGATCACCTCCACACTCATAGCATGGACCTTCTTGTTTCACAGCTGGTGGTCCAACCAATGTTTTTTCTTACCTTGTGAGGATGTTCTTTGAACCATACTCCTGATTGGCTATGAACATGAGCGCATTCGCATCCATGGAGTATTGGTTTTTCACGGGTTGTGACACATGCATTGGCTGAGTGTAGTTCAATACTACTCTACAATAATTTAGAAGATGCGGTTGTTTCCCTAGCACATGTTGTGGCTTTGGTTGAGTGCTACACCATGGAGTGGGATGATCCCCTCCACAAGTATTACATCTTTTCAATTGAGGTTGTCATACATTCAGGTTCTGTTGTAGCCTTCGTTTTTTCTTCTAATCACCCCCTCGACCACTTGATCAATGATTGGCTCCCAAGGAGTTTGAACATCTCTCTTTGTTGTTGATTCACTCTTCGGAGATGAGGCACTACTAGTCGCGTTGTTTGTATCTTCACTCACCTCTCCGTAGGGATTGCAATTGTCAACTAGATAAAGAGCTTCTCTAGTGACTTGCTCAAACGTTGTGCATCCCTTCAAATGTAGGTCCTTTTTGAGAGTTTAATTTTTAAGCCCTCAATGAAGAGAACTGATAATCTCTCATCTTGCGGTAGCTCTCTCAGAGGACATCTCTCTATGTACTGTTTGAAGTAAAGCAGAGCTTACTTCACTTTTTCATCCTTTTTCTATTTGAAAGTGTAGATTTGAGACACTGTGTTGTGTTTGATTCCCCTTTTTGAGAACTCCTCCGTAAACTCTTGTAAGAGTTGTGCTATGTTTGGAAAATAATCTCTGTTTAGTGGCTAGAACCAAGTCAAAGATGTTCCTTCCAATGTCAATCCAAATCCCTCATAATGAGTATGGAAATCTGCAATCTGTTCGGCTCTCAAAACTTGTTTGAAGAGAGAGACATGAGCATATGGATCTCCTGACCCACTATACTTTGTCTTGACACATTGAGCCACTTGATATAGTCTTAAACTTTGTGGTTTAGTCACTAATCTAACTAATTAGTGGTCTCTTGGAAAGATGTCTCTCGCTCTCTCCTCTCGTCTTGGAGACAATCCTGGCGGAATCCTCTCTGATATGCGCTCTGGCATCGTTTTTTTTTGGAAGTAAGTAGAGATTGGAGTACCATTATACGTATACCTCTCTAGGTCAATTGGATTGACAAGTTTGTACTCTCTTCCATACTTATCTACCATCAAAACTTGCACTCCATTGGTATCTGTATATGTGAATGCATAGAGGTTATTATGGGTGGTCAACTCGCTGGAATAGGGTTCTACACACTTGTAGAAGATGCATGGATCTCCATTTGTGAACCCATACAAGCCCTCATGAGCGTGATCCATAATCACTCTCATGGATTCATTGGCTTTGATGAATCTCACGTTCGGTTTACTGATCAGTGGATGGCTCTCCTCTATGTATTCTCCCAATCCCACTGTTGTCTACATTGCAACGTTTTTCATGTCTCTGAGTGGAGTAGAAAACCCTGGTGGTGGATTATTTGTCATGGTTAAGGCTCACTCAAAACTCTCAAGATAATCCCTAAGAAGTCCTCTCTGGCTTAGTGCAGCTTATCCCTTTTTGCCCTTAATGAGGTCTCTCAAAAGTTAAGAATTTGTGACTCTTGGTCTCTAGAAACTGGTATTGGGACACCCTAAAAGTTTGGATTTAGGAAACCTAGTAAAATTTAGGAGGTCTAAGCGTGTGCTATTGCCCGCAAGCTTTCTTCCTAGCTATATCTGACTCAATTTGGAGTTGTGTATCAAAAGTTAGAGCACTTTTAGTAAACTGCGCTTGAAATAGCACTCAAAACAATTTCAAGACTTGAACACAAGAACTTTGGCTTGTATCTTGGCCTCCCAAAGGTATTTTTAGCTCAAGCTTGAGATTTGGGATGTACTCAAGTATATCTACAAGATCACCAAGTCAGATACCCCCACTTTGCTGAGAGGTACATGGATCGCGATCCATGTTCCCTATCAAATTTTTTTCTCCAAATTTTGATTGTGTGCAAGGTCATAAGCAGGCTATATACCAATTTTCAGCAAATTCTGAGGTGGAGGTACATGGATAGCGATCCATGTTCAACCACATATGGACTTGTCCTCTTAGGGGTTTGTTCCTGACTATGTCCACAAGCTAAATCTCAAAACTTTTTGGATTTGGACTTGGTTTCATAAGTCAAATGGCCAATACTAGGTTTGCACTGCGGTTTTTAGTTTGTCACCTGTTTTTCTCCCTTTTGACCCAAATTTGCTCAATTTTTTTCAAAACTGAACTTGGGAATATGTTTTCTTGTGTATGCACTATTGATCTAAAAAGTTTTAGGTCAAGCTGTCACTATGGGTACATGGGTTGCGATCCATGTTTGGAGCCCAAATTAACTTTTTTTGGTACCATCAGATTCACCATGCTTAGGAGGTCCTATGGTATCAATTTTTTTGAAAATGGACCTCTGGATTGAAAGTTAGGTCAATTCTGGCACTTGCTTAAAGTCCTTGGCAGTTATGGGTTTTTCGATAGGTTTTTGATATCCAAATTCACTTTTGAAAAGACCACTAGATTCCTTGTGATGTCCTCTAGCTATGGTGCAAATATGGTATAAATCTGTGACAAAGGAACATGGATCATGATCCATGTACTTATGTGTCAGATTGCACTGAAACTCGGCACACACCTTCCCCTTGGTCCACTGATCCCTGCTATATGGTTTTTGTGTGATTTGGACTTGTTTAGGTCAACCAAAAGTCAATTCCTAGGTGTGTTTTAGGATTTTTCTCTTTGCACTGTTTTTGGCACTTTTGACCCAATTTTTGAACTTTTTTGACAAAATTTCTTTGGGGACTTTTGTTCACAATGATCTCATCTACAAGCTGGAACGTTTCTGTCCAAAAATTTCTCAGGGGTATATGGATCGCGATCCATGTTCCACCACTTTTGGATCTGAATTTTTGGTATGCTGATAACTTGTGATGTTTGTAGCTTGCCTCACAAAACTTTCTGGATTTGGATAAGTTTTGCCCAACCAAAACTAACTTCTACAGTCTGCTGTGACAGTTTAGAGAATGTTTTGTTTTTGGCTCTTTGGACCAATTTTCACAACTTTTTTGCATTTGGTTCTTTTGGGAAAAGTGTTTGTCTATGTCTCAGCTACCTACTGCTCAAATCCAAAAAAAATTCAATTTTTTTTCATGAGGTACATGCATCGTGATCCATGTTTGACCACATTTTGACATGAAACTTGGTGAGCTTGTAGTCCATGTTATGGTGACACTCCCCAAATATTTTTGAATTTGGCCAACTTTTTCTTAGTCAAAAGTGAGGTATTCTATCTGCCCCGCGGTTTTTGGCTAGTTTCTGTATTTGGCTATTTTGACCAACTTTTTTCAATTTTTTGACATGGTCCCTTTTGGCAAAGTTTTTCCACTAGTTATCAAGAATGTACTTGTCAAATACTAGCCCCAAATGTAAAAAAGGTACATGAATCGTGATCCATGTTTGGCAGCATTTTTTCATGAATTTTATTCTGAAGGTTCCCTATGCCTTTAGAAGCCAAATCTCACCCCTTTTTGAATTTGGATCCCAAAAAGTTGAAAAATCTCAACTTTTGTGTCTGAAATGCCAGTTTTACTGCTTTTGCCCTAACAGTCAATTCTGATGTGATTTTTGAATTTTTCTTTCAAGCAAACTTGATCAGAGTAGTATCCCAATGATGCACACTGTAACTGGTCACTTTTCACCAAAAATAGTTTTTGGGGTACATGGATCGCGATCCATGTTCCTCCACAGAATCTTGCCAAACTTTCTAGATTACTTCTAGAGAGTCTGTTGATGCCCTTGATCCACAATTTTTTGAATTTGGATCACTTTTGAGCTTTCTATCATCAAATTTTTAGAATTTCAGGGTTATGGTCATTTCGGCCAAAATATGGTTTTCACCATTTTTTCCCTCAATCTTTTAGCCCAAATTTGATGGTGATAGTTTCTACTTACCCTACTCCTAAGTACTGAAATGAAACATGAAACAAAAACAAACACAACGGTACAAAATAAAGTCGAATCGGGAAATGGAACAACACTTTGAAAGCATAGAGGAAATCGGAGAATGAAATGCTTTTGGCTATCTCACTCACAACCCTCTTTACTTTTCAAGAATAGATCTAGCAAGTCTTCGACTTCTAAACTCTATCAAGCACTAAACCTCGTGTCTAGCTGCTTCACTGCTAAGGTGTAAATGGAATGGAGAGACAAATCTTCAAAAAAGAACGCTCTAAATATGCACTACGTCACTCACCATCTAAGGATCATATCCCCGGCAATGGCGCCAATGTTAACGTGTCGCTGCGAGGGACGTCTGCAACATAGCTTTCTGGCACTAACATAATGTCAATACTCAGGGAAAGTGACTTGGATGGGGCATGGAGACTCTTTGAGATCGTCAATCTTAAGAAGTGAACCCTAACAAGCAAACACAATAAGTCTACAAGCAAACCAACACTCAATGATTAGGAAAATCTGTCTATGTCCTTTCTCACAACTCTAGGTCATCACACCATTTTAGCACTCGAACGGACTCGACATGCAACGAAACTTTAGGAGGAGGTCTAGGACACCTAGGGACACTATCCTAGCAAGTCTGGTTGCAATCCGACAAGGTACCAAAATCACCATCCATCATGGAAAAGGTCACAAGGTTAAGGTTATCCTTTAATTGTATGCCTTGCATCCATCTAGCATCTTCAAAAGGATAATTCTTAAAGTGAATAAGATATTGTCGGATAGTCTTACCGCCTCTTAGTACCTTGTCTTCATGTCAGAGAATGGACTCGGGATGCAACACCTCTTCTTGGTCCTCGATCTCCGGTGGGTCTTCAATAAATGATTCTTGAGGTGGCTCTCCTTGGAAGGCTTTAGTAGGCTCACATGGAAAGCATTGTGTATGAGCCAATGGTTGGGCAACTTGAGTTGATAGGCCATCTCATTGATTAGCCTAAGAATGTGGAAGGGACCATAGTACCTTTTTGCTAACTTAGCATAGTACTTTTGGTGTCCCATAGGATTCTTGCCCGTCGTGTGCCTTAATCGAGCATTGGGAAATTTGAGTAAGACCCAATCATTTTCTTTAAAGGCTTGGGCTCTTCTGTGCTTGTCAGCAACAGCCTTTTGCCTTTGCTGTGAGATAGACATAGCATCCTTAATCTTTTGGAAAGATTCTTGTAGGTCTTGGCTATACTCATCTGCAGCAAAGATCTTCCCGTGTACCTTAAGTAGCAAGGGACTTTTTGATCTTCCCTCAATTACCTCAAAAGGTGCTTTTCCCGTGGAAGTATGTACAGTGTTATTGTAGGCATACTCCACTAAGGGTAAGTACTTCTCCCATTGGGATCTTTGATCTACTTCTATTACATAGGCTTTTAGTAGATCCAGAATTGTTAGGTTAGCTATTTCACTTTGGCCATCCGTTTGTGGGTGATAGGCCGAAGAGAAGTTTAGCCTTGTTCCTAAATTCTCAAAGAGACCCTTCCAAAAATTAATGGTCATTCTAGGATCTCTATCTGACACTATGGACATTGGCAAGCCATGGTACTTGAAGATTTGTGAAATGAAGAGGGTTGCCATTTGATGGGCTTTGATAGTCTTTTTGACAGGTATGAAATGAGCTTGTTTACTGAACCTATCTACTATCATCCATATTCCCGTATTCCCATGGATAGACTTAGGCAATCCAAAGATAAATCCATGGATATGCTCTCCAATGGTGAATTAGGGATTTGCAAAGGTTGAAGCAATCCAGGTTGCTTCCCTCTATCAAACTTCATCTTTTGGCATACCACACATTTAGAAACATACTCTTGTATGCTTTCTTTCATGGTAGGCCAATAGAAATATGTTTTAATCCCTTTATGGTAGACTGAATCCCTCTATGCCCTGCATAAGGAGGAGCATGAGATTCATACATTACTTTCTCACGTAGTGAGCTAGTAACGCATAGTCTATTGCCATAGAGAAGATAACCATCTTGTAAAGTAAATGGTTCCTCTTTCTTCCCTAGTGCAAGGTCTGAAATCACATCTCTAAAATCGAGATCAATAGCACACTCATCTATCTTAGAAGATAGATCATTGTGAGTTGCTATGGAAACTGCATTCACTCTCGGCCGTCTTGAGAGTGCATCGGCTACTTGATTATGCTTGCCAGCAATGTGAGCAATATGAAAATGAAATTGTGAAAGAAAGTTTGCCCACCTCATTTGTTTGTCGGAGAGCTTGGTCTGCGTCATGATGTACTTAAGACTTTGGTGATCCATTCGAAGAATGAAAGGAGTCCCCAATAAATAGTGCTTCCATGAGTCTAAGGCATGTAGAGCTGCTAGGAGTTCCTTTTCATATATGCCTAGAGCTTTCTCAACAGGGTCGAGCCTTTGACTTTCATAGCGTATGGCGTGCCCTTCTTGAAGCAAAATAGCTCCAAGGCAATCACCACAAGCATCACATTGCTAGGTAGCTCTAAATCCCAGTTCTTCACATTGTATCTTGTCATCTTTGTAAGCATGCTTATGAGCTCTCCATTAAACCTTTCATTCATGCCATTGCATTGGGGATATTTTGGAGTAGTAAACCTGTAATGAACATGAAGATTCTCACATAGATAATCCACCAACTCTCTCCTGAAACCTGGACCCTTGTCAGAAAGAAACTCCAATGGCATGCCAAATTTGTATCAATTATCTTCATATATAAATAAGGAAACATCTTTACGCATGATGTACTTAACAGCTTTGGCTTCGGCCCACCTAGATAGATAGTCAACAGCAGTAAGTATGTAACATTTGCCTCTAGCTATCATAGGTAGAGGACCTATTGCATCAATACCCCACTTCTCAAACACATCATAAGCCACAATGGTACCTCTAATTTTTTATTTGAGAACCCTGTTTTCCATGCTTTGACACTCTTTACAAGACTTGCACCAGTGATGAACATCAGGTTGAACGCTTGGCCACACATACCCCTCCTGCAAGACTTTATGCAAAGTGATCTTTAAAGCAAAGTGACCACCACAAGAGCCCTCATGATTCTCCTCTAAAATGTTTTTAATTTCATCTTTCCAAGCTGGTATCTCCACTTCAATAGGAAGTAAAGCCTCTTTGCCAAAAACTAGATGGAAGGGAGAGAAACCACTCCTCCAAGTTCCTTAGCTTTCCAACGACGATGATCGTTGCCTTGCTTTCTTGGACTATCTCTGTGAGCTTAGGTACTTCCAAGGAGTTCTCAAAGATCTGACAGTTCCTTGCCTTCCAAATATGTTTAAAGTAGCAATACCTCACAATTTGTGTAGCAATGATATGGAACCAGTTGAGGGGCCTAAACCCTTAAAATAAAGCAAAAGATCACACACACACACACACACACACACACACACACACAAAAAGTCGTGTAAAAGACTACAGCCTGCGTCGCTTGGAGGCTTTAAATACAACTAAATGCTCCCCCGACCACCGGCCTATGTCGCTCAAAGGTTTTCTAGTATACAACTAAACGCTCCTGAGATCACCGACCTGCGTCGTTCAGAGGCCCCCACATCATATATGAACACTCCTATCAAGAAAGCTTAAGCTGGAAATATGTAGAAGACATCATAAAAAACAAAGCATTTTCAAATTAACACCAAAACAAGTTCAAAACAATTCATTTCTATTTCAAACAAATTTTCAAACAATATTGTCAAACAAGGCTCAAAGTGTAAAAGGTTTCATAAGAAAAGGTAAGCCTAATAACATAGGAAATAATAAAACAATTTAATGAAAGAGACCTTTATGAGCTCCTTAAAAGAAAGGACTCTTTACAAATTTAAAAAAAAATAAAATCAATGAGTCAATACTTCACATCATGGGATCAAACTTATACGAATGCACTCCTTAATCCCTTGGTCTTTAAAGCCTTTTTTAGTAGGTCAAAAAAGTCCCTTGTGTTGAAGCAACTAGCTAGCACGACCTACCTTTGATGGGTCTTGCTCTCTCTTTCCAATTGTGCATGTATGTGTCTATCTTATACATCTCCCCATGACACACATGGTATTTAAAAGGCATGAAAAAAAATTTCTTCTAAAAACTTGCTCAGAAAAAAGCCTTTGTCGCATAATTTCATGTTTTTCATTCATGTCACATGTGTCTTAGGTCTTGTATTTCAAGTGGGTTCATCAATGTTGCCTTGCATTACTTTGCCATGAATTGAAGAGCTCAACACTCAAGACACGAGGAGGTAGTCAACATGTGAGACTTTATGGAGGGATCCATTCTTGTAGGTGGCTCTTGTTGCCCTTATAAGTGCAACCTGTCACTTTCTGATCATCCCACATTGGGCATGCCTTGCAATAATTTTCCAAGAGAACGCATCCCAAGACAAAAATCTCATGAAACAGTATTTTGCTTTCAAAAGCACTCCCCAACCAACATATAGTTGACTAAAGCAATACAAAACACAACTTTTCTTCGAGGGCCTTTGAGTAATCATCTCAATCATGAATTTAGCCTACGCCATTTGAGCTTACTAGTGCCCCTAAGACACATGGTATTTAAAATGAATAGGGTTGTGCATCATCACTATAATCCACATGTGTCCTTAAGTTCTGGTTGATCTCATGTGCCCCTCCATCCTGCTTTTGCAGCACGAAATCATAGAGCCCCACCTTTGATTGTTGTACATTGCCACTTGCTACCCTAGTGTAGGTCGGGCTCACTTTTTTTTTTCCATGTGCTTTGCCAATGCGTTAAAGTTTCTTGCTTGGGTAGATCCACAAGTTATAGATTGTAGAAGATCAGATATACATTGTTGGGTGAGGAAGGGTTGTGAAACAAAACCTTTTGCACCTCCAACATGGGCCATAGGGACACTTTGAACTCATGATCTCACAACAATGCAGAGCTTGTAGGTGCGACAAACTTCCATGATGCAGGAGGGGAAGGGCCTACCTTTGGGGAGAGAGATGCAGGCATCCTGATAAAAAAACAGAGGTGAAATGAAGGCCATCTTCTTGCTATGTTTGCTGCCATTGTCATGGGATACATTCAATAAAACCATAAGTAACTCTCCCCCTAAGGGCAAGCTTGTTTACAATGATGTTACTAGTGCATTGCTCACTAAGGAGATTAGATGAGAGTCTCTTGATGTGAGTGGGCATTGAGATGCGTATATCAACACTATCCTTGGTTGTAATGTTGGGTCCTTGAGATTTGGTACATGCTCATGAATAGAATCTGGCTCTATTTGTTCCCGGTTTGATGGGATTACTCGTGTAGGCTGGACAAGGATCACATCCTTAGGTTTTTCAACTGGTGGTTCTAGTAAAGCTTGGGTTGTTTGAAACTTTTCAAGCCTTTGCTTTTCTAGTTTTGCATAGGGATATGTTATTCACCTCTGTTCTTGGGTTTGGTTGTTTTTGAGCCATGTGCCATAGGCTTTTAAGAGGGCATCTAAAGGCTCAATAACCTTCTCGACCAACACTGATCCTCCTAAACTAGCACTTCTCGGGTTATCTTCCATGGATGGTTCTTTTGGAGGTTGAGACATCTGCGTAAGAGAAGGTGAAACCCTTTCCTCATGTTGTCTTATCTTCTCTTTAGCTTAGGTAATCTCCTCAGCTTGGGATTTCTGCCCTTGCTCCCTATGTGCCTTCATCCTAGCCTTTCTAGCTTTCCAACTATTCCGTTTGCTCTTGGTTTTTGGACTAGTCCATCTTATACCTTCTTTCTTTTGGTCAAAACGCAAGAGGTGGAGGTTATATCGACGTCACCACTTCATATGTTCCTCTCATCTTCTGTCCCCCTTTTATGCATACACAATCAATGCATAGAGAAAAAGTATGTTGTGCAAGATGTGGGTATAAGCAATTTGCTTATTGGCATTTGCTAGAAAGGCTTCCTATTGTAAGCAATGTGATGGTCTTTGCAGCTCATGTGCCATTTGATTGTTTGAAGGTTGTAGAGAGATTTATACTTCCTCTTTGGTTGCCTCTGGTTATTTTTCTTCGAAGCTTTTCTTGTGTTTTCACTTCATCTCCGGATCTGTAAGCCTAATGCAGCTTGCAATGGTGAAGTGAGCAACTTGCTCTCTTCTAATCAAACTGTAATTGTAGGAGGAATTGAAAGAATTCATGAGGTGGTGTGATGACAATAATTTCATTGGTTTCCTTTGGGACCTACTTCTTTGTGATTACTGGTTGTTTCATTGATGAAGCTCATTTGGGAACCCATACTTGTCCCTACTTCGTTTGTGTTTGAAGACACTTCTTTGGGATCCACCTTGTGTTTGTGTGAGTGTTAACTCACACAAACGTCAGTTAATAGAATCTTCTAAAGGCCTGAGCTTTATGATGCACATCTAAGATCGATACGAAGAAGCAGTAAAGATTGGAGTTACACAAATTTTCACATTTTCCAAAATGCCCATGAATTGTAATTTCCTGATTTATTTCAAGCCATTGTAATATTTGTAATGAGCTACGGGCTCAATGGGAGTTCAAAGTTGTAAAGAATAGGTCAGTTAGTGTCCCTAGGTTGTGGAGCCCTAAACGCCTTTGGTGCCCATACATTGCATATTTTCACCCTAGGTATATAAGGTAGTGTGTAAAAGATACTAGGGTTCTCAACCTCATTTTTTGAGACCACTCTTTGGAGAGCGCTCGTGAGGTGTGCGGCTATGGAGTCCTTGAGCTTCTCTTTGCTCATGTGACTTGATTAATACTAATCAAGGCTTAATTCTCTTTCACTATGCCTCTCTCATACTTCTTTTGGTTGTTAATGATGCTTTGATTAGCTAGATTGTAACCAATTAGTGGTTGATCCTACTGTAATCTTGTGTGATTGCCCTCTAATATTTGTGTGTGAATGTAGGTTGGATTGGAGTGAGGATACTCAATAGATCTATGTCTGTATGCTTGTGATTAGTGTGTTTCATGATGGATTAATGGTGTGTGTGGCTTTGCAATTATTAGTGTGTGCGATTGGGTTGATTTGAGGTGAAGAGAAGTGGATGTGGAGATTGCCAAACACCGTGCCTCAGCTCCTCCATAGGCGGAGAAGCCCACTTCATAGAGTTACCATTCGTGTTGTCATGATTAGCTCACTAATCAGTAAGTATTTCCATGCCCTAGTTGGGTAGCTCATCCCTCCAGATTGACAATTATTGTTGGTCATTGGCGCTATGCTACGATGGCAACTGCAATAGTAAGTCAACAGCGGTCTTTGCTTCAACCCTAGAATGTTTGGTTGAGGATGAGATTCAGACTTTGGGAGTTGATATTTTAGCAACAAAAAAGTGAAGGAAGCTTTGGTTCACTTCAAGCAATACTTAGAGAGATTTCCTATTAGAGAGCTACAGTAAGATGGGATATTATCAGTTCTCTTTATTGAGGGCTTGAAAAACAAAACTCTCACAAAGAACCTACACTTGAAAGAGTGCACCACATTTGAGCAAGTCACTAGAGAAGCATTGTATCTAGTAGAAAATTGCAAGGTTTATGGAGAGGTATCAGAAGATATGTACAATACTACCAATAGTGCCTCTTCAACCATAAGCAAATCCACAATGAAGTGGAGTGTTCAAGCTCCAAATGCACTAAATATTTACCAGATGGTTGAGAGGTAATTAGGAGAATGAACCAGAGCTACCAACAAAACCCAAACCTACAATGACCACCACCAGTATAAAATATACCATCCTAGAAGTGGTGTGCAATTGAGCAAAAGTATACCAATCGTGAGACGAGCAAGTGCTTTTACAACAAGAATTATATGAGGGAAAGGCCCTATGGACCACCGGGGGTGCAAAATTTACCACCACCACCAAGGTACCAAATAGGCCCAAAAAAAAATGAACAAGGGGAGATAAGCCTCAACCAGTGTTGGGACAATAGCCTCCTTTACCTCAAGAAAATAGGACAATTGTTAGATATACACAACCTATAGAAACACTCACAAGTCAAAAGATGTTGCCATTGGCTTCATATTATGAGGAACCAATCGAAACCTACGAGAGAGAACATGAGGGTATTGCATATGCCAACAAGGGTTATCCTTCTTGGATAAGTACAGATGAGGCTGCAGAGCCTTCTTACATTACACAACAATCAAAGTCCCATTATATGATGGACGAAAATATGCTCATGTTTATAGCAAACCTAAATTACAAACCAAGAGAATATCCTGCTAGTGTAGGACAACAAAAGTGGGCACACCAAGCCGATCAATAGGAGGTCCTTTCTATCGATGTGGAGGTATTCATTCGGAAAGAGTTTTTGGGTTCTGTGACGGTTGTGGGGTAGACCATTTACTTTCAAAATGTTCCAAAAATCTTGAAAACAAGGGAAAATAAATCATGATGGTATTGGTATTTTTCCATGATCAAGTGGGTCAAAGGACGGACCCAACTTTATCTCGTTGGTATCTGCACCAATTTTTTCACGACGTGTTGTAGTGTCAGGTTATGGTTATGGTTGTGCAATGATGGTATGCTAATCATGTTATGGTTATGATTTGGTAATCAGGTTATGTTTATCATTAGAAAATTTCGGAGGTCATTTGGAGGGCCTTGTAAGAAATTGTATTTCTCTCTCTAGAAACTTTTTTTAAAATGCACTTCCACCTTGTGAGTACGTCCAAAAGGACAACCAGACACTCTAAAAAGTAGATTTATATTCCCAATCGTCCTTGAAAACGGTCACTTTTTTATTTAATGCGAGCGTCTTTTTCAGGAGGCAGGTGCGGCGCATTTAATGCAGCTTACGTCATCACTGAAAGTTGAAAAGTCACAAACTGTAAAATAGTGATAGATTTTGAGGATTTTGACACCACCAATGCATCTGGAACGCCAAAATACCCTAAAAACGAATGTCTACTTGTCTCATTCCGACATCCGGAGAGGCAAAAAATGTCAAAAAACCCCCAAAAATGGGCTTTTTACTTAAGGCGCGCGAGGAGGCATTCTAAAATTTTAGAATGCCCCTTTGTGCGCCGTTAGTACAAAGCTCCTTTTAGTGATTTTTGGACACTTATCTTTCCAAAAAGCCCCTTTTTAGAGGTTTTTGGACATTTTCCTCTCAAAAAGCTCCCTAAAAAGAGGAAAAAAGGGCCTTTTTACTAACGGCGCGCGAGGAGGCATTCCAAAATTTTGGAATGCCCCCTCGCGCGCCGTTAGTACAAAGCTCCTTTTAGTGATTTTTGGACACTTATCTTTCCAAAAAGCCCCTTTTTAGAGGTTTTTGGACATTTTCCTCTCAAAAAGCTCCCTAAAAAGAGGAAAAAAGGGCCTTTTTACTAACAGTGCGCGAAGAGGCATTCCAAAATTTTGGAATGCCCCCTCGCGCGCCGTTAGTACAAAGCTCCTTTTAGTGATTTTTGGACACTTATCTTTCCAAAAAGCCCCTTTTTAGAGGTTTTTGGACATTTTCCTCTCAAAAAGCTCCCTAAAAAGAGAAAAAAAGGGCCTTTTTACTAACGGCGCGCGAGGAGGCATTCCAAAATTTTGGAATGCCCCCTCGCGCGCCGTTAGTACAAAGCTCTTTTTAGTGATTTTTGGCCTCTTTGGATGTCTGAGCGAGGCAATTGGACATTCATTTCTAGGAGATATGTGCATTTCGGACGCATTGACAGTATCAAAAGTTATAAAATCTTCCACCACTTGATAGTTTTGTGACTTTTTGAGTTCTAGTGATGACGTAGCGCGTATCAAATGCACCGCATCTACCTTCTGAAAAAGGTGCTCGCATTAAATAAAAGAGAGTGCTCGTCTTCAAGGACCACTAGATTATTAAATGAGGAGAGGGACACCTTTTATATTTTTGTTAATATCAATCTATTTTTCTACGTAACGTAGGCTCTTCTCTCATTGGAGGAGCTTATTTTCCTCTCTCTACCAAAAGGCCCTCCAAAAGACCTCCGAAATCTCCTAATGTGGTTTTGCAATGATGGTATGGTTGTTATGATAATGGTATGACAAGCAGGCTATGGTTATGGTATGGTAAGCAGATTATGTTTATGGTTTTCCAAATATGATTTGGCAGTCATGTTAATGGTTATACCTGCGATTTTGAAATCATGTTTCAATTATGGTTAGAAAATATTCATGTCCTTGTGCCTATGGTTTGGGAGTCAAAGTTATGTTTATGCTAACTTGTCATGTTTAAGCTTTTGATTTTGTGGTTTTGTTGTGCTTACAATTTTGCTAATTTGTATTTACTCGCTTTTTAATGTCAAACGGTAGGTGGAGTGCGGTTGCTTTTGCACTCTTCCTTTGGGCAGAGAGGGATGTCTCCTGGTGCTGCAGTACATGCAACATCACGAGCGCGAGTACATAGGCAGAAAGGTCTTAAACGCCCTGATGGACATTTTGAGTTCTCGTGGCGGCATGGTTAGTATTTCACTTTACTCTTTTACATTTGTTGTATTTTAATGATAAGTAAGAAAATAGATTGTTTTGTAATTATATGTTTATACTTCCACAAAGTCTTATTGTTTTTTTCTGCAGAACTGGACAGATATGCCGCTTGGACACGATAAGATGTCTGATTAGACGATGTCAATCTAGCCGTAGCCATATAGCATTAGTTTTCTTTTGTCATAGCATGTATATATGATGATGTGTGCACGTCTTTTTGTAACTATTGGAAATCCATGTATTTTCTCAATAATGACAATTGTGTTGTAACTATTACATTTGCAAAGCTTAACAATCAAGTGATTTTGCCTATGACGTATATAATTGTCATCGATTTACTTTCATCAATTTACTTTTGTCCAATTACTTTTATCAGTTTTGTACGTTTATTCTGCAAACAATACTATGCATGGTGCAGTTAATGGTTATATTGTCTTGTGGGTGACTACTTTCGGTCTATACCTTGCGCTTTCTTTCAAAGGTGAATCTAGGCTTATCTTGGATTCATATAGGTTTACTCTATTTTGGAAACATTCAATATGGTTGATGGGTGAATGCCCTGCCACCCAAATTTTTTTACTCTCGAGCGTCGCTATCAACGTCTCTATATAAGGTTCTGCATCGTCGCTATAAGCGTCGCTACAAAAGGACTACAAGCGTCGTTATATGCGTCGCTATATAGCAACTCGTATAAAGACGCATATAGCGACGTTCTCGTAGCGACGCTGTTTTAACGACGATTTTAGCGACGTCGGGGAGTATAAAAACCCAATGTATTTTCGTTGCTAAAAGCGTCACAAGTGCACATAACCTCTTGTAGTGCTACACCCTATTTAGACCACTCCAACCCTTGTAAATGCCAATGTCGATATACGAGGTAATATGAATATATTGATTTTAAGTTCTCAAATATTGTGTAGTTTGTGGTGATATGGGTCTCTATTATTTTGTATTTGTGACGTCCCCCCCCCCCGCCCTCCCTGTTTTACAAGTGCAAATATGATACAACAAACCCTCATGATTTGTATATAAAACTCATTTAAAATTTTGGCTTTATTAGTAATCAAATTTAAATATTGTTCTTTTGTGCTTCAAATTTTGGATTTGAAAGTTTAGTATTATTATTTTTCGTACACTTTTCAAAATGCAATTGACATTTAATATGTTCTATGTATGTCAAAAATAAAGATGCTCATTTGAGCCACCCAAAATTGAATGGCTTGAATGAGCACCTTTTTTTTGGAAGAGTTGTACAATATCGACAATATATAGAGTAAGGTGCCCAGGTATGAAATTTGGGGTCACTCAACACTTCACTGTACTTATATATGATAATCACTTAATATGTGCACTAATATATATCTTTTTATTATTTTGGAAAAAAAATCGTAGTATGAAAAGAATAACTTGTGTTTTGCTCAGTTTTAGAAAAAAACAGGGTCCAGTGTTTTCAAGAGTAATTACTCAAAGCCGAGATTTTGAATTGTAAACTTGTTAAAGTGAACAAATTGCTCATAATGTTAGTTCTTTGTCTATAGTCTTTCTCTTTACATGAAAAGAAATGATTTGAACTGCTACGTTCAAACAAATTGAAGATCTAGACCTGTGCTCAGGGAGTAAAAGATCAAAGTTCACCAAGCTTGGATTATCTCGAGTGGCTTCTTGGGCACGGTGGTCGTTGGTGGCAGTGGGCCTTTGTGGTGGCTCCCAGGGAGTTCTCTGTGGTGATGGGCATCAGACCCCAGGGCCGCCTTGGTTTCGGCATGCTTCTGAGTCCCTTTGTGTTTGCGATGGTTGCCCTGGTCCGGGTTGGGACCGGTTTGCTTTGTGGCAGGGGGAGTGTCGGTGTGGCAACCAAGCTAGTCCTTATGATATTTATCATGTTAATTTGTAAAGGTTACGTACTAGGGGCTCCATGTAAAAGCCTTGTGTATTGTCTAATATGAACTGATGATGAACTTCATCAAGGATGCCAGGTTGTAAATTTTTTGGTTTTTCATTTATTCTCACTCACAATTTTTGAATTTTGCAATATATATATATATAGAGAAAATTACCAAAATACCCCTCTAATTTGTGGAAATTCCCAAAATACCCCTCAAATTTTGAAATTCCCCAAATTGCCTCCCATATTTTGTCCTAAATTCCCAAAATGCCCTTCAAATTTTCTAAAATTACCAAATTACCCCCAGTTTTGAGATTAAATTTCTCCAAAAATAATATTTTTTAAAGTTGTTCCATAAGAAGACTGATTGTCTATCAATACAAGATGCTAAAACTAGAATTTGAGTTGGCTATGTAGGCTATGGAGACGAATCGCTTCATTATTTTTGAACATAATTGCCCTTTTTGTGAGGTAACTTGTGACAAATTACATGCTAAGCACAAAAAAAGGGATCTCAATTCTCAAGAAGGAATAAAGATTAAAAAATCTTGAAGAATCCAACCAAAATAGATACAAGGGTGTTTTGGAAATTTCCACAAATTAGAGGGGTATTTTGGTAATTTCCCTATATATATATATACCGAGTTAGCAACCTTTTCTCGTCGGATTGTTTTAAGGTACAAAGACGGGCAGTTGTCTGAGAAGGGTGATATAGAGGGTACGTGCTTGCCTTAGGCATCGCGAAACTTTGACTAAAATGGGCAATATGGCTCGCGAGCATGGCGCCTGCATGCGGCTGGCTTACCTTATCGTTAATAGTGCCATGCTCATGCTCTGTAGCGGTGGCTGGTTGTTGCAAGGTTTGGAAACGCAGCCCTTGGTGCAACTGGGGCCAGAGACAAAGCAGGCGCTGCAAAGCATATGTGAAAAGGCTGCCTTCCCGGACATCTGCATGAGGGAGTTATCCCCGTTAATCAGTGTCCAAGTACCAGTGCGCGTGCACCCCGACAGCGAGAGTACGGAGGGAGGCGCAGAGCAGCATCACCCTGACATCACCACCCAATACGTGGTGGGCCTGCTAGCGGAGGCGGCGCAGAGAAAGGCAGCGGAGGCGCTGCAGCTGGCAGCGCGCTTCAGCGGCGCCACCCACATGCAGCCGCTGGCCAGGGAGAGCGCCGCCGACTGCGTCGAGCTTATGGACCTCACGCACCACCATTTGCAGAAGGTTGTGGACACGCTCGCCACGCTTGAGATGGAGAGCCCCACTGCTATAAACTCTCCCCGCATAGCTCGTAGTTTAATTGCAGACGTGAAGCTCCACCTCAGCTCTTGCCTGGGCGCCCAATCTGCGTGCTACGACGGCCTCATCCAGGCTGTGAACACCGGCGCCTATACATCGGCTGGACAAGGGCGCCAGGAGTTCCAGGGCAGTCAGGAGTATCTCTTCGAGGTCATTGGAAACGTGTTGTCCCTGGTAGAGCAGCTCCAGGGGCAGTACGCGCAAGTATATGGGCACAGCCCAGCCCCCTCCACTCATCATGCTCACGTAAACGACGATGCACGCCTGCTTCTTAACTATGGCCCGTCCACGCCTCGACTCTCCAGGGGGGAGGGGCCACAGAAGCTCCACTCTAGCTTCCTGGCAGCCAATAAATTCCCGGATTGGCTTTCTCAGCCGCCGACCCGGAACGCAGCCCCAATTAACGCTCAGTCGGCAGCCCCAATCCCAAACCCTCAGCGGTCTGTCGCCAGCGTCGTGGTGGCGAAAGATGGTAGCGGGGACTTTAAGACCATCAACTTGGCCCTCCAAACAATCCCGGAGCACGTCGAAGGACGCTTTATTGTGTACGTCAAGGCTGGCATTTATCGCGAGGTCTTCAATATCTCAAAGGACATGGAGAATGTGAGTCTCTTGGGTGACGGTATGGACAGCACCATCATCACCGCTAGCAACAATGTGGCTCTCTTAAACTTCACCACCTTCAGGTCATCGACAGCGGGTGTGTGCGCACCAGCTATATTCCTCATCATCATCATCTTCTTCTTCGTCGGATACATATCTATACTAACGTGCATCATCACATATTTTTCTTTTTCTTGCAGGCATTTCCGGCGATGGCTTCTTCGCTCGCGACATCACCTTCCGCAACACGGCAGGTCCTGCAGCCCATCAGGCAGTGGCGCTTCGTGCAAACGCCGACCGCGTAGTCTTCTACCGCTGCCGCTTCGAGGGATTTCAAGACACGCTCTACGCGCTCTCGGGGCGCCAGTTCTACCGTGACTGCGAGATCTACGGTACTGTTGATATGATCTTTGGGTACGCCATCGCTGTTTTTCAGAACTGCAAGCTGTTTGCCAGGCGGCCCATGAAAGGGCAACAGAACACCTTCACCGCGCAGGGTCGCTCGCTCGACTCCGACATCAATGGCTTTGTCTTTCACAACTGCACGGTGGCAGCCAAGCGTGATCTGCTGAGGGCGCCTTTCCCGGTATCCAACTACCTGGGCCGGCCTTGGAAGGAGTTCTCGCGTGTGGTCTTCTTGCAGTCGCAGCTAGATGCTGTGATACAGCCGGAAGGGTGGCTCCATTGGAACAAAAGCGACCCTTTCGTGTCGACTCTTTTCTATGGCGAGTTTAAGAACAGGGGACCCGGCTCCCGCATTGACGGCCGTGTGAGCTGGCCAGGCGTCCATGCCAACCTCACCGTTCATCAAGCCAACGCCTTCACCCTGGCCCGTTTTGTGGAAGGCAACTCTTGGATCTCCACTGTCCTCGATCCCCTCAACTTCTTCACTAGCCTTCTTACCTAATTCAATGAAGCGTTTATTTTTCCATTAATTAACCTACACTTAATTTGTTGGGAACTTTTGTAAACAGATA
Source organism: Adiantum capillus-veneris (assembly GCF_014529385.1). Taxonomy (NCBI): domain Eukaryota; kingdom Viridiplantae; phylum Streptophyta; class Polypodiopsida; order Polypodiales; family Pteridaceae; genus Adiantum; species Adiantum capillus-veneris. Next base: position 158,830,853 of record NC_140943.1, read on the forward strand.
TGTTCAAACGGCAAGCAACAAATTTTTTATTGGACGAAACTACACAAGCACAGGTGAGAGTCTAATTAGGTCCTCCTTTCTATCTTGTATTCTCGCTTAAAAGTTAGTCCGACCACTTTAGTTTTGGTGTGTTCTAAAAGGCCTTAAAGAACAAGGGATTAAGGATTTCATTGGTAGGAGTTTGATCCCATGATATGAAGTATTGACTCAATGAAGTTTTCTTTAATATTTTTAATTTGTGAACTTTGACTTCATATATTTCATTAAAATGTTTTATTAGTTTTTATGCTTTTTTCCAAAAAATGATTAGAATATTTTTTTGTTCTAGTTTGTCAATGGTCCTTTTGTTATTTTACTTCTTTTTTGTTTATTTTAATTTAGATTTTTATTGTGCATCGTTTACTTTGTTGTTTACATGAGGGCCTTCTTCACATATAAGACGTTTGTGATTATGTGTGTATACTTGATAATACAATTTTATATTAACTCTAGTTATGTAAAAAAAATCACTTTTGTGGCTTTTAAAGACTTTTGCAGTAAAAAAATCTCCAGCACTATGTAAATTATCTACATAGAAAATACATTCAGGGAATTATATCCAACACACAATATGAGTCGATAAAAATAGTACAAAGTTAAATGAAGGTCTAAAGGTGTCTTTCCATGGCCATCTTCAATAACTAATTCACAAAAATGGATAATTTTTTGCTATTCTCTTTTGGAAGTAAATCAAAATATTTTTCTTTGAAAAATCCCTCAATAGGTATGTGATAGATGTATGTAATCGAATTAAGCAAGCCCAAACAATAAACTTTTGCTATTTCGTTTTGAAAGTCAATCAAATTATTGTTCTTTGGAAAGTCTCTCAATAGGTATGTGATAGATGTATGTAATCGAATTAAGCAAGCCCAAACAATAAACTTTTGCTATTTCGTTTTGAAAGTCAATCAAATTATTGTTCTTTGGAAAGTCTCTCAATAGGTATGTGATAGATGTATCAAGATTTTTTGAATTATATTCAAAGACTGATGACATTTTTTACTTCTCTAAGTTAAGTAGTGAACTGAAGTTTTACATACAGTTTGCTAATTTTAGAAAAAGTAAAAATCTTATTTTTGATCTTTTCATATAGATTATGTACTTGAAAACTTGTTTCATATTTTAAATCCATACATAAGAAGTTTCCTGAGGTTTTGATGTTATAGACAAAAGTCATCTCTCATTTTCTAGAATCCTAATCCAAGCATTTGTGTGGCTTCAACTAATTTTGTGGCTCATTATAACAAGTGGGTAATAAGTCTAGTGTTAAAACACAACAAAGAAGACATGTGATTTTAGGCTTTCATTTAGACCTATTCTCTATAAATTTCACCCTCACTCGACTTCATCAGGCCTTTGTGACTCCTCACCTTATTAAAATCCCTTTAAAGATGCCTTTGCTAACAATCTCTATGGGATTATCCCCTCTCGATTTATATTATAAGAATGATATCATAACAACCCTCCTTTTGTAAACAAAACTTAGGCTTATGTGGGCACTATTTTGAAAAAAGGGGCTTCATATTATAGAAATTACAATTTCTCAACTTATAGCATAACAACCCTCCATTAGGGAATTTCGGAGGTCATTTGGAGGGCCTTTTAAGAAAATGTATTTTTTGCACTCTCTCTCTAGAAAAAATGGCAAATAATAGAGCTGGGTCTTTCATAGTAAAAGTTCAAAAAGTGTACTTTAAGTAGATTCCTTACTCTTCTGAACATTCGTTCGTAGTGATTGAGGGATAATCCTCTTTTCAGTTGCATTGAATGAACCTCGTCAATATGGAGGGAATGAGGCTAACATGGAGGGACGAAGGCGCAACCACTATTCACTTTCCATTAAACCTGTACATTTGGCTAATGGCGCACTCCTCAAATGGCACAAATGTTACCCAGAAACAAGCCAAATATCACCTTCACATTGATTTGGACAATGAGTATCAACCATTGATTAAGCGCAGTAAAACAAACACACATATACCTCCCGCTTCCATAGACACGCTCAGAGCTCAGGGAGCTAAACACATAGATATCTGGACGAGAGGCTCTCTCTACCCTAAGAATCCAATGACTAATGCGTCTCCACCGTTTGTTAATCCTACAAGCTTATTGACCTTTGCTGGTGATGGAGAAAACGGCCTTCTGGGTTATTGTAAATCTCTTACAAGAGAAGCTGAAACTTACAAGAGCATTCTCCAAGCTCAACAATGTGAGATTGTTCGCCTTTCACATTTACATTCTACAGATCAGGTTACCATTTTGCAACATAAAACAGAGGTACAAGAACTGAAAGGAAAGGTGCGAAGTTGTCAAATGAAGGACACCATCTTGGGTGGTCGTATCCGAAAGAAGAAATTGCGCAATCTTGAAACATTGCAGGTTGCATCAGGAGGTCTCAAGAAAAGAATCCGAGCATTAAGGTGATGCTTCTTGGTTGGCTACATTGTCTTAGTTAAGTAATCTTTTTGTTTTTTCTTGTTATGCATTGTTTTCATGTGCCTAAATAGTGTTAGTGAAGCAAATTTTCTATTATTTACTTATGCATTGTCTTCATGTAGAGATTCAATCTATCCTGACAAGGAAAACATTGACCCCAAAGCCAATATAGGAAAGAGATTGAAGCCACTTATAAGTAGAAGCATGGCAGCAGATATAGTACATGACAAGAAGTTTAAGGTCCTACAACGAAATGTAGTGGACCGCTTTATTTCAGAGAACTCAGTGCCTGCAAAAGAGATACAAGGCACACTTGATTCACTTGGTGTAAGCAAAAGAGGATATTCGGCTATCCAAAAGTCTGTCTCATCCATCTTTGTTAAGAAGGGTATAAAATCCAAACTTCTACCATCAGCCTCAAGTGTTTGGAAAGAGAGGCTTCAGCTTAACGAGGCACAGGGAGACTATCTTGGACAACCCTTTCATATTAAAGCAACTTACAGTGGCCATGGAGCAAACATGGCATATGACGAGTTCAATAATATTTTTATGGACCTGCGGATATTACAGAAGAGAATGGTGGAGTTTTACAACATCACATTTGAAGAGTCACGAGGGGTATTACATTTTGTGTTAAAACTGGATGAGTGTGAGCTTGTTAAAGAGAAAAATCTAGAGCGTGTTACTATTACTTTAATGAATAGAGCCCGCTCAAAGTGTCCCAGTGATGATCCTTTATATTTTAGTGTTCAATCAGAATCTAACATATGGTGGCTTGGTGCGTTTGAGGTAAGCGGGATTCTCAGGTAAGCTCAAATGTTCACATCTACTTAAGTCTCATTTATTTTGTGTTGCAGGTAAAGAAAGAAGATCATGGGATTCTATTTTGGGTGTTCCATCGAACTAATATTCCGGAGGTGATTGATCGACAGACTAACCAGGGAGAGGTACTACGTCTAGATGGAAGGGGAGAATTTCAAGTTCAGTGGCATCTTGCAAGTGACCTCAAAACATTAAAGTGCATGTATAATTGTGGAATGGGTGCAATGGCAAAGTCGCCGTGTTTGTTCTACATGGAGCGTGCAAAGGTCATGGACCCAAAGTGGTGGAGAAAAGCTCCAACACCTCACATTGAGGATCCTGCTTTTCGACCGGTTTTGAAAATACCACTTGTGAATGTCCACATTTGTACAATGCATGCCCTTTGTAGAATTGTGGAGAAATTGGTCTACTTATACATCGGGTTTGCTTGGAAGATTAAGAACTCGACAGAACAACAAGTAGCCCTACAGTGCTTAGAAATGGTACTGTCGAATATGGGGCTTCATGGTGGCAATGTGAAAATCCAGCGGGATGAAAAGAGATCAACTGTTGAGAAGGATGTCCCATGCAAACCATCCATCGGTGGGATGAAGGCACGGAGGTTTTTATCTAAACCCCAAGGTACAAGAGATCCGAAGCTAACAAAACATGGAAAAATATATAATACATCTTATGCTAGCAAGGTAGAGTATTAGAGCTGGAAAAAGCTACATATTGCAGTCAAAGACCAAGAACCAACTACTCGTAACGCGAAGGCTGAGGTTTGGCGATCAATAGACATCCTATTTTTGATGTGCGACAAAGATGACTGGTCACAAGGTGATATGAACAAGTTCAAGGAGAATCTAAACCTTCTCAAAAAATCATTCAAGACAGCATGGACAGACACCCAGATTACTCACTACATGGTATTATCGTGTATTTCATTCTCTCTTATGTGCAAATATGTGAGTGTAAAACATTCTAACTAATCTGTTTTCATATCCAGCACATCATCTTCAATCATTTACCATATTTTATACAAAAGTATGGGAACCCGGCAATATGGAATACCCAAGGGAAAAGTCTCATTACATGGCGAGAAATGCTTATTTCAGGCACACACGACATGGTGGCTCTCGAATCAAGGCTAACAGTTTGAGAGAACTATTTGAATGGTTCTATCATAGCATCATTCATCGAATGCAGACAAAAGAAGTCTTGGCAAATTCAGGAACAACACAAGCCATCAGACATTTACAACAACAAAAAGTTAAAAGATCAATGGCATACAACAACTCCGAATCGAGCTCGTGAAAGTCAACGAAGGTGGAGAGAGACAATGGTGTATGTGAATCACAAGTGGAGAAAGATACTCTGAGTGGATGACATTGTACAAAATTTATGTAATACATGATCTTATACAATTGCTACTTGAAGTGTATCAAGATTTTGAAGGTTCAATTTTGTTTTTTGGCACGTCACCCTTGTAACGAATCATGAGATGTTTGCCATACTCTAAAATTTTATCTGGGTTTTGTCTACCAAGATCTAGTGCCATTGCTGTGTAGGTGTAGTAATACGCTGCCCGACCACCTGTATAGCCCGAGCAATAACCAAAACAATCTCTAGCAAACACTTTGTCCACAAGAATGACTTTATCTGCACTTTTGGGCAGCACCGGTCCACCCAAGAAGCGTGATAGTGTCTTGAATGTGTAAGTTGCTATTGAACCCTCTTGTGACATGGAATTGTGAAAAACTACTATCGGCGACTCGCAAAACTTTGAAAGGTACTGCGCTAGGGCCGCATCCCTTCCACGATACTCTCGAGTCCGCCGCCGAAGGAAGTCATTCTTGTCAGCAATCCAAGACTGCACATATCATGTCAAAAGTGACACAAAGAGAGAGAG